>NC_045427.1:7832540-8432540 GCF_902635505.1 Sarcophilus harrisii | reverse complement strand
AAGACACATCATAATGGTGGAACCTCTCAGGGTAGGAGCAGCCATCAAGCGCCATGTCCTAACGTGCCTATTGTGGCTGTGGCTGCTCAGCCCCTCCTTGGGTTTACCACAGCTTCACTCATGAGTCCATAGGATATTACTTTTGCCCTGGGCTGTTGACTCTGGGAGAAATGAATATATATGCTAAATATTCTGATATCCATCCATCCGTCCATCCATCCATCCATCCATTTGTCTGTCTGTCTGTCTACCTAGGAAAAGATGCAGAGGTAGGAGATGGTTCAGCTCTGGGATGAGGAACAGCAAGCAGATGAGGAGGGCCTATGCATGGAAGGAAGGAGAGACCAAAAAGATCAGCAAGGGAGGGTGGGACCAGGCGGTGGGGAGTTTTAAATGACAAAGAACTTTAAAAAAGGTTTGATCCTGGAGGTGATAGGGAGCCATCAGAGGCAGAGCAGGGATGGTCAGACTTGGGCTCTAAGAAAATCCCTTGACCGGAGAGCAGAAGATGGCTTAGATTGGGGAGTTTCTTAAGGGAGACAGTTGGGAGGCCATAGGACCAGTCTTGGGAGAGGGATGAAATGAGAATCTGGACCAGGCGGCCTGTGAGAGCAGAGAGGAGCTAGAGACATGGTGGCTGATTGCACGAGGGGTGGGATGGACCCTAAGTGGAGGATCCAGGAGGATCCAGAGGACTGTGGTGGAGAACTGGAGGAGAAGAGAGGGGGTGGCCTTGGATGGAAAGTGCAGTGAGCAAGAACAGCAGAGGAACCTGAAGGGAAACCAAGCAATGAGTAGGACCAACAGGACCAGGGAAAGTAGAACAAAGAAAATGGGGCAGAACAGCAGAGGAAGCCTCCCTGTTCCTCCAGCCCCAGATTCGAGGAGGATGCACAGGCTGGGAGGTGCAGGGAAATACAATTTATGCTTCTCATCGATGGGATTTGCCCAAGGTCCTGCCTTCGTGAATGGCAGTCCCAGGCCCAAGCTCCCCCTCTGTGGGCCCAAGCCCAGCAGCCCCTGGCAGGGAGGCGGCCCCACCTCATGCCCTCGGAGCATCAACATGGACAGAGAAGCTGTGTGGGAAGCCTTCACTCTAAGTCATGAAAGCCCCTTGGTCAAAGCCAGACTCCAAAGTGCCCAGTGGGAGAGAATCTGTCTGGAAAGGTGCATGTGAACTGATGGGGATCAAGAGTGAGTGACAGGAAAACCCAACAAAACTGGACCACTGATCGAGAGCTGGAAAGAACCTTAGAGCCCTGAAAGCCCAGCCCTTGTCCTACAAGTGGGGAAACTGAGGCTCAGGGAAATTGTGTGACTTGTCCAAGGTCACGTCGCTAGTGCCCAAACAGCATTTATCACATTTCACAGCAGGCTGAGATGAGGGTGAAGGGGAAGAACAATTTGGTGATGGAACCTGGGAGAGGGAAAGAATGATGTGTGTGGGAGAGAACATGGCACTGAGGCCCTTTGAGGCCCTCAGGAAGGGGTTTTATTTGTACAGACTGGCTGCAGTCAGGGGCCAACAACAACAATCGCTTGTGTTCTGATGGCATTTGGTACTTTCCTCCTGAGAACCCCCTGAGCTGAGCAGATAGGAACCGCTGTGCCCATTTTGTAGAGGAGGAGGCAGAGGTTCTCTCTGAGATCTGAACTCAAATCCCACCTCTCTGTCATGTGAGCCTCAGCTGCTAAACCTGTCAATGGGCCAGGGGCCTTTCTCTGCCCCTCCCAGGAGGGTGGCGAGGAACCGCTGCAGGGGGGCCAGCGGCCCAAGCCCAGGGGCTTCTCAGCTCCTGGCCCTGGCGAGGGGCTGCAGTCAGTCAGCTGGGTGGGACCCGCCCGCCCTGGGCCCCGGGGGCTGATGCAGGAGTGGGGGTGACTGTGCAGGGTTAGACAGTGAGGAAGTGTGAGACACACGGTTGTGGACATGTAACATATGTGTGTATTTGTACGTGTGCTGGGGCTTTGTTGTATGTCCATGTGTTTGTATGTAGTTGTTTATGTGTGTGTTTGTGTATTTTGTGTTTATGTTTGTGTGTTTTATGGTTGTGTTTTTGCCTGTTTGTGTACATATAATAAAATTGTTTATGTGTGTGTTTATGTATATGTGTGTGTATCTGTACGTGTGCAGATGTTTTGTTGCATGTCCGTATATTTGTGTGTAACTGTGTTTTGTTTGTGTGCCTGTGTTGTGTGTGTTTGTGTGTGTGTGCGTGTGCAAACGTGTATCCTCCACTTTCCCCAGACCTCCCAGGACCCTCTGCCAGGAAGAGCCCAGCCTGACAATAGGGCGGCCTCTTGGGGCGAGGATGGGAGCCTGAGCTTGACGGCAGCCCCAGACCCTAGCGCTCGCTGCCCCTCAGCTGGTCTCAGGTGGACGGGGCCAGGGCCCATCCCGAGGTGGCTGCTGTGGGACTGGGCGCACCTGCCAGCTTTGAGCTCCTTTTTCAACCCCTCCCGCACTCCGGGGTCCGACTCAAGGCTGAGACTCCCTGTCCCAGCTCCGGACGGCGGATGCCCCTCGGCCCCTCGTGCTTCTCTCCTTGTTCCACCCCTTCCCAGGGCGCTTTCCCCCATCCCAGGAGCCACCTGAGCAGGATCCCCATCAGCCCCGGGGGCAGGAAGCCTGGCTCCCCTTTTGCCTCTGCACTCTTTGCCCCCGGTGCTGGGGAGGGTTTGGCCGGATGGACAGAGGCCGTGGGACAGAAGGGAGACTCTGTGGGCCCCTGGGCAGGGGTCACTGGCGGCTCTCCCTTGGATCCATCGCTCTGCCCGGGAGCCTGTTCATTCTCTCTGCCCAGAAGAGGAGCCAGGTCGGGCCAGGGCCAAGGGGAGAGACTCGGGGCCTCCCCGGGTGGGGAGCAGGGCTCCGGCTGCCTGGGCAGGGCCCCCTCCCCCCTCGGGCAGCCCAGCCCCTAGGCCGGCTTTCCTTTCACACTCAGGAAGTTCCGCTCTGAGTCACGGCTCTGGGCCCCGCTGCCTCTGTGCCGCTGGTGGGAGAATGACTCACCCCTTCCATCCTGACCTCAGCGAGCCCACTCCGCGGGGGAGCCCCAGCCGGCCCTCTGGGCCCGGACGCACCGAGGGAGCCCACACAGGCCGGGGGGGGCCAGAAAATCATGACACCCCCGCAGGGCACAAGCTGGCACAGAGCCTCACTGGCCAGAAATGGGGCAAACCAGCCCTGCGCAGGGCGGGGGGCAGCTGGGACCTCCCGAGGACTGTCCTCGGGGACCATTCCCGGGGCACCGTCCCCGGGGCACCGTCCCAGGGAACCATCCCCAGGGACCATCCCTAGGGACCATCCCCAGGGCTCCTTTCTGGTGGGGCAACTTTGGGAGGGCTGCAGGCTCCAGGAAGGGAGGGCAGCCTTGCTCTTCCTGGCAGAGCCCTTTGATGCTCACAGAGCCCGGCCCAGAAGGAGAAAGCTGGCTCAGACCTCGGAAGGAGTGCACAGGTACGGACTGAGAGTTGCTGCTCCCATTTCCAGAGGAGAAAACCGAGGCTCAGGAAGCCAAGTGACTTGGCCACGGTCAACCATTGGTTCAGCAAGAATGTATTAAATAACTGAATAAACACAGAGAAGAACAAATGGGGCCGAGCCATTAAGAAGGCACATACAGAGCTAGAAGCAGCCCAGATATTGGGGGGGGGGTCCGAGAGGGACCTTGTAGCATTCCCACACCAGCGGCCTCCCTCGAGCCCGAGCCCTGCGGAGGAGGAGGAGCGCACCTTCCCTTCTGCTCCGCCAGATTTCCCCCGGTAAAGGCAGCACGTAAGCGTCCCCCACGGCAGGGCTGCCGGGGGACCATCCAAGATGGCAGCGGGGGGAGCCGGGCCAGTGGGACGCGAACCTGGGACCTCATGTGACCCACTGACAGAAGGAAGGGCCGAGCTCCCGCTCCCTTTGGACACTTTTCTTCTGGTTTGGGCTGGAGGTGATCTTTGGGCTCCGCCCAACCTTAAAGTCCTCCTAGACTTGTCCTCAAGAGGGATGAGTGGTCTGAGAGGTCTGAGAAGATTAGGGGAGGGGTCCCTGGAAAGTTGCTGATTCCAACCCCTTTATTTCACAGGAGAGAAAACAAATCCCAGGAACTTGGAGGCTTGCCAGGGTCCCCTGTGGATTCCCCTCCTCCTCAGGGGTCTTTATGGGGGGTCTGGGCCATCCCCAGCTGGGGACCGTAAGGTGGTGATCCTCCTTTCAGGTGGGGTTCAGAATAGATGGCCTCTGGGGCCCCCAATCCCCGGTCCACCCATTCCACCTTCCAGCTGCTTCCTCAACAAGTGCCAACTGGAGCCGAGTGAGAAAAATGAGTGAGGGAGGGTCCGTGATCCCTGCAGCCACGACGGCAGTGTGTGTGTGGGTGCAGCTGGGTTAGCGATGGGCCAGTGACTGAGAACATTCTGCACGTCCTTCTGGATGGAGGTCTCTGGGCAAGGGCCGGGGTCGGTTTTTGTTGCTCTCTGTTTATCATTTGCATCAATGACTTTGACAAAGGCACCGAGATGGTGCATTCATCAACGCTGTGGCTGGTGGGACTCTGGGAGGGACAGCCGGCCGGCTGCATGAAAAGTGGGAAAGAGGCCATGGAACGTCATAGAGTAATAGACAGAGAGTCATCTGAAAAATTTAAAAAAAAAAAAAAATATATATATATATATATATATATATATATGTATTTGGGTGTATGGGTGAGCTCCTAATGGTGCGAGTCACCCGTGTGCAGAAGGTGATGAGCTCTAAGGCCATGGGACAGGGAGAAGCAATGGACCATCCATCACTCCGTCCTCTGCCCCCGTTGGGCCAAGTCAAGAGGACAGTACCCAGTCTGATGGGTGCCCCACTATACAAGGAACAGCAGTGAACCAGATAGCCCCTGGAGGAGGTAACCGGGCCCCTGGCTTCCTGATATAGAAAGATTATCAGAGAAGCCGCACGTATTTATCCAGAAGAAGAAATGAGTCAGTGGGGAGGGAGAAGGCAAGATGGCGCCGGATATCCAATGGGCCGTCCTGCAGAAGGGTCTATACTGACTGCTTTACTTCTCTGCCAAACACTGACAAATAGCTCCCAAGGATCTCAGTTGTCTTTGGGGTTCATTATAATGGAAACTGGTCCGTATTTAGTGTCTAATAAATGTGATTCTCCCATTAAGCAGAATGATGGGATGACCCTTCTCCCTCCCGCTCCCAAGAAGCATCACTGCCCTTGGCCACAGGCACTTGGTTGCAGGGGAAGGAATCCTGAACTTCTCCTTCATTCATTTTCTCCCAGAGGTAGCACCATTGATGAAATCAGGGAGCTTATAAAATGTCACCGCATCCCCGCTCGCATGGGCTCTATGCTAATCTTTACATTCAGTTCTGCTCCAAGTTACAGTCACCAGCTTTTCTCACCTTCTTCCCTTTACACACTTTAGAGCTTATTCGATCCATCTTGTCATCCCCCCTCCCATATCTGGAAAGCCCTTCTTTCTCCACTCTACCTGCTAAAACGCTTCTCTGATTTCGGGAGCCATCTTTAACATGAAGACCCCCCCAAGCTAGCCCACTCTCAATCCTCAGATGTCCCAAAGGGTGCAGAGGAGCAGAGTCCCCAGCTCAGCCTTTGTCTCCACTCTCCTAGCACACACACACACACACACACACACACTCACTCACTCACACTCACTCACACACACTCACACTCACACACTCACTCACACACACTCACACTCACACACAGTCACACACTCACACACACACACACTCACTCACACACACGCACTCACTCACACACACTCACACTCACACACAGTCACACACTCACACACACTCACACACACACACTGGCTTTGTGATCTGAGGCAAATCCCTTAGAATCTTGGTGCCCTAAAGCAATTTTTTAAGCTTAACTTGCAGAGAAAATGCCTCTGCTTTGGTTGAGAGAGTTTCTTTCCTGGGAATTTCTTTAATATCATAAATTCTGTTTCCCCCCAAAAGATATAACTCTTTTTTCTGAATCTCTACTTTTTTCTTGCAGTGGCTCCTTATTGCCTGCAGGATCAAATATAAAATCTTCTGATTGCCAGGTAGAGAAGCCCTCACGTTCAGGTCCCTCTGACCTTTTCAGGCTTCTTCTTTCTGATTCTCTACCACATACTTCATGATCCGGCCCAATTCCTCTGAGATTGCTTTCCATTTATACCATACACATCTTGTGTCATATGTAAGTTCTACATGGGTTGTTTAAATATATCATCACTGAGGAAGGGCTGGCAAACTCCTGGAGAGCCTTGAAGGCCAGACACTCCTTCTCTAGATTTTGAGGGAGCTATTGAGCTAAAATTTTATATATATTATATAATTTATAAATATGTATAAAAATATAATATTATTTTAATATATATAATTATATTATTATTATATATAAAATATATATTATATATAATAATATATATTAATATATAATTAATTATATATAATATATAATAATAATTATATTTTATATGTATAAAAATATGATTATATTATATATAATTATATTTTTATACATATATACATACATATATAATTTATATGTATGTATAAAATATAATTATATAATATAATCATATTAAATATATAATTATATTTTTATACACACACACACACACACACACATATACACTCCCCTTCTCTCAAGATATTTATAGTTTAGGGCAGAGGTGTCAAACAAACCATTCTTTCTGGGCTGGAATCACATGAAAATATAATAGGAAACATTTAACAAAATAAATTCAAATGCAGATATGCAGATAATGTAACTATGTGATTGGGGAGCAGTTTGAAAGTCCTGGTCTAGGGCAAGACTTCTTCAACTTTTTCCACTTGAGAGTCCTTTTTTGCCCAAGAAATTTTTACATGACCCCGGTATACAGGTATATAAAATAGGCATTCAAATCAAATTTTACTGATAATAAATCATAATTTTGCAACTCCCACATTTAGTTATGAGACCCCATATGGGATTGGGATCCACAGTTTAAAAAAGGAAGGTCTAGGGAACAAGAGGTTCAGAACAAAGACTGCTCCATGATTGCTTTTAAGGGGGAGACGAGTATATTATTTATTAGTTTGCCTCTTTCCTTAAATGCTGGGTTCATGAAAGACCATCTGAACGCCATTTAAACTCATTTATCCAAGCAGATAATAACCAGAAATCTGAGAAGTTTTTCAGACTAGAATACCACAAAAAAGACCCCAAAGCTAAGGAGCTCTTCTGCTGGGAGGGAGACAAGAGACACTGGAAGAGAGGAATAAATTGACGCAAAAGAGGTTCCTTCTCAGCTGGCTTTAGACCTTCAAGCCAGCCCACTGGCAAAAGGACACCATTTCTTGTAGCTTTGTCATTCTAGAATTTTCTGGCTCTCTTTATCACCTGCAATGGAGTTTCTTTCTCAATTCTTGTGTTTCTTCCATGAACGGCTCTTGGAATCCACTCAACAAAACCTTCATGGCACTCAGCATTCTCTCGACCAATCAGGAGCCGCGTCTCCCACAGCTGTAGCACATGAAACAAGGATGCTCCCTCCCACACTTCCCCTGGGTGAGAGCCAGGTTACCCTTGTAGTTGTATAGACATATTCCTCATGTCTCCTCAGTTAGAATACGATCGCCTTCGGAGGAGGGACCGTGATTTGCCTCACCTTGTGTCCCAGCTCTCGGGGCAGTGCCGGGTACACATGAAGTGCTCAATAAATGATTATTGGATTGATTGACTATAACATTTCCCCAACTCAATCCAACAAAAATATTAACCACCTACTGCATGTAAGGCAAAGGAAAGCCATGTTCCTGCCTTCAAGCAAATTCGTTTTATGGTGAGATACGGTATGGGAAGGAGAAAGTGTGAATGTGATCATGAGAAGGGAAAGCTCTTAAGTAACTGGGGAATTAGGAGGGTCTCCCAGTGACAGACAGTGGCTGAGAGGAGGCTCAAGGGAAGCTGGTGATCCCCTGAGGCAGGGGTGGGATGGCCAGTATTCCAAGCCTGGAGTTTGAAGTCATGGACATAGGAATTGGGAAGCTGAGTATTTTATCCATTTGAGCTGGAATATGGGTTGTAATGGGGCAGCTAAGTGGTACAGTTGAGTCTGGAATCATCTTTGTGAGTTCAAATCTGGTCTCAGACACTTATCAGCTATGTGAGCAAGTCACTTCCCCTTTTTTGCCTCTGTTTCCCCATATGTAAAATAAATGGAGAAGGAAACGGCAACCACTATAGTACCTTTGCCAAGAAAAACCCAAATGGAGTCCACAAAGAGCCTGATGTGGCTGAAAAATAACCAACAGCAACCCAGTCTACAAAGACCTGTAAGCAAGACAAGTGTCTGTCTCCAAGAGATTTTCAAAAGGATAATTCATTGAGAGGAAATGGAAAGTGCAGGAGAGGAAGAATGGTTCACCCAGCGGAGCAGCAGTGGCCCGATTTCCAGCACGATAAATCCACATCTGACTTGGCGGGACCCAGAGCGGTTCCCTAGGTGGTGTCCATGGTTCTGGTGGGCATGGGGGAGGAGGTCGAGACGATGGGAAATGACAGACTGAGGAGTTTGGGTCTGTTATGTCAGAGGCTCTAGGGATCCACTGACAGTACTTGAATAGCGGAGGGATGTAGTTTGATTTACACTTGGGCATCAGTAATGCTTTCTTGCATACATGTTGAGAGGCACATTATACTCTGTTATATTATAAGTCTCCAGGGGCAGGGGTTTTCTTTGTCTCCCTATTTCCTGGGTTAGTGATCTGCATATAGTAGGTGCCTAATAATTTCTCGTGGCTAGCGTTGAATTGCTTGCCATTCCGGACAGTACTGGGGCTGACATCAACGGCTCTTGGGCAACATGTGTGTGAGTTATTCATGGCTCTCTCGGCAGCAAAGAACCATGAGCCGTGCGCTGCACGTGGCCAATAAATCACTCGGAGCCGATGATTGCCACAGGGGTCCCTGCCAAGACGGGGAATCCACAAAACTTGAGATCCTTGTAAGTGACTCCTACTGTGCACAGCCTCTGGTCCTCCCTAGGAAGGCAGCCAGGGATGAGAGCCCCGGCCTCTGCGGGATGGAGGCAAAGGTCTGGGGAGTCAAGAGGGAGGATGGAGCCAAGGAGAGCCGAGCCTCCCAAGTCTCACCCACCCCATCTGATGGGAGGAGCCATGATTTTGGGACTAGACTCTCACCTGGGGACTCAGAAAGAGCCCTGCCTCTGACAGGGACTCTGGGCTCTCAGCGCCCCAGGAAATTCCCTAAACCCACAAATTAGGGATTTCGAGTCACTTGATAGGATGGAATTATGAGAGGCAGGATGGTTCCCACATATTAGAAAGGCTGTCAGCCATGTGGCAGAGGTCCCGGACTTGGGAGGCTTTGGACCTCGTTGGTAGAACTGGGAAAAAGGACCGGTCTTGGAGAGAGGTATATAGGGCTGATTTCAGGAAAAATTTCCTAACCCTCAGAGCGCCTGAAAGGGAAGCCAGCGAGTATCCTGCTCTTTTGGAAGCTTAGGTTTTGCAATGAACAAGATAGAAAGAGTCTTGCTTATGGGAAGGGCTGGAATAAATGGCTGCTGGGTCTTTTGGAGGTCTCTTAGATACTTTGCCGGGCAAATAAGGCAAATAACAATCATGATCCACAGGGGCTACTGCCTTATTTCCTTGGTGTCCAGTGAACTGGGAATCCAAAGACCTGACTCTAGTCCCAGCTTGGTTATTAACTCCAATTTTCATCCAAGTCAGTCAGTCAATAACAGGTGATCATGTGTGTGAAAGGCTGGGAATATGAAAGAAATCAAAGCTTGAAAATAATGGTTAGGACATGTATGCTTATATTGTATTTAATTTATACTTTAACATATTTAACATGTATTGGTCAACCTGCCATCAGGGGGAGAGGATGAGGGGAAGGAGGGGAAAAATTGGAACAAAAGGTTTGGCAGTTGTCGATGCTGTAAAATTACCCATGCATAGAACTTATAAATAAAAAGCTATAAGAAAAAAAAAAGAAATCAAAGCTTGTCCCTGCTTTCAAGGAGCTTACAATCTAATGTCCTTTTCCTCTCGATCCAGGGCTCATCCTCCAACTCCATACAAATATTATAATAATAATCAGCTTTTATATAACAAAGCAAAGTCTGCAAAATGCTTTGCATCTGTTGTGTAATTTAAGTTGCACAGCAATCATAGGATAATAAATATTATAAATATATAAATAATAAATATAATAAATATTAAGAATATTCTTCTGATTTTACAGGGACCTAAGAGTCTCTTGACCAACACCACAGAGATGCTAAGGTGGGATTTGATGTCAGATCTTCTCTAATTCTTACATTAAGCTCAAAAAATCTCTTGGTTTTCTCACCTGTGTTTCCATCTCCATAAAATGGGCCTCAAGGTTTCCTCCTCTGTTCAATGGGAATAAAAATAGTCCCTATTTCATGGAGTTGTGAGAATCAAGTGAGAGAACACATTTAAAGCCCTTTGGAAACCTTAATGCACTAATTAAATACCGATTGCTGTTTTTGCTGTTGTTCGTAGTCATATCACATAGTGATGGAGTTCCTCAATCCTTATGAAATAATTGAACTACAAGGAATTTTACATATGCAATTCAAGATGAAGACAAAATTTTAGATTAATTATGTCTGTAAAAATGGAAATTCATCTTGCACTAGTTAACAGGAATCAGACATAACGTATAAGAAACAAAAATGGGCAACGATTGACTTCTAAGAAGTAGAGATCTTTTTTTTTTTTTAATACAAAAGAGAAATAAACTCCAGAGGCTAGAAAAGGATAATTCTATGTCTTGTGTGGAAATGGAAATAATACCAGAAGGAATTGGAATGATGTGACTTTCAAAAAAATGAACTCCAAGACGGTTGTGGTCTTGGATGATGAAGGTTGTGCAGACATCATGAAAATAGACCTCGGAGGTCATATTAATGACTGTTGGGAAATGGAACCCATATGGGGAAAAGCACAAACTAACAACTGCCAAAGATGAGTGAAGCCTCTGGAACCGCTAGGGAGAAGGTCACTTTCTCATGAATATTGTTAAGGAATAGGAAAGTGGCAGCAAAGCAGCATGGTAAGCCCGTATGAGATTTCAGCTTTATTGAACATAGAAAGAGTTTGACTTCTGTCCAGTGGTGGATGATGGCAGGGAATGTCACCATTTGAAATTTTAACTCACATTTTTTTTAAAAAAATTGACCCTTGGGCAAATCATTTAACCCCAGTTGCCTCAGTGTGTGTGTGTGTGTATATACACTGTATAAAGATGTAAATTCAATATGTACATATATTGAATATATATGTACATAAATATAATTTTTGAATTTACAGCTTTTTTTTCAAAACTATATGCATGGATAATTTTTCAATTATCAATGATCCTTGCAAAATCTTGTGTTCCAAATTTTTCTCCCTTTCCCCCACCCTGCCCTCTAGATGGCAAGTAATCCAATATTTGTTAAACAGTTAACATATTCTTTAAGGTACTTCTTTATTAGATGTATATATATAATACCTTGTAATAAACACTCTTCTTATGAAGAAGTTCCACAATCATTATTGTTATTAAGAACTAATCATAATACAGTTTCACCACTGAGACAAAACAGTGTCCTCTAGAGACAGCCCAACCCATTTGTAATTAGCTGTAATTGCTAATTCCCCACCTCCATTTTGATGTTTAGATTAGGCTACATAACCATTGGGATCCCTTCCAATTCTGATCATCTGATTAGATGATAGGACTAAGAAACTGACAGGAACCACTCCTTATTTCCTCATACCTATATATTCCAGTTCTGTCCCTCCGGGGTTCCTATAAGACTTCCCCATCTCATCCCACTGTGGTTTATGGAACTGCCGTAATATTTTCCCCAAGCTTTTTCACAGGCTCTCCTCTGCCCTCTTTCTTTATTTCTGCCCTTTCAAACTCCTGGCACTTTCAAGGCTCAGCTCATGGGCTACCATTCTCAAGAAGTTTTTTCTGATTCCCTCAGTTGTTGTCGCCTCCTCTCCGACATCGTATATTTATTTTCAATAACTGAAACTGCTTCAGGATGGAGATAATTCCACATACACATTACCTTTTGGGCTGGACTTGAGCTCTCTAGTTACCAACACCAATCCACAACCATCACTCCTTGTTACTGAATTATTTCTTTAATTTTCCTCCCAAGTTCTAAGGCAGTCAAGAATTATTTTCCTAGGCATTCTAAAAGAATTAATAGAAATTCACAATTGTTCTCCATATTTAATCATTTAGCTCAGAGCCCCCACCTCACCAGAACCATGGTGAGAATGAACAGTTATTTTTTCATATGCTTTAATTAATCTCTCTCTTTCTGTCTCTCTATCTCTGTCTCTTTCACCACACACATGCATATATATGCACAGAATTGTCTACACAGGCTTAATGAGTATAATGCTAAAAGTAAAAAAGAAACCTACTTAAAATAAAATTAAAATTAAAAATCAATGCCATCATTTATACTTCCTTACAGTGAAAATACCAAAACAAGGACATGTTTATAATTTATCACAGTTGGCAAGATTCACAACTAAAATCACATCTATGCTCTTAAAAATTAGGGGAAGGAGATAAGGAATATAATATTCTACCCACCCTGCCATCGGTTGTAAAAACTGCGTTATCGCTTTCATTTAGTGTTTCAAAGTTGTTCAAGAGTTATCTTCAAGGTAACTTTTCCATTGCATTTCTTCTCCAGTGTTAAATTCATTTCCTCCAAATATCTCCTTAGTCTTTTTAAAAAATGACTCTTTTAGTGTCTTAGGAGAAATTTTCTTTTAGTTCTTTCTCTTTGTACTTCACAGTTTCTCTTAGCAATGTGAGTAATCCTTCTTTACTGACAGTTGAATCATAGGTCCACAAAATTTTATTACCTTTTAAAATGCAGCAAACGATACTCAGTGCATCTGTGGAAGGAGCCACACTCTGCTCCTCCTTGCTGCTTCTTGAACAAGACACTCCATGTTTTGACTCTTTTTAGTGCTTGGTCCCCATGTCTGGGATGCCTGGACTCCTGGCTTCCTTCAAGTCCCAGCTAAGGTCCCACCTTATATAAGAATCCTTGTTTCTTCCTCCTTAATACTGGTGTCTTTCTTCTGAATAGATATTTTCTTTTCTTTTCTTTTCTTTCTTTTCTTTTGTCTTCTTTTCTTTTCTTTTCTCTTCTTTTCTTTTCTTTTCTTTTCTCTTCTTTTCTTTTCTTCCCCCATTGTCATTTGCATATTATCTCCCTCATTAAACTGTGGAATCCTTGAAAGAGAGACTGGGAACTCTGCCTTTCTGTGATCTCAGTTCTTAGCACAATGCCTGATGCACAGTTGACTCTTAATAAATGGTTGTTGACTTACTGACTGACATTTCACACATATTCACACATATACAATATATTCTATATTCACAAACTTGTATATAACATATGTGTAAAGGTATATGTGTGTTTAAGTAATGCACTGTGTGTATATATCCACATATATGAATCTCCCCCTTTTAAATATCTATCTGTAAGCATACTATATACTGCAGTAGAATGTAAACATTGTCTTGTGTTCATATTGATATCTCAGCAGCTAGTGCAGTTCCCGAGACCCAGCAATTGCTCCACAAATGTTTGTGAAGTCAAATTAAACTTTTTGGCTTGATGTAAGTAATAGTTGTTAAGACTTTGGGAGAAAATTGAGTTGGTGATTTTATCAGTTTATGGAACTCCTAGAGTGGAAAGCTCATCCACTAGCATAGAGACCTGCAACTCTTCCATAACTAACTGGCTTGGGATTGGCCCATTTTAAATCTCCTCCTGTGGTCAAATAGCTAATATGTGAGAGTCAGGACGTGGACTCAAGTCTTCCTAAATCAAAATTGGCTTTATTCTCCACTAAATTAATACCATGTCATGGCATTAGATTAGAACATTAAAGAGGCAAAACAGCTAATGAGAAATGGCTAACTGCCTGCTCCTTTCTGCTATGGTGATTGTAGCTGATGACAAGGGGGATTTAAAGGATAGACTGGCTTACCAGGGGTTGTGAATCTGTAAGGACCACTTCAGCTTCAATTAATCTTGGGACCTATTGATTATGAGACTCCATTTTTTTTCCTTTTGGAGAGAGGAAGAGGAGAGAAGCAGCAGCAGGAGAAGAAGAAGAAGAAGAAGAAGAAGAAGAAGAAGAAGAAGAAGAAGAAGAAGAAGAAGAAGAAGAAGAAGAAGAAGAAGAAGAAGAAGAAGAAGAAGAAGAAGAAGAAGAAGAAGAAAAGGAGGAGGATGAGGAGAAGGAGGGGGAGAGAAGGATTAGAGGAGAAGAAGAAAATTAGGAGAAGAAAAGGAGGAAGAGGAGAAGGAAGAGGAGAAAGTGGAAGAGAAGGTGGAGGAGGAAGAAGAAGAAGATGAGGATAAGAGGGAAGAAGAGAAAGAAGAAAGAAGTAAGAGAAAAGCAGTACCCAGAGGAAATTTAGCTGATGATTTAGAGTAGGTCATTTCCCATCAGCTCTGTAATAAACAGCCAGTAGACCCTGTCCCAAGGTCCAGGTATTGAATAATCATTTTCCTGCTCATGATATTTGTTCAGCTGTTATAGGACCATAAGTGGCAGCTGGAAAGGAACTCCCTCACTTCCCATAAGAAAACTACTAGGGTCTCATTTATTCACCATTAAAATCAAAGTACTTGGCCAGAAACCTGGGCCCATTTTGCTTGGCTAATAGTGAGTACTTGGGAGGACCAACTATATGGAAAGATTCTTTCTTTGGAAAGTCAGAGAGTTCTTGAAATCCTATAATTCTTACTTTAAGGCTCCATTGAAGAAAGGAGAAAGTTTTGCCATCAATCAAGGCTTTTTCAAAATCCAATGTGTGAATCTAAGTTGAACTTAGATTCTCAGGTTGGATTTACTTTTTCTAGTTAAGATCTTCTTGAACCAAAAAGGAATCACGCAAAAAATTAAAGCTACTAAGAGACTTAAAAATGCAAGTTTGAAGTAGCATTCTGGAAAGGCAGGGGGAGGCACAAATTCTTAGAGAGAGTGTGGTACAGTGGTCAAAGCACTTTTTAAAATAAGAAGACCATGGCTCAGATCTTGACTCTGCTGCTTTCAACTTGTGTGACCTTGGGTAAAATCGCTTCAACTCTATAAGCCTCAAAGTCCTCATCTGCAAAATGGAAACAATAATATTACCTACTTCACAATATTATTATGATGGTAAAATGAGACAATGTAGAACTCTTTGAAGTGGCAAAAATACTATCCAAGTATTAGTCATTATATTGTAAACAAGACCCTTTGTTTACTTTTGGATATATAGGTTGAACTAAATAGCCTCTGAGCTGGTTTTCTTTGTTTTTTTTTTTTTTTTGTTAGTTTGTTTGAAAAATGAAGTTTTTTTTTTACTTAGTTTTCGACATTTACTTTTATAAGATTTTGAGTTCCATTTTTCCTACCTGTCTTCCTTGCTCCTTTCCCAATAAGATAAGTATTGGAGGGGATTTGGGAAAAGTGGGAAACTAATGCATTGTTGGTAGAGTTGTGAACTGATCCAACCATTCTAGAGAGAAATTTGGAACTATGCCCAAGGGGTACAATCTAATATAGGTAAGACAGGTACAATCATAGTAAACCTATTTCCACATTAGTCATGTTGTAAAAGAAGAATCTAAACAAAAGGGAAAAACCCCTAAAAAAAAAAAATAACAAGAACGACAAAAGAAAAGAAAAGAAAATAGTGTGCTTTGATCTGCATTCGATCTCCATAGTTCTTTCTCTGGATGTGGAAAACATTTTTCATCATGAGTCGTTTGGAATTGTCTTAGATAATTGTATTTCTGAGAAAATCTAAGTCTATCAAAATTAATCATCCACACAATGTTGTTGTTCTGTACAATATTCTTCCGATTCTGCTCACCTCACTTAGCATGAGTTCATGTAAGGCTCCCAGGTTTTCTCTGAAATCTGCCTGCTCATCATTTCTTATACAACAATAATATTCTATTATGATTAGATACCAAAATTTATCCAGCCATTTCCCAATAGATGGACATTCACTCAATTTCCAATTCTTTGCCACCATAAAGATAGTTGCTATAAACATTTTTATACGTGTGGGTCCTTGTCCCTTTTTTTAAATGTTCTCTTTGAGATAGAGACCTTGTAGTAGTATTGCTGCATTAAAGAGGATGTACAATTTTATAGCTCTTTGGGCATAGTCCCAAATTGCTCTCCAGAATGGTTGGATCAGTTCACAACACCAATAATGCATTAGTGATCCAGTTTTTCCACATCCCCTCCAATACTTATCATTATCTTTTCCTGTATCTCAGAGGTGTTTTAATGTGCATTTCTCTAGTTAATAGTGATTTAGAGCATTTTCACATGACTATATATAACTTTAATTTCATCATCTAAAAACTTCCTGTTTATATCCTTTATTTACCCATGGGGAATAATTTATATTCCTATAAATTTGACTCAGTTCTTTATATATTTTAGAAATGAAGCCTCTATCAGAAATGCTGGCTGTGAAAATTGTTTCCCAGATTTCTGCTTCCCTTTTCTTGATCGCATTGATTTTGTGTGTGCAAAAATGGTTTTAATTTAGAGCTCTTTATCACTCTCCAATGTCTCCCTCATCTCCTGCCTTCCACCAATGTTAGGTTGGCCTAATGACTTTTTTTATTTGTTTTTGTTTATTGTTTTCTTTGTTTTCCTGGTTATATATGTACCTTAATTTTTTAAAATATACATTTTATAAATTGTGTTGGGAGAGAAAAATCAGAATAAAAGGGAACAAATAAGAAAAGAAAACAGTGAACATTTTCCATAGTTCTCTTTGTGGATATAGATGGTGTTTTCTATCTAAAGTTTATTGGATTGCCTTAGATCATTGAATCACTTTCATAGTTGAAACACAAGATTCATACAATTTTGCTACTACTATATATACTGTAATCCTGGTTCTACTTGTTTCACTCAATATCAGTTCATGTAATTCTTCCCAGGCTTTTCTAAAATCAGTTTGTTCATGAATGCAGACAAGATTAGAAGGGAAGTAATAAACTGGGAAAATATTTTTACAGTCAAAGGTTCTGATAAAGGCCTCATTTCCAAAATATATAGAGAATTAACTCTAATTCATAAAAAATCAAGCCATTCTCCAATTGAAAAATGGTCAAAGGATATGAACAGACAATTCTCAGATGAAGAAATTGAAACTATTTCTAGTCATATGAAAAGATGCTCCAAGTCATTATTAATCAGAGAAATGCAAATTAAGACAACTCTAAGATACCACCACACACCTGTCAGATTGGCTAAGATAACAGGAAAAAATAATGATGATTGTTGGAGGGGATGCGGGAAAACTGGGACATTGATGCATTGTTGGTGGAGTTGTGAACGAATCCAACCATTTTGGAGAGTAGTTTGGAACTATGCTCAAAAAGTTATCAAACTGTGCATACCCTTTGATCCAGCAGTGTTACTACTGGGATTATATCCCAAAGAGATTATAAAGAAGGGAAAGGGACCTGTATGTGCACGAATGTTTGTGGCAGCCCTTTTTGTAGTGGCTAGAAACTGGAAACTGAATGGATGTCCATCAGTTGGAGAATGGCTGAATAAATTGTGGTATATGAATATTATGGAATATTACTGTTCTGTAAGAAATGACCAACAGGATGATTTCAGAAAGGCCTGGAGAGACTTACACGAACTGATGCTGAGTGAAATGAGCAGGACCAGGAGATCATTATATACTTCAACAACAATACTATATGATGACCAGTTCTGATGGACCTGGCCATCCTCAGCAACGAGATCAACCAAATCATTTCTAATGGAGCAGTAATGAACTGAACTAGCTATGCCCAGAAAAAGAACTCTGGGAGATGACTAAAAACCATTACATTGAATTCCCAATCCCTATATTTATGCACACCTGCATTTTTGATTTCCTTCACAAGCTAATTGTACAATATTTCAGAGTCTGATTCTTTTTGTACAGCAAAATAACGTTTTGGTCATGTATACTTATTGTGTATCTAATTTATATTTTAATATATTTAACATCTACTGGTCATCCTGCCATCTAGGGGAGGGGGTGGGGGGGTAAGAGGTGAAAAATTGGAACAAGAGGTTTGGCAATTGTTAATGCTGTAAAGTTTACCCATGTATATATCCTGTAAATAAAAGGCTATTAAATAAAAGAAAAAAGAAAAAAAATCAGTTTGTTCATCATTTGTATAGAATAATAATATTCCATTACTTCTATATGCCATAACTTATTCAGCCATTCCCCAATTGATGGGCATCTATTCACTTTCCAGTGCTTTGCCACCACAGAAAGAACTGCTGCATTTTTGCACATGTGGGTCCTTTCCCCTCCTTTATAATTTCTATGGGCTACAGATCCACTAGTGACATTGCTGGATTAAAGGATGTGCACTGTTTTATAGCCCTTTGGGCCTAGTTCCAAATTGCTCTTCAGAATGGCTAGATCATTTCACAGTTCCACCAACAATGTAATAGTGTCCCAGTTTTCCCATATCCCTTTCAACATTTATCATTATCTTTTCCTGTCATCTTAGCCAATCTGTGAGAGGTGTGAGGTGGAGCCTCAGAGTTGTTTTAATTTGCATTTCTCTAATCAATAGTGATTACAGCATCTTTTCCTATGACTATTGATGACTTAAATTTCATCATCTGAAAATTGTCTGTTCATATCCTTTATCTATTTTTCAGTTAGGGAATGACTTGTATTCTGATAAATTTGACACACTTCTTCATATTTTAGAAATAAGGCCTTTATCAGAAATACTGGCTATAAAAATGTTTACCCAGCTTTGTACTTCCCTTTTAAGCTTGCTTGTGTTTGTTTTGTTTGCACAGAAACTTTTTAATTTAATGTAATTATATTTTTGAATTCCATAATGTTTTCTAGTTTTTCTTTGGTCATAAATTCTTCTCTAAACTTCTCCAAATTATAGTATCATCCTTTATACCCAAATCATCTACCCATTTTGACCTTATTTTGGTATTGGATCTGAGATGTAGGTCTATGCTGAGTTTCTGACATGTTATTTTCAAGTTTTTCCAGCAATTTTGGTCAAATAATGATTCTTATCCCAGAAACTGGATTTTGAGGGTTTATCAAATACTAGAAAACTAGAGTCACTGATTATTGTGTCATGGGCCTGTAACCTATTTCACTGATCTACCACTCTATTTCTTAGCCAGTACCAAATGGTTTTGGTGACTGTTATTTTATAATATACCTTTAGGTCTGGTAATGCTAGGCCATTGTCATTAGTATTTTTTTTCATTAATTTCCTTGATATTCTTGACTTTTTTTTCTTCCAAATTAATTTTGTTATTATTAGCCTAATTCTTAAAAGAAAAGAAAACAGATTTTTCTTGCTTTATGTAACCACTTAATCACCATCCCATCTTTCCTTTCCTTCTTAGATAAACACGTCTTAAAAGTACCTGGAAATCATATATCTTGTTATTTCACTACTTATCGAGCCCTTTACTACTCCTGGACTTCATCCTTTCCTCCTATCATTGTAAGAATCTCTCTAAGTATTTAGAGAATCTCTAGTTTTTACATTAATTTACATTAATTAATAAGTGTTAGTTGATTGATTATTTGAATACCTTCTCTCCCTCTCTTCATCACTTAAACATTTAATCAAGGAGACAACAGCAAACAGATATGATAGACAAAAAAAAAGCTAAATAGAGAAAAATAGGAAATAAAAGAGGGAATGCACTAGAATTATGAGGGAATGGAAAATGCTTCTTGTAGAAAGGGAACTAAGAAAGACAAAGAGACCACGAGCCAGAGTTGAGGATGGAGAGAGGGTATTCCTGGACTGGAAGATAGCCAGCAAAAATGCTCAGAGTTGAGAGATAAAGACTCTTGAAGAGTACACTGGAAGAGTATATGTTGGACACTGATGTCTCAGAAGAGAAGAATGGTAAGAAAGGGCTAAATTAGGAAGAATCGGAGCATCCTGGGATTCCTTGGAGGAATGGAGGATTTTGTATTTGATCCAGAAGACAGTAGGGAGACACTGGAGTTTGTCTAGTAGAGGGTATTGACCATTGTGTATTCATCACTTAGGGCAATATTAAGAGCAAAGAAGATAATTAATCGATATCTGGTGATTGATTGATTCCAATCCAAGGTTTTCCCAACTCCACATCTGAGAACTTCCTCCCACCATGCTCCTCTATATATCTTATGTCATTTATGGTCACACTTAATAATATAAAAATTTAGGAGAAATGCTTCCAGTTATTAAGGAAAGAGATACTTTTCTAACGCTCTCCAAGACATCAGAAGCACCTGCTTTGAAGCCAACAATAGGTATGCTAATTATAATTTTTTTCCTCTCCAAATTATCCACTTAAACACATGCTATACCTACGCCTACCAAGAGATATTTGGGTGGCCAGACTAGTTACTTTGTGCATTTAAATATGCACAACTGCTTGTGATTCAGACTTTTCTGGTTTGCAGACTGGCCTTCCACTGCTCTTAGTCCGATTGGGCAGGGTTTGGTACAAAAGAGCTCAAGAGCAGCACCCTGGTAAAACAGCCCCTGCTCCCCTCCATCTGAAGGAGCTCAGGATATTGTAACCGGAGAGGATCGATTTAAATATTTTCCGGGTTATTCCAAGAAAGAGGGGGTATCCTGGCTCTGTTTGGCCCCTGAGAGCAGAACCAATGCAGTGTGTAGACTCTACAAGGAGGACATTTGGATGTGATTTCAGGAACATCCTCCTAATTATCCGAATATTGCCGATGTTCATAGAGCTTCCTAGAGAACTAGGAAGATTAGATAATCCTTGCCACTCGAATGGATGAATTTGAGATCAGGTTTGGCTAGAGAGCCTCAGGGGTTCCCCAGAAAGTCGGGAGAGATTCTGTGATCCCAGGAGTGCAAGTCCCCCGGCTGGAGTGCACACAATCCCAAGGCAGCCTAAGAACTCAGGAAGGTGAGCAGCTGCCGGTGGTGGTGCCGGAGTAATACTGAAAAAGGGTTAATAAGCGCCAGAAATCAGACTTTTGTGGGCAGAGCCCTGGTTTTAGAATTTAGAATGGAGGAATGGGGGAGTAGAGAGGATGCTGGGCTTTGAGTCGGAGGCCTGGCGGCCCACTTACTCCCTCTGTGTCCAGGAGGCAGCGAGGAGGCCCAGGGGATAGAACGTTGGCCTTGGACTCGGAGCCGAGTTCCAATCCCACCTCAGACCCAGTTTCCTCCTCAGTGGTATCCCCGGTTGACCTCCCAGGAAACCACGCGCTTGGAGCCCCTCCACAGACAGTCCTTCCGCCTGTGGCAGCAGCTTGCTGAGAGCCCTGCCAAGACCGCCATCCTACTTCTCATTTCCATTCTGCTCCATCTGCTTCTTTTCCTCTAGTCGGGACAGAACTGAAAGATTCCAGATGCTCGGCTCTGGAAAATATTTTTCCCAGGAGCAGCCGGCATCCTCTGGCCGGGCGTCAAAACCCCCGGGGCGCAGAGGTGGCGAGCTGCGGATCAGCCTTCCTCCCCCGGCCGGAGGCCCCATTGAAGACTGAGGTCGGGATGCTGTGGGGGCTGTTACCAAGGTCACCCCTCTCCTCCAGGAAGACCTTTTAGCTTCGTTTACCTTCACTAGGCTAGGATGGCCCCTGTGTGAAAAGAGAGGGAAGCCCTGAAGCAGAGGGAAAGAACTTCACTCTTTCCCAGAGGATCTGGGTTCAAATCCGGCCTTGGACACTGGCTACTTGGGTATCCAGGGGCAGGTCACTTATTAGCTCCAGACACTCAGGTGTCCATTCTAAGATGAAAAGAAGTGAACTGAACAGCTCGAGATCTGAGCCAATGTTGTCTTCTTGTTTATATTCGGTTTGTGTTGATCCAACAAGCACCTGCTACGTGCCAGCAGGAGATACAGTGGGGGATCATGGGTGGAGGCTGAACTTGGGAATATGGTCCACTTTTGGCTCCATGATGCCCTGGCTTTGGGACTCTGTGGAGAGAAATGTTAAGTGCCAGAGGTCAATCTCTCCCACTATAAGTTACGGATCAGTCAGGGATCTCAGGGACCGGTAAGAGCTGCACCCAGGTGTTTGCCACAGCAGTAGAATTAACGCTTGGAACTCCCTCTCCCTATTCCAGGCAGCACTCTAGGCTCTGGCAATAAGGGGAAAAGAATAACAGCCATCTCTGCCTTTAAGGAGAGTGCATCTTCTGCTTGGTGGGGGGAAGGAGGAAGTCTAATGCACGAATAAAAATTGTGAACACACGTGATAGGGATAGGGACTGGACCTGTGGGGAACTCCCACTAGCACGCACACAATATACATATATACATATGTGTGCATGTGGGTATACATATATACACACATATCTATCTATATACATATATCTATATATGTATGTAGGTCTATATCTATAGCTATCTCTCTATATAGATATAGATGTAGATCTCTCTCTCTCTCTCTCTCTCTCTCTCTCTCTGTATATATATATATAATGAATAGTCCATGGGCTTCCAAGCCAGGAAGACTTGCATTCAGGTCTTGCTCATATGTCCTGTTGTCCCTAAGTAGGTAACTACCTATCTGTGTTCTGGAACAGTTATAGCAAATGGAAATGGGGCCCATTCACCATTACATAGGGATCCCTGTTGGTTGCTCGTTGATGTAGAAAACCACATCTTAACATTATCTATGTTCTGTCGTGTATTTATTTATTTGTTCAATATTTCCTTCATTACATTTTAATCCAGTTGGCCGTGTGCTGGTTAATGTTGTTAACTACAACTTGGGTAAAACAGAATTATATTTCTAGCCCTTGTGTAGATAGCACAGATCTGGGAAGGTCAGCGGGAGGTAGAAGGGTCCTGCCAGACTAGAACATTGGGCCCAACGGAATGATTGATATACATATCAGGACTTTTGCTTGGGTTCAAAAAATCCCCTTCACGAATGCAAGATCATTTGAAAAAGGAGCCAAATGAATAAATAATCCAGGGAATTTCATGGACTGCAAGGTCTTATTGCTCCTCAATAGCCACCACCAAAGCAAATGGCATTTGGGGCTATATTAAGGGATTCTGTTCTTATAGGGTGAGTCCCTCTGCTCTCTGGCCAGGTAAGACCATGCTGGGGACATTGTGCTCAGTTCTAGGCAGACCAGTTTAAGGAAGACATCGATAAGTAAGCTATAGGTAAAGTAGCACACCGAAGGAACATGAGTCTATGGCCAAGGAGGGTCATCAAAAGGAGCAGAGAGTGATGAGTACAGAGAGAAGGGTTGCCAGGTTGGCAGCAGCCTCATGTGGGAACAGCAGGAGATTTTCTTCTGCTTGACTAAAGAGAGAAGAGCAAAAGCTTGAAATTGCAAAGAAACAAATAAATATGAGGCTAGGAAAAGCTCCCTGAAACGAGAGCAGCCCAGAGCTGGAAGGAGCTACTGGGAGAGGTAAAGGGCTCTCTTCAGGTAAACACTGGACAGCCACACACCTGGAACTTCAAAAGAGGTTTATTTTTCAGGGACAGCTCGGCTGGCCACTGAGATCTAGGCAGGGAATGGTCTATGCCTGCTGTTCTGTCTGCAAAGGAAATGTTTCTCTGTAAAAGTTAAATGATAGCCATTGGTTAAATGGATATTAAGTTGGTGTTGCTGGCAGCTGACGATGGCGGTGATGTCCATCCAGAGTGGGGGCCTGAAGCTATAGAGGAGAGACCCTGTGACCTTTCAGAGTTCGGTGCCCCTCAAATCCCGAGGGGCAAAAGTAGCAGCATCAGACTCTGGGATAACGAGCCCAGAGGCTCCTTTCTCCATCTGTTCTTTCCACCCCTAGTAATGTGAAACACTGGTTTTCACCATAATTATATATAGAGTATGAGAATCAAGGTCAAGGGGGGCAACAACATACAAGGGATTTAGGGGCAAAATCACTACCCTCAGGTGCCTTTAAGGTTATAAATTCAGAGTAGAAAGGAGTCTAAACTGGAAGAGAGCAGGGAGATCATGTAGTTCATCCCCTTTGTTTTCTCAGTGACAAAATGGAGGCTCAGAGAGGGAAAATTATCGTTCTGGGGTCACACATAGAACCAAGAGTCCCTAGAAAGGACTCGCTTGTGTGCCAGAGGCTGCGCCAAGCACTGGGACAAGGAAGAAATGCATAAGCAATCTCTGCCCTTGAGGAGATTATACTTAAGTGAAAGAGAAAGAGAAAAAGTGCAAGTAACTTTGCACATGCAACATGTGTGTCTACATTGTTCCCCCATAATGGGGTGCACATTCTTTCAGGACAGGGAGGGTTTCACCTTCACTTTTTTTTCATGGTGGCTAGCACATAGTAGGGGATTAATAGAAGTTTGTGGATTGACAGATTGTTTCCAGATGGGCTTAAAATGGATCCATAGGATGGAGAGCACAGTCCAGAAGGGACAGCAGGGCATGTGGAAATAGTACCTAGAATCAGACGTTCTGCATTCAAATTCTGCTTTTGCTGTTTTCTTAGAGGAGCTTTGGCAAGGCATCTAACCCACCTGAACCTCAGTCTCCTTACCTAAAATTTGTTAGATTATCTATCCTCTCTCTCTGTCTCTCTCTCTCTCTGTCTCTCTCTCTCCTTATCTCTCTCTCTCCTCTTTCTCTTTCCTTTTTCTCTCTTTTCTCTCTCTTTCCTTTCTCTCTCTCTTTCTTCTCTATCTCTCTTTCTTCTCTCTCTTTTCTCACTACTTTTTCTCCTCTCTCTTTCCTCTCTCTCTTTTCTCTCTCTTTCTCTTTTTCCTCTCTCTCTCTCTTTCCTCTCTCTCTTTTCTTTCTCTCTTTCTCTTTTTCCTCTCTCTCTCTCTCTCTCTCTCTCCCTCCCTCCCTACCTATTTATTTTTTAAATATGTATACATACATATATATGTACACACACACACACACACACACACACACACACTTTTTTTTCCTAGCACCATATTCAAGTTCTATGTCATTTAGGTTCCTTGACAAGGGTCATTCCATTTTCTGCTGGTTGGCATTTACTCTCCCCCATACACTGGACTGTCCAGACCAGTTGCCCTAATTGTTCTTCCAGGGATATGACAATGCTGATTTCCCACCTCCATGCTTTTGCAGGAGCTGTCCCCACCCTATACCTGGGATGCTTTCACTTCCACTTCCCAGAATCCCTAACTTTCTTCAAAGCCCAGCTCAGATGCTGTTTCCTACAGTAGAAATCCTGTGTCTCTTCCCCCGGTCCCATTAATTTCTATTTGTTCTGCACATAACTTATATCAACTCATCTATGAACATCACATTTCTTCCTTGTAGAAAGTGAGCTCCACGAGGGCGGGAGATATTTTGTTTTGTCTTTTTATCTCTGCTCAGAAGATCCTTATTCAATCCTCCTGAAACCTCAGACTTTGCTCGAGAACATTCGCAAACTATAATTGTGCTTCTTCAGAGCTGACAGAATGTTCCCCCAAGTGTTGCCTGTCTTTCCCTCTTCTTTCAGATTTTTCTTTTTCTAATTTAAAGCTAATTTAGGTGCTTTCTAGTTCAACTCCTTAATTTTACAGAAAAGGAAACTGAGGTCTCAGGAAGATCCATGATGTACTAAAGATCATACGATTTTCATACTCCTGGTATTGAAATCCTGAATCGCAAAGTTGAATAGCCTCGTTCTTTCCATTGTACCACACTGCCTCTCCCTTGCAAAGCGAAATGAGCTTCATTTTTCAACCAGCATTTGTCTATGGATCAGATAAATGCATTCTGTGAAAGTGACATGCCAGACACTGCTAAAGAAGGAAGGCAGAGCTGACATCTCATTCGTCACGGGGGCCAAAAACCTAAATATTTAATGTTATTTACGGCTGTGGAAAATATTTTGTGCGGAAGATTTACACATCACATTCCACACCTGTTCAGTGCTATCTTTCCCCCAGACTTCCCCATCTGAGACAAGCCCAGGGTTTCAAGACTCACAATTACTTCCTGCAAAGCAGGGGGGTAATACTTCCTTCCCTTCTCAGCTCCCCAAAGCCCACCCCCCAGCCCGGGGTATAGCTGGCTGGAGGTGTGGTCAGATTGGGTGACGCTCAAGGGCAAAGGGTTCCGAGTCTCGTACCTCTTGGATGGCCCATCCCATTTGGGGATAGGGTTAATACTGAGGAAATGTCTCTTTCCATCAGGCCGACATTTGCTTCAGCAAAACCTGTACCCACTGATCCTGGTTCTTTTTCTGGGACCAAGCACGAACAAATGATCTCCTTTTCTCTGTTCAGCTGTTTGGATATTTGACTACAATTTCCTATATTCCTCAGAGCTTTGTCTCTCCAGGCTGAAGAGCCCCAATTTTTTCAGTCTTTAAGAAAGTCATATTCAAGGCCTTTTGCTAAATACTTTGCTTCTATCTGGATGTTTTTTTTTCAGCCTATCGATGCCCTTCCTTTATACTGGGCCCAGAACAAATTATAATCTACTGAATAGGGTCTGATCAGGCCCAGGAGAAAGTTGGACTGATTTCTCCCTTGTCTTGGATCTAAACCCAATCTAAACTTCTGATATTCTCTAAGATGATTAAAAGAATAATTCTCTCTTGAAAAATTCTCCTCCTGCTTCTATTTTATCAAACAGGGCAACCACCGGCCCCACAGTACCGAGAAAGAGAATAACGGTTCCATTTCTGATCATGGAATTAGCAATGGGCTGATGAACAGCTTTCTGTATATTTCGCCATCCCCTCGACTTCAAAACAAAAGAATCGTGTGCTAAGTTAGAGGAACAAGAGCTAAAATCACCAGAGAAAAAGAGAGAACTTTCCAGTCAAATTAAAATTCCCATGAATGGACGTTGGAGAACCACAGGTCTCACCTAGAACCCTTCCATCACAAGAACTAGGAAGTGGAAGACCATTTGGCAGAAGAGAAGTGAAAAGATAATATTGTTTAAAAAACCAGAAATATTCTACACAAGCTCACAGTGAGGGGCTTTGTACACAAGATTCTCAGACATAAATGAGAGATTGTAGATCTACCAGAAGGACATTACAGAAAGGAAATCTGGATCCCATTATGTGGGAAATAATACAAGAAAACTCTCGAGTTTAAAAATCCGAAAGTACCCTGGAAGATCTGGAAGTGATCTTATAGAGGTAGAATATCAGAGCAAGGAATAAGTCAATTATTGAGTCAACAAGCATTTATTAGAATTTACTACATGCCAGTTACTAAGTTTAATTCTTGGGAACTGGAAAAATGAAAAATAATCCTACCTTCAACATGGAAATAAGTAGGTACAAAAATGATATCTGCCAAGGAGATGGAAGATGTGTGGGGAGAAGGTAGTAGCTGGTGGAAAGAGTTCCTGCAGAAGGTAGGGGAGGAGCTGAGTCTTGAAGTCAGGAAGACTAAGTGGCTGGGGAAAGGTGGAACATCCCAGAGCCAGGCAGGGAGTTTCAAGATGCAGCAAATAGGTCAATAGAGCTGGTCTGGAGAGTGCCTAGAATGGACTAAAATATAGTAAGACAAGAAAAGGAGGAAAGAACCAAGTGATAAAGATCTTTCAATACCAAGTAGAAAAACATGTGTTTTCTTTTGGAGGTAATAGGGAGCCCCAAAATGAAAACAATAAAAAAGATTTAATAATAATAAAAAAGAAGTAAAGGACTACAAAGTTACCTAAGAAGGCATAGACCATCCCAGGTCATAAATGGAGCAGGTTCTGAGTTCTGATGGTGATCAGCATTGAATCAGGCTCATGAGCCTGGGCAAGTTAAGAAGACTCAGCCATTTAATAATAATAATGATAATTTGACTGTTAAGGATGAATTGGTATAGGAAGAGGCTTGAGGCAGGAAACCCAGTAGGAAGTTACTTCAAAACTCCATGAGAGACAATGAGGGCTTATTAGGGTGGCAGTGATGGAGAGAGAATAAAAGGACATTGTGAGGTATTGAGGGGGACACAAATATGGTGAAACTGGGTGACTGGGAGGATGTTATTCCTTTGGTAGTGATAGAAAACTTCAAAAGGGGTGAAGTCTGAGGGGAAAGGCAATTAATTCTGTATTCATAATGTCTAGTTTGCTGTCTCCAGGACATCTACTTTGAGAGTGATTATTCAGGACTAATGCTCAGGAGGGACACTGGGGTCAGAAACATAAACTGGGGAATCTTCTTAATGCAGATGATGATGGGATATATGGGAGTTGATAAGAGGGAGGAGAAAAGAGGACCCAGAACACCCATAATTAAAAACATAACCTAGAGGAAGTTCCAGTAGAGAGGACTGAGAAGGGGTCTCAATCAGCTTGATGGTAAGCATAATCTCACAAAATCCTAGAGAAAAGAGAAGATTAAAAGGATGATCAACAGGATCCAGATCAAGCAGGACCACTGAGAACACCAATTGTTCTGGTCATTCAGAGATCATTGGTAACTCTGAAGAGAGATGTTTGAATGATAAAGTCAGAGTATGAGGGGAAGAACTGAAAGCACTAGACCCATACATCTCTCCCCACGCATGGGGGGTGGGGGTGGGGATGAGGATTTAGGACATTTACCTGGCTGCAGTGAGGGCCCAGTTAAGGTTAGAGAGCATACATTTATAGTGACCCTGGTCAGCTCAGTCTCAGAACTCCCTCCAGCTCTGCTTGGGAACCCATGAGTAGGAATGAAGATGGTAGATACTGGGAGAAGTCCAAGTTTGGGGTCTGTCAAGATGTGGTCAGAGAGAATACATGGGGCAAGGGATGGAGAGTAGAGGAGAATGGAAAGTTTAGTTTGTTCACTAAGAAGTAGAGATAGAGATAGATAGAGATAGGAGATAGAGAAGGAAGGAGAATGTAGCCATTGTAGGTACTTAAAACAGAACAGAAAAGATGTGGCAGGTCCTCTGGAACTTGCAATGTCCTAGGAGAAGAGGCCTTAGGACAAGAGCTGGGAGAGATTTTGCAATATAGAAGCTCAATTACAGCATCTAAATGGACTTCAGAAGAATCTCAGTAGGGGAAAGACTCTAGAATACAGAACATAGATTACAAGATCTAGGATGGAGGTACATAGAACAGAAAAATGATTGACGTCATGGAACCCAGAATGTCTGACCAATGTAGGGCTAGGATTGCCTAATTGAGTTTATTTGCTTTTCCTTTCTTTCTTTCCCCCAGTGAAGTGAGAGATGAAAAGCAAAAGAAAACTGATTCTTTTCAAGTGAAAAAATAATACTAAATGTCTTATCCAGACAGGACCTTCCATGATAGGATAGAACTGGGAGGTGCCTTAGAACTTACAGACCACAGAAAGTGAGCTATGGTTAAGCATCTATGTTCCAGAAACCTTCTTGCCCTGGAAACTGCCTGTTCTGCATCCTTTTCATTCTGAAAGACCCCTCTGCCCCTTCAACTACTTGGTCCTTTCCTTCTGGAATCTTTATTTTAAAAGAGGGCCTCCGAAGCATCCTTGTTCATTATAGGCTGAACTCTGAACTCTGAACTTTTTTGTGTGTTATGTTCTCCTTTCTGTCCCCCTTCAAGCTTCCTTTAACATGGTCTTCCCCCATTAGAATGCAAGTCCCTTGAGGACAGGGATTGTCTTTTGCTTCTCCTTGTATCTCCAACATTTATTCAGTACAGTGCTCGTCACATAAAACCTACTTCATAAAGCTTTATATCCTTCCCTTGGTCTGCAGTGCTAGAGCTGGGAGTGATTTTAGAACACAGAATATACCGTAGAGTCTCCTGTGGCCCTTGGACATTATTTAGTTCTTGACTTCATGGATTCAAAACCCAGAATCCCTTGGGGACCAGGGCCTTGTCTGAGCTGCTGCTGCTGCTGTTTCATCACGGAAGATGGAGCAGCAATGTGCCCCTGATTAATGTGCTTGAAATATCTTCCTGGCTTAATGACCGAAGGGGCACTCCTACTTCTGGCCAGTGCAGGGTATTTTTAGACAGCCTATTACATAATTTTAATGAAGTGCTATTTGCAGTCAGGCGCAGGTACTCCCGAATCTCTGTACCCATCCGGTCCCTGCTCATATGTGGACTCCCTTCATGGGAGTCGCCCTGGAGACCACAAGAAGGGTCCTCCTTTAGTGGCTCCCAGATGGAAAACAATCAGCTCTATTGTCATCCAGACTGAATTAAAGTTTACCAGAGGTTTCTACCCCAAGAGCTCAGCCTCTGCCAGCCAGGACTCGGGGCCTCAGACACAGCAGCAGCAGCCAGTTCTCAGGATGTCCAAGGGATGAGGTCACCAGAACCAAGAGAACCTGTGTCTTCACTTCCTTGGAAGAGCTCAGTGTTCCTTTGGAAACTAGATGGAGGGTCTTTCCCAATGGCAGGGGTACAATGGACAACAGTTAATACCCTTTGTGCCTTTTGAAAAAAGGTTACGTTACATTGATTGTTGCAGTTTATGTCTCCATCGCTTCATTTCCAAATATATCCCTTCTCTCCCTCTGCTCAGGGATCCCTATCTTGTTACAAAGATGAAAAAAGCAAGCGGGGGGGGGGGGGGAAGTAGGTCAACCAAATCAAGTGACCCGGAGCCTGTATTGGAGTCACTCTCTGTGTGTGTAATTCCACCCCTGTCCTCCACCACCTGTACCAGGGAGAGAGGGAACACATGTTCTTGGACATCTGCCTCTTGAACCACAGGCTCATTATTACGCCACCATTTGTAGGGTAGCTTTGTTCCTGATGTTCTTGTTCTCCGATAGGAATATAACTTTGTTCTCATATATTGATCTTCTGATTTGATTTCCTTCATTCTGGAACAGTTTCTGAGTCCATCTGTGTGTCTCGGATCCCTCCTGTCATTTCTCACAGGACAGCAACACCCCCTTGCCTTCATGGGCTACATTTCGTTTAGCCATTCTTCAACCGGAGGACATGTGTTCTGTTTCTAGTTCTTTGTGGTCAAGAAAGATTAGTGCCATGGCATTTTGATGGATAAAGAACCCTTTATCTGTCTTTAACTCTCACCATCCCTTCCATCCAAATCCCCACCTCAGAGGCAGCTGGAGGCACATTGGATTAAATACTGAAAAGTCAGGAAAGACCTGAGTTTAAATATGAACTCAAACTTTACTATTTGTATTATCTGTTTGCCTCAGTTTCCTAAATGTGAAATGCAATAATAATGGCACCCGCCTCTCTAGGTTGTTGTAAGAATCAAGTAAGATAATATCTGTAAAGTACTTTACACAGTACCTTGCACATAGTAGGTACTATACTCCCTTTCCTTCCCCCAAATCCCCTTGGGGTATATGTAGGCTCTTGTTAGGGCATGTGTATCTCTATGCTCTGACAAAGGCAGTCTCTAAGTCACAGAATATAGACATATTTATCAATTTCTAATCAATTTTTAATTGTTTCCCCAAACCTCCCCACTCCTCAACCTACTCACCTCCCATGTACTCCTCCTCCATCTCACATCAGCACACACTCGATCTTTCCATCATCCACACATGCACAAATTTCATGTGTAAGAATTCTGAATCTACTTATTTAACCTAATGCACTGACTTTTCCCCTCTCCCTCTTCCTTCCCTTATAAAATGCTACTCTTCATCTTCACTATAACCTTTATCCTTTGACCCTTCAACTGTCATTCAGTCTATCTCCTCTACACTAGCCACTCTTTTCTCTTTTCCCCCATCATGACTCCTTGACGAACCGATCCAATTCTGCACTGTCCTCCCCCCTTGCCCCTTTGTCATATCTAATTATACCCAGCCAAGTCCCAGCTTTAGTCACTCCCACCACTTGTGTCTGTACATAGGCTGCTGAATGAAGGTGAAGAAAATTATATAATTTCCTGTTTGGGCCCAGCACAAATTTATGTTACACATTTTTGACTGGCTCTCACTGCTGCTGGGCAATCCTATTCTATCTCCATTAATCATCCCAGTCTCCACAGCAGTTCTTCTATACTTCTGAACCTTCAAACCTGTCATTACTTCCTCTCTCTCCAGTTGAGATCCAAGATACAATTTTTCTGAAAACACGGAGGCCACTTATCATGAGCACCCTCTTCTTTCTTCTTCCTTCCCTCTTATCACTCAGCTGTCTTCTGCTTCTTCCTTCTCCTTCACCTTTGTCTCACATGATGAGGTAGCCTGACCCCTGATCCTTGCTAACTTCTCTATTGCTCAGGGGATCCCGTTCTATGCAACATGCTTCCCCATCTGTTGTCCTCCTTCTATCACTTATTTGAACTCTCTCCCTCTCTACTCACTCATTTCCTGCTGCTTACAAGCATGGCCGTTTCAAAAAACCCTCTCTTGACCCTTGGGCTGTGCTGATTGGTAAGAGTACATTAATCATATTAATGAGCATTTAGATTTAACTGGCTCCAGTCCCATCATCCCCTCATGTCACCCTGTACATATCCTCTACCTTCTGGCTGCTTCCATCCTCCAGCTTGAGGAACAGTAATCACATGATATAATTATTGCTACTGGGGAGGATGCATCGTTCAGTTCTCCAGCTCTACTTCCCACTTCTGCAGCTTCATCCTCCCTGGCTACTCTTGTCTCATATAGGTTGTCTCACTTAATTTGAATCTTTCTTTCTTTCTTTCTTTCTTTCTTTCTTTCTTTCTTTCTTTCTTTCTTTCTTTCTTTCTTTTTCTTTCTTTCCTTTCTTTCTTTCTTTCTCTTTTTTCTTTTTTTCTTTCTTTCTTTCTTTCTTTCTTTCTTTCTTTCTTTCTTTCTTTCTCTCTCTCTCTCTTTTTTTTTAACACTGTAAAGAGTAACTTTTATTTATTTATTTTTTGAATGTATCTTTCTTGAAAAATAGGACTGCCTTTTCTCTGTAAGAATATACCTGGCATGGAATAATTGTTTAATTCATATCCATTCTTTCATTTGTTTATTTATTCTATGCTATGCAATATAATATGCTATAATGTGATATGATTGATATAATAAATAGTATAAAATAATATGATAAAATGAGGCAGTAGTAGAGCACAATGATGTATCATGTCATACCACATAGATCATATCATATAACAATCAGATTTCTCTATCAAGTTAGTCATAGTCATAGAAGTCAAATCAAATCAGCAAGCATTTATTAAGCACTTATTCTGTGCTAGGTGCTGTGTTAAATTCTGAGAATTGAAACGGAAGCAAAAAGGAAGACAGTCCTTCCTGGTTTTTGAAGAGCTTACATTTTAATGAAATATAACTAATTACTAATAACAATAAATTAGAAGTAAGATTATATAATGTTTTGAGATGTACAAAACACTTAAATACAAATACATATACACATACATATATAATATCAGAAAATTATCAGAGAAATTTAAGGAAAACTCTTCCCCACCTCTCCCTTCACTATAGTTTGTTTCTTCAGTTTCATTTTATTGTAATATTAGTTTGTTCTTTTGTTTCTTCTCTATTTTTATTTGTTTAAGAATTCTTTCCCAACAATCATTTTAAAACTTTTTCATTATTTTTTCTAAAAACTAAAACTAAACCTCTGGGTCTAGCACTGACTAGCATTAGACTCTTTTAGCTTTGTTTGTCTTTTACATGATCCCAAAGAAATTTTTTGGCACATTGGTAGGTTTCCTGCTCTGCCAGCAATCAAGAAGTCATGGATCTCTTCTCTTTTGGGGATCTCCCTTTTCTTGCCCACAAAGGAGAGGGTTTGTATGGGATTATCCTCCAATTCTCCTGTCTTCGTGAGCTTCCATGCCCTGTCATGGGTTCCAAAGCAGCTTTCCACTCCCTTTCTGGATCTTATTCTGAACTGATCGGAAACCTTATGTTACTAATTTCAGGCAAAATATTTCTCCTTTGTAAATCTTAGTATTTTTTTAAACATATACAAAATTGGGGTTAAATTCAGCTCAAGGATTATTTTAGTTTAAAAAGTCTCTGTTCTAAGGTAACATCACTTATGCTAGCCTTTGCTCTCCATCCATTGTCCCTCCCACACTGACATTCTCCATCCTCAGTTCCATTCCAGCTTTGCTATTCTGTATTCTGGCGTCTTTCCTAGCTCTATCATGTTCTCTCTTTCTCTTTCTTTTTTTTTCTTTACTAGCCATATTCCTGATCTTTCCTTCTATTTTTAGAAATCTCAAACAGGAAGGTCACTTACTCTTTATCCTCCCATTGGAAATATCTTCTGACCCTATCCTCTCACCAGATCGCTTTCTCCTAGAGCTTCCATTTGGAAGAAAAGAGCTGTATGGGCCAGGTCTTCATCCCTCTCTAGTCTTTCCCATGCTCACCTCCTCTACTCTGTTTTATGTATTGCCTTCTCTGTTACAAAGTAAGCTCACTGAGGGCAGGAACTGGCTTTTTTTTTTTTTTTGCACGCATTTGCTTGGTAAATCACAAATACTTCATAAAAGCCTGTTGGTTTTTCTATGATCAGAGCTTTCAGATATTCTCCATGTCTTTAAGGGTCACTCCTCCTAGTCCTACCTTTTTACATTTCATATTCTACTATCCCTCCCGGCTCCAGCATCTTATGTTCTAAGTCACAGGTAACATAATTTCCACTGGCACAGAACTGGAAGCTTCACTGAGTGCTTTTTTCTGGGGCAATGAAACAGCAAAGTGAGTCATTGATACTTCAAACTCTCATCTTATGGCTGAGCAAACCATAACACAGACAGAAAGGCACTTGCCCAAAGTCACTCACTGTGAGAGACAGTATCCTAATCCGGGTCTCAACTCAAAGCTCTGGGTTCTTTCTACTGGATCAGAAACTGGTTTAGTGGGAGATGGAGCGGCTTCTGACACACACACACACACACACACACACACACACACACAAAATTAAAATTACAAGAAAAAAAAGCCCTTTAGAAATTGAAGCAAAATTCTCAGATCTGATGGCTTCTTAATCCATTCAAACAGAGTCACTTTGTGTCTAATTAGCTCTGAGCAAAAATTAGCTTGGTTGCTCATCTGTTTGAGAGCCCTTCAGACTGATTAGCACGGAGAAAGACAGTTAGCATTTTCCTGAACATTTTGCTTCATTTAAAGGTTTGCTGTGCCGGGTGCAGACCATTCATCGTTGGACAGAAACACCACGTTTCCCATTGACACAAGGGAGGATGGGTTTTTGAGAAATGTCAACAGCATTAGGGAAGTTTGAATGCTAGATCTCCTCAAAACATTAGGTAATCATACAGGAGACAGATCAGTCCTATACACCAGTCTTCTCTTCTGTCCTCCTCATGTTCCTGTGATGTCAGCCTGTGCCTATGACTGGGAATTAGCCCACTTTGTTCCTTGACAGCCTGTCTCACAAGTGACCCCTTTTGCATTGCTGACCTGGGTCTCTAATCTCAGCCCGATTTTCTTTTTCATCTGTACTGATGACACCAGCTTGGATTGGACGTGAACTATGCTTGCTGTTCGGCAATCTGGTCTTTTGCCTCGGTTTCCTTATTTGCTCTTCATTGGTGGTCAGGAGTTTCCTTTTGCTGGACTTAGGGCTGGGTGATCATTGCATCCATCTCTCTCATTTCATATCTGAGAAAAGTGTCGGGTCAGGGAGAAGGTCCCTGTGCCCAAGGTCACACAAGTGGTAGGGAGCAAAACTATGGTTGAAGAGTCTGTGAGTGTGTGTGTGTGTGTGTGTGTGTGTGTGTTTGCATGCATGCGTGAGACTTGGATTAGGAAAGGTCAGGATGAAAATCAAGTCCGGGATGTTCTGGGCAATCCAGTTCCTGGAACCTCTATTTCCTTCTCTGTAAAATGAGAATAAGAACTGGCTGTCACATCTACCACCTGAGGGCGCTATCAGGCTCAAATGAGTTGCTAAATCTCAAAATTTTGCAAACTTTAAAGCATTTTCTGTATCTCTGTTGTGTTTTTTTTTTTTTTCTCACTCTCCTCATCTTTTTTTAAAGAGATCTTGAAAAGAAATAGAGCTGGGACAAGTCCCTGTCCTGCTACTATCTTTTATTTTTAGTGTTGGACAGATTCTGGTGCAGATGGCTAATAGAACTCCTTTTTGTCATTGAAAAAAAAAAGCATTGGGATCCAAGTATATCTTCTGTATATTCATCAAACGCATCTTGGGAAAAACTCCAGCAGCAGACAGGTGACGGAGAGGGTTTGTCCTTTATCTTGTCTCCTCCGATTTCCATTTCTCCCACAGAATCTCTCTTTTTGCAAAGTTTGGGGTCTCACTTGTATGATATCAATTTCAAGCATTTAAATGTCACTTTTAATTTTGTTTTTATGGAATAATATTCTTCCCAGACCAATATGGGGAACAATTCTATCTGAGGTAATGGTCTGGTTCCAGTATGATACGTCTGCTGAATTCTCAAGGAAATCTTGAGGCCCCCCCGCCTAGAGTTTATGTTATTTATGAAAGATAGAACCGTGAGTTCTGTTTGTGAATGAAAGATATGAATGGATATGGACTTTTAGTAGCCTGCTGGGTATTAGTAGGGAACACATTTGTGGTACTCAAAGTGATGCTTTGCATACTTTCCATTATTTCCTTGTCTAAATGTCAATCAACAAGTCAGGGCATCTTACTGTTAATGATAATAGCTACCATATAAGGCATGCAAAGTCTTTTGTAAATATTACCTAATTTTATGCTCATAATTCTGGGAGTGCTGTCATTAACCTCATTTTACAAATGAGGAAACCGAGGCAAAAAGAAGTTAAAAGACTTGTCCAGGGTCACCAAGCTAGTAAGTTTCTGAGGTCATCTGAATTCAGATTTCCCTGACTACAAGTCAAGATCTCTATCCAATGTACTGTTGCCATGGTCCTAGTCCTATGTTGTCATCATCAAAGCCCTCCGTTTCTATTTTAAAAATTCAAATTGATCAACTAATCGTTCAATGATTCTTTATGTACATATTATAGATCAAGTACATGTGAAGCTACCTATGGGGGAATGTTAAGGACCATGTGTAAGTGAAGGGCAAGTCAATTCTCTGAGAGCCTCATAAACTTAAAAGAGTTGCAAAGCAGCCTTTATTCACATAAATGTTCCTTGTGGATTGGGAATGAAATAAATTGGAGGCAGAGGGAAGAGGAGAGAGGTCAGAGAATGCAACGGCCTCTCAGTCTCCTTGTATCATCATTATCATCCTCTCACAGGAAGAGATCCATTCTACAGGTCTGAGTTAGACTTCCAGCAGCCACTGGCAGGTAGCTCCTGTATCACAAGAGGGGAACTTTTGATTTCACTCAGATTTTGGTCATATCAGAAACTCCATTGGCAAATTGATAGATTTTGACAGATTTTGGTTGCATTCAATAAATCCAGTTTTTTTTTTTTTATCATCGCCATGATCATTCATCACCATTATCCCCATTATTATCTTTTATGTCCCATTTGGTTCTTAGATTTCAATATTTAGCATAAAATGTGGAGGTCATTAGAGATAGAGACCGGTTCTGCAATTCTCTGGTATCTAGAATTCCTGAGTAAGGAAACTCTCTCCACCACTGGGAACCTTCTTCATAACTTGGTCTTAACAAGTTGGCCAGAGCTTCAAGAGGTTAAGTGAGAGCCACATGGCTGACATATGCCAGGAGAGAACTCAATCCCAGACCCTCTGGGCTTCAGAGTCTGCACAGTATTCATTATGGTACGCCACCTCTTTTACCATATATCTACTTTCTAAATATTTATTGATTTGGGTTAAGTTGAATTAAATCAAATTTTCTCTTGAACTCAATTAAAGTGAAGTTTATACTCTGCTGAATGAAGGGCTTCCAAGTGCTCCTTCCTTGATGGTTTTGGCTTTAACCCTTGGGCCCTGCAGTTTTTTCCAGGTCTCAACAGCAGACCCTAAGATCTGCTCCTGCCACCCATGGTCAGGTTTATACCTTACTCACAGTGGCCATTAGGAAGGTTGATGATAGCACGAGCTAACAAAGTACCATGGTCTCGTGTTATCATTCGAGGGATACTCACTGAGCTGAAAGAGATGCTTTTACCATCCCATATTATTGTACATTTCCTTGTACATATTACTCTACATCCCTGCCTTTCCCACCAGCTCTATTCTAGTCATTGCCTGATTGTTTTGGACCCATTTCTGGAACTATTTTTTTGCCCCATCGGTACCTCCTCCCCTTCCCCTACCCACCGTCCCACTCAGAAGAATTCCTTTCTAGTCGCTAAAGAAGTCATTCATACCAATGGCTCCCATTCTACAGAATCTTGAGGTTCACAAAGCATTTTCTCTAAGATAAGTGAAGGAGCCAAGAAGGCTTAGCCTGGGGCAGATAGTCTGCTGAGGGGGGAAGGGACGGCTGCCTCCATATTGGTGAAGAATAGTCTTCTGCAAGGATTAATCATTTATATCGATCATGATGATTATAATAATAGTGCACACTTATTTTATGCTTTGAAAATTGCTGAGTTCACGTTCTACTTCCTAGCATGTTTGTATAACCCTGAGGATCTCAGCCATTTCCTGCCTCTTCTCTCAACTCCCAACCCAGTCCCCTAGCACCTGCCCGGGAGCTGGACACTTCATCATGGCAAGATGTCATCAGGTGGACACAATGCCAGAAGCCCTGGATTATGCCCTGGCTGTCATCCAGACATTCTACCCTTCTCCTCTCACCCTCTGCTCCCTCTTCTGACCCCACTCCCTTCCACCTCTTGTTCTGAGAACAGGACATGAATCAAGATTAAATCCTTGGAAAGGGTGTGTTAATTGACTGCCCTATGACTTCATTCATTGTGCCCCCGACTTCCCAGACCAAAAAACCCTTCCCTGCTTGCCCTTGTCCTGTATGTTATGTCCCTGAATTTCTTTTAATATTTTAATCTTTAACACTGTTAAAGTGACTGACATAACAAACATTTAAGATCTTATTTCCTTCTCTTTTCTTTCTTCCCTCCTTCCTCCCTTCTCCCTCCCTCCCTCCACTTCCCTCCTTCCTCTCTCCCTCTCTGCTCACTATTTCCTTCTCTTCCTTTCTTTCTTCCTCCCTCCCTCCTCTGCTTCTCTCCTTCCTCTCTTCCTCTCTCCCTATCTCTTTCACTATTTATTTACTTCCTCCCTTCCTTTTTCCTTTCCCCCTTCCTGCCTTCTTTCTTCACCTTTTTTTCTTCTTCTCTCTGTTGCGCATGATCTCATTTGATATTCCCAGCAGCTCTCTCTGGCAGGTGCTATTATGATCTTCATGTTATAGATAATAGCCATCCTCCTCCTGCTGCTGCTACTAGTAACTAGCATTTATATGACTCTTTAAGCTTTGCAAAGATAAGGAAACTGAAGCCTGGACAAGTGAAACGTAGGTCAAGGTCACATGGAGGACCCACATGGGTCTGGGCTGTCTCCTCATCAGAGTTTGGACTCTGTTCTGCTTCAGGATCTGGTTGCCCATTTTTTGGATCCATTTCACATGTGCCTGGCACATTGTAACCCTCATCATGCTTAGAATTTATGTAGCATTTTTACGTATGCAAAGTGTTTTACAAACAATCTACACTCTACTTCCCTACAAGGAGGTGCTGCCATCTCCATTTTACAGATGTGGAAACCGGCTGGACAGATGTGACTTGTCCATGGTCTTATAGCTGACAAGTGTCTGAGGTTGGACTTGAACTTGAGTCTTCCTAATTCTTGGTCCAAATCTCACTCTGCTGTGCCCTCAGGTGCCTCCATACAGTAGGTAATTAATAAAAACTTTTTGGCTTGCCTTGACTTGACCTAGAGGACATCTAGCCCTCTAATGATCCCATTTTGCAGGTGAGAAAACTAAGTCCCAGAAAGTCTCTCATCTGTATTCCCAAGCCCATGATGCTCTATTTGTCTTCCAGGGGAGAGATGAAACAAGAGCTGGAACTTCCAGGGATAAAGATTTTATTGTTCCCGACTAACAAAATTCCCAATGATGAAGGTGACCCCAAAGTGAGTGGGTGCCCCTGGGCCCCAATGAAGCCCCAGTAGGTGCCCTCTCCTGGTCCCTACCCTGGGCGATTTTCAAGCAAAAGCTGAGTAAGTATAAATTAGATTTGCTATAGTGGCCATTCTTCTCCACCTATCAGAAAACCATCAGGAGAAGATGGGACCATGGATTTGGAGCTCAAAAGGACCCATTAATTGGTCCAATCCTCATTTGGCAGCTAAGGATACTTTGGACCACCGAGGTTGGAAGAGGCTCAAGGTCTTTGGCCTCCATACACAGTAGCCTCCACTGGGCCTTCAAATTCTGAACTTCTGGGATTTATTAACCCGGGAGGGGAGGAAAGGAGGAGGCACTTTTTACAGAGGAGGAGGCTGAAGGAGCCAGGCTCGCAGAGCTCCCACTGTGCACCAGCAGAATGGTGATGGGGAGCCAGGCAGATTGAATGTCCCCATTCAAGCATCCTTCCCCCATGCTGCTCTGCTGCTCTGTGTGGTGCAAAGGCCAAAGAGAGATCCCTGGCCCAGCCACCACGAGCATCCCATTGGAATTCAGAGCCACGGCCACCTTCCCATCTGTCTCCTGAACGATGGCAGGAGCAGAGAGCGGGGCTGAAGCGAGCCCGGCGAGCGTGCTCAGTATGCAGGGGGAGTCCACAGCCAGATGCACAGAAATGATGGCCTGGGAAGGCTGCTGATTCAGGCCGGCTCTCCCACGCCAGAGCCCGGCCGTGCAGGGAAGGGGCTATTTTTATTTGGGGGAGAAGTACCTGGAAAATTAAATGTCCCTGAAATAACCCAAATGTCGCCCCGGCCTTCCACAGAATCAGCCCTGCTTCCCTTGTCTCGTCCCAGCAGCGCTCTCCCCCCGAGCAAGAGGGAACCCCAGTGCCCAGAATCCTAATGCAAAGAACCGTTATCTTGACACTGAGCTTCGATTCAGTGTTTTGAGAAGCTTTCACTGAAAGGCTCGTCTGTGCTGAGCGCTGGACTGGGGAAGGCCTGGGAGCGGAGGGCTGGGGAAGGGGCCCCAAAAAGGCCGCCAAGCTTCCTGGTGCTCAGCATCCCCGGGGGGTGGGGGTGGGGGTGAGGGGTGGGACGGACCCAGATGCAAATTTAATGCAAATCAGATTAGAGAAAAGGAACTAAAGGAGGGAAACATGTTATGAATTTTCTGAAACTATTTGTGTATTGTCATCCCATTAATGGGTGGTCAATTAATTAATGGTCAGTCCCATTAATGTCATCCCAGCCCATTGTCATCCCCTACCTAAGGGCAGGGACTGGGTTTGTTTTTGCCATGTCTCCACTGGCACAATTCCTGGCACATAGGACGTGTTTAATAAATGCTTTATGAATAATGACATCAAAGGACTGAGGGGGAGAGAGAGAGAGAGACAGAGAGACAGACAGACAGACAGAGAGACAGAGAGATAGACAGAAAGAGACAGACACAGAGACAGAGGGACAAAGAGAGACAGAGAGAGAGAGAGAGAGACAGAGAGACACAGGGAGAGAGAGACAGAGAGAAAGAGACAGGGGAGAAACAGAAATGGAGATAGAAAGAGACAGAAAGACAAAGACAGAAACAGAAAGAGACAGAGGGTAGAGAGACAAAGACAGAGAGAGACACACAGAGAGCCAGACTCAGAAACAGAAAGACAGAGACAGAAAGAAAGATATGGAGAGAGACAGCAACATACACAGAGAAACAGAGACATGCACATAGTACGTGTTCAATAAATGCTTCGTGAATAATGACATCAGAGGGATGAGGGAGAAAGAGAGCGAGAGAGAGACACAAAGGCACATACAGAGAGAGAGACAGAGACAGCAAGAGATAGAGAGACAGAGACCCAGAGAGAAATAGAAATGGTATCTCCATTTGTCTCTCTATCGAGAGACAAAGACAGAGAGAGAAACATATGCAAAGAGACAAAAGGTGGAGACAGAAAAACAGACATAGAGAAATAGAGACAAAGAGAGAGATAGAAAGGAAGATATATAGAGAGACAGAGACATACATAGAGAAACAGAGACATGCACATAGTACATGTTTAATAAATGCTTAATGAATAATGACATCAAAGGGCTGAGGGAGAAAGACAGGGGTTTCAACAACTGATGCATTTCTTAGGCTGATAGACTCAGAGATACAGGAGAACTTCGCATCTAGTCACAGAATCCCAGAATTTTGGAGTTGGGAACCAGCGTGGCAGCCTCCTAATTCAGCCTATACACCCAGAGGAATATCCATTCTCTAGATGACTTGCACCTCTGAATCTCTCCCTGCCCTTCCCCTGCCTAGTGAAACATCCCCCTCATAACAAAAACAGAAAAGAGCTAAAAAATGATTCAAAAATATCAACCAAAATATCAACTCAATATGTCATTATATACAACACAACACATCCATAGCCTCTGCAAAGAAGGAAGGGAGGTTCATCCACTCAACTCTTTATCCTTCCAATGACAATTTCTGCTCTTTGTTATTAGGAATAAAAGAATTGAGACAATCTCATCCAAGATTATCCATGTTCCGCTAATTCATCCTCTGCAAATACAGAAAAAAAGAGAGTGAGAATTAATAGTCCCTATTCCAAAGAATAAATTTCAGGTTTTTGCAAAGCAAAGCTTCTTAACAACTGCAATTGGCCCAGGAAAGGGGTTGGGGCCCATGCTGAAAAATGGTGCTGCTCTAATTGACATTGAAGGTCACATCTGGTCAATTTTCAGGACCTTTCCAAGCCTTTTATTTCCTCAATCCTATAGTGATTTTCCCCTTCAGTCCCTGGCACACTGTGAATGACCAATAAAGATGAAATCCCATAATAATGGTGATCAGAGAGGTTCAGGACTCCAATTGATCTCAGAGGTAATCGTGTCAATTGAGTTCCTGTTGTGGGGCCAGGCCCCTGTCTTTCCTTGCCCCGGAACAGAAAAGAAGCAATCTTCAGACCCTTCTGTGAGTCAGAATTCAGTCTCACCCAAGCTGCTGACTGGCAGAATTTTAATGTAAAACAAGCGGCTGCCTGAGATTTGATTAATTCATAGATTAATGCTGACAGCCACAGAACCTTTGAGTGATTGGTATCAAAGAGATCATCCGGTCCAACTTGCCTTTAAGCCCAAATTACTCTGTCCCTCTGTCCCCTATATTGGTCACCTGTCTCTGTCTGAAGACCTCAGGGGATGATGGAATCCCACTGGGACAACTCTAATTTTCTTTCCTCATAAAGCCAAAGTGACAGTGTGGCCAAGGGAAAGGTGCCAGCTCCAAAGCCAGAAAGCCCTACATTTGAGAACCAATACTAGCTCATGTTGACTACAGAATTACTGACACCTCTCTATGGTTGTAGGCTTTGGTCAGTCCCTGTGTATTCAGAAGTGGGATTCTCTCCCCTGAGATTGCCCTCCTTGTACAAATGGCCCAAACCATTACGCCCACAGGGAGCTGTAACACATCGCTCTGCAGCTCTGTGTCTTCTTCCACGCAGGTTTTCAGAACCCACACACAGCACAGGGAACCACTGTTCTGGTGCCTTCTGGGCCCTGCAGCATCCATGAAAGTGGTGACTTGAATTCTAGGAGATGACCGAGCATTTTTATCCCTTCAGTTATCAGGGGCTCCAGTCCATTTTAAATCCAGCATCTGGATTATTCTCTTTGGTTGAGAAAGCAGAAGTAACATTACAACAGAGCAGCTCTGCCTTTAGACTGGAACATGGTGGACACCAACATAGCCTATGGCACAGAGATGGATGAGCTGATACCAGTCAGGGTCTCCCTCATATTGGTCATGCTGGTCGCTTTCCAATTGGCCCCTGCCGTGACCAGTGGGCATCATTTGATAGACCAGCCCTGATATAGAAGAAGCAGGAGCTCCTCAGTAGTCCATGAGTCCCATGCTCTTTACTTTCAATTTTAATGTAATTGAACAAAATCCTTGAACTCCAGCCTAAAATATAAAGGCAATCTCCCTCCCCCTTTAGGTCTCCTATATAAGTCACAATATCTTCATATGTGTTCTTGTAATGTCCAGGCTAACTTTCTCGAGGACCTCTCTGGAGTCTGGGGTCTGAGATCAAGCTCCAGCACACAAGCTCGAGTCTCTCTCAAGTCTGCTCTTCCTCAAGCCCTCTCAGCCCTTATGTACCTTAGTACAATTCTGTCACTACAGCACACTGAGCATGTGCCAAACTGTAGAACCATGACATCACCATGCTAAACACTAAGTATATGTGAACTAGAGAACCATCATCTCATCAATCACATTGAGTTAACATCTTGTTGTAAGTATCCTTGCTTCAAGTATACTTTTCTCAGAGTTCCCCAATATCTGCGGTCCTCTACATGTTCTCTCTCCCATTAGGATGTAATTTTCTTGAACGGTGTTTGCCAAGTTAGATTAGATATTTTATTTTATTTTAGAGGCAGTGGACAGAATGCAGGGCGAGAGTGAGGAAAATTGAGTTCACAACTAGCCTCAGAAATCTATCACTTGTGCAACCCTGGACAAGTCACTTAATCTCAGCTTCCTCATCTGTAAAAGGGGGGTAGTGATACCAGCTACTTCACAGGATTGTTGTGAGGATCGAATAAATATTATAAATTTTGTTTTTGTAAATTCAAAAAATTGAAGACATATTTGTAAATAGCATTTAACATAATGTCTGGAACACATATATGCTATATAAATGTTCATTTCCCTTCCTTCCCTTCCCTAATAAGAATATGAGTTCCGGGCAGCTGGGTGGCCCATTGGATAGAGCACCAACCCTACACAGGAGGACCTGAGTTCAAATCTGGCCTCAGACACTTAAAACACTTCCTAGCTGTGTGGCCCTGGGCAAGTCACTTACCCCCGATTGCCTCAGGGGGAAAAAAAAAGTATGAAAGAATATAAGTTCCTTGAGAGAAAGGGCTTTCATCCTTTCCATTCTGCAACACTAGTGTTTAGTACTGTGCTTGGCAAGTAGCAAATACTTGATAAACACTTTTCTATTTCTTTGTTTCAGTCCTTGTCATAATTAGTATTTATGTTTTGTTATTGGCCTTTATGGTCTCATACTTACCACAAGAGCTTCCACGTTCTCCTAGGCCAGCTTAAGGGCTTGAGATTCTGGCTCTATTTCCTGAATACTTAATGAAACATTTTGTCTCCAATTCTAAAGTGCACTGAGGCTTTCTACTCTCCCATCAAAGATTTTTGATATATAATCTAAAATAGAGCAATTATTTCCTCCCAAAGTTCCTATATTTCTACTACAGTTGATGAGAATTGGGTTCCTAAGAATAATTCTCTTTTTTGCTTTTTCCACTCTTGGAACTATTAGGAAATAGATGTTAAACTTTCTACTGTAAGAGTCATGGGAACTATCTCAGCATCTACTAGAGCTTTCTTTTTATTAAGAGTAGAAAAGTTGATAAATTATTGATTTGCTTTATTTAAATTTTTAATTCTTCCAAGACTACTAAATAGTTTCTGCTCTTTTAAAAAGTTAATTGTTTTATTTTTCTGGTTATATATGTATAATAACTTTTAAAATACACATTTATTTATGAATTATGTTTGGAGAGAAAAATCAAAACAAAAGGGAAAAAAACTGGAGAGACAAAAAAGAAAACACACAAACAAAAAAAGAAAATGAACATAGCCTGGGTTGATTTCATTCAATTTTCTTTCTGGATGTAGATGACATTTTCTATGCAAAGTTTATTGGGGTTGTCTTGCATCACTGAACTACCGAGAAAAACCAAGTGTTTCCTAGTTGATCATCACACAGTCTTGTAGTGATTGTGTACAATGTATTCCTGTTTCAACTTGTTTCACCCAGCATCAGTTCATGTAAATCTTTCCAGGTTTTTCTAAAATCATCATTTTCAGCAGAACAATAATATTCCATTACTGTCATACACCATAACTTATTCAGCCATTGCCCAATTGCTGGGCATCTACTCATTTTCTAATTCTTTGCCAACACAAAAGAGCTACTATACAATATTGTTGCACATGTGGGTACTTTTCCCTCCTTTATGCTTTTATGGCACTACTGGGTCAAAGGACGTACACATGCCCTTTGGGCATGCTCTCCACAATGGTTGGATCATTTCGCAAGACTCCACCAACAATGCATTAGTGATTGACCCATATTTAATAAGAAACAAAAAGTATAAGAAATATTAGTGAGTTTCTCAGAGAAGCCATTGTCATCCATCAAGCTTTTGCTAAATGTTTTCTATAGACCCGATATTGAGGCAAGCCCTCAGTAGTTCCTGATCTTAGGGAAACCTCATTTTAATAAAGAAAGTAACATGTAAACAACTAGACACATACAAGACATGTATAGCACAGACAGAAGGTAATCTGAGAATGGAAGGTTTTGCCAACTGAAGGGATTAGAAAAAGATCTGAAATAAAAGGGAGATGAAATGAATCTTGAAGGAAGGCAGGGAAATTGAGGCAGAAGTGAAGGGGTTGAGCATTTACAATGATGAATGATGGAAAGTTGCATTGGACATGTGCAAATGGTTCAGCATTGCTGGACACAATATAGTTTATGAAGATAAATATAGCTACCATGGTCAAGTAGATACTAAATAGGATCCTTTGATTTAATGGAAGGTTTGCAAAATAACTAGAAAAAATCAATAACTTTCCCTGAGGGACTTTAGTCTTGTTGGGGGGACTTCCAATCTGACTTACGGAGCAATTTCATCCTGAATCATCAAAGTTGCAAGGAAAAAATCACCAGCCAGTCTAAACATGTGGAAATCAGAAGGGAGGTGGGTGTCTGGGAAACACAATTTATTTGGTAGTTGTTTGCACTTGATCTCTACCACCTACTAGTTGTGTGATCTTGGACCAATCCTTTCCCTTGTCTGAGCCTCAGTTTGCTCATCTTCCAAATGGGGATTATGCCTTTTGAAAAAGGAACCCTGGAATATTGTATGGCATGATTAAAATGATTCATATAAGGAACTCTGTAACTATAAAGTGCTTTGCAAATGGAAAATGCTATTGTCTGGCCCCCTGTGGATGACTGATAGTTTTCCCAAGTAGCTGTCACACGGTACGGTGAAAATAATACCCTCTTTTAGACAATGAAGGCTATAGGTACCAGGCAAAGCTATTTCTAAATTCTGTTCCAACTTTAGAATTCAATTCCCCTTTCAGCTCTCGCATTCTACCCCCCAAAGTCTCTTCAAGCTCTGACATTCTAGGTTATAAAATCTCTACCCCTCTTCTAACATTCTGTTGGCTTTGTGTGAAGATTCCTTCCAACTTGGAGCCTTGAATTTCTGTTTTTTTCTCTAATTCTCTTATTTTCTGCATCATGTTCCAAGGTCCCTTCCAGTTCTGACAATCTGTGCTCTGTATCCCAAGATCGATCTGTTTTGGCATTTTGTATTTCGTATTCTAACATCCCTTCCAACTCCGATGTTCCAATATTTTTAAATTTAAAAATAACAATAATAATTTACATGGTGTCTATTATGTGCCAGAAATTGAGCTAAGAGCTTTAATGAAATGTGATTTAATTCTCACAACCATCCTGGGAAGCAGGTACTATTATTATTCCTATTTTGCATTTGAAGAAATCGAGGTGCACAAAAGTGATTCGCTCAAGCTGACACTGCTAGTAAGTGTCTGAACTCAGGTCTTCCTGACTCCAGACCTACTGCTCTGTCTCTTGGGTGTCATCTAACTGCCATTCTAGGGTCCTTCCTAGATCCAAGTTGTTTTCTTCCAAGTCTCCTACCATCAAGGTTCTTCCCAGTGCTGACATTCTATCTGCAGAGACCTAAGATCCATCACAGCTTGGACATCCCACTTTCTAAGGTCCCTCTGGCTCTGATACACTGTGTTCTAATAGGTGGCTCTATTCTGGAGGTAGCCAGGTGGTGGAGCAGATAGAACACTAGACCTGGAGTCAGGAATATCTGAATACAAATCTGGTCTTAGACGCTTCCTAGCTGGCAATTGGCATGACCATTGTCTGCCTCAGTTTCCTCCTCTATAAAATGTGAATAATAATTATCGCCACCTCCCAGGGTGGTTGGGAAACTTTGATGAGATGATATTGTAAGGCACCTTGTAAACTTAAAGTAGTAGCTATTAATTATATGAAAGAAATGATACTGTGCAAACCAGAGAGTCCTTAAGAGATCAGTAAGGACATCAACCCATTTCTAAGGATGATTTCTGTCCCTGGAAAGTTTTGAGTTATTCAATAATTTTGCCACTTTCAAGGCAATATCCTTTGATCTTCCTGTAGCCTAACACCTTCCTGTTATTTCTGGTTGAATTGTGTTGTCGCACCCTGAAGATTTCCTTCCCCCATGCACCTGTCAGGTATTTATAGACTAATGGACCAGCTGCGGTGCCGGGACCTGCCATGCTGGAGTCTCTGGGAGATCTTTGGGAAGTAAATTATTCATGTCAGAGCTTATGCAGCTTTTCTCAGAACTCCTTCCGGGCATCCGCCTTCTCAGCCCACCGAAAGGTCCCCACCAGAATCCAGGAAGTCAGAAATCACAGCAGCAGATAACCGGAAAGACCATTTCCCTATTACATGATCATGATAACAAGTCATTTCTAGAGAACTTGAAGGCTTGAGAAGCACTTCTCTGTGAGGTATTGCATGTCAATTCATTATCCCCACTTTGCAGATGACAATACTGAGCCTCTGAGCTAGAGATGGACTGACTCTCAGGGTGTAAATCTGCAGCAGACACTCCAAATGAAGGTGGTTGGAGACAGGAGAGGAGGAGGAGGAGGAGAGCTGTCTGGCTTGCCTTTGGAAGGAAACAGTGTCCTATCGATGACCCCAGACTCCCTGACATCAAAGCCCATCTTTTCCACTAATATCCTTTTGGTGATATATGTCACTGTGACTCATGGGAAACCAGTCTCTGAAGAAATAAAGTTGAGAATCGCCCAAGTGCCGATGGATGGAGAGGGTCACAGGGGGTTGGGAAAAGGCCATGATGAATTGTAAATTATCCAGTAATTAGCCAGGATACTAACTTTCCTTCTCCCTCCTCCTCTCAGCCTCCTGTTCACCCTTCAAGTCCCAGTGCAAACTCCGCCTTCCACAAGAAGCCTTTCCCAGGGTTTCCTAGTGTCGATGCCTTCCCCCACTAGATAAAGTGGTTCCACATCATGAGATCACTTTCAGCTCAGACATTCTGTGTTCTTCAGTCTTTGATTTCTTGCTACGTTTGTTCTAGTTCCCAGACAACTAGAAATAATTGATAATGTGTGTTTTAATTTGATCTCTTACTTCCCAGGTCAAGTCAACAACACAACGAGCGCTTATTGAGCCCTTGTTCCAATTCATATGAAGTATAGCTTTTTTGTATTTAGTTATTTTCACCTTGACTCCCCCTACTATCCTATGAGCTCCTTCAGAGAAAGGATTGTCTTTTATCTTTCTTTGTCTCCCCATCACGAGGCACATAGTAGGTGTTTAATAAATGCTTGTTGACCAAGAGGTCGCATGAAAGATTCTTCAGACAATCGCCCCATCGTGAGGCCGATGAGGGAGAGGAAGGGCTGGTCAGATGGTAAGGTAAGAAATAATCTAGCTGCTCCCCACGTGCTATCCATGTCCTCACAATGACATCTCAAGGCCAGAAAGGCCCATCCACACTGGACCGCTGTCCGTTAGAGAGATCCCAGGAGGCCACAAATGGGAGCTGGGTACGGATGAGTCTCATTACGTTACTGGAACAAATACCCACAAGCCCAGGCTCATAGATTCACATGGCGTCTGGGAGACGGGTCAATCAATTAGCAAGGACCACGTCTGGCTGCTGAGCCCAGAGCTCTGATCCGGGGCATTTTCCACCATCCATTCTCATCCCCTGGGGCTCGGACTCCAGCTTTATCTCTGCTAGGGACCCTTCTCTCCCCACTCCAGTTCTCATTAGCTCCTTTCATCTCAGAGCTCATCTTGGACTTACTTTGAGAAGCCCCCAAATCTTTCCTTCTCCCTAACTTCCCCATTTGCTTTCAGGGGGCTGCCATTCTTGGAGTAATTCTCACTCACACTCACTCCCATATTCAATCGACTGCCAAGTCTTCCCAGCTTATGAATCAGTTCCTTCTCTCCACTTATACCACAACCACTCTAACATGAGAGTTATCACTTCTACTCTCAGATATTTCACTATATCTGTCCCCCCTCTTCCTTTTCCATTTCTCCCTTTACTAGCTGCTAAAGTGATATTCCTAAAGTAGAAATATGGCCTCCTCCACCTCGGGGACAGCTAGTTTGCACCATACTGCATAGAACACCTGGAGCCAGTTCAAATCTGGCCCAGACCCTTCCTAGCTGAGTGACCCTAGACATGTCATTTCAGCCACTTTGCCTCAGTTCCCTCATCTTTAAAATGAGCTGGAGAAGGAAATGGCAAACTACTCCAGTGTCTTTGCCAAACAAACTCTAATGGAGTCATGAAGTCAGACCTAACTGAACAATAATAACATAGATAGGGACTTATCACCCCCTTGCTCAAGAATCTTTGTTGGCTCCCTGGTGCCCCCAAAAGGAAAAAAAAAGCCAAGTCCTTTCTTTTTAAGAATATCTTTGAATGGATCTACAGAAGCTGAGACACTCATCCTTCCCTGTTCTTACCCAGGCATTTGACTTGGACAGGACTCAGTCCTGGAGGAACTTGTGACTAATTAGGAAGATCAGGCTCCCTTGCCTTTTTGTTTGTTTGTAGCAATTGGGGTTAAGTGACTTGTTCCAAGTCAAACAGCTAGTAACTGTCAAGTGTCTGAAGCTGGATTTGAACTCAGATCCTCATGGCTTTATCCACTGAGCCACCCAGCTGTGCCCCATCTTCCCATTGCCCAATTTTCAATAAATCTCTCTCCAAAAACATAGGAAACTTTCCTTCCAGTTTATATCATGACTCATATTTAGGCCTCCTCTAAGCTGGAGATCAAGAGAAAAACTCAGATGAGACAGAGAAAGCAGTTCCACTTTCAGCTCAGACATTCTGTGTTCTTCATTCTTAGATTTCTTGCTACCCTTGTGTTCTAGTTCCCGGAGAACTAGAAATAATTGATAATGTATGTTTTAAATTCATCTCTTACTTCCCAGGTCAAGTCAACAACACAACGAGCACTTATTAAGCACTTAGTGTATGCCAGGCACTGGAAATACACACACAAGCTTGTATATAGGAGAAGATATCATGAAAAAGGGAAACATAAAGCTAGCCAGGACAGGGACAGCACAGAGAAATCGAGGGAGTATCAGGAGTGCATCTCAGAGGAAGGAAGATGCTCTGCCAGCTGAGGCTCCTTATTCCACCCTTTCCCCTAAACCAACTCGGATGTTCACGTTTGGGCCCATTCCGGGCTCTCACATTTGAAGCTCTCTGATCTGAGGTTCCTGTTCTAAGGGACCTTTTATCTCTGCTAGTTTAAGCGTAACAGTCCCTCTCAGCTTGGATGTTTTATAATTATAGCTATCTCCCCTTTACAGAGCCCTGAAAGGTTTGAAAATCACTTTGCGCAGGTTCTGATGTGATCGCACAATGAGTCTGGGAAGCAATTACCATGAATGATCTGAATTTTATAGAGAGGATGCTGGGAGAGGTTAAGTGTCTGTACCCCCTGCCCTGCCTTCCTCCTTATCTCCTCCATCTCCTATGTGAGGATCAGCCTCTTTAAGACTTCTCTCTACTCTGTATTTCCTTCTTGTGTTCTGATATGTATGTACATTGTTTTTTTGTTTTGTTTTGTTTTGTTCCATTAGAACGAAAGCTCCCTGAGAATAGTGACCATTTTCGCTTTTCCTCCTGTTCTTCCCACAGTTGAACACACAGAAAGTGTGGTACGAATGTTGACTGACTGACTCACTGATTCTCTGTTTTCAGGTTTTCTTCAGCTCTACTTATTATTCTACCTCAACTCATCTGAGGCTCAAACCCTGGAAAAACAGGAAAACATGGAGCTTCTTCTGTTGGTCTGGAGCCCAGAGGTAAATTTTTCTAAGTCTCCGTCTCGCTGATAAAATGAAATTATTTTGGTTGTCCACACAGAGCTCCGACTCTCATCAATAGGCTTGGAGGACAGGTGCTGGGCTGGTGTGTGCTGGGAGAAGAACTTGAGGAGGCTGCCAATAGGAGAAGGTTGAGGAGATGATGATAATGGTGCCATGAAATCCTTAGAAAGATCAAAGGAAACCTTAGATGTCCTGGTCAGCTCTTGTCAATGAGGATTTTCTTAGTTTCTTACTCATAATATAGAGGAATCAAATAATTAAGTTGCAAACTCCTCTCTGTAAGGGCCACAAAAGTTTCATTGGAAAGCACAGCATATGGACAGGGAAGAGCAGAGCCCATCCTTCCCACTGATGCTACCACCATGTTAGGAGAGAAAAAGAAAAACAGAAATTCTCCTCTATGACTTGGAAATGGGTTCATTATTTTTGCCCCTTCAGGGCACCCAAAATCATCCACATGTTGCATCCACCAAGTCAGCAGTCAGTCAATAAATATTGATTAAGCACCTACTGTGTGCTAGACACTTGTGCTAAATGCCACGAATACAAAAAGATACAAAAGATGGCTCCTGCCCCAAAGAGCTCATTTTGCAAACTCTTTCAACTGTAAATCTATGATGCTATGATTTATTTACATTCCATTAATGAAGCTATAATCTCATTTGATCCTTTACATCAAAATTGTGAGAAAAGTATTGTTATTATTATTATTATTCTCTATTTTTTCTCACAGATGAAGAGAAAATAAAACCACACAGACACACACGCAGACACATATTTACATGGCAAAAAGTAAACATGACATTTCACTGATCAGAGTTGGAAGGGAACCCAGAGGCCCTCAAGTCCAAGACATCCTTGGATCCCAATCCCCTCCCATGATATACCTGAGAAGGTTTTGCTTCACGGTTGGCTGGAAGACTTGAAGTGAGACCAACCCATCCCTACTTTCTAGGGCACCCTGCCCACCTCTGGGCAGCTCTGTTGAGAAGGTCTAAAATCCTGCTCATTGAAAATGGCTATAGTTTTATATCCAAATGAGCTTTAGCTGCCATTGGAAATATAAATGTATATGTCGACTTCATCAAGTATTGAAAGTCATCCATGATAGGAGAACCCTGTGGTTCCCTGAGTGGGGGAGAGGAAGGGATGGAACAGCTTTGGAATCAAAGCACCTGGATTCAGATCCAGCCTCAATATTGCCTCAGTGTCTTCTGTAAGTGAAAATGAAATGAAATGACTGGACCAGATGATGGCCTTTTAAGTTCCTTTCTTGTTCTATGCTCATAATCCTATTTGCAGCCTTAATTTTTCAGCATCTTGGTTTTCTCCTCTGTCAAATGAGAGGGCTGGATTAAATGATGGAAGATTCCATCTGACTTCATAACTACAATCCAAGGGTGATTATGACCTTGATCACAACAATAATGGACATTTATGTGTAATATTAGAATTGGCAAAATACCCTGTGGTCATCATGGGGCTAAGCATTATGGAGAGAGACACCTAGAGAAATCATCAAAGCTCAGGGATGAGTCATAGGATCATAGCATTTCCACCTAAAAAGAAGCTTAGAGATCATTTACCCCAAACCTGAGCAAGAATTTCCTCAACCAAATCCTCCCAGGTGGTATTAGTTTGTACCTCTTTGACACTTCCATTCATTGCTCTTGGTTTGTTCTTTGGAACCTGAATAGAAATCTGACCCCTCCTCCCGATGACAGTCCTTCAAATGCTTAGAGGTCGCTCTCATGGCCCACCCCTTAAGTCTTCTGTGCTGAGTTTCCTCCAACTGTCTCTCATGGAGAATAGATTCAACGCCCTTCACCCTCCTAGATGTTGTCCTCTGGGTTATGGATTATGGATAAATTTCCTCATTTTATTAATGTTTGTGCAGACTTGTGACACCAGTACTTAATAATTATTCATGGTCATCTCCAGTCCTTCTGATCTGTATCTTGCCAGTGGACCCAGATGGGTCTGGAGGGAAAAGTGAGGCAGGTGCCCTTGCCCAGCCCTCCCTCACTTCAATCCAATTCACTTCCATGTCATGGTATCACATCCCTGATGTCATGGTCCTCTTCAAGAACAAAGAACAAACAACAGATCTGAACACTGTATTCCAAATGAGTTCTGATAAGGTCAGAATACATCAACAGAATTATCACTTCTTTTTTCCTGGAAGCTTTGCCTCCCAGTGAAATATTAACATAATATTAATAACTTTTGGTTATCATACTTACTATTGACATGTTGAGCATGTTTTTCTTCCTTCTCCTACTTTTTCTTCTTCTCCTCCTCTACTCCTCCTCCTCCTTCTTCCCCTCCTTCTCTACCTTCTACTCTTCCTCCTCCTTCTTCTCCTTCTTTCTTTTCTTCTTCCTCTTCTTCTTTTTTCCTTTTTTCTCTTTTCTTTTCTTCTTCCTTTTCTACTTTTTCTTCTTTCTTTTCTTCCTCTTCTCCTCCTCATCCTTCCCTTCCTCTCTTCCTCTTTGTCCACTCTGTTTTTATAAGATTGATTTTGAACTTGTTTCTTTTTCAAATTACATTATATTTTCTTCAATCTACCCTCTAGCTTATCAAGATTGATTTATTTATCACTGTTACCTAGTATATTTAGAATTACCCTCTTATTTTTGTGTCATCTGTATATCTTGTGAACAATGCTTTGTTTATCCAAGCAGTTGAGTGTGTGTGTGTGTGTGTGTGTGTGTGTGTGTGTGTGTGTGTAGACAATATATAAGGCCTAATACACACTACTTGGGGCACTCCATTGCTGATCTCCTTCTAAACTGGCATCTAGCCTTAAATGACTTCTCTCTAAGTGCAGCCATTTCACCATATCTGCATCCCTTAGATTGTACTATATAATAGCCTGGGACAAATCTCTTCATCTTTGCCACAAGAATAGCATTAGATACTGTACCAAACACATTGTTAAAATTGAAGTAATCTGTACTTTCAGCATTTCCCTAATCTACCAATTAAGTCACATTATCCTAAAATAAAATATGGCTGTTCTTGGGTGACCTTCTCTTGATGAAGCCCTGCTGGTCCTTTGGGATCATTGCTTTTTTTCTGGATTTCCCATAATTACTTCTTTAATAGTCAGGCCAGAATTTTGGCTGCACTTAAAGTCAAATAAACCAGCTGGTAGCTTACAATCTTCTTTTTTTTCCCTTAAAAAAAAGCAATATGTGCTCTCCTCTAACCCTGTGGTGTCTCCCCATTTTTGATAATCTTTGATTATTTTAAATGTTACAGTGAGTTCAGGGTCACCTCATTTTCTCCTTCTATACTAGAGAATGTTTTTCTTTCTGTGCATGCAATGACAATTCATCAAATGGTTAGATGTTCTTCAAGCAACTCATTATTTGGATTAAAAATCAACTTCCTATCAACAATTTTCATTTTCTCTTTTTCCTTTTAGAAAAGTTATTGTAGAGTAAAAGCCAAGTGGCTCTGTTTATGTCTGCTATAGATTGCCATTCACCTTAAAAGGTGGTCCCCGTCCTTCTTTGATTTCACTCTTTCCCCTGATCTAGCTAAAACAATATAATGCAAACCAAAGCAAAATTAAAATCCTTTATGTTGTGTTTAGCTTCTTTCACCAGTTTCAGCTTATTTTGAGCTTTAGCTCCCTTCACATTATTTTGTATAGAAGAGTGCTGTACTCTTATATTGACTCTCCATCAACTGTCCTTGCTTCTAAATTATGTACATATCTAAAATAAAACCAAAGAAGATCATCCCCCAAATGCTAAGCTGATTGATCACCTTGGGCACCCACATTAATTTCTTCATTTAATTCCCTGTGTGTCTTTGTGTCTCTCTGTCTCTCTCGGTCTTTGTCTTTCTTACACACACACATACACACACACACACACACACACACACACACACACACATTTTTAGAATTGGCTCCCTTGGATCCTACAATTCCAGAACTACAAATTTAGAGCTAGAAGTGGCCCAGAAGAATTTATAGTTTGACCTCTTACTTAACAAAAAAGAAAGAGAATTGGAAAGAATAAGTAAGTCAGCTATGATATTACATCCTTTGAAGGTGTCACAGAGAATCTGAATCCACATATTCCTGACCTAAAATTCATTTTTGCATCCATCATGCCATACAATATGACCTCTTAACTAGATAGATTTTGGCTTTCAAGTAGTTATTGTCTAGTCTGAACAAACTTTGAGATGGTGAATTGAGATAAAAATGATAAGATAGATATATGTGTATGTATATGTATCTATATATCTACATACATAGATATACATATATGTATACAGGCTATACATATGTGCATATATGTATATATACCCATATATACAGAGATACACATATATACATAAATAATTATATACATGTGTGCTTTTTAAAGGATGGAGAAATATTCACTCAATGAAGTTTGGTTAAACACTATGTGCGATATTCTTGTTGTTGAGTCATTTCTGTCATGTCCAATTCTTTTTTATTCTTTTTGAGGTTTTCTTGGAAAAGATATGTGAATTGCCGTTTCCTTCTCCAACTCATGATATAGAAGTGGAAACTGAAACTGTGTTAAGTGACTTGTCCAGGGGCACACAGCTAGTAAGTATTTGAGGCTGAACTTGGGTCTTCTTGATTCCAACATTGGCACTCTATCCACTGCACCACATAGATGCCTAACAATCTCGGTACAGTGCTTTCCATGATACTACATGGGTTCTACTGGCTTAGTATCATGGAACTGAGAGCTGAGAGTCAGAGTTGCCCATTGGAAAGAGCCCTGAATTCAGAATTACAAAACTGAGAAAGTTCATGGGCTACTTGGACTGATACATCCCCACCCCTTTCTTGTATTTTTGGTGATTACTACCGTGCTTGGTATATAATAAGTACATGTTTAACAAATGCTTGTTGCGTGACTCAAAGAAAGATAGGAGGGTAACTTTCAGTGATGAAAGAGACCAGAGGGATTGGTTGGTCCAATCTTTTATTTTCACAGATGAGGAAACTGATCTCTAAGTCAACAATCATTTTGTTAAGCACCTATGAGAGAAATTGTGGTAAACACTGGATCGCGGGAAGACTGCCTTTCCCCAAAGTCACACAACCACCAAAGAGCAGTTAGGGCCAGGTCTCTGGCTCCAAATCCACACATTGCTTTTCAAATAACAACAATAGCAGCAGCAGAATTTCCTGTCTGAGTGAGGTCCATCTGTAAAATGGATCCAGTAACACTTGCACTACTTAACTCTACCAGCTGTTGTGAGAAAAGTTTCCTGTCCACCTTGAAGAGCTGCAGACTTGGACGTTCTTGTTACATAAAACATGAGCTGTCCAAAAACAGAAACAAGTGAAGAGGGAAGCAGTTCCTCCCCAGCATTATTTCTGGTCTGTAATTACCATTTCATCATTGATAGAGGGAACATGTAATTTGCAGCAGCATCGCTAAATCTGGTCAGTTCCTTGCCTGTGGGCTGGTTCATTGATCCAGTGGTGCCCTGTTGACAAGTGTACAAACTTGATGAAGTGATGGATGGATTTGTGGCAGGCAGGCTGTGACTAAACAGGCAGAGACTTATGAGGTGAATGGCCTGATTTCCAGGCTGATCCTCGAGGCAGCCCAGCAGGATGACATTGGGCCAGTCTCTGTTGCTGTTATGGATTTTAGTTTCACCTTCTGAAAAAAAAGATGTTGAACAAGAATCATCTTATGATTCTTCTTGGGTATCAGTCAATCAATTAATAAAAAATTATTAAGTACCTCTTATGTTTTAAGCATGAGAGATACAAAGAAAGGTGAAAGGTCTTCCAGTATGGGTGCTCCCAATATAAAAAGGAATTCAATTTAAATTGATTCAAGAAGCAATTATTAAGTGCCTACTATGGGCCATATGCTGTCCTCGGTGCTGAACATACAAATATGAGAGAGAGGCACAAAGACACACAGAGAATTAAATGAAGAAATTAATGCGGGTGCCCAAGGTGATCAATCAGCTTAGCATTTGGGGGATGATCTTATTTGGTTTTATTTTAGCTGAGCTATCAGTAGCTGATCTACTTTGTGATCTTGACAACGAAAGGAAAAACCCATCAACCTCCACACAGGCACTAAGAATAAGCAGACATCGAAAGGAGCTTTTTTTAATCATCCATCACTTATTCTGGAATTAAGGTCTTTGCATCTTAGGTGTATAAATAGTACAATGGAATTGGAATCAGGAAAACCTAAGTTCAAATCTGTCTGGACACTTAGTAACCTGGCTTAACTTGTTTGTCTCAGTTTCCCCATTTGTCAAATGCGAGACAAAGTAACTTCTCCTTCCCAGGGTTCTTATGAGAATCAAATGAGATGATCATTGTGAAGTGGTGAACACAGTGTTTGGCACAAAGTAAGTGCCATATAATTTTTAGAAAGTAGTGATAGTTAAACTCCTCAAGGTATGTGCTTTGTTGGTCCAACAACAGGATATGCAAAAAGCATTTCACTTTCACTTTTATTACACCCCAACTAGTTAACCTCACCATTGTTTTGCTGATTTCTCTATTAGCAAATTAGCCTTTTTGCTTTCTTTTTTTTAAAGAGAGAGGTAGAGTGATAGAGAGCTTGACTTGGTGCAGAGCAGTACTAATGTTTGAATCCTGGTCCTGATTATATATGAGCCGTATATATGTATGTATAGATGGATGGATGGGTGGATGGATAGATGGATGGATGGATCTAGATCGTATTTTAAGGTTAAAGGAATGCTTACATGAGTTATTTTATTGAAGCGTCATAACAATTCCTTAAACCTTCGAATGTTACTGCATGTCAATTCTCAGTGTTGTTCTTAATTTCTCCTGCTTCTACTACTGCTATTTCCCCTTCTTTTTTGCTTAGTGAGTTAAAGGTCTTAGGAAAATGGCAATCACACTAAGGAATCTCTGAATCCCCTGTGCCTGGGCCTTTCTGCTTGGGTGGTGGTCAGTGCTTGATCAGCCTGACAAGCTGAAACACAGAACATCCCATTCATCCTGGCTTACAGGTGCTTTTGTAGTCTCTTGGCTGGAAGATGAAAATCAGACTTATTAAAGACAACACAGGATCTTGTCAATGGCATGTTGCCTGTCCCTGAGCAGTCCAAATTGTGCCTCGGAGTAATTGATTTCATCAGCCTTTCAAGACTAATCTCTCATTAGGAATGAAACTTGAGCCCTGTTTTTCATTTTTTCATCCACAGAACTGGGAGGCGAATAGTACAATGGGTCTCAATGAGTGTTCTGTCGGGAAAAGGCCCCTGAGTATATTTGACTTATTTCTTTTTATCTCAGGGAAGCCCTTTATAGGACTTAAAACTGAACAGACACGGGGACTGAGGGTGGGTGGGAAGGGCACAATGAAAAGGTGGATTTGGGGCTAGAATTTCATGAGGATCTAATTCTGGGGGGCCTCAAGTGGGATCTCTTTTAAGTATCACATTGAACCAATGCCATTTTCTTGCCAAATGGACAACTGGGTATAGTTTGTTGACTTTTATTCTTGATTCTCTCCTTCATGATTTCCTCTGAAAATGATGGATAGATTTTAACTCCGATTTTTATTCTTCTATTCCCTTCAAATTCATCCTTCAGATAGTAACCAAAACACTCCTATACTCGGGCAGCTGTTGGATTGATCTCAAGTAGGTAAATATTAATTCAAGTCATTCTGATTGCTTATAGAATTTTCTTTTAATCATATCTCTGTTTATGTCATTCCTCTGTTCAAAACTTCTAGTAGATTGTCATTATCTTTCTGGGAATCTCCAGGTTGATTTGCCTGATATTTAAGTCTCTTAACTTTCTAAATAGAAATTCTTGTGACTTATTTCTGCTACTTGCCATTGTACCACTTGTCTCCCAGTTCTGTGCATGAAAAATAAAAAAACAGGGTTCAAGTTTCATTCCTAACTTTTTGTCCCCAGAGAGCCTCTATATTCTCTCATCTTCATGGCTTTGCTCCCAAAGTCCTATCTGTCAAGAATGCCCCTACTCTCTAACAAGTGCTTTAAAGCCAATTTAAAAGCTACTTCCCATAGAACAGCTGCCCATATCTCATAGTAATGAGTAAAATGGGGTCAAATAAATTAAACCATTTGAGTAAGGATTTACATGGAAATTAAACATGGGAAGAGAAAAATAAAGGGAGGGACAATTATCCATTCATAAGAAATGGTTTAAGTAAAAATTGGAAGGATCAAGAGTACTGGGTATTTTCCCCCTTCCGCCAGTTTTTTTTTTTTGTTTGTTTGTTTAGTTTTTCATTTTCCCCAAAACACAATTTTTAAATTAATGTTCATTTTTTTCATTTCTAAGTTTCAAACTCTCCCTGTCTTTTTCCCCACTCCCTTCACTGAGAAGGCAAACAATTCAATACAGGTTATACATGTATAGTCATGCAAAATATTTCCATATTAGTCATGTTGCAAAAGAAAACATAGATCAAAAAAAATGAGAAAAACAAAGAAAGTAAAAAAAATAAAAGTATGCTTCAATCTGTATGCAGATACCATTAGTTCCTTCTGGGAGTTGGAAAGCATTTTTCATCATGAGTTCTTAAGAGTTACCTTGAATCATTGTATTGCTGAGAATAGTTATGCCATTCACAGCTGATCATCTTAGAATTTTGCTGTTACTTTGTATACTGTACATGTTACTTTGCATCAATTTCTATAATCTTTTCATTCTGAGAGCATCTTGCTCATCATTTATTATAGCACAATAATATTCCATCCTAGTATGGACCACAGCCACTCCCCCCAATGGATGGATTTCCCCTCAATTTCCAATTCTTTGCCACCAGAAAAGAGCTGGTATAAAATTTTGTATGTATAACTTTTTTTCTTTTATTTTGAGTTTTATTGTTTTGGAGGACATAGACCTTATAGTGATAGTTAGGTGAAATGATATTCATGTTTTACAGCCCTTTGAGCTTTGTTCCAAATTACTTTCCAGAATGGCTTGATAAAATTCACAGTTTCACCAACGATGTATTAATGACTCATTTTTCCTACATCTCCTCCAACATTTGTCACTTTCCTTTCCTGTCCTATTATCCAATTTAATAAGTATGAGGTAGTACCTCAGAATTGTTTTAATTTTCGTTTCTCCAATCAATAATGATTTAGAGCATTTTTATATGAATTATAGATAGTTTTGATTCCTTCATATGAAAACTATTCATATCTTTTGGTCATTTGTCAATTGGAGAATGACTTTTATTTCTATAAATTTGACTTAGTTCTCTTTATATGCATGTGAAGTAAGGCCTTTATCAGAGAAATTTGCTTCATTTTTTTTTTCATAATTATACAGGCTAACTGTATTTCCCTCCATTCTATTTTTCTCTCCCTTTATTTTATTCTCTGTTTCCCTTTATCCTATCCCTCCTCAAAAATATCTTATTTTTGGCTATCTCTTCTGTCAATCTGCCCTCCTTCTATCACTCACCTCCTTTTTCTCATCCTCTTCCCCTCCTACTTTGCTGTAGGATAAGATAGATTTCTACACCTAATTGTGTATTTCCTTCCCTCCTTGAGCCAATGATAAGTTTCACTCATTCTCTCTTACCTCTCCCACCTTCTCCTCTGCTAAAAAAAAGTTTTTCCTTGTTTTTTTTTTTAATGTGAGGTAATTTGCCTTATTCTATATTTTGTTTTTCCTTTCTCCTGGTGCATTCTTCTCTCACTCTTCAGTTTTATTTAAAAAATATATTATTCCTTCATTTTCAACTCACACTTGTGCTATATATATATATATATATATATATATATATATTTTCCTTCTTACTGCTCCGGTATTGGAAAAATTATTATATGTTACAAATGTCATCTTCCCATGTAGAAATGTAAATAGTTTAACCTTATTAAGTTCCTTTTCTTTTGATCTTTTTATGCTTCTTGAGTCTTGTATTTAAGAGTCAAATTTTCTATTCAGGTATTTTCAACAAGAATTCCTGAAAATCTATTATTTCATTGAATATCTACTTTTCCCCTTGAAGGATTATACTCAGTTTTGCTGGCTAGGTGGTTCTTGATTGTAATTCTAGCTCCTTTGCCCTGTGGAATATCATTTTCCAATATCTCTGATTCTTTAATGTAGAAATTGCTCAATCATGTGTTATCCTGACTGTGGTTCCACAATATTTGAATTGTTTCTTCCTGGCTCCTTGCACTATTTTTTCTTCTTCATCTGGGAGCTCTAGAATTTGGCTAGAATATTCCTGGGAGTTTTCATTTTGGGATCTTCTTCAGGAGGTGATTGGTAGATTATTTCAATTTCAATTTTACCTTCTGGTTATAGAACATTGGACAGCTTTCTTTGATAATTTTTCTCTTTTTAAAAAAATTGTATTTATTTATTTAAAATGTTTTTATTTAAAACAAATGCAAATAAGAAAAAAGAGAGAGAGAGAAAGAGGAAAAAATCATTGTCATGTTCCCAGCAGAACTTCAAGGAGGATTCAAAAGTATTTCATGATGATTTTGACAATAAATAATAAGACTCTATTTCTCACTATCTCCCTTAAGATTGCATTAAATATTCACTTCTTCCCTGGGTGACCTGAGGCAAGTTACAATGTCATGGAATCCCAGAATTTTGGAGTTACCATGCCTTATATAAGAATTCCCACTAAAATATACTTAAAAAGAGATTTTTTTTGGAGACCTCCAATAATGGCGAGTTCACCTCCTCGCTAGACAGTCCTTTCTACTTATGCACAACTTTTACTATTTTTCTGATATCCAGCCTACATTTGTCTCTTTGCAAATTCTACTCCCTGATCTTTTTTTCTGCCTTCGAGGGCCAAGGAGAATGAGACTAATTCTCTGTTCCTTGAGTTGGCACTTCAAATACTTACACGTGCAGTGATGTTTCCCTCCAGTCATCCATTTCTTTTTCATGTCCCTCCAGCTGTCTAAGTCTGTTAATCTGTAAAATAAAAACAATAAAGGCCAGAATGACACATCTGTAACAGGCTTGCCTTGAGGCTCTAGTAGATAATGGACACAAAGCGCTTTGTAAATCATAAGATACTACAGAGACATGGGTTGTTGTCCTCCCCAGCATCACCATCAGCCTCATCAACACAACAAAATATTAGCTCACTGGAAAGATAATTTGAATGCATTATGTAAATATCATCCACTGAAAGCAGAAAGAGGAAGTTCTTGATGATAACAATAACAACTGGTTTTTATTACAAGTTTTAAAAATATCTTTGGTTGCAAAATACTTCACCTTCCTTGCCTCATTTGGTCCTCAAACAGTCTCCTAAGGAAGGACACTGGGGTTTAAAGGATAAATCTCTGGATTTGGAATTAGAAAGATCTGGGGAAATTAACTTCCCATAATTGCTTGCGGTATGTTCCCGAGCAAGTCAATTAACTTGTCTGAATCTCAGTTTCCTCATCTGTAAAATGACAATTAATATATGATCGCCTTCTCAAGTCTATCGCCAGAATCAGAAATATTGAATTTTTGCCAAATTTTAACCTGTCATTTCAATGTTAACTCTTATTGTGATATGGAGAGAGGATATTGGTTCTGTGGGGAGAGCACCACTGAACACATGACAGACACTTGTTAGATTGTTTCTGGATCTTTGTGATCTCATCTGGGATTTTCTTGGCAAAGATACTGGAGTGGTTTGTGATTTCCTTCTCCAGCTCATTTTTATGGATGCAAACTTTATTGAGTAAGTAGACTAAGGCCACACAGCTAGTAAGGATCTGAGGCTGGATTTGAATTCAGGAGGAGGACTAGCACTCTATCCACTGCATCAGTTGGCTGCCTGTTCTAGGCACTTAATAAATGCTTATTGACTTCAAAAGATCTAAATTCAAACTTTAATTCTACTATAGACTCATTGAGTGGCCCTGGGGAAGAAAATCATGACAGGCTTTATATAATTCAGTTCAGTCTCTCATGCTGTCAAAATCTGACTAAAATCAGCTTTTGGGGTTGGGTTTTTCTAGATAAACACTGAGGTCTCTCCCAAATCTGGTATTCAGGGAAGTGATGAACACTGATTTCCTGCATCAGTGTAATGTGAACAAAAGCTAAAAAGAGAAGTCTGTCTTTCCAATGGTTGGATAGATTACCTGAGGGGCATTGGAGCCAAGGGGTTTTGATAAGTCCCTCCCTCTTCTATAAATTGAAATCCTTAAGGATTTCTTTGACTGATGGACCCAGGGCATGTTTACCAGACTTGGAAAAAAATGGACTCAATGGTTAATTCCCAATTAATTAATTAAGCAATGAGCCTGAAATTTCACCCTCCTACCCCCACATTGCTGTTAAGGGTTTTCTTAAGACAGCTAACAGCTTCTGGCTAACGTCCTGAAGGCAAGAAGAGTTATCAGAATCCCAAAGCAGCATCCTTTTTCTTTCTGCTACTATTTCAGAAGCTGGATGTTAATGGGCCTGAAGGAGGGGCTGGGTGGCAGGTGTTTCCATCTGACAGTGTTCACTGATCTTGACTTCCTGGTACCCCTGGAAATGTGCGAATTTCAGCTCCTTAAGAAATCCAAACACTTTCCTTTATTAATGGCCCTTAATAGCTTATAATGAAGGCACAACTCAGCAGTGAAAGAAGGGATTAGCATTTGTTTGAAGTTCAAACACAGGATAAGGAATGGATTTGCTAATTGTTTTTTTCCTGCTGGGGATATTAGCTGGGATTCAGTGACAACATATATGCAGATATTCTCCCACATGGTCCATGCCTAAGAGATATGTCTGTAAATTAAAGCTAACTCAAAAGTCAGCTTAAATAGACCTAGGTCAAGATGAAGAAAATCTATAAGGTATCAGAGTCAGGAGGGACCCTAGAACATTGGATTCGGAAAGTTACTGCTAGGGGAAAAAAAAGACATTATAACAAGTAACACAGAATATTAGAGCTGAGAGGTACCTCAGAACACAGAAATCCATCTCTAGAAGGGCCTTTAAAACACAGAACAGTGATTTTGGACAGAGAAAGGACAGGAGAACATAAACTGTCAGAACATAGAAAACAGGATTCTAGAGCAAACATTAGAATGGGGGAAAAAATGGAGCTAGCCCTCTAACCCAAAGCCTTAAATTTTTCAATAAATATTCTTTGAGTAGAGAATGTTATACATATTGTCAAAAAGCTCAGATATGATGCTTTACTTTCTAGAGCTGTTTTTCTCAGCTGTTTTTTTGTCTCTCTGTGTATGTACATGCACACAAACATGAGGTTGTGTATATATAAATATATTTTATATGTATCTATACACACACACACAAACTCATAAATGCATCTGTACTCTTTCTTCAGCAACAAGAGTATCCATGCACAAAATCATAGTTATATGTGTCCAGTTCCTAATCATGTCTACTCTCTTTGCATTCTGCATCATGTATGTTTAGAGCAAACATGCCTGCTAGGCTAGGGCTTCTATAGGAAATAAGACTTAAATCCCAATGACCCCTTGTCTCAACATGTAGCAGAGACTCTAGGGAGTTAATCACAGGAATGATAGGGATATTTGAGCAGATTTTAATCCCTTTTAGCCATGAAGTCTTTCTAGATCTGACTTTGGCTATGTTTGAACAATAAAAAATCATAATGGCGTAAATCAATTTTTATAGAAAAAATCATAATGAATCAAGTAAAAGAGCCATCTGGTATTGCTCAGTTGTAGAAGAAAACCTTGGAACTGAAAGATATTGCTGCAGGTCAGTTGGACTAGGTCTTCCACAAAGAGGAAATATGGACAATGTGGAGATAGAGACAAGTAGAATACCTGATGAATATCCATGTTCCTTGAAATCCCAAATCTGTCTAATCTAGAAGCTCAAGAAGAATCATGAGATAGAATTGGAGAACCTGAGTTCAAATCACCATTTCTGGCACTAGCTGGGCAAGCCTTCATCTTGGTGATTCTCGGTGTGCTCATCTGTAAAATGGCATTATATGAGATGGATTGTTGGGAATCTTGAAGTAAATTGCGTCTGTAAAGCCCTTTGAAAGCCTTAAAATGTGATGTCAAGTTTAGATACTTCTCATCCAACCCTGGCATTTCGTGTATGACTTTTCATAGAATAAAACCAATCTGGTCAAATTCATACTGTGAATTACTGGCAAATACAGGACCAAACTTTTGGATTCACAGTTTTGATTGGGGATAATAAAGTGATACCCACAGTCATTGATGCCATCGAGATTTGTTCTTATTCACTAAAGAGCTCATTGGATAATGGTTACTCCATCTTCATCTGATGGCTCACTATCTTGACCCATATTGTTTTTACCCATAAGGTAAGTCCTTAAAAAACAAGCCATCCCCTCCCTTGTTCTGTGCTCATTGGGAATAAGAACAGTTCCTTTGCATTTGTATGATAGACCTCTTACACTTCTGGTTGTTCATTGGTGATGAGGAAGGTACCAAGAAAGAGATGAAGCAATATTTGCCTAACTGGATACTGAAATATGTGCCAAAATACATATATATATATATATATATATATATATATATATATATATATATAATGGCAGTACACACACATACATTTGTGTGTATATATGAGGTAGTAAATGAAGGAAGAAAGGAAGAATGAGAGAGAGAGAGAGAGAGAGAGAGAGAGAGAGAGAGAGAGAAAGTTATATTAGTATAGGAAAAATAATGTTTTATTAAGAGTTGAAGCCCAAGGCTAGAGATCTGCTTCTGCCACTTGCTGCCAGCCAAGTCACTTCACCTTTCTAGGTATTCTTAACTTCTTGCCCTACAGAATAAGGGGGTCAGAGCAGATGACCCGAATTCCAGGATTTGCAAGTCAGAAGTCAGTAAACACTTAACCAACCCACCGGTGAAGACACTCTACAGTGATGTCCTCTTCAGTGGTTATCTAGGTTCTGCTTTTGAAGCTTTCCAGGTAGGGGAAGCCCTTCCCCTTCTTGATGAAGTTCATTCCACAGATGGGAAGCGTTCATGCTTAAGGAGGCTTGTTGATACTGGCCGGGTGGCAGTTGGCACTTTACTTTATTTCCTTTTGCTGACACTACTTAAGGCTAAATGTGCCTCCTTGTCATTTCTCCCTCTCACTCCTGGATCTGCCCTCGGGATCCAAACAAAACAAGGCTGATCCTTCCTCTCCTAATAGCCCTACATGTAGTTGAGAACGGCATCATGTCTCCCCTGAATTTTCTCTTTCTTAGGCTAAACCCTACACCCAGGCCTCATATGGCATGGAATCAAGTTATTTCCTCATCTCCCCCCTCCTTCTACCTTCCTCTTATTTATTATCTCCCCCCCATTGGGGTGCCTTTTTGTCTTCCCCCATTAGAGCATCACTTTGAGGGAAGTCACTGTCCCTTTTTTGCCTGGATTTGTTCTTTAGCACTTAGCAAAAAAAATCTGACACATAGTAGGCACTTCATAAAGTGGTCTTCTTGACCACAATCCTGGTTACTCTCCAGCTCAATCTTTTCAGTATACCCAGTTCTCAAATTGCAGTGCTCAAAACTGAATGTAGTGCTCTCCAAATGGGGTCTGGAGAAGAGAGACTTCAACAGGACCATCACCTCCTAGACATGATGCCCCTCAATGAAGCTGAAGGACCCAGGGTTCTATGGTTGTCCTAATACTCTATGGACTCATATTGAGTATGGAATGTACTAAAGCTCCTAGGTCCTTTATTTGTTTATGTATTTATTTATTTATATCGTCATTTATTTATTTATTCATTTGTTTGCTCATTTGTTTATTCATTTATCTATCTATTTAATTTTTATCTATCTATCTGTCTATCTGTTTTTCATTGTTGGTAGAATTGTGAATTGATCCCAGGTCTTTTTTTAAGCACAATTGTTACCTCCCTTGTCTTCTAAATTTAGAACTATGATCCCTAGAAGGGATACTGTGCCTGGACTCAGAAGATTTAGGTTTAGGTCCCACTGAGCAGCCTGTGGGTGCATTACTGATCCTTTCCAAGTCTCACAGAGTCCTACAGGTTGTGTCTCAGTTTCTTCTAATGAAAATGTGCATAATTCTATTTGTGGTCTTTTCCTGAGAAATGTATGCTATAAAGTCAGTTATAAATATCAACCATTAATATCATTCCTGGGTAGAATCCTGAACACGAGTCTCTATCGTTGTGTATTTAAAAGAAATCTTCTCTTTTGAAAGAAGAACGGTATCTTAATAGAAACAGAACTTGCTGGACCTGAATCTGGGGAGAAGATATAAGTGGATCTGCTTGGGAGGATGGAAAGAGATCTTAGGGAGAGTTCACAGGCTCATGAATGGAGTGTTAGAGTGGAGCTCAGAGTCCATCTAGTTTAAAATCCAAAGTGTACCAATGAGCTAACTGAACCCAGAAGGGGATTAGGAATCATCTCAGCCAGACTTTCTGAGGGAGACTCCAAGGGAGATGAAAATCTTAAAAGAATTTGAGCAGGCTCTGAGCCACTGATCTTACCCTCATGATCACACACACCCATGGGGCTCACCTGGACCCCAAAGATTTGGAGCAGGGAGATATGTTAGAGATGAAGAAATGAGATTAGGTAACTTTGCCCAAGGTCACACCAACAGTAAGTGACAGAATTGGGTTTGAAACCCACTTTCCTTTCCATCTTTTTCAGCTCACAAAGGTGGGTATGGGATGGGGCTTCTACCAAAAAACACACTGAGTTACTTGGCACCCCGATGACTGCTTTCCTTAATGCTTTCCCACAAGGCTTTCTATAACAGCTTTAATTGTGGAGAATGAGCTAAAATGGAAAAAAATAAAACACTGTATCCAGAGGTTGGAAGCCCCCCTCCAGTAGTGACAGGGAGGGCAGCCCATGCTAGCCCCCACGGAGGAAAGCTGAACAGCCTAATCTCACTCGCAGGATTCCAATGAGATCTCCCTTTACTCCCTCCTTCGCCCCACTCCAGGGAAACCAGAACATGCTAAAATAGGCCTTCTGCAAAGCAAATAGGAGCATGGGGGCGGTAAGATGTTTCCACCAATGTCACGTCAAAGTGAACTCCATCATTATGTGAACCCCCAGTTAGTCTGGCCCCAGCAGCAGTGCATACAAAGCAATGAAGGATAGCCCTGAATAGTAGCTATAATCAAACCTGACTAAATAACGCCGCCCCTAGAGAACTATACTTTCATACTTGGGGGACAAAAAGCTGAAAAAGTATTACTGCTGGAAAAGCATGGAAATAGGTTGGGTTGTGTATGGGAAAGTTCAATAGATGGTTTCAGTGTGCAGAAGGGAGGGAGTCCCCACAGGAGGGCATTTGTTGTCAGGGAGATCTCTAAGGAGATGGGGGAACCTGAGTGACAGGGAACTGCTGGTCAATAGCATCAGAGGCGGTCCTCCCCATGTCTATCGGAGAGGAGGTGGAGGCTGCCCAAGGTCCTCTCCTGCTCAGCCCCATCTCTTCCACAGTGTTCTAGTGAAGGTCTCCATAAGTCATGTTTCGTGAATGTACCAAATGAAAGGATCTGTGCATTTCAGCGTTCAGTGATTCATTTAATTGTAGGGGAAGCCCCAGTGTTCTCAGCCAGCAGGCTTAGTATCATATCACAAACAGGGGAACTGCACAGGAGATGGAGGTAACTCACCTGAGAGACAGGATGGCCTGCTTTCTCCATCTCTTCAGCCTGGAACTTGGAGGGTTAGAACCCCAGAAAAGAACTGTCCAGAGAGCAGAACTTCCAAAGCAAAAGCAGCACTAAGAAGGGGAGAGGAAGGAGCATGATCAAGATCTAAGCAAAGAGAAAGGTGGAGTCAGAAAACAAAGCTCCAACACCAACAGTTTTGTTTTTTTTTCCTAGAAAACAGCACACATCTCTCTCAATCTGTGGCCAGAAGCAGCACCAAGAGCAGGAATACTCGTGGTTTCCAATGGGATTCTTCTTTCTTATTCATTGATCCTTCAGATCACAATGGAAACTTTGCCATGTCCAAGGCAGTTTGGTGAAAGGGAAGGATTATAGATTCATTCAGAGGACTTAGATTAGAATTCTGGGTCTGTCATTCACTGTTTGTGAAGTTAGGGTCAAATCACCTCTTCCCTCCTTGTCAGCTTACTCATCTGTGTAATGAGAGAAGTACCTTAGAAAGGGAATGAAAGTCCCTTCAGCTCTCTGACACTGTATTACTTTTCCTCCCTTTCCTCCTTCTCCCTATTCAAGGCTGGCCTATCCATCTTTGGTTCTCTGTAAATATTACTAATGTGAGAACGGCGCCAATCTGCCATATTGAAGCAGCAGAGGGCCGAAATCTTGGTATAAGATGAAGCTTCAGAGCAAGTTTCTAAACTCAGTCTTGAGCGTAACTTGGATAAATCTCCTAATTTCTGCAGGCTCTAATTCCTTCATCTGTAAGATTAGAGATCGGGCTGGATGTTTTCTGCTCTCCTCTTCTATCTCTGATTTTCTGTGTTCTATTTTGAAAGATCCCTAAAATACAAGAAAAGAGTAAGTCATCAAAGGAGACATAAGTGGCTGCACAAGGAGCTCTCTCAGTGACCAACTCATTTGCAAAATTTACAAGAGAAAGTGGAAGATCAGGGAGTCAAGGGTAGATAATAAGGCAGAGCATCATCCTTCCTCGATAGTGTCAGGTGTGCTGAAACTCAGTTTATGTTGACAGTGAATGATAAGACCAACAAAAAGGGATCTTTAGTTACATGGGGAGAAAGGCAGCGAGTTGGGATGGTGAATAGAGGATTTGGAGTTAAGAAGACTTGACTTCAAATCTTGCCTTAAAAACTTATTAGCTTTATGAACTTGAGCACATTAATTAATCACATTGAACTTCAGTTTTCTCATTGGTAAATTGAGATCATTGGAAAAGTTGGACCCTAAAATTCCTTCTAGGTCAAAATGTACGATCTAGGATCTCTGAAGAGGATGGTTGGGATTATAATGCTGTAAAATAAATTGAAGGTCCTCTTGGATTGCTTCTCTGCTTTTCAACAAGTCGAGGGCTCCTAGAACTTGACAGATAAAATAAAATGGATTTTAGGGAGCTGAAATCGGAGAGAAGAACTCGCTTTGCTGCTTTCTATTATATCATTATCAAAAATACTATTTTTGGTAAGGCAAAAAAACTCTGGGTTTAAGTAACTTACCCAGGGTCACACAGCTGGTAAGTATTAAGTGTCTGAGCTGGATTTGAAGGCAGGTCCTCCTGACTTCAGGGCATCTAGATGGCCCATCATCAAAAATCATTTAAATAAGTCACTGGATACATAATGTAAATTCTGATTAGCTTATTTTTCATTCCTAGGAAAAATAAAATATACTATTAAGGAGTTGGCTTGTTCACATTTAGAAATGGTAGAGATGGTAACTCAGGGTCAGTATGATTCCATCAAGAGCAGATCATGATAAACTCAACTCATTTCCATTGTTTGCCAGAAGTATATGGTAATAGGTTAATTAAATTAGATTTCATCAACACACTTAGTAAAGCTCCTAAATAAAAGTTCCCTAAAGGGGAAGTAGTAGTAAAACAGGATTCAAAATAGGTTTGACTGACCCCTTATAGAAAGTAGCAATTAAGGGGTCAATGTCACCAACTAGAGTAGCGTACTCCAAGTTCTGTAGGCTTGAACATAATTATCATTGACTTGAAGGATAATATGGATGGCATCTTTACAGATGATTCAAAGATTGTACAGATATGGAATATTGGATAAAATAAGCAGGATCTAAAAATAAAATGATCATCCCAGGTTAGAATGACAGGCAAATTCTAATAAGACAATCCAGCTCCATGTCAAGTCAAATCTTATTGGCCGAAGAAGTACATGGCCCAAGTATAAGTTGGTGGAAGTGTCATTCGAAAGTAAATGAGTTTGCCTTGCTGTTGTTTGGTGGACTGAGTTATATGTAAGTTTTAAAATATCGTGAACTAGTTTTATTAGAAGAGTGTGAGTTATTGAAAGGCAGTTTGAGCCTGGATGTCAACTTGTAAATACGTGGGGTTCAAGTGCTTGAGAGACTAGGAATTACTGCCTTCCCCACAATTGCCTGCCTGGACAAAATTAGAGCTGGACTTCCAAAGCCTCTGTCTTCACTTCTCATTGCTCATTAGGCAAGTCAGAAGAGACCTTCGTTTCACTGGTCAAGAGTTCCCCTGTGACTCCCTGTCTACCTGTCACTGGTTACAGGACTATATTCCATTTGTTCTACGATGGCACTTCCTTTAAAACTCTGAATAAATTTACTCTCTGCATAGGGATTGGATTGGCGTGGACAGCTTGTTGGTTGTCTGCCCGTGGAACTGGGGACAATGGGAGCTTCCTGTGCTGTTTCCTGAAGGCATCTGTTTTCCTCCCAAGGCTACCATCCCTGCTTGGCAACATCACTCTTCAGAAAAGCTCGCTCCCCTTTTGATCTGCCAAGAGGTGTCGTGTCCAGAATGAGAGAGGAAAGTTGCTGGAAGAGGCTTTCAAGACTATTATCTGGAATTTACAGATAAGGAAACTGAGGCCAGGAAATGGAAAATGAAAGAAAGGATTTGAATTGTGCCCTAGTCAGTCAGTACAGGTAAAGAGTGTGATTTTCAGTTTAGGTCCATATCCCAGAAAGTCAAATGATGGAGATAATAAAGGCAAAAGTGGGTAAAATAATGAGAGACCTTAAAAACTATCCCTCCTAATTCTCTCCTCTGAACACAAAAAAGTGCATGTCTAAACTCATCTGAATGATGACCTTTCTTGAAGATAATTTCATCAAGATAATCTCCTATGTTTCTTTTCTCCAGAATACAATATGGAAGAAAGATGAACTATATTCTCTTCAGTTCCAAGAATCAGAAGTAGGAGCAGTGACTAAATATTGCAAAGAGACAAATTGAGGATCAATGACCATAAAAATCTCCGAAGAAGGAAAATGGGTATCTCAGAAATGGGACAAAGTCTTTGAGTCTAGAGTCAGGAAATAATGTTGAGTTTAGAGAATATCCAATAGACCTATTTGGCTTCTACCTAGTATATGTGGGGAGAATATCTGGAAAGTTAGGATGAAAACAGATCATAGAGGGAATAAAAATCTTCAGTAATTAATTTTCATTTTTTGCCTAGTGGCAATAGGGAGTCAAAAATATGGTTCTTTTCTATTTGTATTTATATGTTTGTCTATGTTTAATTTATCTTTAACTTATTTTTAACAAGGAATAGCATGATTGTGGATGATGGATATAGGAAGCACAGGGATCTGTCAGAGGCTATTAGAGTTGAGAGTTGCTGTTCAAGAAAGAGATAATGAACCTCTAATTTTGTAGTTACTATTACCATGAATGGAAAGAGAGAGTCAGAGGAGAACCAACGTGGCTTATTAACAATGCAAGAGAGAGGACAATCAATGGTGACCCTGAGGTTTTAAATGCTACAAAAGGCCAGAAATCTGCAAAGATCAATTTTAGAGGAAATGACAGATCCTTCAGCTCTAGGCAGGCTGAGCTTGAGCTACTTTGTTCTTTTACCCTGGCATCCTCTATTCTGATATAAGGTCCTTCCAATGCTCACATTCTGTGTCCTGTGCTCTAAAATATGACCCAGTTCTGGTACTCTGTGTTCTAGGTTCTAAGGGCATGTTATGCTCTAATCTACTGTGATCTAGATTCCATATCCGTCACAAGCAGTCGTGATGGAGGGGGAGAACACAATCTTCAAAGTGGAGCCACATATCCAAACACCCCGTCTTTTTCTTTCTTTCTTTCTTTCTTTCTTTCTTTCTTTCTTTCTTTCTTTCTTTCTTTCTTTCTTTCTTTCTAAACTTTCTTTCTTTCTTCCTTCCTTCCTTCCTTCCTTCCTTCCTTTCTTTCTTTCTTTCTTTCTTTCTTTCTTTCTTTCTTTCTTTCTTTCTTTCTTTCTCTCTCTTCCTCCCTCCCTTCTTTCTTTTTATTTTTCTTTCTTTCTTTCTTCCTTCCTTCTTTACTTTCTTTCTTTCTTTCTTTCTTTCTCTCTCTCTCTCTCTCCCTCCTTCCCTCCCTTCTTTCTTTTTCTTTCTTTCTTTCTTTTTCTTTTTCTCTCTCTCTCTTTCTTTCTTTCTTTCTTTCTTTCTTTCTTTCTTTCTTTCTTTCTTTCTTTCTTTCTTTCTTTCTTTCTTTCTTTCTTTCTTTCTTTCTTTCTTTTCTTCCTTCCTTCCTTCCTTCCTTCCTTCCTTCCTTCCTTCCTTCCTTCCTTCCTTCCTTCCAAATCTCCATCTCTGAAAGTCCATGTTCCATATTCTAAGATATCCTGCAGCTATGAAGTGTAATGTATCAAGAGTCCTCCCAGATGTTCCCCCCCCATGTCCTGTGTCAAGGTCCTTCACAGCTCTGGAACTCTCTGTTCTAGCTCCTGCCCACTCACCCCCTCCAGGCAAGAAAAGAATTTCTAGCTATGCTTTACAACAAAACCCAACAACATCCTCTCTTCTCTCAATATCTTTGGACGCTGAAAAGGATAAGAGTGAGATGTTTTCACTCAGAGCAACTATGCGATGATTCTTTTGGAAATCACGATACACACTTGGCAGTCAAAGAAGGCAAAATAAAACAGATGGACAAGTTCTATGGGAATCGATAAGATTGATTCTCCAGCAGACTGTTTGTTCTTTGTTTGAAGCCACCTGGCAGCCCAAGGAGAGAAACAACAGCCTAAGTCGGGAGCAAAGCAGATCTCAGATCCTGCCTCAGTTTGGCTCATCGGGAACGCCTGCATTTCCAGCATGGGCAAGATGGGCAGATACAGGCTGGAAAAAGAAATTCTCGGGTTGTTTGGGCAGATATGGCAAAGCAGTGAATTTAGGGACATGCTTGGAGTAGAATTGGACAGTAAGGAGCATGACCACCATCACCATCCTCACCCTCATCACCACCACCTTCATTTGTATCATTTCTTTGCTTTAAAAAGCATCCAACCTGAGGTCAAATCTGGCTGTGTGACCCTGGGCAAGTCACTGAAAGCCTAGAGTCCAAGAAGAAAGGAGATCAGAGACTATGTCACAGCAGGATCGTTTTAAGGACTTGAGTATTTATGTACCCAATGCTTCGAGCCTGTGGTCGGGAGCTCACCAGAGGGCAGAGAGCGAAAACCTCGCTCAGCATCCTTGGACCGAGGGATGCCGGGCGCTGCTTCGGGAAGGAAGCCGGCCCCGCGGCTTCCCAAACGGCCAATCAATTCCACCGCTTCGCAAAGAGCTCCTCGCTCGTCCCCTGAGACGGGCAACCCCCCCCCCAAGTGACGCTGGGGAAAGGCCCCCATCCCGGGGTCCTCCGAGCAGGCTGTGGGGGGATCGATGAGGCAGCAGACAAAGGGAGCCCCCAGCTCGGCTAGACTGGAGCCAGAGACGCAGCCAATCAATGGCGCTTCCTAGCAGCGGCCCTCTGACGTAGGGACCAGGGACCTCTCGGGAACGAGTCCCCACCCCCCGGCAGGGGCATTCGCAGTGTGCACCCCGGGACCCTCAGGGAAGGGGGAGAGGGGGCAGGAACAGGGGATGAAAGCTGCAGTTGGGTACCTGGAGGCTTGGAAACAGTGCGGGCTAACTCCCCCCTCCCATCCCCACCTCCCCCACAGACAGACAGAGGCAGGGGATCTTCGGCAGAGCAGTCGTGAGGGAGGGAGAAAGAAAAGAGGGAGAAGGGGGAGAACACAATCTTCAAAGTGGAGCCATATATCCAAACACCCCATCTTTCTTTCTTTCTTTCTTTCTTTCTTTCTCTCTTTCTTTCTTTCTCTCTTTCTTTCTTTCTCTCTTTCTTTCTTTCTCTCTTTCTTTCTTTCTCTCTTTCTCTCTTTCTCTCTTTCTCTCTTTCTCTCTTTCTCTCTTTCTCTCTTTCTCTCTTTCTCTCTTTCTTTCTTTCTTTCTTTCTTTCTTTCTTTCTTTCTTTCTTTCTTTCTTTCTTTCTTCCTTCCTTCCTTCCTTCCTTCCTTCCTTCCTTCCTTCCTTCCTTCCTTCTTTCTTTCTTTTCTTTCTTTCTTTCTTTCTTTCTTTCTTTCTTTCTTTCTTTCTTTCTTTCTTTCTTTCTCTCTTTCTTTCTTTCTCTCTTTCTTTCTTTCTCTCTTTCTCTCTTTCTCTCTTTCTCTCTTTCTTTCTTTCTTTCTTTCTTTCTTTCTTTCTTTCTTTCTTTCTTTCTTCCTTCCTTCCTTCCTTCCTTCCTTCTTCCTTCCTTCCTTTCTTTCTTTTTTCTTTCTTTCTTTCTTTCTTTCTTTCTTTCTTTCTTTCTTTCTTTCTTTCTTTCTTTCTTTCTTTCTTTCTTCTCTCTCCCTCTTTTTTCTTTCTATTTCTTCTTTATTTCCTTTTTTCCATTTTCTTCACAAAAATGTGACTGTTCAGATTTGTGTTTACTCACATTTGTCTTTTTTGACAAAGTTTCTCCTCCCTTGATGCTTTACTTTTATAATAGCTTTTTATTTTTCAAAATACATGTAACGATAGTTTTGAATATTCACCCTTGCAAAACCATGTGTTTTGTATTTTTCTCCCTCCCTCTCCCCCTCCCCCTTTCCCTAGACAGCAAATAATCCAATATAGTTTAAACATGGGCAATTCTTCTAAACATATTTCCACATTTATGATGTTGCATAAGAAAAATCAGATGAAAAAGGAGGAAAAAGAAAAAATAGCAAGCAAACAATAACAATAAAAGGTAAAAATGTTGTGCTGTCATCCACATTCATTCCACATAGTCCTCTCTGGATGTAATTTCATTTTAAAAAATTATCCTATTTTACATGTCAGAATACATACATGAGGTAGGACTATGTAAAGGGGACTGGATTTGAAGTCATGAGATCTGATTCAGATTCTACCTTTATCATTTATTATGTATAATTGGAGAAACAACTTTACTTCTGTATCTCACTTCATCCATCAAGTAAGATTATTCAGCTAGATGAAAGTCCCTCCCAAATATATAATCCTAAGTGTCCTAATAACACTTAAATCAGATCCACCATTAATACTCTTCCCACAAAGTTAATCCTCCCAACAATTCATACACAGGATTTTAAAAGAGCAGTGATATTGTATATTTTGTAAAAAGTCCTCTTCTAAAATAATTTCTTTGAGTTGTTAGTTGCCACATTTGTTGATGTTTTTAGCTAAGAGAAGGGATTTTAATAAGGGAAAGCAGAACTTAATTGGCTTCTTTCCTATTTTTTGGATTTGCCCAAACTTCCCCTTAGCTCTATGTCTTTCAAAAATCTCAGCAATTAAATGCCAACCAGGAGACTGCCATTTTGGTTCTTTAAATTCCTATTTAAAAGACATAAAAAGGATTCTATTTGTGTGTCCATGCTTAATTTTTTTGATCCTGATCATTCTAATTACGAAAAATATTTCAGAAGTGCCTGGATGCACCCGGAGTCTTTTTTGTTAAAGTTGGCCAAGTCAACAGTGATTTTTCAACATTTTTCAGGGTCTGTTCACAGATGATTCCTTTAAAATGTCAATCAATTTCACTTATCTATGATGTGGATTATACGATGCAGGAAAAAAAGAATGATTTTTAAAGTCTTTATTGCTTGTGTTCACTATTTAAACACTCCAACCCTCACTTTACAAAAGTCTGGATGGATGTAAAAAGAAACTTGAAAGACAATGTTTATATTATTATTCTATAAGAAATGATCAGGGGCAAGATTTTAGAGAAGCCTGAAGAGACTTACATGAACCGACACGAAGAGAAATGAGCAAAACCAGGAGATCATTGTGCACGAATCAATATCATACAATCATCACTTCGGATGAACGTGACTCTTTCCAACAATGAGATGATCAGGGCAGTTCCAATGATCTTGTGATGAAGAGAGTCATCTACATCCAGAGAGAAACTGTGGGAACTGAGTGTAGATCACAACATAGCATTTTTACTCTTTTTGTTGTTGTTTGCTTGCATTTATTTTGTTTTCTTACTCATTTACTTTCTTTTTTTAATCTGATTTCTCTTTACAGCAGATAATTGTATAAACATGTTTATATACATTGGATTTAACATATATTGATTGCTTGCCATCTAGGGGAGGTGGTGGGGATGAAGGAAGGGAAAATCTGAAACACGAGGCTATGCAAGAGTCAATGTTGTCAAATTATCCATGCATGTGTTTTGAAAATAAAAAAAGTTTTATAGAAAAAGAAGGTTTTAAATGAAGCATGGAGGAATTCCCAGTCTCAAGCTATATTTACTTCCCCTAACCATATCCTATTTGATGATCAACCAATTGATCAGCAAGCATTCATTAAGTATCTATATTATGCCTGTGATGCTGTAGACTCTGGAGATACAAATGAATGAATAGAAAAAAATCTGGGCAATCAAGAAACTCACAAGTAGTGGGAGGGGGTGTTCTTGGTTAGGTACCAGTTGGATTAGCTAGTCTCAAAATCCCTTGAACATCTCTTATATTTAATTAATTTCACTAAACATAAGACATCATCTTGCTTGTGAAAATAGTAATAGTCAACATAGGGCTCTTTTGGGGTTTGCATGGGGCTTTACATATATTGTCCTATTTAATTATATAACATAATTTTGAAGAACTTGAAATTGCGATTTAGAAGTTACATTGAATAGTGGAGTGGAGAAGACAAAGGGTATATCAGACCTACTTGTGACAAACATGGGACTATGGGCAGTTACCAGATCCCACTCGGCCATGTGACTGTCCATTCAGGCTTTCTGGCTCTGTCTGTTAACACGCCTCCCCCTTGGTCATCCCCTCTTAACTCCTACCCTCTACGTCTCGCTCTGGGAACCATAATCAAATCAATAGGCCCATTACCTCCGGAAAGAATATGTCAGTTTGCTCCTCTGATAGTCCATTCCCGGTCTCTGTGACTCACCAGTCCAAAGGTCTGTTCCCTAGCCACCACTCCCTTAGATGGCCTGTCTTCCCTGATAGAAGATCCTTAAGTGGCAGTGAGGTAGCTTGATGGATGGAGCATCAGCCTGAATCAGGAGGACCTGAGTTCAAATCCAGCTTCCAATACTTGATACTTACTGGATGTGTGTGATCCTGGGCAAATCATTTAACCTGGATTATCTGACAAAAAGAAGAAGAAAATCCTTGGACTTCAGAATTTAGCTTAGAATTTGAACTCCTCAGGGTCAGAAACTATATTTTCCTCACATCTCCAGTGTCTGGAACACACTAGGAGGTTAATAAATGATTGTTAATGTTGATTAAACACAATTATCAGGATATATTTTTTTAAAAAACCAAGTTCACAGACCTGGTGCTTAGAGCCCCTGATATAATCTATAACATGCTGTTCTTCTCTATTGCCTCCATTAGGTGAGGGGTATTCTCCTAGAAAAATGGGTGGAGATGTGAAAAGCACACCCTCTTTTGATTCCTTTGCTTTTAAAAGGATGAAGTCATTATTAAAGCAAACCAAGAAATCCTCAGCTTCCCTGCTTTTGGGAGACAGAACAGAAGAAGGAAAGGAGGGAAAGAGAGAGGGAGAGAGAGAGACAGAGGGAGAGAGAGAGAGAAGGGCAGAAGGAAGGAGAAAGAAAACCAGACAGTGTCTGGAAAATTGAAGTTTCCCTTCACCACTCTGTAGTGCTTCTGCATTTTTTTTTCCTCTTACCGGAAAACGGCTCCTCTCTAGAACAGGCAGGAAAGACCATTTATATCCGCCTGGAATTTATCAATGAGGGACAAAAAGAAATATGGAGGAATAATGAGGGTTTCTATAATATGAAACAGGGTAGATATTTTCCTATCCCAGGAGCTAGGAGGCATTTTAATGAATTGGTGTCTGGGGATTTTACCCAGAGATTCCATATTCCTGCCTCATTTCTCCAGGAGGTGACCAGTGTTGGCCCTTGAGACTTTCTCAAATTGCGCTCTTCCTTTATTAAAAGATTTCTCCCAAGTTTATCCTCTGCTGCTTAAAGGATGGGAAGAGCCACCCTTGCTATCTGAGATCTCACAGCCGGTGAGCAGAGGGCTGATCTGGGAGGTGAAGTTTAAGGTGTGAGCCCATAGTCCCTTCAACATGCCCCATATTTACTCATTTTTCTCCCCTCACCCTCCACAGCCCTAGCCAGGAGCTCTGCATGTCTTTTCTACAGTATGATAAAGTAGTGTCCAGTTGGTCTCCCTACCATAAAGTCAATCAATAAGCATTTATTAAGCACCTACTATATACCAGGCACTGTGCTAAGTAAGTACTGGGGGAAAATAAAGAGACAAAAGATAGTCTCTGCCTTTGATGGATTCATAAGTGAATGAAGGAGACAATGAGGAAATAAGTACAAACAAGGTATATACCAGAGATCTAGATACACAGATTTCATGTATGAAACATCATATTTATAGGATAGATTTTAAAATAACATACATACAAATACACATGTGCACACACATGTATATAACACATGTATACTTGTATGTAGACATGTTATCGCATTTGTGTGTTCATCCATGTGCATGTACATTTGTATATAAACGTGTGTTCATGTACTGTGTGTTATATGATCCATATCTATAATGTGTCTTATACATATAACTTTTTTGTGTTATTTATGCATTTATATATACATGTATTTCCCAAACAGGAAATAATTTACAAAGGAAAGGCATGAGGATTAAGAGGGGTTGGGAAAGGCTTTCCAAAGAAGTGGGATTTTAGTTGGGACTTGAAGGATCCCAAAGCCAGGAAGCAGAGAGGAGAAAGAGCATTCCAAGTATGGTGGAGAGCCAGAGAAAATGCCCCTCTCTTAGCCATCATCCAGCTGACAAATAGATTGTCACAAAGGAGAGATCTGACCAACTGCTGCCCTTGTTCAAGAAGCCTCAGTATGGCCCAACCATTCTGGAGCGCAATCTGGAACTTTGCCCAAAGGGCCATTGAACCGTGCACACCCTTTATATCCCAAGAGACCTTAAAGGAGGGAAAGGGACCCACGTGTATAAAAATGTTTGTGGCAGCCCTTTTGGTATTGGCAAGGAACTGGAAACTGAGAGGATGCCCAAGTATTGGAAAATGGCTGAATAAATTGTGGTGTATGAATGTTGTGGAATATTATTGTTCTGTAAGAAATGACCAGCAGGAGGATTTCAGAAAGGCCTGGAGAGACTTATAGGAACTGATGCTGAGTGAAGGGAGCAGAACCAGGAGATCATTGTACACGGCAACAACAAGATTATGCAATAATCAATTCTGATGGACATGGACGTGGTCCTCTTCAACAATGTGATGATTCAGGCCAGTTCCAATGGTCTTGTTATGAAGAGCTCCATCTGCACCCAGAGAGAGGATTATGGGAACTGAGTGTGGAGCACAATAGCCTTTTCATTCTTTTTGTTGTTGTTTGCTTGCATTTTGTTTCTTTTCTCATTTTTTTTCCTTTTTGATCTGATTTTTCTTGTGTAGCAGGATAATTGTGGAAATATGGATAGAAGAACTGCATATTTAACAAATATTGGATCATTTGCCGACTAGATAGGAAGGGAGGGACAAAATTAGAACGCAGGGTTTTGTACGGGTGAATGGCAAAAATTACCCATGTACATATTTTGAAAATTAAAAGCTATAATTAATAAAAAAAAGAAGCTTTGATATCTCTTTAATGTCTCTGAGATCTGAAAAATACTCCAGTTTGGTATTTAAAGCTCTTCAAAATCTGCTTCCAGCCCACTTTTCTAAGCTAATTACAAGATCCAATCAAAAGGTTTTTTTTTTTTTAATCTTCCATGGAATCCTTCTATGCTTCTACATAATTGTCCCTTATTCATGGAATGTTCTGCCTTTTTATTGGTGACTTTCAAGGGTCCACTTCCCCTCAAAGTTCAGTTTGTTCTTCTGCTGGTTATGCACTCACTTCTTTTTTTTTTTTTTTTGCTGAGGTAGTTAGGGTTAAGGGACTTGCCCAGGGTCACACAGCTAGGAAGTATCAGAGACCAGATTTGAACTCAGGTCCTCCTGACTTCAGGGCTGGTGCTTTAACCACTACATCAATTAGCTCCCCAGCACTCAACTTTCTAGACTGTCCTTTGCACTCCTACATTTTGTCTTCTTCACCTTCAGGCCTCTATCTTTCAACTCCCTTTTATGTATTGTTTTCTCCCATTAGACTGAAAGTTACTTTAAGGGCAGGGACTGTCTTTCTTTTTGCTTGAATTCATATTCCCTTATATCTTGCCATTGGACCCAGATGGGTCTGGAGGGGCCAGTGAGGCAGGTGACCTTGCCCAGCCCTCCTTCACTTAAGCCCAATCACTTTCATGTCTTGGCATCCCCTCCCTGACGTCCTGATCCTATTTGAGAACAAAAGACAAACAACATTAAGAACAAAGAACAAGATCAGTCACCAACATCTGAAAGACAGGGAGAATCTAGCTCCGCTTCAATGTTTGGACTTCTGTCAGAACTTCCTGGTTCCTCATTGTCTCCCCTTGTTCTCTCTGTGCATCTGTGTCTGTGTTTGTCCATCCATGTCTCTCCTCTGTTTCTGTTTCTGCCTCTTGCCTACTTTTTGAATCCACTGCTTCCTTCTAGCATGTAGGAAGCTTATCCTTGTTTTCTTAATGTGTTTCCTTTTTTGGCTTTAAACACCGATATTTCTCTTAAGTCAGAAATATATTTAAGCTGTTACCTGACCACATTGTGAAACTGATTGTTTGACTGGAGCATTGAGAAGGATGAATGAAAACCCAAGGAAGGGAAGGGAGAGAGATGTAAAATTCATGTTCTGATGGCATTAAATTTCTAATGGGGGCTCAGCATTAACGGATTTGGAACTGTTAACGGTTCCTGGAATTTAAAAAAAAGTGTTTCAGGAATGAGAGAAATTATTAAGGTTCCTATAACCAAAGGAGACAGCAGCTGGGACTGTGCAGCTGATTGGTTAGGCTCCCATTGACTTGCCATTGAAAAGAAAACCAATCTTCCAGTGGTTATGGGGTTATAGAATACCTATAGTAAAAATCTGGCTAACACAAAAGGGGTGTGTGTGTGTGTGTGTGTGTGAGAGAGAGAGAGAGAGAGAGAGAGAGAGAGAGAGAGAGAGAGAAGAGAGAGAGAGCACAGAGACAAAAACAGAGAGGTAAGGAGAGAGAGGAGAAGGAGAGAGAAGAGATGAGAAGAGATAACATGGGGAGAGGAAAGGGGATTGGGATGAATGAATAAGAATAGCTGATGCTTGCTTCCCTTCCCTTCTCCTTCCTTTCTCTTTTCCCTTCCTTTCTCTTCTTTATTCCCTTCCCCTTCCATTCCCCTTCCTTTCTCTTTTCCCTTCCTTTCTCTTCTTTATTCCCTTCCCCTTCCATTCCCCTTCCTTTCTCTTTTCCCTTCCTTTCTCTTCTTTATTCCCTTCTCCTTTTCCTTTCCCTTCCCTTCTACTTCCCTTCCCCTTCCTTTCTCTTTCTCTTTCCCTTTCCCTTCCCTTCCCTTTTCTTTCTTTTCTCATTATGGCCACCTTTTTATGGCAGTGTGATATGATTTGCAAAGGAACTTGTAGCTATTAGATATCAAAGGTCACTGAAGTTTTATCTTCCTAAATTCAATCAACCACGGGGCCACACTATTTTTCATAAAAAGAAGCAGGAATCGGTAAAAATTTTGCTTCTAATTCTGGTTACTATTTCCTTAAGATTTGGAAGTTTACACAATAGGTTGAGCCCATGCACTTAATATGTTCCATACGACAAGTAAGATTATTTCCACTTTATAGATGGGAAGACCAAGACTCCTGGAGATGTCGCCACTTGGCCTTGCTTACTGAGTTAGCGAATTCACTGAGCTGGCTGGGGAGTCCAGATCTCTCCTGACTGCTAGCCCGATATTATTTCCACCCTACCCCGCTTCCTCCATATGCCTTTCATCATCGTCTCTGGATCGTGTTTTTCTGCTACTGATTGAGGCTTAAGCCAGACACGCAGGAGCTGAGTGGTGAGCTGAAGCTCATCATAACAGTAAACACGTGTATAGATTTTTCAAGAGCCTGGTTCGTATTTTGCCTCTTTTGCTTTTCACTACAGCGGGGGGAAGGTCCGGGAATTTTAGTGGCCCATAGGCTCGAGGCTTTACCAATGAGGAGAAAGGTATGGCTTCCCCAGAGGAGAGGATAAGAGCTCCTTTGGCCTTTGCTCTGGTCAGGATGAGTGACTTTGGGTTTATGTTTGACAAATAGCAGCGTATGTTAGGAAAGGCGATGGTGGTATTGAGAGTATCCAGAGAAACATCACCAGAGAAAGGACTTCGGACTGATGTCATGCCAGGGCCTGTTGAAGGGACTGGGGTCGTTTAATTTGGAAAAAGGAAGACTCAGGGGGATGCGATTCAGGGGAGTATTCAGCCAGAAGGACAGACTAGAGCTCCAGCCTACAATATAGAATCAAGAATAAAAGATTAATTTTCTAAAGACATAGATTGAAATCTGACATCGGGAAAAAGTTCTTCTGGGTTGGAACTGTCCAAAGGGGATATAAACGCCTAACAAAGATGGGAGGACCACTTGTCGGAGACAAGGAAGAGGGAATTCTGGGTCAGGTACAGGTCAGACTAAAGGTATTTCTAGTTCTAGCTATATGCTTCTGTGAGGAGACAGCTGGGTAGCACAGTGGATAGAGTGCTGAATCGGGAAAAAATGTTTACTAGCTGTGTGACTTTGGGAAAGTGATTTATCCTCTCAGTCTCCATTTGTAAACTTAGGATAATAAGTAGCACTAACTTTAATGGTTTTTATAAGAATAAAATGAAATATCAGAAATAAAGGGTTTTATAAATCTTAAAGTAATATAGTTATTATTATTATTGTTATCCTTTATAACTGATGACTTATGATGTTACTTTTTTTTTTTGCTGAAGCAATTGGGATTAAGTGACTTGCCCAGGGTCCCACAGCTAGGAAGTGTTAAGTGTCTGAAGCCAGATTTGAACTCAGGTCCTCCTGACTTCAGGGCTGGTGCTCTACCCACTGCCCCATCTGGCTGCCCCTGATGTTACTTTCAGCACCAAGATTCTATAATTCTATCGGTCTGTAATAAGGAAAGTAGGAGAATCAGCCTAGTTTCACCCATGAGATAATTGTGGCCTGGAGAGTTTATGCGTCTCCCAAGGTCCAGACCATTGGGCTACTATAGGAATCCTCCTCACAGCATTTCAGCCTTCCCTTGGAGGCCTTCAGCGATAGGAAGCTCAGGAAGGCCGCCCACCAAATTGCTGGACATTTAACTTTTGGGACAGGCTTGTTTTATTGAGCCAAGATCTGTCTCTGACGCGGATCTAGTTTCCCCCAGGACCAAACAGAGGCAGCTGCATCTTTCTTCTGTGTGTCTACCTTAGGATGTTCTCAGGGAGGAATTGTGTGTCCTTGTGAGCCTCTGATTTTTCAGGTTAAATACATACCCTCCCCCTCCTTCAAACCCACTCATTTCTATGGAGACTAATGCACTGTGTGTGGTCTGCTCATGTACATGTGACATCCCTCAGGCAATAACGCAGAGAAGCTGCTCGGAGTTGGGTATCGTTAGCACTAATGGCTCCTGAGGAAAAAGACCCATTTGCAAGTGCACTGGGAAGAATCGTGGATTCCCTGAGGGAAGGTCTGAATACAAATCATGAGAGTTTAAAGCTCAGATCTGGCGACATATCTGTCATCCAACAGATCGCTGTTAGCCCCGGGAACATCAGTACAATGAATGGCACGGTCCCTGCTTGCCGAGAGTTCCCATCCCGTGTAAGCCGGAGCCTCGTCCTGCCCTTCCCGGTGTGGGCAGCCCTCGGCCCACGTCCCTTCCGAACACGTCTGGGGAACATCGTGTCTTCTGGTGTTTCCTGAGGGCAGGAGTCCTTTCCTGGAATCCGTGTCTGGCCTAAACTAAGTGGGGAATAAATGCTTACTGGTGACTCAACAGGATCTCAGCCCCAAGTAACTTGGTACCCCGGGTAAATCCCTCAGCCTTTCTGGGCTCCAGCTTAGAACGGGGGCTGGTAGCTTAGAGTCAGCTCCGGGGGACAGCAGGCACTTAGTGGACAGTTAATGGCCGTTCGGGTGTAGGAGACAGGTGGCAGCCCCTGGCGGCTGAGGAGATGGGGAAAAGGCTCAGGCAGGTGGGATCCAGATACTGTCACATATGTGTACATACACACAAACACGCCTATATGTATGCAGGGAAGCTATACACACACTATTCATGTGGATATATTCTATTGTATACATAAACATATATAATACATACAAAATATAAATATATGTGAAAACATATCTGTATACATGAACTTATAACTATACATGTATTATTCACATGTATATATTATATTATACACCTATATATAGTACATATAAAATATACATATATGAAAACATATCTATATGTATGCACATTTAACCAATACACATATTATTCATGGGTCTATATTATATTATACATATAAATGTATATTATATGTACACTATATGATTTATTATTCACACACACATAGATGTAATAAAAATCACTGTATTTCCATTTAAAGCAGTCCCTTTGCAATCATTATTATGTGTTTTATATTTTGCATTTAAAAACCATTATTCTGAGAAGGGGTTCACTGACCCGCTCTCTCAGGGGGCTCGTGTCACAGTAAAGGTTGAGGACCCCGGCGCTAGCGGAATGACAGATACACTGGGCCTTGGAAGACTCATTTAGAGGCCAAATCCCCAGGTCGCAGATACATCTTCTCAGGCCGATGGCCCCATGTTTCCAGAAAAATGGGTGAGAAGCCCCCCGGGCAGAGGATGGGAGCCGGCGGGCGTCTGGAGCGGCGAGGCTGATTTCCCCATGTTTTTGTGCCGGCAGCTCCATTGGGCCTTGTAAGGTCCTGATTTAATTACATTCATCTCAAACACAGTGTGATTGCATCCTAGATTATAGCAGTAGCGACAGTCCCATGGAGGGGAAAATTGTGCATCAATCATAAAATCTGGAAATTAGTGAGAAAACTCTGTATTTAAAATAATTCGACCCAGCCCCCTGCCCGGAGATCGTCCCCTGCGGGGAGCTTGGGAACATCCTGTCTGCCTTGCCTCAGCCCAGCCATATGGATGGGGATCGGAGCCTCCCTTTCACACCACTTTATTTCTTTTCCAGGCAGCCGGCTCCTGGAGACTGCGTTGCCCCCTTTCCTGTGGCCATTACTCATAACTCTCCACAGCCCTCTCTTCTCTCCCAGGCCCCTTCCCGCAGCTCTTTGAGCATCCCTAGAGCCTTGATTTGCTAAGGATAAGGGGTCCCTCTCCTTCACCTTCTCCCTCCCACTGTGGTTCCCTTGCAAAAAGTTTCTTCTTTTATTCCTAAGCAAAGGTCATCCGTGTCATTCCCAGATGGAATCCCACCTGGTCACATGAGCCTATCCACGACCAGCACCAAGCCCACTGGCCATGTTTGCCCCGTCCATGTTGTACATGTTGATCAACCAGCTCCGTGTTCCGGTCCGTGGGCAATTTCCATTCTTTTGCTTTTCTGAGTGTGAACTTGAGCATGTGGGAGCATGAGGTCCCAAATCTGGAGCTGGGAGGAACCGAGGGCCTATCAAGTCCAACTCCCTCATTATTGTAAGGACGAGGAAACCGAAGCCCATGTAGTGTAAGTGCAAGGTCAAGTCCACAAACCGACATCTGAATTTAGCTCTTGGGAGTCCAAAGTAGCATGCTGTTATTTCCCCACCATTTTCATTACAAAGAACCGGACTAGATGGGGAGACATTGGATCTTCAAGTCTAGAAGACGGGGACTCAGAACCCATCAGAGGCACTTTATAGACCCTGAGCCTCAAGTGCATCAAAAATGAAAGCCTGGGGCTAGAAGGACTTGCAGATTCCTTCCAGTTCTAAATCTGTGCTCCTAGAGACTTCTTTTCTTTGTCTCAAGGAAAGGCTCACTGGGTGTTGAGGGAAAGGAGTGTGGGGAAGGGGAGAGAAGAGCTATGTTATTGTATCATAAGCAATCAAGAGGCAGCCTTAATCTTTATTTTAAAATGTCATTAAAGCAGGCTAGAGATCAGTATTCTGGCAATGATAGAGAAGTCTGATCATTGGGCTATATGACCACTCTTCTCATTCTCATTCCATTTCAGAATTCAGAGTATTCAGAAAATAGACTCATTCTAAAGTCAAATGCTACAGGTCCCTCAGGCTGCGGTTCTGTTGGTAATACGGGCCAAGCACAGCCGGCTCCATCCTGGCTCTGTCTCAGCTTGGTCCAGAAAAGGATGCACTCATTATTTTGATTCCAGATTTCTCAGAATCTAGGACAGCAGGAGAGGACCCAGGAGAAATGGCTTCTTGTCCTGCCCTTGGGTCTTCCCTGTTCTTCCTCGTGATCTTCCCTAGCAGAGCATTCTGGACTCATTGGTGGAGGAGAGGGATGGGATGAGGAAAAGAGAGACTTTCATGGAAGCACACTTATCCCTGTTCTTGTCTACCTCAGAAGAGCCTAGAACGCCTGAGCTGGAACCAACTTAGATATTACTGAGATCACCCTGTCGTGCCCTGAGCCATCAGCCTAGAGCTGGAAGGAACCTCAGAGATCATCTAGACTGACCCTTACATTTTACATGAACTAACTGGGGACCAGAGTACTTAAATGGCTTACCAGCCAGGCTCACATGGCTTAAGAATGTGCCGACCAGAATTTAAACTTGGGTTCTCAAAATTCAGGATCCCCCCCCCCCAGAGGACCGTGGTATTGATTAGAAAAATGAAAATTAAAACCACATTGAAATGCCATCTCACATCTATCAGATTGTCAAATATGACAGAGAAGGAAGATGATGAATGTTGGAGGGAAACTGGAGCACTAATGCTTTGCTGATAGAGTTGTGAATTGATCCAACCTTTCTGAAGAACAATTGGGAACCATGACTATAAATGCGTATCCTTTGATTCAGCAAGGGGACTAGTAGGTCTGGATTCCAAAGAGATTTTTTAATAGGAAAAGAATCTACATTTTATATTTATATTTATTTATATTTATATTTCTAGTAGCTCTTTTTGTTTTGGCAAAGAATTGGAAACTGGAGACATGCCCGTTGATGGGAGAATGAGGGAACTCTCTGTTATATATGATTTTGATCTGTATGAAATGCTATTGTGATATATGCAATGATGAGTAGGATGCTTCCAGAAAAGTCTTGGAAGACTTACCTGAACTAATGCAAAGTGAAGGGAGCAGAACCAGAAGAACATTGTACATAGTAACAGCAACATTGTTTTATATATACACACACACACATATATATAATATATATACATATATGTGTATATGTATATACATATATCTGTATATATCACCACACACATATATATGTATATATAAATACAATCATTAGATCAACTGTGAATGGTGTGGTTATTCTCAGACATACAATGACACACAAACATATATGTATATATCACACATACATATATATTTATATGTATATGCACATATAAATACGATCATTAGATCAACTGTGAATGTTGTAGTTATTCTCAGACATACAATGAACCAAGATAGTTCCAAAGAACTCATATTGAAAAATGCCATCTACCTCCAGAGAAAGAACTGATGAGTCTGAATGCATATGGAAGCAAACTCTTTGTTTACTTTTTTTTTCTTTTTTTTTTGGGGGGGGGTATGTTGGGAGGGTTGATGGGAATATATGTTTACTTTCACAACATGACTAATAAGGAAATGTTTTGCATGACTCTACATGTATACTATATTGAATTGCTTGCCTGCTCAACAGAGGGAAGGGAGAGAGAGAATTGGAAATGTACACTTAAAAATGAATGTTGAAAATTGTTTTTACATGTAATTAGGAAAAATAAAATATTAAAAAAATCTGAGCTCCTTGAGAACAGGGATTGCCTGACTTTTCTATTTGTTATCTCCAGCACTTAGGCTATACACATAATCATAACTTAATGAATTTCATTTCAGTTTCATTTACTCATTCATTCATAGGACATAGAATGTCAGAGTTAGGAGAGAATTTAGAACATATAAAGGAGAATGTCATAACTAGAAAACAACTTAGCAAACTGTAATCCAGATCCAGGAGAGACATCATGATATAGCTAGAGAGTGAGATATCTCAAAGAAGAATAAAGAAAAGAAGGAATGTCAGAGCTAGAACAATCTTGAGAAGAGAAACTATGGATACTTGGAATGACCTTAAAGCATAGAACATTAGAGCTGTCTGTATCTCTAGAACATTGAATGTAGAATGTTAGAATTGAAAATTATCTTAGAAAATAAAACATGGAACACAGAATGGCAAAGCCACATCGGGTCTTAGAAAATAAAAGTGAGCCCTTAGAGACAGTTTTTGTCTAATGCATTCATTTCATGAGTTGGGGAGCCAGTAGGGTGAGAGAAGGGAGGTGATTTTCACAGACTCCTGAGCCTAGATCCCTCTCTCCTTCCCTAAATTGTCTTTATACATTTCCCTGTAAAGTTCCATAATGAGAACTGTCTCTAGAAAATAAACTTTGAGGTTCTGAGCAAATGAAGTCAAATGGAAGCTTATTACAAGTCCCTACTTATCTATCTAATCATCCATCCTTTGATCCCTCTAGCTACCTATTTACCTACCTATCTATCTATCCATCCTTATATCATCTATGTATCTATCTCTTCATCTATCCATCTGTTCATCTATTATCTATCCATTTTATTCATCTATCTAACCATCCATCAGTCCATCCACCCATCCTTCTACCTCTTTTTCTCTCCATTCATTCATCCATCCATCTACTTCCCTCCCTATCGATTCATCTATCATCTATCTATATATCTATTCATCTACCCATTTATTCATCCATCTATGCATCCTTTCTTTCATCCATCTATCCATCCATTAATCTATCTATCCATCTATTCATCCTTCCGTCCATCCATCCATCATCTATCCATCTATCTATCCACCCATCAACTCATCCTTCTATCTTTTCTCTACCAATCCATCTCACTATCTCTTTATCATCTATCTATTTATCTAATCATCCTTCCATCTATCTATCTATCCAGCTAGCTAGCTAGTTATCTTTCTATCAAATCTATATGATCACCGAGGTAGCTGGCTAAATATTTTCCAACTTAAAAATGTGGGCAGAGGCAATTTTTCTCAATGTTCTCACCATTTAGCACAATTCTGGACAAGTCAAGCTGACACACATTTGTAAGCACCTATATAGTAAGTGATTAATGATGCTTGTTGATTGATCATTGCTGTAATTAGAGGAATGGGCCCCCTTTGGCTAATCCCTTCAACGATAGCCCAGTTCTCCCATTACATCATCAATATTGTTATTATTATTGTGGTTAACATAATCATTCACAACATGCAAAGTGTTTCAATTAAATATCTCCCATGATTCTCACCCAGGCCCATTAGGTAAGCAGTACACATAGCTTTATACTATCTATATAGTTAAGGGAACACATTAGCATTACATTAAATGCCAATTTGGAGCTCGGGCTGGGGAAATCACTTGGCTTGGCCGTAGAGGGGACTTTGACAAATTGTAGGGAGGCTGACACTAGCAGTCTAGGATGCTGAGTCTGTGTTCTAGACATTCGGAACCTTGATTCTCGGGGCCTTCAGGCCATGGGCAAAGTCTGCCTTTTTCTGACACTTTGAGTAGCTTCCTTAGGTTGTGTTCAGTCCCCAGTGGGTCTATTATGACACACAGAAGTCTTATGGTTTTGCAAGCTGGGTTTTCTTCCACTACCTTTTTGATTATTCTCCCCTTTCCAAGGTCATAATGTTTATCCCATCAACCACAGCCCTATATTGATGATCTTTGAAAATACAACATTGTACATGTCATATCTGATGGCACCTTAACCATCCATGGAAATGACTCTAAATTCCCCCAAATCCCAGACTCTGAATTGAAGTGGACTCTGGAGACCAACTGGTCAAACTCATACTTGAAAAAGGGGATCATCTTTATAGCTCCTCTCCCAATAAATGGGAATCCTGCTTTTATTCAAAGCCCCACAAAGTGGAGGGACTTACCACCTTCTGAGGCAGCTCAATCCACTTCGGATTAGTTCTAATTATCAGGAAAATTTTCCTGAGAACTTTCCCAAATTTGCCTGTTTGCCGTACACTTCCTCCCTTTACTGGTCCTGTTCGTGGTGTCAAAAATAAGATACTTTTTTAGCGAACAACTTTTCAAATACTTGGAAACATCTTTCAAGCTTCCCCAATTCTAATCTTCTATAGGTTCGAGATGATCCAGATGGTAAGAGCAATATTTAATCTTAATTCTGTGTACATCAAGTTCCTAGAATATCACTTCTTCAAGGAGACAGTGTGTGCAAGTGGGGAAGATCTATAATGCAATCCTCGTAGAGAATTACCTCCAAAATGCAGAACTCTGAGTTCTGAGGCTTTAATAACTATTAATAAAACTTGCCTATAATTGACAGTCTTAGAGACTCTGTTCAAAGGGAACTAAGAAGTGAGTTTTTCAGAACCATTTAGCCACTGGACACAACCTAGGCCCTTTTCTACTGCCCATCAGTACAACTTATAGCAGGTGCTTGATATTGTTGAAAGGATGAGTGAGTTAATGATAGAGGAGTTCTACATTCTTTTTTTCCTTTTAACCATCAATCTCCAAATTTCATCTTCCATCCCCACCACATCTGGGATTTTCCTTTGGCCTCTGGGCTCCTCCCATTGACCTTGAAACGTTCACATGGGATTCCAGATGGGTGATTGAATGTTTCTAAAAAGCACGGTGGCGGGGCCAAGAAAAAAGCCTTTATCAAGCTGGGAAAAGCAGAGGTTGCTGTTCAGGCTGTGGACACCGCGGCCCCAGGGGGCAGCTGCTTGACACTGGACTGGGCCAATCCCTATTTCAAAGGGAACTTGAGAAAGAGGGGAAAAAAGCAATCCCTTAAAAAACAAACATGGAGGTCAAAAGGCGAACGCCGATCACACGTGCATGAACACACCATGGAAGAGCGGATCGAGTTTCTCCTGCAGATTCTCTGGGTGGCGTGAGGAGCCAGAAGCGCAAGCAGGAATATTATGGCTTCCTAGAGGGAATCTGAGCAAGTTTTGTAGAGCTGCCATTTACCCCAAACTCAACAAGTAACACGATCAGCATACTTCAGAGTAGAATTGTGGCAGGATATAAACGTGCCTTTCCCCACAGGGTCATTGTGGGTTTTGTCTGATCCAGGAGACTCCGGCCTTTCCCCAGCTCTACCGCAAGCTATTTTTATATGTTTTCTGCAATTTACTTTAATCTGAGAAAATCAGTTCGCTTTTCTGGGCCTTGGTTTCCTTATGTGTAAAATGAAGGAGGTTTGACGTAATCAAATGAAGGAGGTTTGACTTAATCTCCACTAAAGCTCATTCTGGCTCCAAATTTCTGATCTTGTGAATCATGACTCCCACTTTTACAAGTCACATCCCCATAGGTGAGTCTTTCCCACTATGACCTGCAAGAGCCTCTGTTTCCTCTTGGATTTTGATAATGTTGGTTATAACTGGAGCTTGTGGAGGGGAAGTAACGTGACAATGCGTGCAAGTATTCTAAAATCAGTCAATCAATTAAAAGATATTTGTTAAGCACCTAAATGTATCAGGCACCTGCTAAGCGAAAGTCAGTTCCTGCTGTTTATAGACTTTCAGTCTAATATCATTATATTCTATTCATACATATTGGATTTAACATATTTTAACATGTTTAACATATATTGGATTGCTTGCCATCTAGGGGAAGGGGTGGGGGAAGGAGGGGAAAATCTGAAACGCAAGGCCCTGCAAGAGTCAGTCTTGGCAAATTATCCGTGCATGTGTTCTGAAAATAAAAAGCTTTATAAAAATAATAATAATATGATTATATTCTAATTATCAGGTACTTTTACGCTGGCCAAGACACCTTTGGGCTCCACAAGAGAGAGAGACAGAGAGAGAGAGAGAGAGAGAGAGAGAGAGAGAGAGAGAGAGAGAGATTCAGAGAGACAGACAGTTCAGTCACACTATCACTCCCTCCCTCTGTGTTTCCTTATCTCCAAAATTAGTGATTGTACACAGCATGAGACTTGGAAGAGACCCCAGAGGTCCTCAAGTCTCCCCCTACCCATTTTCCAGATAAGGAGACTGTGACGCGAGGTTAAGCTTCTCCAGATTCCACGTGCAGGGTCCTCTCCAGGAGACCCTCCCAAACTCCTTCCCAATTCTCAGTCTGGTTCTATCTTTAACCGTTGCCATCTGGAGACGCCAGGGATGCTCTTCTGGTTGAGAATGGTCTCGGGCCGGCCATGTCTATTTCTGGTTTCCCAGCTGATGTACGTTCTTGGGATATTTTGGATAAACATATGTATTCCATTTCATGTTGCTAAAAAAGAAATGACCACACGAGTGGAATTAAAGGGCCTGCTTCTAGCCCGCATGCATAAAAACTAATTTGGGGGAGAGTCTCTCCCTGTCTCCTCTTCTCCCAGATAGAAAATATAAAGACTCCCCCCCCAAAAAAAAGTTCCCACCTTCGAGGAGTTTCCGCCCCTGCTTGAGTTGTCGGGGCTCCCCCCGGTCTCTCGAAGCCTTTTCCAGCCTCTGATAAGTGGGAATTCTCTCTGATCCGTCGGAAGCAGCCGGATTCCGAGTATCCGCCATCTCTGAAAGCTTAATATATTTGGGAGTTTCATGAGACGCATTAAAAATGGCTGCACCCACAGCAGTTATTAATGCATTAGCGAATTCAGCAGCCGTGAGCCCGGTGTCACTTCTCAGTCACAGCACGAGGCCCGAGGGAAAGGATAATTACAGGCCGGGAGAGAGGAGGGCCCTGCCCCCCCAAGAGGCCCTGCTGGAGGTAATGGCCGGTGTTCTTGGAACCCAAGCGAAAGGCATTAATCAGATAGCTTAATTAACTCCTATTATCTGTACATAGTCAAGATAAATGGAGCCTCTCCAGGTGAAAATGCCGGTTCAGGATTCTCCCTGAGACAGTTTTAGAAAAAGAAAGAAGGACCCATTTTGGGGGTGCTGAAAGGAGCCTCAGAGACCTTTTTAGTTCAGTGCCCTCATTTTACAGGTTGGGAAACTGAGGATCCTGTGCTCAAGGTCAAAGCAGGCTCTTTAATTCCCTCGAGTCAGCATGTCTGCATCCCAGGGTAACTTGGAGGGGTCCCATTTACAGAGCAGCCTCCCAGCCCTCAGGACAACTTTGAAGATGAGAAATAGTCACCAAGAGGGTTCCCCTTCTTCTGGTGTTTCCTCTGCCTCTTCCCCAAAGATCTGGGCTGGGCAACCTTGAACCGAGGCTAACTTCTTGGGGCTACTCTCTGGGGCATCAAACATGACCCGATATCCCAGCATTCCCATGTCCTTCCCTGCTGGGGGCTGACGGCCCCATGGAAGCCAGAGGTCAAAGCTGCTTCTATGAAGGGGCCCCATTAGCGGCTGAGGAGCAGTTTGTGGGAGGGGTGCGCGATGGAAAGGTGCTCGATCTTGGGCTGGGGATCTGGGTTCAGATTCCGCTTCTGTCAGGGCACGTATCCTGCCAAACGTGGCCCCTGGAGTCAAACTCCATCTTTGATACTTACCCTCTGCGTCCCCAAGGACAGTCACGAGTCTTCTTGGTCCCAGTCACATCACCCAACAAATTACCATGATTCCCGTGGCTGCCATCGCCCTTTCACCAGAAGATCTCTCTGTGATCCTGTGATTAGCTCAGGTCGGACAAAACCGGGATTTCAGCTCAACTGGAGGAAGTGATTCCCAAAAACTTGAGCTTTTCAATAATCTAGTGGCAGAAGGTAATGAGCTCTCCATCCCTGGGGGAGGGGAGCGGACCATCTGCAGTCACTGAACAGCCAATCAGAATTCTGCAGACAGATTTCTTCTTCAGTAGGACCTGGCCTGGGAGGTATCCCAGTGGTTTCCCAGACAAAGGCAACCCATTGTTGAACCTCCTTCCACACGTCCCTTCTGAGAAATCTTATGGGTCGTGGTGCTACCTTACTCCCCTCCCCCTTAGAAAAGCCGGCGTGTCCCTCCCCTGTTCCTCTGAGGAACCTCACCATTGCCCACCTGCTTTTGAAAGGCTACCATCCTCCTTTCCAGGAGAGCAGGGATGGGGCCCTTGTTAAAAGGCTGACCCACCGCATGGGAAGGCCCTCCCAGAAAATCCAGAGGAGGGGAAGTGTCTTCCAGCTCCAAATCCCGGGCTAATCCAGACCCATCACAATAAGAGTTCAAGGGTCTTTGGGGGTCCTGTTGATTTGATGGCCAAGGGCAAATTCTATTGATCAAATAGAGCAGCAGGATGGCCGGGCCCATCCCGGTGCAAGGTGTAAGACTTGGGTGGCTCAGTCCTTACTTGGCAAAGACTTTTCCCCCTACAAACCTTGCATCAGAGCAATGATTGAGCATTGGGGGTGGGGGAGGACACCTGAGCCCTGAGTTAAGCAATCCTGACCAGGAATCTTTGCAAATGTAGGCGTCCAGGAACAGGCAGACAGGGAAATGGGAAACTGAGTCCCAGAGGAAATAGGAATGATTAGCACCCATAAAAACAGCCCAGAAATCCCCCCGGCACAGCAGGTGCAGGGAGAAGGGGGCCGCCCTCTGTTCCCCTGTAGGATGGGTGTATAACACTATTCCGGTTTGGAATACATAGCCAGTAAGCCTTAACTTGTTTCAGATGCAGTGTGAACACAGAACTTGTGCAATATTGACTTAACACTAACGTGCTCCATGTGATCTCATTTAACTTTGGATCGTGCGTTCCTTCATTCACAAAAAATATTTAATAAATGTGTACTATGTGCCAGGTCCTGTGGTCCTGCTTTGGATTCAAAGACAAAAAAAAAGGAGAGAGGAGGGAAGGAAGGAAGGAAGGAAGGAAGGAAGGAAGGAAGGAAGGAAGGAAGGAAGGAAGGAAGGAAGGAGAGAAGGAAAGAAGGAAGGAAGGAAAGAAAGAGGAAGGAAGGAAAAAGAATGGAAGAATGAAGAAGAGATGAAGAAAAAGAAGAGGGGAATGAATGGAAGGAGAGAAATGAAAAGGAAAGAAAAAAGAGAAAGGGCAGTTGGGGCAGAGCTCCCTCTTAGCCATCTGCAGTCTCTCCTTTACCATTGCCCCTCTCAGTCCTCAGTCTTTCAAGTCTCCTGGATTCAGATGGTTCCTCCACTTGGATAAATGACTGAGTTTTTGAAAAAATCACTAGACTTCCTCTCACCCAAGCAATAGGAAAAGGAAGAGAAGATCCTTCCCAGGGGGAGACCAGATTTACAAATCAATCCCTAAAGCTCCTAATATTATTTGTAGGATGCTGCTGAGAAGCCTGAGAGTTTCCCTATCAGGGCATTCATGGGTATTGCTTTGTGTCACGTATGGGATTATGTTTGAGTTTCCTAAGGTCACAACTGTACAGTTTGAGAACTAGAAGGAACCTTGGAGGCTATTGACTCTAACCCTGCTTTATTCACATGAAGATCTTGATTCCCCAAGAGGTTAAGAGTCACAAAATGAATACACGAATGAAATAGGATTGGATCACAGTTCCTAAAGACTCTAGTGGCAGTTCTTTGTCCACCATACTATCCCTTTATTGGTCTGCAAACCCAGTAAGTACTGAGATACCAGAGGGATGAAGGATTCCCTTAGCAAAACAGTCATCATTTTTCAGTATTTGAATTGCCCTTTTCATGACTCGGTATAACATGAAGCTGACCCTGAGTTCCCCAAGGCCAGGGTCCTGGAACATAAGCTTTGGGCAGTCTCACCAGTACCAAAAGGCTTAGGTCCTGGGGCACGGGGGCTCTACAGTAGACACCTAGGGACCTGCTGAGTAAATACGGAAAGGGTAATCAGCTGGTGGAGGACGTTTCTGTTGGAAGAACTCTTTAAAAACCTAAATTGTGGAAAGTTTTGAGCTCTCTGCTGATGCAGAGTGAATAAATGAACATTTATTACAATCACAGCTACTGATTACTAACATTTATATAATGCTTACTATGCGGCAGTGTTTTACAATTATTACTTTATTTAATCCTCGCAACAACTCTGGGAGTGGGTATTATTATTATCCTTATTTTACAGATGAGGAAATTGAGGCAGATTGTGACTTGCCCAGGGTTACCCTGCTAGTAAGTGTAGGAGGGCAGCTTTGAACTCAGGTCTTTATAACTTCAGACCCAGCTTTTCAAAAGGAGCAATATACCAGATATTAAGTACTTACTGTATACCAGCACTATACTAAGAGATAGGGATGGAAATACAAGAAGGTAATGCAATGGCTGCCCTCAAGGAGCTTGGGGAAGGGGACTGGGGAGCTCCCCAGAGAAGCAATATGTGCGGTGGGTTTGGAAATGGTTGGGCAGCTGCTTGGGAAGAAAAGGGCAAGGTTCATATGTCAGAGGGCATGGAGAGACTTTTCCCTATGCAGGTGCCCTCTTGGTTTCCTCAACAGATCAGAAACCATGGAGTAGCTACACAATCCATCCCTGAAGTCCAAGCTGCAGAATTGGAAGACCATCCACTCCAGCATGTATCTGGACAGCTCCCTTGGCAAAAAGACTCCCTGTGATAGTCGTACCCCTGACTTCCCCAAGGAAGCGCATCCTACTTGGGGATAACTCGTGGGAAGGTCTCCCTTCTAATCAAGCTGGAACACAAGCCGGGCAAACATCAGCTCTGGAAAGCACAATTAGAAACAAAACCAGCTTCGTTTCTCTTCCATCCAATCAAATTCTTGCAGATGGCTATTACATACTATGGACATACGTGTATATGTACATGTACACACATACATGCACATATGCACATACTTATAGTCATTAGACTGCAAGCTTTTTAAACTTCAAACTTGGCCTCAGACACTTAACACTTCCAGGGTGTGTAACCCTGGGCAAGTCACTTAACCCCAATTGCCTCTGGGAAAAAAAAATAATCTCAGCATGTCCAAGGCTAAACTCATCATCTTCCCCCCTAAACCCTTCTCACTTCTTACCTTCCCTGTGACTACAGACTGCAACACCCCCCTCCCATTCACCAGGCTCTCATTTAAATTCACATTATTGGGCCCATTATGGAACCCACATTAAGTAGCAAAGGAGAATTTGTGTTCCCAGTCCCTGAGGCTCCCAAGTCCCTTGGGCAAGCATTGGGGCAGAAGACTGACAAAGGAGAACTCTGCAACGCTCTCATTTAGAAGGGACTTCCTCCCTGGTCCCTCCATCCTCCCCATGCGTGTTCTATATGCAGAACAGAAACTCATAGACCAGCATAGAATAGACACTGAATAGATGCCGAGGGATGGATAGAGGCTGAAGAACCTCCCTCTCTCAAAGGAGGACGTTAACTTAGACCTTAGTTCGGGGGCACTGAGCCGTTCAGCAAATTTTCCACGGTTGCACAGCCAGGATATATTGCAGGCAAAATTTGAATCCAGATCTCCCTGGCTTTTGAGCCAGCTCTCTCTCCACTGATGACTCTAGATCTCACTTAAATCCACATGATTGGACCCATTATGGAACCCACATCAAGTAGCAAGGGAGAATCTGTGTCATTGTTCACAGCCACGCTCCCAAGTTCTTTGAGCTAGTATACAAGCCTTGGGGCAAAAAGATTGTCAGAGGATTCTCTGCAAATCTCCCATTTAGAAGGGACTTCCTCCCTAACCCCCCCCCCCAACCCCCCATGGCTGTTATATATGCAGAACAGAAACTGGAGAGGGTTCACTGGGAGGAAGAAGGAGTATTCTCAGCTGTGGGAGAAATTCAACGTGGCTTCAGTCATTTTCAGTTACCAGTATTATTTCAGTAACACGGAAGGTGTAATGGGCCCAGAAGTGTCTGGCCCTGGATCTCCATCCCATTCGGTCCAGGTACCATGTCTTCACGATCAGAATTTGGCTCCGTTTCCCCAAAAGATTAATCAAGAGGGAATGGCAAGAGGTTTGCAGCAAATCTCATCTCATTTTATTCTCACAACAATCCTGGAAGCTAGTAATATTTCAGTTTTGTAGATGAGGAAACTGAGGCAGAAAGAATGTAAGTAACTTGCTCAGTCACACAACTGTCTGAATCAGAATTTGAACTCAGGTCTTGGTAACTTGCTTATCTCTATTGCGTCGCCTTTTTTCATCTTCATTGTTTCTCATCGTGATATTAGCTCACCTCCCATCCAATTGTCCATGTATTTGATGAAACTTTTGATTGCATTTGGGTCTCTAACTCCATTGTATCTGGTAGTTATCATTTTTCATTTATTCCTTTATTTCTTCATCCATTCACTTTTCCCTCACGATTCATTGTTGGCCGATGTTGTAGCCATTTAGCTTTCAACATGAGTCCTTAAGTCTTTCTCTTCCAAAAAAGAAAAAAATGCCTTTTAAATTGTGCATCATTTTCCTTTTTATAGACACTAAAATACATCCAATAAACATAATTGATTTGACATATATAAATACATATTTATATATAATTATATATAAACATTTGACATATATAAATATAAATATTTATTAACATTTGACATATATAAATATAAATATATATATAAACATTTGACATATATAAATATATATATTTATATATAAGTATAAATATATATTAACATTTGACATATATAAATATAAATATATATAAACATTTGACATATATAAATATAAATATATATAAACATTTGACATATATAAATAAATATATATAAACATTTGACATATATAAATATGTATATAAAGATATACACACAAACATGTATAAAGTTTGCACAATACCCACTTGCTTTTGGGCACAATAGAAACTGAACTTGAAGCTGGGGGACCCGAGTGTGAATCCGAGCTCTGCCCCTTGTAACCAGCCTGTGTGACCTTGGAAAATCACTCCACTTCAGTTCCCCCATTTGTAAAATAAAGGGGCTGGACTGAATGACCCTAAGATCTCTTCATCCTGCACTTAAGAGCCAGCCAGCTTTGCAGTGTGCTATCACCCATCCTGTGGCTGTACACTGAGAGAAGTGAATTTGATTCATATTACGAGTTGAATTTTCCCTACTTAAGAAAACAACTGTTTTCAGGCCTTCGGCAGTTTAATATTTACCATGCAAGTGTGTGCTACTAATTGCGATTAAATGAGCCTCATTCATTCATAGAATTAGACCCTAGCACAGTTTCTATCTGGAAGTGCTCTGTTAGTCTAGTTCCTATAATACAAAATTGGAACTTGCTGACTAGATTTCCTTTTAAAACTTCTATAATCCAGACATCATTAACTCAAATCACTTTAGAAAAGGGAACCGCTGATTTTTGTGATCCCATGTAACACGATCCTATAATATCGACTAAAGGCCCCTTTGAGAGAACAGAATCCAGAGAAAATTGAAGGGTGGTCGTCGCCGCTTGTGAGGAAACGGAGTCGTTATGGGATCGCTTTGTCTAAGACCCCAGGCAGTGTATACCACAGCCCAACAGGCGGGATCTTTCCCAGGGACCCACACTCTCCCAGAACAGACATCTGAGGAGAACTGCCCAAGGACTACGATTTCCCAACGACAACTTCCCTGCCCCAAGAAGAGATCTCACTCCATCATTTTGTTCTCTTTCCTCCCAAATTCACTCTAAAATCATATGTGTTGGAACCCACGGGCTTTCCCTGCTTTTATAAACTCCTTGCAAGTATCCTCAGAAGGAGCATCTTGTGCCTTCGATGCAGTGATGGCGATGATGATTTTCTTCCTTCCTCTGTAACTAGAGGACCCTTGTTTTCTTGGGAGTTCTATGAGGTTTTACTCTCTCCTGAGTATTCCAATGAAACCTAATTTGATTCATTCCTAATTCTTGCTGCTCACTCCCACTTCCCATTCTACCCTTCCCATCCGCAAACCCCACAATCCAAAGGACATCATTCTCAGGGCATCATTTCCCCATCAACGCTGAGTGCCTAATTCTTTTCTTCCCCATGGGCCCCTTAATTGAGCTTTGAGGTTACAAAGAGGTACCGAGAAGAAAAGGCAAAAAAATCCCCTCTGAACATTCTTGCAAGACAAACAGTTGAAAGGTCAACGCACCCTTCATGGGGCCATGTTTATATGTGCCTTGTAAACTCCTGAGGAGAATTTTCCAGGAGACAGGAGCGTCTAAGGCGTGTCCTACAGAGGTTCCTGTAACATTTGTGTTTGTTTATTTTTGCCTCTGGCCCCAGAAAGGAAAAGGGAATTCATTGAAAAAAAAAAGTCCAAACAGAGCCCAAATATGCATAAAAAATTAAATTAAAAGGACTTGAAATAATCCCTTGGAGGGGAATTCTCAAGGAAGTTGGCTAACTGGAGTTCTGGATTTCAGCCCTTAATCAACCCTGTCCTGCTATATCTCAGAACCCAGAGGAGACTGAAGGATGAGAGGATTCTGGCTTTCAGACCTGAAAATGATCTTGGAGTTTATCATGCTAAACCACTCATTTTACATATTCATTCATTCACTAGCATTTATTAATCACCTGCTGTTCCCGCTCCCTGCTGAGAGAAGTAGGACAGAGTGGGTAGAATGGGGAGTGACTCTGGAATCTTACTTTCTGTGTGATCTTGGGCAGCTCACTTCCTTACTCGGAGCCTTACTCTGCTCATTTGTGAAATGGGAAAGTTGAGCTGTATGAACACTTGGTTTCCTTCCAAGTTTAATGCCCCCCCCCCCAATCCAAAAGTAAATCTCCATTACTTTTCCTTTTTCTTTGACTGTCCTTCCGTATTTCCTCCAAACTAGGACTCTGGCTATAGACCCTCCAGCTGCTGAAAGACTGAAAATATGGGAAGCCCCCCTCTCACCCCAAGGGGGATCTCCATATTAGCAACTGAAATCTTGGGCTTTATTCATTTACTTCCTTATTCCTGGGATTGAGGGAAAGTGCGATGAGAATATTCTGCCCAATCAATGGCTGGCCCTTTCTCATTCTTTCACTCTCATCATCTCCTACAAATCTCAGGACCTGCCCGAGGTGGGCAGGGGCCAACCTGAACCTAAAACGTCAGTCTGGATGATCCGGAAGGAGATGGAAAACATGGACGATCAGAGGTGGACAGGGCCATGGACCGTATACATCGTAGTGTGTCACCAAGGGAAGGGACCTGCAGACATAGAACATCTGGGAGGGACCTTGATGCCTAGAACTGAGACGGACAAAGGCAGAAAAGACAACATGGAGATTGCCAGAGTCAGTGGGATCAGTCCATAGCCAGACAGAGGTCCGTCGGATGGAGACCCGGTCTTATTGTAGGAAGATTTGGATTCACATCTTGCCTCTGACTCGGAACGAGTCACTCACATCCTGTGTGTGTCTCCTCAGCTGGAGAATGAGGGGATGGCTTGATAGCTTTACAGATCCCTGTTAGCTCTAAATCTAGATATGTGGGAGCTGGAAGAGGATCCTGAAACCGAGAACCAAGAACATCAAATGAAAAGTGAGGCTCTCAGAAGATGGAACAAGAAAAGTGAATCAGACACTATCGTAGAATCTAGAATATGGAACGTCAGATACCTTCATATGTGCACCTGGAAGGCTCTTAAACCTGGACCGTGGAATGACAAAGCTCTAAATGGTCCTAGAATCCTTAGATGTTGGAGGTGGAGGGGGCAGTATAACTAGGATGTCAGAGGTGACTCTAGAGTCACGTGGGGGGTCAGAGGTGTCATGGTCCTCAGAAAAGTTCTGGGAAGAGAAGGGACATCCTTAAGGCCATAAAGGCAAACCAGCACTCCAGTCCAGGGGTCTCTACCCGTCTCCAGCCTCTCCTGATCCTCTAAACCTGGGGGCATCTCTCCCAGTCAGCCTTGAAGGGGAGAACCCCTTGTTTCTGCTTCAGCCCTCACTTCCGAAGAACCATCGTCATCCTGGTACCTGCAAAGGCAGTCAAGGTTCCTCCGAGTTGTTTTGATTAGTTGTCTCATAATCTTGACAGGCTCAGATCTGTAATTAACTGCTCTGAAGAGCAACCCTCCTTGCGGCAGGAGGAAAAGCTTGCATGTGCAAGCACAACAAACCCAGGGGCCATTTCTCCTCCTTGAATCTCACATTCTCTGGGATGGAAAATAGCAGGACCAGAAAATCCTATTGCATTCTCTCCACTCCCACCGTCCACTTTATTTTAAAAAGACCCAGCCCCAGCTGGTGAAGGCCAGCCAGATATGTCCTGGTGATGTGTATTAAAATATTCAAAATTCAGATGAAAAGAATAAGAATAGAAAAACTACAAAGAAAAGGATGAGAAGACAGTCACTAATTTTCATAAGGATCATTTAGAAAGTAAGTCCCGATAGTTTCCTCCAGCTCCAGCACCGATAGTTCCCCTCCTTTATTTTTTCTCATTTAACTTTTTTTTTCCAGAGTAATGGTTTTGGGGGTGGGAATATTATTGTATGAGACATTCCTAGAAGGGATAGTTCAGGGCAGGGGAAAGAAAACCGGGAAGGAAAGTAAAGAACCTGGAATTAGTGCCTTTGTCACCTGGGGTAAGACATTTCATCTTAAATTTTATTTTCCTTTTCAGTAAAATGAATCCTAAGATCCGTTCCTCTTCCTTCTCCTCCTCTTCCTTTTTCTTCTTCTAAGCTAGCTCTTCTCCAGAACATTCAGTCTATTCATTCTCCATGCAGTTCTGGTTGAAATAGATTTTTAAGATGAAATACTCTTGAGGACGCCTAGTATAAAGTAACAGGAATGGGAAATGATCTCAGAAGACCCAGCTGTCATCATTTGCTAACTCTCTAGCAGTGGTTTTCAAAGTATGGTCCAGAGAATCCTGGGGGTCTCTGAAATCCTTTCAGAGGATCTGTAAATTCAAAATTAGCTTTAATTTCTAATATGGTAAAGATATATACATATAGTCCACATACACAAAAACTCTTTGGATATGTTCTCGATAATTCTTGATAGTATAAAGATATTGAGAACAAAAGTTTGAGAACCACCGCTCTATAGCATAGAGGAGATACTTTGGAAATGTCAGCTGTTTTTAGCAGTATATTAGCCAGCCCTCAATCAGCCGAACTTCCCAGAGCCTTCATCTCCTCAGTCCCCATGACCTGCACCTCCATTACTCATCTGGGCCACCTAAAAGTGGCCCGACTGTGCTCGCTTCCATGGGTCCCACTTTCATGTGTATGATTCCCAGATACCCTTTTATTTCTGCCTCATGATCGATAAACCTGCCCTTCATCCTCTCCATGGCCTCCCTATAATACCTACACTCTCCTCTTCTCTAACTACACCCCTTGGTGAACCAGGTCAATTGATCAGTAAACCATCAATACACATTTATAAGTGCCTACTATGTGCCCAGGTGATACAAGAGAGATAAAGGAGCTTACAATCAAATGTCCTACTACCCTCTGAGGTCGAATCCTTCACTCCCTCCAGGTCCCCTAAACTTTTCCCTAAAAAAGGCCTGGACTCCTCCTGAATACATTTACCCAGTTTAGGACCCCAGTCTTCTAGCTGTAGGCAAATGGCTACGAATTCTAGCTGCTCTTCTTCCCCCAGTTCTGATGGAGGATGACTTTCTGACTTCTCTAGTCCTAAGGGTCCCCGCTCTGAAATCCATCCTGGAAAACTATATACAAAATGACTGTATAGAATTAGCATTTATTTATTCGTGTTGGATACTCCAGTAGAATGTTTTCCCATTTCTGTCCCAAATAAATAGTATAGAACCTTTACAATTACTTTAGTTTTCATCTCAATAAAATATGACAGTGTTTTTTTTTTTTTTTAGAGAATTAGAATTAGAGTTTGCCTTCCTTCACATCCCAAGTACTTAGCACAGTATCTGGCTCATAATAAGTATTTATTTAATGCTGGTTTGTTGAAACTCTGCTATTAGAAGTTTATTTAACTTCTGCTAGCCTTATTTTCTCCATCTGTAGAATGGGGATCATAATAGTACATAGCTCAAAGTTGTAAGGATCAAATAAAATATTTCTGGAGCCCATATAAACTCTAAAAATTCTCGTAGATTCTGGAACAAATTTTATATGTCCCTCAGAGTTTGATGGGTACTCCCTGAAAATTTGGAGGATAATTTTATAGTCATTGGACTAAGCCCCCACAGCTGCACTTTCTACTTCTCCAAACATTATCAGTTGAGAATAACTTTATTCAATCAGACTCTGATTGTTTTTAGAAAGAGGTATTTTTATGGGAAACCACTGTGTCATAAAAAATGATGAAAGGGACAGTTTTAGAGAAACCCCAGAAGATATATATGAACTGCTGCAGAGTGAAGCAAGTAGAGGCAGGAGAATAATATACGCAGTAAGAACAGGCTTGTAAAAATGAACAATTTTGAAAGTCTCGAGTGTTCTCATGAGTGCAATGTCTGACCATGATTCCAGAACACATGGTGTTCCCCTGCTATTCCGAGAGGCAAGGAGCTGGATATGCAAAATGAGACTTTTATTTTGGGGCGTGGCCCATGTCAGAAACTATTTGTTTCAAAGTGCCTCCCCCACCCCCATAAAGGAGGCTGAGTTATAATAGAGAAAATCAATGCTTTTTAATTGTAAAAATATAATAAAAGGGGTATTTTATAAAGCAGTACAATATAGACTCCAAGATCTGAGACACAGCCCCTCACAAGGACAGGGAAATATGGAATAAAGATTAAGGGTAACTCCTTTGTGACACAAAGCCTTTCCTTCCATTAGTGGGACTTCAAAAGTTTTTAGTCACGGTGATCTGTGTCCATCTGTCAAGAGTCTTTAAAAGAGGTTCAGAATGGTGTCTGGCATACAGGAAGTGCTTAATAAATGCTTATTCTCTTTCCTACTCCCCTCCCTTCTGTCCCTGTTCTTGGATGTCTCCCACTCAGAGCCCACTTCTGTCTGCCCCAACCCCACCACTCAGCTTTCTGCAGCTGGATGACTTATCTCCCTTTGTCCTTGACCTTGAGCCCTAGAAATGCTATTATCCTTCCAGCTGTTTTGAACGACAAAGTGAAGGTCCCAGGCAGTGATGGTTCCAAATGGGTTCAGCTGGAAAGTCCCACAGGTGATGGTTCCAAATGGGTTCAGCTGGAAGGTTCCCTGCGGTAATACTTCCAAATGGATTCAGCTGGCTCAGGCTTCCTGCCGTAGGGTGAAGCACTAGTTAGCCCTGGGTAGAGCCAATAGATACTAGAGGAGTCTGGTAAGAATTCAATCAAAAGTCCCCAGATTAGTAGGTTTCTAAAGAGTAACAGGGCGGGCTCCCTACTGCAAGGGAAGGTACAAATTGCAGACAATCAGCTGGCGTTTACACAAGCAGAGGGGATGGCATCAGGCTTTGTTTTGCTTCCTTTGTCTCGAGGCCCTTGAAAGACGAAATGGAAAAATCTCTCCTGGCTGTCTGACATCCAGGACCTCGCCAGGATGCTCCTCTGGCTTGTTTTGCCCCCAGATTCCTGCCGTCGTCGAGCCCGGGATATTGTGGCGGGGACAGAACGGAATTAGAGAGCCAGGTCTGTAATCAGAGGAACCGATCCTGTTTCCTGGCCCTATCACAGGCCGTAACCACCCCTGGCAGCCCCTTCCCCTCCACCCCTTCTTATCTCTTGAGCACCAACACTGTCCCGGTGACTCTGTGCCTCTCAGTCATCAGACTCACATTTCCAGGAAAATCAGACAGAGGAGAAGTGGGAAATGTGAAGGGGAGGTGGTGGTGGAGGGAGGTGAATTCCAGCATGACCTCAGTGACGGGCTCATGAACAGGAAATGGAGAGGTCATGGATGGCCCGTGGATGTGGGGATGATCATTCTCATGGCAATCTTGAGAGGCAGGTGAATTATGATCCACTTTTACAGATGAGGAAATTGAGGCTTAAGGGGCCTCCCCAAGCTGGGGGAGACTGGATTTGTCAGCAGGATTTCTTGGTTTCGTACTCTCTCCGATGCGTCTTCATGCTAACGGACCAACAGCTCGAGGGCTGTAGTGGACCTCCAGAGTGCCCAGAAAAACCATGTCAAGCCCCCAACTCACTGGAGATGTTCGTTTAAAACTAAGTGATTCCATTGTATTTTCAGTTTCTTACATTCCCATAATCCCTCATGTATCTCTCCTTACCAAAGAGCCATGGCATAGAACTAAGAGAACTTTTGAGAGAGAATAAGTCAGCAAAACACATCGACACATTGACGATGAGTGCAGCGTCCACCTCCTGTGGATCTCTCACTTCCACAAAAGGGTCCTTTGAGGGCGTCTCCTCATCTCCTTTCACGTGAGTCCTTTGGGAGCTTAATAATTCCACTACAGTCGCTTTTAATTTTTTAGTGTTACCTTCTTTTCATTAACCTTGTTGTCGTTAATCTGATAGAAGACAGTCTTTATAGAGAATCGGGGGAGATTGAGGAGCAATTGCATAGGAAAGTGGACTCTGGGAGGGTTGCGTCTTTCCAGAGCTGGGAGAGCTGGGATGAAGTGCCAGAAACCCTTGAGTTCAAATCTGTGCTCCCGCACTTACTAGCAGGGTGACTTAGTCTGCCTTAGTTTCCTCATTTGTAAAATTGGGATAATAATGGCAGCAACCTCCCAGGTTGTTGTGAGGATCACATGAGATCATAATTGTCAAGCACAATGTGTGACCCAGAATAAGTATGATGAAAATGTTAGCAATCTTGCCACGGGAGTGAAGGTAACAGTCCGCTCAAGGGGACATCAAAGTACAATTCTACAATTCTATTTTTTGTTTCTTTTTGCTGAGACAATTGGGGTTAAATGACTTACCCAGAGTCACACAGCTAGGAAGTGTTAAGTGTCTGAGAGCAGATTTGAACTCGGGTCCCCCTAATGTCAAGGCTGGTCCTCTATACACTGCGCCACCCAGCTGTCCCCTCACCCTATTCTTAATATTCTGATGGCCCTCTGGGTCTCTTTTTCTCCTTTCTTTGATACCCAGGGTGCTTCAGAGAGGGCCCAGAACATGTTAATGCTGTGTCAAAAGAAATGAGAGAAGGGAGTTGTCTTTACTTGAATTGAATTCCCATCATCCCCATTGTTCTTATAAACTTTAGGGTAACTGCAAATGAGCCAGAAGTAGGTGCTTAGTAAGTGTCGATTGATTGATTGATGATTGATTGAATTCACACCTCAGCTATCTCAAGAGACTGTGGGTTCCCCGTGACTGGAGATATTTAAGTAAAGGCTGAACGCTTTCTTGTCAGGGGCTTAGAGGGGATTCATTGTTCCAGTTTGCACTTCGGAGCTGTTCAGGGAGAGATGAAACTGGAATTCCCACTTGGGAGATGGGGAACCTACGTGGCTCAGCAGGGATTTGCCAGTGGCCACAAAGCTAGTTGGAGAGAGTGGAGGGAAGAGAAGGGAATGGTGTCCATTGAATGGTGTCCATTCTGTGTCAGGCTCTGTGTCGATGCTCTACAAGTACCGTCTCATTCCAGCCTCCAAACTCAGGGAGGCAGATGCGATTAGTATCCGTATTTTATAGTTGAAGCATGGGGGAAGGATGGGATGGAGGTTAAGTGATTTGCCCATGTTCACATGGGTAGAAAGTATCTGGATTTGAAACTAGTTCTTCTTAACTCTAACCACCGAGAAACCTGGATGTTTCTAAGAAAACTCTAAGGCAAATCCTGCCTTCAGGGCCCAAACTCCCCCATCATAAGCCAAGACACTGGGGTCCCAGATGACTGATCCAGAAGTAGAAGGGACCTCAGAGGCTGAACCAAGCTTCCATTTCACAGATGAGCAATTTAGGTGGAGTGAGGTCAAATGACCAGCCCTAAGTCCCACAGTTACTGAAGTGGGATATGAACCCAGGTCCTCTGATTTCAGAGCTTTTCTCATCAAATAAATTAATGTGTAAAATGTTTTGCAAACATTAAAGCGCTGTATAGATTTTGGTCATCATCATCATCATCATCATCTCCTTATCATGAATGGATGGATGGAGGGATTGATGAAGAGATGTTGATGGGGATAATTGGGAATCAGAGACACAGGAAGGGAAACTTCATTTGATGATCTCATTTTTCTTTTTTTCTTTTTGTTTTTCTATTTTTTTATTATAGCTTTTTATTTATAAGTTATATGCATGAGTAATTTTACAGCATTGACAATTGCCAAACCTTTTGTTCCAATTTTTCTCCTCCTTCCCCCCACCCTCTCCCCCAGATGGCAGGTTGACCAATACATGGTAAATATGTTAAAGTATAAGTTAAATACAATATATGTATACATGTCCTAACAGTTATTTTGCTGCACAAAAAGAGTCGGACTTTGAAATAGTGTACAATTCACCTGTGAAGGAAATCAAAAATTCAGTCGACAAAAATAGAGGGATGGGGAATTCTATGTAGTGGTTCATAGTCATCTCCCAGAGTTCTTTCGTTGGGTGTAGCTGGTTCAATTCATTACTGCTCCATTGGAACTGATAATCTCATTTTTCAAGGAATGAATCTGAGACTTGTTAGCGATGATCAAAGATGAAACTTGAACCCGTGTCCTCTGGGTCCTAGTATCAACCTTGTCCTGCCATAGAGAAATGTTTCTCTACAGAGATTGTTCTACTGTATTTGGAACTGGGATGGGAATACATCCATAAAGTCTGGTCATGAATTGTTTTCCTTTTCTATTGAGAAGAACCAGGGTTGTCTTTGGGGGAACAGCACACTGCGTTCACTCCATTTTTCTTCCCTTGACAACTCAAGGGGCTCCTCCAAATAAGGTCTCACCTTCTCTGTGGTCCAAAGATCTCTGAATGCAGCCGTGGTCAGTAAATCCAACCTTGGAATTGGAACAATTTTTCTCAGGTTATGCACTCAAAGGGTGAAATAAACAGGAAGTGGAACCATGGGCCATTCTCACTCATCACCTCAATTTGACATTTCTGTGGCACCTCTCCCACACTCTAGCACCCACAGCACACTGCCAGTGACCTACGACTGTACCTTCCGATTCAAAAAATCAGAAGGAATTGCTGGATCACCTAGTCTAACTCCATAGCAGGAAGGAAGTCCTTTTACAGCACATCCACCAACAGCCGTCCAGCCTCTGCTTGGGGACTTCCAAGGAGGGAGAGCTCACCACCTCTCATTTCACTGTGGGAATTCTTAGAAAGGTTTTCCTGACCACAGGAAATTTGTATCATTGCAACTTTCACCTCTAGTTTTCAAAATTAATTGTTCCACTATTGTCAAGTGATATTATTGTCATCTATTTTAAGGTTGGATAGTTCTAATAGTTAGGGAGTCTTTTTTTAAAATTGAAATTGAAATTTAATTTAAGTGAAATTTTAAATTGAAATTTTATTGAATGAAATTGAAATATATATATATATATATATATATATATATATATATATGATTCTAACTTCATCATCTGCTGTCTCAACTATCTTTGTCGGATTTCTTTCATTTGATAATTTAAAAACCATGTCATTTATGTCTTTGTCCAAATCATTGAAAAAACATGTTAAATAGCTCCTGGATGAGCACAGATTTTTCTGGCACTACACTGGAAGCCCGTTGTCACACTGATGTTGAACCCCTGATGACTATTCTTTGAATTCTGTCATTCAACTAATTCTAAATCCATTTATTGTTTAAATTGTGTAGCTCCTCTTCCTCTCTTCTTATTTTTTTCCAAGATTACTATGAGCTATATTGTCAAATGCTTTCTAAAATCTATATTAAGAAATGATCTACAGAATTCTTATAATTTGCCATTTTATCAATTTTGTCAATGAAAGGAAGCAAGGATAGTCTGGCAAGAATGAATGGATGAATGAATTTTAAAATCATATATTCAGACTTATGTGCCAAGTACTTAATTTAATTTAAAATTTAATTTTTTATTTATTTTTATTTAACTTGAATTTACATTTAATTTACAAATTAATTAAAATACAAATTAAATAAAAATAAAAATAAATTAAATAATTAATATTTAATAATAAAAAAATTAAATTAAAAAAGGGTGACAGTCCACACTATCAATGAGTTTACATCTAATAGGAACAGACAACACATAAAGGGAAGTGGTATCCAGGGAGGGGTACTTTTGTCCCATAAGTTACGGGGATGATGAGCAGGATCATAGGGAAGTGGGCTGACACACCCCTTCCAAGAACAATGACAGGGTTTATTTGATCGTGTTTCCTCAACTTGATGGGGGAGATGTGGTTTGGAAGGGTTCACGAAAACCTTAGCGTTGGAAGTAAAGCAAAGCATGAGTGAGATCTTCCTCTAATAATGGTCTAGGAGGGTCAGTCACCCCCAATCACAGCATTTTCTTGAGTCAGGTGAAAGGATTAAAACGTCCAAGCATGGTCTCCGGTGCTGGTGGCAAGGCAGTTAGTGAGGTGGGCCAAGAAGCCAGACAGAGGACAAGCTGTAACCTATTTGGATAAAACCTTGAAGACTCCTTGGGATAACTTCTTCCCATTTCCAGTTATTTATTAAAACCTCCTTAATAATCGATTCTAAAATATTCCCAGGAATCCAAGTCAAGGTGCCTGACCTTTAATATGCAGACTCTATTCTCTGCACTTTTTTTTATTAGAGCTTTTTATTTACAAGATATATGCATGGGTAATTTTACAGCATTGACAATTGCCAAACCTTTTGCTCCAACTTTTCCCCTCTTTCCCCTCACCTTCTCCCCTAAATGGAAGGTTGATCAATACATGTTAAATATGTTAAAGTATAAGTTAAATACAATATATGTGTACATGTCCAAGCAGTTATTTTGCTGTACAAAAAGAATCATACTTTGAAATAGTGTACAATTAGCCTGTGAAGGAAATCAAAAATACAGACGGACAAAAGTAGAGGGATTGGGACTTCTATGTAATGATTCATAGTCATCTCCCAGAGTTCTTTCGCTGGGTGCAGCTGGTTCAGTTCATTACTGCTCCATTGGAACTGATTGATGAGGATGGCCACGTCCATTGATCATCATATAGTATTGTTGTTGAAGTATATAAGGATCTCCTGGTCCTGCTCATTTCACTCAGCATCAGTCCATGTGAGTCTCTCCAGGCCTTTCTGAAATCATCCTGCTGGCCATTTCTTACACAACAATAATATTCCATAACCTTCATATATCACAATTTATTCAACCATTCTCCCACTGATGGGCATCCACTCAGTTTCCAGTTTCTGGCCACTACAAAGAGGGCTGCCACAAACATTCTTGCACATACAGATCCCTTTCCCTTCTTTAAGATCTCTTTGGGATATAAGCCCAGCATATCCCTTGCACTTTTGTGAAAATAACGATGCCCCTCTCCAATTCTGTAGCATCTATCTTATTTTCCATCATTCAAATCTCATTGATGGTAGTTTAGTTGTTCTTGTACCAGTTCATACAGGATCCAGGGATGGGATTTGGACCATTTGTCTTGAACTCTTGAGAGACACTGAGACTCAGTCTCATGGTTTCCCTCTTTATTTTGGGTACTGACTCTTTGCTAGTCATTTTTTTCCTTTGCTTTTCATTTCAAAGACTGGTCTCTTTAAAGGGAAAATGAAGGCAAACCCAGAATCAAGCAGCTCTGTCAGTTCTCTGTCTTGTCCACCCGAAGGACCATTCTTATCCTAATTTTGACCTCCCCCCGCCAAATATAGCACGAAACTTTTTTTTATTTCTCTTCCCTCTCTTTCTTTGTTTGCTCCAACACATCCCACCCGAGGCAGAACAAAAACATAAATAGTATGTACATGTGCTATCTGGCTTGTTCCCCCAACATTCTTGCCAGGTGGAGAGCACACTGGAATAGCATCTCCATGTTGCACATGAATATACTGAGTCCCAGAGAAAAGGACTCCCCCCAAAGGGCACAAGAAGAAAGAGATGGACACTGGAAGTCAGTGAGAAAGGCAAGTCAGGGCTATTCCTAACGGTACGACTCTAGACACATTTCTTGACTTCTCTGTCTGGATTTATCTTCTGCCCTTTAAAAATGGAGAAATGGGCAGCTAGTGCAGTGGATAGAGCACCAGCCCTGAAGTTAGGAGTTCAAATCTGGTCTCAGACACTTAACACTTCCTGGCTGTGCCACCCTGGGCAAGTCACTTAACCCCAATTGCCTCAGGGGAAAAAAAGAGAAATAGTGAAGATTCTTTCAATTCTAAATTCTGGATCTAATTATGCTTACGTTTATTGTAAAGCCAACCAAAGTGCTTTCATCAGACCACAATGATTTGCTGATATCTTCCAAGATGTCTCAGATCTACCTGGTGACATGCTTATAGGTAGCTCTAGTAGAGAGAATTCCAAGGCACATCCCTGGCTGAGGCATCCCAGCATGTTTGCTGTTTCTGAGTCGCACTATCTGGACCTCTCTTTTTCAAGGGAGAAATGGAGCCCAAAGCTTTGAGTCTCCACGTTAAGATTCTCCTACTCAAATGACATCAATTAATCTCTCTGCCCTTCAGTTTCCTCCTCAGTAAACTTAAAGGGTTGAATTAAAGAACCTTAAAAGGCCTTCAAGGAATAATCCAATGGACCTGACTCTCCCTCATCCCCAAATGTAGCTTACTGTGCCAACAGACTTGACATTTCACTAGCTGAAGGTTTTCTTCAGAAGAAACTTAATTAGTACAAATGATGTACTAATTTTCAGTAACATGGAAGAAGAAGGACTCTTCAAGTCCTAGGTAAGTGAATGGAGCCTCTATTCTTGGCAGACATTTAATGTAGAGAGACAGTTTCTGAGAATTTGAAAAGGGAAGTGTTTGCTTAAAATCCCACAACCATGTGGATTCGTCAAAGAACATTTCCACGTTAAGGAGCGTATTATTTTTCAAAACTGATGTTGCCGACCATATGCGACAAATGCCATGGAAATAGGCTCATAAATTAAGAATCGGAAGGAAACTTATATATCCCCTTGTCCAGTTCCCTCATTTTACGAGCGAGAAAACTGAGACTGAGGGAGCTCACCCAGGATTGGAATCCAAGTCCCTCAAATCCTTAGGCGGCTCCTTCTACAACGTCACATCGTCTCCCCCAAACCATGATACTAACAAGCACAGTGATCCTCATCGTATCGATACCGAGCTGTTCACAGATCACACACTCAGTGGGTCCAGAGTCTATTTCCCCTGAGCTTTGCCTTAACTCCAAAGTCCTCCTGGGGATCTTTACTGTGTACAAGTTGCCTTTTTGTTTAAGTATGTAATTATATAATTAAGTAGACAGGAGATATATAATTAAGTATAGAAATATATAATTAAGTATATAATAAGCATATAAGCACACAGTTAAGCCCGTAAATATAAATAAATTCCATATGTAGTTTTCAAAGCTGCCCAGATCTTGGTTTCCATGAAGCATTGGACAGAGTCTCGAAGGAGAAGATCCGCAGTTGGATCCTGGTCTAGTTAAGCATACTCCAGCTCGTCTGAATGACAGAGTGGCACTTGGCACAGGGCAGGCTCTCCATGAGGAGGAAGCCAAGAGGCATTTATTAAGTGCCTACCGTGTGCCAGGCGCTATGCTATGGAGCTCACTCCATCATAAAGGCTTATTGATTGCCCAGAGAGAAGTGCAATTGGTGGCTCGATTTTTATCTTGGCAGGAAATCTCCCAGGGCCCCATTGCAAAGTGCTTAATCCTGTGCCAGTGACTTGAATAATGCTATAAAATGGAAGGCACCAAATTTTCAGATGGTCCACATCCGGGACGTGACTTCCAGACTGCAGCTCGGTCTGAATTCCTTTAGGAGTCGGCACCTTGTTAGAATTACTCTTCTGAGGGAGGAAGGACCCCAGGGTACGGCTGAGCATTTTCAGGGCATCGTGTCCTGGTACTGAGGATGTGATTTGTTCTCCTGAACCTCTTCTGAGAATCGGAAACAATAATCCACACTTAGGGGAGTGAGCTCCCAGACCAAGAAGCTTCAGCGCTTCTCCTGCCTCCCTCCTTGGACTTCTTCAGCCCCTGCTTCTCTCCTCCACACCTTCTCCATCATTTTCTCTGTCCCCATGCTATAAGTGCTCAGGTTCTGTTTCTCTCTGCCTGGGCATGACCTCCTCCTTTGGCCTGGATGATGTATGAAGCTGGGATACCTGCTGGGTTTGAACCTGCTGGCCTTGGTGAAGTAGAGCTTGAAGGACCCTTCCAGTTTGACGTTAGCTGGGATTCTACATTCTCTCCCTTTCTCTAACTATCTGACTGTGTCTGTCTGTCTCTGTCCCTCTGTCTCTTTATCTCTGTCCCAGTCTCTGTTTTTCTGACTCTCTCTTTTTATCTCTGCCTGCCTCTCTGTCTCTGTCTGTTTCCCTTTGTCTCTCTGATTCTGTTTCTCTGCCTACCTGTCTGCCTGTTTATCTGTCTCTACCTGTCTGTCTCTATCTGTCTATCTCTGTCTCTCTGACTCTGTTTCTCTATCTATCTGCCCGCTTCTCTGTCTTTTTCTACTTGTCTGTCTCTGTGTTTCAGTCTTTGTCTCCCTGATTCTCTTTCTGTCTCTTTGTCTCTGCCTGTCTCTCTGTCTTTGTCTATTTGTCTGTTTCTATCTCAGTCTCTGTCTCTGACTCTTTCTATCTCTCTGTCTCTTTCCATCTGTCTCTGTCTCTTTCTCCCCACCTACTCTTTTTTCTCTTCTTCTCTCCTTCTTCCATCTTTTCTCTCATTTAACAACTGAAAATGTGAAAATAGAAAGTCCCTCTGCAGATGCCCTCTGGCAAAGTCATTCATAATTCACAATCTTAGACAGTCCTTAGAGCACTGAGAGGTTATGGGATTTTCTCAGGAACTGGTCACTTGGTAACAAAGGCAAGAATTAAATCCTCATCTTCCTAATCCCAAGGCCGTTCTTTAAGCAGAGCTGTCCCTCCTATCACATGACATAATTCGCATTATTTAAATTCACTTAAATGTTGGATGTTGAATCAGGAGGACCTGAATTCAAATCCTGCTTCAAACACACAGTTGTTTTGTGACCCTGGACTGGTCCCTTAATCTGAACAAGCCTCAGATCATTTGTCTATAAACTAGCAATAATAATGGTACCCATCTCCTAGGCTTGTTGTGAAGACAGAGATAACATTTGTAAAACACTTAAAAAACTTTAAAATATTATTTATAAGCGAGCGACTACCTTCTTAAAAGTTATTGTTTTAGTTTAAAACTTTTTAAGTCCATCATATTTTGAGGTAAAAGTGACTTCAGAGATGATCTAGAGTCATAAACTTAGAGCCTAGAGGCATTTTACTGTTGGGGTCATAGCTTAGAATCCAGGTTTTACTGCTTTCTACAGCTGTAATCTTGAATGAATCATATAAGATCATTGTACCTCAGTTTCCTCATCTGTAAAGTCAGTCAGTTGATCTAGATGCTCTCCAAAGCCCCTTTCAGTCTTGTTCCAGCCCCTCATCCAGCCCCAGAGAACTGAATGAAGTGACCAGGATTGTACAAGGTGGGTTCAGGGATTAAGGAATAGATCCTTCAGTTCAAAAGACAATATGCTCTCCATACACCATGAGTCCTGCATTGTCTGTGCAAGTCTACATGCAGGGCAAACTGTGGGGGGCAATTTGGGGGTAAAGAGGGGAAGGGGGGCTTTTGGTCCCTTCTCAAATCCTGTGTCATAGCCAGTCACCTCCTAATGTGTGTGTGTGTGCGTGTGTGTGTGTGAGGCTGGAGGAGCATCTTGGCTGGTCCTATGCCATGGTCAGTTCAGCCTAAATTTGTGGTTGGTTTGCATAATCCCAGCAGCACGATCTGGGCCAGATATTTTTCTAACATACATTTATAAAGGTCCTCACCTTCCTCTATATGGTTTCATTCTTACTTTGGAAAACATTGAGAAAGAGCATTATGGTTTTAGGCAGAAATAAACCTCAGTGGTAGGGAACAGATTTATATTAAAAAATAACTTAATGCAAAGCATTGTGCTGAGCCCTGGGAGAGCCAGAGAGATTAAAGCCCTGACTTCACAGCGGAATTGTAAAGTGAACAATTTTCACCCAAGCTGAAATAGTGAAAAACCAAACCAAACAAAATAAAACCTCCAGATACAGGAAAAAAGATTCTGCTATAAGTCAGAATCAAGGTCCCATAGAGACTGCCTGGAAACCGAGGTGGCAAAATAACAAATTTAGCAAGTTGTTCTTAACTATGTCTAAATTACTAGTGGTTCAAACTAAACATGACAAATATGGTCAAAGCTGGAAAGGACTCCATTTGCAAATATGTCTGGACCAGTGTATAAATTCTGAGGGAGACACACACACACACTCATACACACACACACACACACACACACACACACACAGAGAGAGAGAGAGAAACACAGAGAGAGATAAACAGAGAGACAGAGAGAGAGAGAAAGAGAGAGAGAGAGAGAGAGAGAGAGAGAGAGAGAGAGAGAGAGAGAGAGAGAGAGAGAGAGAAACAGAGACAGACAGAGACAGAGAAAGAAGGAGGGAGGAAGGGAGGGAATTCTGTTCTGAATTAGGAAAATGCCCTTGCATCCTTACTACAGAATGTTTGGTGAAAGAGCACTTCTAAAAATGGGGACAGATCAAAAGTAACTCAAGAAAAGTACAAACTCTTTGACTGTATATAAGTACACATGTACCATGTATGTGCAAATATTAGAAATAATATGTATTTGTATGTAGACATCTCTATGGTCCCTTATATATGTATGTATATAATACACATAAACACATGCATAAACATGCACACATTACATGTATGTTGGGCGCAATATATCTGTATGATGATACATATATAATATCACCAGTATATGTCTGTGTCATATGTGTGTATCTATCTCTCTGTGACAGTCCCTGTCATCTAAGAGTTTATGCTTTCCTTAGTTTACTTAGAATTCATCATCATTTTCAGATCACCATATTTAAGTAATATTCCCATGAGAAGCAGTTCTCTCTCTCTCTCTCTCTCTCTCTCTTTCTCTATCTCTGTCTCTTTCTCTGTCTCTTTTTCTCTCTCTCTGTCTCTCTCTTTCTCTCTGTCTTTCTTCCTACTTCCCTCCCTCCCTTTCTCCTCCCCCAAACCCCTTTCTCCTCTAGTTTTAGGTTTATACACTCAACCACAACCACACCCATCCTATACATACATATATATATATATATATATATGTACTGCATATACACTCATACTTTATATGCATATATATGCAATACATGTGGATAAATGTATATGTATGTATGTATCTTCCCAGTGCTCTGTTGAGTAACTGTTTGTTGAATTGGATTGGATTTGATCCCACGATTTGGTAGCTGAAAGGAGTTCTTGGCTGGAGCAGGGATGTGAAGCTCCATTGGTGTCCTTCATTTAATGACCCCCTGATCCTAAGCACACACCTCATGAGAAATGGAGGTTCTTCTCCCTGTTGCTAGGATTCACATTCCTGGGGGATCTTGAAAAAGCTGACCCTTCCCACCTCCGGCAGCTCTTTCTAAAGTATCACTGGAGAGCAAAGGCAGTGTGTGGTTTGTTTTAAAATAACTCACCTCGGAGAACACATAATTTATTGAATTTTTTCAGTTTAATTCATTATGATGCAATGAAATTCAGTTCAGTTCAGCAGGTATTTATGAATGAATGGCTGGAAGAAGAGCATCATGGGATGGCTAGCTCAGGTGTCCGGGCTCCATGACCGTCTGGTCCCTTTTCCTCTCTGATCTGGCCTGGTGATCCCAATGTTTGTGCAGGGGAAGGTGGGGAGAGCCTTCCTTTCTGGGCGCACTGGGAGTATTTTTCTTGGCGGGGACCATTTGGTGGCTGTTTTCACTTTGTCCCGCTTTGAGATTAGAATGTATTATAAACACGGGCTTAATGATTCATCTGTATCCTCTCAGGGCAGCGGCAGCTTCCTTTCTTGCAAACCGGGTGTCTCCTGCGGGGAGCAAGCCGGAGCAGAAGTGGAGAACAAAGATCGCCGGTTGCTTTTGTTCCCGGCGCATGTTTTGGAAGCTGCCGATGACATACACACAAGTGGAAATGACTGGAGGGTAATGAGTTACCCGCTTCTAAGATAAACACTGGGCTTCCCTAGCCGAGGACTCCAGTTCTGGGAAACTCTGCGGACGGTTTACCGCATCTTCTCAGGACAGCGAGAAGAAATGGTTCTAATTCCAAGACTACAATCTCCTCGAGGGTACGAACCGTTTTCTTTTTGCCTCAAATCTCAGTTCCTAAGCCCAGTGTCTGCCACATGTAGGGGAGCTTAATAAAGGCTTTTGAAATGTTGAATGGATGAAGAAGAGAGAATAATTTCAGAGGGAATCTAAGGTTTAAAAGACACATGGGGGAACGTGGGAAATCTTGCAGGGTACAATCATCAATCTGGGCAGCCCATCAATCGATAACTTCTTAAGCGTTTGCTATTGGTCACAAGCACTGTGTAAAGGGATGAGCTAAGATTCCCACGGGAGGAGATGCACTCCTTGGGATAGACTGGACACGTCGATGAGATGGATCCACGTGTACATTCAAACAAGAGATAGTTTCTTTTTCAAGGAGTTCATAAGTTAATGGAGGAGATGACAAGAAAATATGTACAAATTACATGCCGCTTAAATTGGGAATAATTAACATAAGAAAGGAAATAGATTTAAGAGATATAGATAGAAAAGGCTTCCTGTAGAAAATGGAACTTAAAAGATGCTAGGGAGGTAGTTAGAGCAGAGGAGGAAGAGAATTCCAGGCACACACGGCCACAGCACAGAGATAGAGGCTCTTGTTCAGGGACCGGCAAAGTGCCCAGTGTAAAAGGGGACGTGATAAGGAGTGAGTTGCCTCAAAAACCTAGAGAGAAGAGAATATCAAGGAGGAGAGAGTGACCTCTCTACTGAAGGTCAAGGAGAATGAGGAACGAGGAAAGGCCATTGGATTTGGCAATCAAGGGATCATTAGGAAGAGTTATCATTTATGGCATTGGAGGATTATATGAGTTCACTGCAGGGTTAAGTGGTTTAATCAGAGACAGCAAGGTAGCTCAGTGGACACAACACTGGCCCTGTAATCAAGAAGATGGGGTTCCACTTCAGCCTCAGACCCTTAAAAACTGCAGGATTCTAGCAAAGTCTTAACTTCTCTTTCTTCAATTATAAAATGAAATGATAAGAGCATTTATTGTGGAGTTACTGGGATAATCAAATGAAATAATATTTTTAAAAGCTCCAAGTGCCTGACACCCTATAAATGCTTGTTCTCTCCCTTTGTCCGTGTCTACAAGCTGATTACGGATTAAAAGCAGTTATCCTGACTTCCAGATCATTATACTATCCCTTGGGCTAATGTGAAGGGTTTTTTTTTTTTTTTAAGGAAGATATCAGACCTGAAAACCATCATTTAATGAGCTCAATTTTGATTCCTGGGGAAATTTTCTAAATGGCCATTAAAAAGATGGTTCGTCAACTATCTCAGTGATATCCAAGAGTCAAGTCACATTGTCTTACATGTATTCCAGCTTTGGTCAGTCTTACTAAAATGGTAGATCCAAAAGCTATTTTTATCAGTGATTTATCTAGACTTTGGTAAAATGTCATGACATGCTTGTGGAAAAGATAGTGAGGTTTAGGCCTCATCTAATTCCTAATAATAGGAATCTATGGATTTGTAACTCATTGCTTCATCACGCTAAAGATTGGTGGATATCTTCTTGTCCATGTGGCAGGAAGCCTTTAGAGGAGAATTGCAGAGATTTATGTGTTGTTCTTTGCCATCTACCATTTTTGGTTTTTAGCAGTGTCTTGGATAAAGCCATATATGGCAGTCTTAATAACTTCGAAGATGTCCCAAAGAATTGCTGACACATTGACTGTCACCTTATCATGATAGACTAGACAAGATTTCTTAAACTTTTTCCACTCATGAACTCTTTCCATCTGAGAAATTTTTACATGATCCTGAGTATATAAAGTAAGTATCTAAGTATATACATATATATATAAGTATATAAAATAGATATGCAAATCAAACTTTATTGCTGATAAATCATAATTTTGTGACCTCCACATTAAGTTATGTGATCCTATTAGGGCCAAGACCCACAGTTTCTAGATCACTGAGCTGAATCTAACTTGAGAGATTTAACAGGAATAAATGTAAAAAGTTTACACATAGGCTCAAAAAACCATTCTATGAGTATATTGCAGGAGGGGTCTTGTTACAAAGCATTTTGGTCTTTCTGTGGATTTCAGTCTCACTAGGATTCATCAATATGACATGACAACTAAAAAGTTAAGTCTAAATTGCATTATGTGGGGTGTGGTCTCTACAAATTAGGGGGTGATTATAATGGACATTGTCTTTTTGCTGCCCAGATCAGATCCCAAGGGGAATGAGGAGCCAATTCTGGGAGCCAAAATTTATGAACAGTGTTATATCGGAAAGCATCCAGAGTAGAGCAATTTAAATAGGATTTGAAGTCTATGTCATACAAGGAACTAGGGTTGATCATTCTAGAGAAGAAAAATGGAAGACGTGATGGTTTGCTTGAAGAATCAAAAATTTAATCATGGGGATTTGTTCCAGAAAAGAGGATTGTGGGAATGGGGAGAGGCAATGGAAAAATGAACTTCCCCACAGTGAAATGGAAAAGACAATGGCAGGTCTTGAGAGGGAATGGACTTTCTTGTTTTGGAACTTTGTGCAGAGATAAAATATATGCTTTTAAGGAGAGTTGGACAGAGGTTTCTGCCCAGGTGTACCTTAGAGTAGATACTTCCAAGGTCCCATGCAACTCTGAGATGTTATAAAACTCTCTGAAGGTAGCAACTCCACGTAGCTCCCGACTCAGTCACTTACTGATCTGGGCCAATTTGTCTAATCTTTCTGAAATTCACTTTCTTCATCTGTAAAATGGGATAATAATAGAACCTTACTCACAAAGTTGGTATGAGTTTGAAGTGAAATAATTTATGTAAAATATTCTGCAAACTTTAAATTTCTAGATATATGCTAGATATGTATAAATATATATACATATATAAGGGAGATTGAAATTCTTTGTGTGTATATGTGTGTAGGATGGAAATTCTATATATTTGGATTGAAATTCTCTTTCTATATATATATATACATTTTTCATGCGAATAATATATATATATATATTTCACATGAATAAAAAATCTCTCTCCACATACACACTCATACCTAAAAATTCCTGGCACAGATTTGAAAAATTAATTTTTCATTACTCCTTCCCCTTCCCATTCACGACAGACAGCAGACATATTTCCTTGAGGAAATGTGCTCTTAAATTGGTAATTGAAACACAATAATTTGTAATAGAAATGAGATGAGGAAAACCATAGATTTATAGCTGATGCTGATGGGAGACATGTTAATTAAATTTTCCATTTCCTCTGATTACTGTCAGGTGGGTCTTTCTTATGAGATCCTGTCTCTGTCGTTTGTATTTCACTGGGGCTCAGTTTCCATCTTCTCAAGGAAGGAGAATTCAAGATCAGATCCCTTCAGATGTGAGTGAGGGTCCTCATCTCTAAATTCAGGGAGTGAGGGGTGTAAACTAGGTAAAGTAGGTAACAAAAAGGTGGTTGGGGTGAGAGGAACATGGGGGAGGCAGCCAATGAGGCTACAGTGAAAGAAGGAAAAGAGAAAAAGTAGAGGGAGGGGGAACCTTAGTGGGTTTATAGGAGAATTAGAAAAAGCAATATAATAACTTCCCTGATAAGGTAAAAGAATAGATTTTAAGGAAATGGAATAGATTGTAAGTAAGATCCTGAGTTTCTTCTGAACCCCAAATTTAAAATGCCAAGTCTACACAAGAGCCCCAAGCCACAGGCACACATGCACACTTACATACATACATGCTCACCCATGGATTTGTATATAAACACACTCAGGATCTGAATGTGTATTCTAAAGGACACAGATTTGTATACATTATTCCTTTCCCGTGTTCCAGTTGTGAGATGACATCATGCTTACTGTATCAAGCCCCGGAACACCATTGAACCTCTCAAACAAATCCATAGGCACTTAAAGGAGAATGACCTTATGATATAAATAGGAAAAAATAAGTGGATGACAAGCTATCCAGCTCACACTAAAAACTGTAGCGGGATGGGCAGCCCAGTCACTGAGTTAGTCAACATGTCCTAAAAGTCTGAGTGCAGTTTTAAATTTAAAATTGTAAGCAACATTGGACATATCTACTAGGGTTTCAGACAACGAGAGGTCAGAATTCTACAAGAAAGAAAAGGGGTCTGGATCATACTTTGGAAAACTTGTGGTACTGCACATTTCCCACAGCTGTTCCTTGACCGCAAAATAATAAAATATATTTAATATTTTAAATATTATAATAGTGAAAAATATTAACAATAATAATAATAAAATAAGACTATGACAATGATGACTATGACGAGTACCACAACTGCTACTACTTTTACTATTCCTTTAAAATGCCAATATCAAAATCTGACAACTTAAATACCACTAGAAAGATTCCTAGTGACTCGATGGGGGCTGAATCATTGGACCCGGACTTGAGAAGTGACTTTGTTAGTGGAAGACAGGTCCCAAAGTTCTGGGTCTAGTCAGATTCTCATGATACTAAGACTTTGAAGTTACAAGATCTGAGTTGAAATTACTCCTTTTACTTTTAAACTTTGTACAATTTTGGGTCTTGGTTTCCTCATCTGCATTAGATTTGACCCACAAGGTAACTTCCATCAGAAGGCACAGATTTGAATCTCAAGGTGTTAATTAACTATAAAAAGGAATTGTTGCTCTGGTACCTTCGTGATCATTCTTTGAAATGATCAAACATGCTTCAGTGGACAAAACTGGGCAAAATAAAACGGATAAAATTTGAACGGGTATGCTCTAGGGACCACAGTTCATTCTGAGACCTGGTGCAGGAAACATCTGTGTGGGGAGGGAATTTCTCATTCTTCCTCTCCACTATCATTATGACACCCAGCAGGGACATGTCTGGAGGGAGGCAGAACATCATACGTTTGGACTTAATCAGTCTGAGGTGGCTCAAATACAACGGAGGGGGCAGAGGCTTGAGACCGACAGCTGCCTTGCAGAACGGGGCCCCTGGAGACAAAGAAGAGAGCTGTGGGCAGGAGCAGACAATGGAAACCCAACGGAGCAATCCCTCCAACCGAGATGCTGCCTCCCAAGGGAACTGTGGGAGGACTCTGGATGGGAGAAAGAACTGCTAAGTCCTGTAGGACCAAGGGTTATCCATTTGAACCACAGGTATCCTACACACATGTGATTCACTTCCATTTCACTCTAAATTTAAATCCACTTTTCCTATTGAAGCTGAAGATAATTGTGGGACAATATATGAGTAGTTCATGGGGTTGGGGCTGGGGATATTTTACAGCTAGTGTTTTTGTTTTGCCATATTAGCACATGCCTTCTCTATGAGTTACTTGTTTCTATTGGCTGGTTGTTCATGGAAAACTCCATGACGGAGACTCTTGAGCCGTAGTTAGAGGAGTGTAGACTCATGGGGTTACTCCTAAAACTTGGGACAAGAGCCACAACTTACAGTACTAACCCATATGTGCAAATGAAACTTGGAAAAATGGCCAAAGGGAGTTCCTTCATTAGGAAAGATACTGCTGCATTTGAACAAATCTTGCAGAACACAATTAAGATAATGAGAAATAAGGGACCAGACTATAGGATGGTCATTTGAAAGAAACAAGAATATTTCACATAGAGAAGACAAGACAGGAAGATATTCGAAAATTTGAGAAAAAAAAAAGAAAAAGAAAAAGATATTTGTTTGGCTTGATCCCAAAGGGCTGAACTGGGTGAAATGGTTACAGGTTCTTAAGATAATGAGAAATAAGGGACCAGACTATACAATGGTCATTTAAAAGAAATAGGAATGTTTCATATAGAGAAAACAGGACAGGAAGATATTTGGAAATTTGAAAAAAAAAAAAAGGAAAATATATTTGTTTTGCTTGATCCCAGAGGACAGAACTGGGTGAAATGGTTATAGATTCAGAGAGGCTGATGAACTCAACTCTGAGGAAAAACTTGCTAACCATTCCCTTGTTAGCCATTCACTGGAACAGATTCATCGTTAGACTGTGTGCTCCCCAGCCAATGAAGTGGTGTGACATTAAAGTGGGTGCAAGATCAACTTCGGATTTTCCTGAGGAGTTTCATGGACCAGGGAAGGAGGCAGTGGGTCTCTCTTCCCTGGAGAGCTTCCAAGTCAAGCCTCTGTCTTGGCAAGTTTCTGAGGATTCCCTTTTAGGGACCAATGACTCATGCGTGTGAAATGCAGCCCCTGGTGAATATTCACTTTTCACACAGGCCGGCCCAGGAGGGGCTATTAAAAGCCAAACTTCTGCTCCACATCAACATGCCTTGGGGCCTGGGGGAAGGCCGTGGGTCCTTTGGGGTCTGTGGTAAAGATCTCCATTCTGGTCTCTGAGGGTCTGCTGCAGGGAAGGGGCTGGACTCCGGGCTTTCAATCAATGAAGCGGAGAGCAGTGGGGCCGTGGGGGTTCCTGGCTGGGGGAGAGCTTTGTTCTCTGCAGAACCATTATAGTCTCTTTTGGAATAGTTACCCTTTGGCCATGGAAGCGGGCGGACATGTTCTGCCATAGCTGCGGGAGCTTGTTCCGATGCAGTGGTGGGACGGCGCTGATGACCTGCTGGGACACTTTTATACTTCTATTTTTTATTATTGCTCATGATCCCACACATTGATTTAACCAGCCTGAGCCTATAATTATGCTGTATTTTTTTTTTCTTCCATTCTACAGCTTTGGTGATTAACTAGGCAAAGCCAATGTGAGAAAGGGTTATGGGTAAAATACTTGCCCTCCCTGTGCATCCTGGGAAACATTCCTAACATAAAGGTGTTGACCCAGATGTCGTCACCTCACTCATCACTTAAGTCACTTTTCTCATTAAATCCTGGATGGGATACAGCAATCAGAAACAGGATTGCCTGCCTCTGTCTCTTCCTCCCTCTTTTCCTTCATCTTCCCTTCCTCTCTCCCTGTTTTCTTCCCTCCTTCCCTCTTTCCCTTCCTTCCCTCTCTTCATCTCTCCTTCCTTATCTCCTTCCTTCCCTCTTTCTTCCTCTTTCTTCCTCTCTTTCTTCTTCCTTTCATTTATGCCTTCTTTCCTCCTCTATCCTCACTGCGTACTTTCCCTTATATTCTTTTCTACTTCCTTATTGCTCTTCCTTCCCTCCCTCCAATCTCTCCCTCTTTTATTATTTCCTTTTTTCTTCATCTTTTTTCTCTCATTCCCTTTTCTTTTCCTGTTCCCACTTCTTTTCATCATTTTCATTTCCCCTCTTTCTTCCTTTCTTCCTTTTTTTCAGCTTGGATTAGTGAATAATGTACAAAAATAAAAATAATGTATAATAATGTATAAAACCAGATCTGGAGGATCTGGTTTCAGATTATGGTGCAAATATTTCCTGTGCATCCTTGAGGAAATCGTCTCGCTTTTCTGGGCCTCAGTTTCCCCAGCTGTAAAAAGATGGATTGAAGTCAATGACATTGAAAGTAACTTCTAGCTGGCCATACTTGAGCCTCTAAACCACCTAAATCTCTTCAGATATTAATCCATTCATTTCACAGTTTATCAGATACAAGCTTGGTGAGGAGCACTGGGAGGATTCTGAGAGATCTGAAGGTACTTCTGACAGAAGTCTTGACATCATGGAGATTATAGTCGGATCTGGAAGGAAGGAGAAAGAGCAAATACCACAAGGGAGGCCATAAGGAGGTACATGGATTTGGACGAGCTCTCAAGTCTCTACCTGGAAGCTGGTCACTGACAGAGCCAGGGAGAAGATGAAGTTTCTGCTCAGGGGACGGATGCATTTTAGTCCTTGGGGCCCCAGGTAGAAGCTGCCCCCCACTCACAAATCTAGACTTAGGAGAGCATGGAAGCTTCCCAGGGACCCTTAGATAAGCGACAGTGTAGGATGGGATCTTGTCTGAAGCTGTTCCAGGTAAATGTTTCTAAAACATCTTTTGTCCCAAAGAAATTGTGTATCAGACACATGTGAGCAGAGAACCCCAAAACGTGACGCTCTGACCTGATGGACTCCAGATTTAACCAAACGTTGGGCCAGAGGCTGCTGCTCTTAGCTGCTGACCCCATCTAAGCTGAATGAAACTACTTCTGTGCCCAATAGATTGGAAACTCCCTGAAATGGGGGCTATTTTTGCCTGACACATAATTTACTGATTAATTGAAGTCCTTGGAGAATGATTACATTACATACTACTTTCTTGGAATCAGTTTCCTTTTCTGTAAAATAAAGGAGAAGCTTGGAATCTCCAAGACCCATTCCAATTCTCTCATCTATTAAAAAAATATTAAGAAATATTGCAGGAGATACTTCACAAGGTAACTGAGGGCAGAGCTCTTTGGAGTCTGTCCTGATATAATGTAAGCTCCGTGAGGGTAGGGACTATTGAAATTTTGTCTTTGTATCCCCGGAGTCCAGTGTTCTGATTGGCTCATAATAGTTGCCTAGCAAATGTTTGTAGACCATTCAAGTGCCAGGTAATCGATGATTATGAATGATACTTCTCTATCCTTTTAATTCTCACAAAATTTCTCATCCCGTCTCAGGTGTCCCACATTCTCAAGTCCTGTTCCAGTGGTCTGCAACTTCTTACCCATCATTCCAAATGGAAAATGTTCCAGAAAAACTTTTGACAGCAAAGTATATCATCCAGATCAATACTTACTAGTAGGTTGGCCTCCAGGCCATGAAACCTTTGGTCATTGTAACTCATGAAATCAAGGAAAAATGTAAATGTCCTTCCATTCTCTCAATGGTCCCCATTCTACTATCACAGTGATGGGGATAGAGTGACAGGAAAAGGAGAGAGAGAGAGAGGATTCTAAGAATCACAAAACTATAGATCATCTACAAATGTTAATGAAATTATTGGCTTATTGCATGCTAACATGCTGGTTCACTCTGTGCCCGTTCCTTCCAGCGGTCACTATATTGGCAAATGACCCAAATGAATAGCACCAATATTGACCTTCTCATGATAAACAAAACCAAAAGACTAAATAAAGGAGGTTATAACTGAGTCTAAGCATGAATCCCTTCAGCTCTGCCATGGAGCAGTCGGAAAGCTTCGAAAGGACTATTCCAAGGTAGTTTCATCATCTACCCAAATATACTAAGACACATTTGATCAGATAATCAGTTTTCTTGTACTGTGCTGCTCATGATAAGTATAAGCAAAGACTGAAAAGAAAATTGGAACAAAAACCCGGGCGATTGCACATAAGTACCAGCATCTGTCTCAGAGCGTGATTAGGAAGAGAAATTCAATGAAAACCTTAGCAAGATCTTACAAAACAAGCTAATAATATTATGTTACATTCATGTAGCACTCAAGTTTTCTAAAGAGCTTTGCATACATTTTAGAAATTTGAATTTCTCAGCTTTAAAACGAATAACAAGTTGTATGTAATAGATTTTCAGTTTCATGTGCAATCGCTTTTTATTTACTATCATAGAAATGCTGTTTTACCCCATAAATTAAAAACAGAATAAATAAACATTTTTTAAAGTTGAACTTTCCAACTATCCTATGTGGTATTCCCATTTTACAGATGGAGAAACTCAGAGAGGGCAAGAGACTTGATTATAATTATAGACTACAGTGATTCCCTTCCACATCATGACTTTCCCCATCACAGTTTTAGTATATTGGGGATCAACATAAGAAATTAAATGGGAATTTGGGGGGGGAAATTTTGAAAAAGCCACAGATGATACATGAAAGCCAGAAGATGACACAGAAAATGTTTAGAAATTCAGAAGTGCATAAAATATATGTATAGTATTTTTTAAATATCAATCCAAAATATATAGCAAGAGGACCAGAAGATCATTATATACTTCAACAACAATACTATTTGATGATCAATTTTGATGGACCTGGCCATCTTCAACAATGAGATGAACCAAATCATTTTCAATAGAGCAGTAATGAACTGAACCAGCTACGCCCAGGGAAAGAACTCTGGGAGATGACTAAGAACCTCTACATAGAATTCCCAATCCCTCTATTTTTGTCTGCCTGCATTTTTTATTTCCTTCACAGGCTAATTGCACACTATTTCAAAGTCCAATTCTTTTTGTACAGCAAAATAACTGTTTGGACATGGATACATATATTGTATTTAACTTATACTTTAATATCCAACATGTATTGGTCAACCTGCCATCTGGGAGAAGAGGTTGGGGGAAGGAGGGGAAAAGTTGAAACAAAAGAATTTGCAGTTGTCAATTCTGAAAAATTACCCATGCATATATCTTGTAAATAAAAAGCTATAATAAAAAAAGATATATATATATGTATATATATATATATATGTGTATATATATATATATATATATATGTACATGTATGTATAGCAAGGTGCTGTAAACAGCCCATGAAAGAAAAAGGAAAAAAAATCGGTTCTTCTGTGATACAAAGGAAGGGCCAAAATATTTTAAGTGTATTTTTCAAGTAATGGGGGTTTTGCACCCATAACCCCCATGATATGGAAGAGATAAGTATCTGATAAGTTTGATTCAAGCCCACATTTTCCTGATGACAAGTCCAATGCTCTATCTATTATGGTACACTGTCTTTTTAGTCCTATACAGTTAATTTCTTTCAAACCAAAGTAGGGGTAGGGAAGGCTCAGGGCTCCTTTCTTCCTTCAGATTAAGCTATTCTGAAGTAGATGATTCAATTCTGCCTAATATTTCTTCTTTGAAATAAAATCTCTGATCTTCTTTACAAGTCAAGAATCCTTTCAGTTTTCCTTCTTTACTCAATTTATGTCTTTACTTCTTTTTACCCAATTATACACCAATCTATCCATCTATCCACCTCAGTGCACTCCCTCCCCTCTCTCTCTCTTGTCTCTTTTTTAAATTAATCATCTATCTATCTCTCTATTATCTATTGACATATCTATCTTTCTATTATCTATTAATATGTATCTATCTATTATGTATTAACATGTATCTATTATCTATTAACATGTATCTACTTATTTGATTTATTAACATCTATCTATCTATTAACATGTATCTATCTAGTTATCTGTCTGTCTGTCTGTCTGTCTATCTGTCTGTCTGTCTGTCTCCCTAACATCTCCCAGACTTCCTTCTTTGAGCTCTATGGAGGTGAGCTCCTTGTTCAGGGCTCTCCAGCTCCTCCCACTGATTCTGTGACAAATTCTCCTCAGGGACAGTCACAGCTCCTAACCACACCAAGCTAGATTCTCGCCATTCATCTATTGGTCCATACAATATTTTTTTTTAATGTAAAGGGTTATTTTTTAAAGACAAAGAAGCAGCAGCCACATAAATGTGCCCCTTTCTCTTATGCTGGAAAGGGGCCTTCCCCCAAACACAAATCCACATCTGTGCAGAGGCAAGAGAACAGAGTGACTTTGAGAGCAGAAGGCAGAATTTCCTCTATCAGTAGAGGAGATTAAAATGGAAATAGACAGGAATCGATGCAAAGCTCTCCCTGGCTCCTATTTCTGTACAATCACAAGTAACATGAGAACTTCCAGACCTTCTGGACCCAGTCTCACCCTGAGCGGGGAAAGGGAGGCTGCTAGGATTCTAAATGGAGGCGCTGACATGGTTGGGGGAGAAGGGGTGGAGGGAGGGGAAGGCGAGGAATTCCAGGCACTAGAGACTCGGCTCTTCTTACTGGGGGCCTAGGGATGGGGGCCATTGATTTTTCCCAGGTCTGAGGTATTTGCTGCACAGGAAAGGGAGGGAGAGCTCCCCCACCCATCCCCTTCCTTCCCCTCTGCCTGCCAGACTGAGGAGCAGAGGTGAGCAGCGTTCCTTTGGAAAGCTGGAGCCAATAAAGACCCCAGAGCACTTCCAACAGAGGCCTCTGCACAGAAACTGGCAGCCATGCGTGGCCTGGGAGGCAGCAGCTCACCTTTTTGGGGGGAGAGGGGAACGAAAGGGATGAAGGGCCAATGAGACTCTAAGGGGATTAGTCTGGCTGTTTAACCCTTTGTCCTCTTAAGCCCAGAAGAGAATTGTTTTTATGTCCCATATATATATATAATATATATATACTTATATTCTTATGTGCACACAGGTATATAGAATACATGCAATATTGTGCATGTGCATGTTTACATTTGTATTTCATATCTATTTCTCTCTCTCTCTCTCTCTCTCTCTATATATATATATATATATATATATATATGATGCATGTGTGTATCCATTATATTCTTGAAAAATGAAGTTTCACAGGAAAAGGCAAATTCTGGACTTTCCATGAGATGAGGGGGAGATGAAGGGGTGACAGTGCTGAAAAATGGATGAAAGTCCATCTCCCCCATTCTCTCGGGGAAGTTACAGCCCTTCTTTGGGGCTCACGTACCTCATCTGTCAGATGTGGGATGTGATACACGGCCCTTTCCAGCTCCAACTTTCTATGTTCCACCCTCCAAGGGCTATCCCAGCTTAGACATTTTCTATCTCTGATCTCAAAATGTTCTCCCGTTCCCTCTCCCCGAGTTCTGACGTCGACATTCTCTGTTCTCTGTTCTAAGGGCTCTCCCAAATCCAATCCTCTTGCTCTGATATTTTCTGCACCAAGATCCCTCTCAGCTTTAACATTCCCTCTTTCTATGTCAACCAATCAAGCATGGACTTCCTCCATGGGAGACTCCAGCTTTCTAGGAGATAACACGTGATCATACATATAATACAAAGGAAAGGATGGGGAATGGACTCTTGATTTCTCTGTATAAGGAGTCAGTTCCAAGAGGAGGAAGTCCCCTCTCCCAGTGCAGGTTAACATTTCTCTGAAATCTATGGCCATGGAGAAGTGGCAGGAACATTGAGAGCTACAGAGGGAGCACCTTTCAGAGACACACCTGGAACTCCAGTTTTTCTAGGTTACTCTTTGTCCATCATGTCTTCCTATGATTTGTCAACGAGAATTAAGCACTTACCGTATATCAGGAAAGCCGAGCACTGAAGAATCAATGCTTCATATTGTGGCACTGGGGAAGACTTTCAAGAGTCCCTTGGACAGCAAGGAGATCAGATTAGTCAATACTAAAATAAACCAATTCAGCCTATTCACTGCAAGGCCAAATGTTTAAATTGAAGCTTAAATACTTTGGCCACATAATGAAGACAGGACTCATTGGGAAAGACCTTGATTCTGAGAGAGATTGAAGGCAGTTGGAGAAGGGGATGGCAGAGGATGAGACGTTCATGTCATGAAGCAATGGACGTGATCTTGGACAGTCTTTGGAGGATAGAAGGATCTACCCTTCTCATCCATGGGGACACAACTCAACAATCACCACAATAACAACATTTTTGGATGTTACTAGAAAGGTGTTCCTGTGAGAAAAGTCATCAGGTAAGAGGTGGAGTTACAACTGAGCTTTGAAGAAAGCTTTGAATTCAAGAGCTGGAAATGGTTTTCAGGACCCAGCCCATGATCCATTCAGGACAGGATTCTGCTTGGATTCGGGCCCTGAGGGTTGACTTAGGGTATTCCTTGAAATAGCTCTTTACCTTCTTTGTCTCAAGGAGGAACACACTTTTCCATATGAGAATTCACAGGTATTTGCTTCCAGGCCCCTTGTCCTGAATTAACTTCCTGGGCCTGTGATTTATTTATTTTTTTGATACAGGAAAATGTGTATTTTCATCCCAAGGCAGGAAATGCTATTTACAGAACACCCTGGGATGCCTGTGTTGGGTGAGGGCAGATCCAGAGGAAGTCTGAGGAGTGGGTGGGTCTCTTGGCTTGTGAAAATGAATTTGGAGGTTGATCCTCAAGGAATTAAAAAATTCCCAATCCTCTGAACTGTTCCTGAGAACATGGCTTAAGAGCCTTTTTTGCAGGGAGGCTCAAGGCCACGGACCTTGTCAGATCCCTTCGTTGGAGGAGGAAAAAGTCTGGGGCTGAGAATCCAGGGAGTAGACATGTCCATGACGAGTGCTTAAAGTGGGATCCCAGGATTATGGACTGAGAGCACCAGAATGGAGCCCCAAAGATCTGGGCGCCCTCCTGTGCTTCCCTTAAAGAAGGAAAGCGAGCCCCGGAGAGGAACTTTTCCCAAGCTCCATGGTGACTCAGTGCGATGCAGGGATCAGAACACTGCATCTGAACTCACAGGGCCTGGGTTCAAGCCCTCTCTTGGTGCTTTCCTTTACTTGTGTGGTCTCGGGGCTCACACTGAGGACTTCTGGGTCTCCTTCTATGCTTCAAAGCTGAAATCCTCCTTAGCCGAACTGGCTCCCAAACCCAGGACATTCTGTTGGATGAAGATGAGAAGGATGCAGGGTGTGGGCCACATCTGGGGACAATGTGCCTCAGTTTCCTTCAACTGTAAAATGGGGAACTCTAAGTGGGAATCTAGAGAAAAGAAGTTGGAGATGTAAATTAGGGCCAGATTATGGAACAGTTTTGAATATCGAATAAATAGAATCATAACTCCTCATTTTACAATTGAGGAAACTGAGGCACAGCGTTTAGTGTGTTTCTAGAGTTGCGCAGCTAGCGATGGGACAGCCTCACTGTTCAATGACTTGGGGGATTCTGTTATGGAAAGATTCTAGAATATATTTTTCTTTTGTAAAAATCAAAATTCATCCATTCATTGAATTGGCTTTCTAAGACATTGGATATTTTATGTGTTTTGAGAGTCAGGACTTTAAAAGAGGCTGTACCAGGTGACCCCTAAAGTCTCTTCTAGTTTCAGAACAATTCTTCAATCCTAAAAAAGGACAAAAGTCTCTTGGATACAAAACAACTGACTCATCACCAGATTATTTGATGTCTTTGAGCTTTCATCTGTAAAATGGACACAATCCTTGAAGTTGAATACCCTTGTACTAGCAGCTTCTCTTTAATGGTTGAGACATTATGTTCTTAGAAAAGAAAGGTGATAAGTCTCCGCTGTTATAATATGTCATAATAATAATAATATCTCTCTTTTTTGGTCCAGACTGATGATTTTATTGTTGTAAAGAACCTCTGGGATAAGGAAGGGGTTGGAGGGGGATCCTCTCCCAAGGCAAAATGACAGTCTGTAAACTACAATCCTAGGGATTTGTCTAGTGACACTGAGGGGCTGGTTAGGTGATTTGTCAAGTATCATAGAGCCAGCACAAGTCAAAAGTAGGACATGAAATCAGGATTTCTTGAGTAGCTTGAACTGGCCAGCTCCCTATCTACACCATGATTCCCTTCTTAAAAAACATTCATTTTTTGCTCCCAATCTGAATATAAGCTCCTTAAGGCCAGGGATTATCTCTCTGCATTTGTATTTCCCAGAGATTTAACAGAGTATTTGCAAGATGCTAAGTACTTAATAACTCTTTTTTTTTCATTTATTCATTATTCACTCAGTTTTTCTTCTCCCCCAGAAGTCTCCTTATAACCTCTGTTCTCAAAGCAGGAACAATTTTCCTCCTCAAATCCTAAATCTTCAACCCTTCTTCTGCTCTTCAGACAGCATGGTGCCATATGACTCCATAACATCATAAATGTGTCATCCACTCCCTGGGACTGTGAGTCCTCTGAAGGCAGGTCCTTGATTTTTATCTAACTCTGTCTCTCCCATAAGTCCAACCAACAAGCACGTATGAAGCACCAGGTATGTGCCAGTCTCTGTACTAACTGTTGGGAATAGAAAGAAAAGCAAAATCAGGCTTCGGGTAATTCTATTAAGAAGACAATAAACAAACGAATCCACACAGAGTAGAGGCGGGATGAATAAGAAGCAATGTACTAAGATTAAATAAATCAGGAGCAGACTTCCTGCAGGGGTGAGACTCTAGCACAATGTTTTGCATGCAGTAGGTGCTCAATAAATGCTTATTGAATCAAATGGAATAAACCTTCATTCCTTCACCATTTGACAAATCCACAGTAAGAAGCTGAGCTCTGGGAGGTCCTAAATCTGTAATAGTGATATAATGATGCAGAAATCAGTCGGACATTATTCATGACCTTGGATTAGTGAGAAGAGACTCAGACCCAAAGAAAAATTATAAAAAATGATTAAGTGATATTGGAGAAGGAGAATATGTCAGCAGATCATTTTCAGTAGGGATGGGAGAGGGGTTCCAAGAAAATCTAATATAGAAGGAAACAATACTGGAGCTTGAGTCCAAGAAATCGAGTCCAAAGCCCATCTTTGCCACTTACTACCTGCATGAATGGGAAAGTCACTCAGCATTTCAAGCCTCAGTTTCCTCAGCTGTAAAATAAAGAGACTGAACTCAGTGGCTTCTGAGATCTCTTCCAGTGGTGGATGCATGACTTTATGAGTGATCCTAAACCAGTCACTTATTTGCTTGACACCTCAGCCTCCTCATCTGTAAAATGGCAGGGTTAGATTCAATGACCTCTAAAATCTGTTCAGTATTGAAAGCTACAACCTGAATGATCCACTTCCTAGAGGAAGTGGATTTGAGTGAGCACAGGTCATACTTTTTAGAGGGTACTTTTCCTCTAGCCTGGAAACTACCAGCTCCTCTAGGACAAAGCTTCCTTCTTTATAGACTGTGGGATTCTTAGGGGCCCTGGAGGATTCAGTTTTCCCTTTACTCTGCCAGCATCCATTGGCTGACTTCCCCCATTTTTAGAAAGTGAGTGATAAATACCCGTGGCCATTTAACCATTATGATACCGGGTGGCTTTTTCAGCAGAAAAGGTTATAGTTTTATTTTATTTGAATAAATTTGTATTCGTTGACTCCTATGATACTGGAATCATGGATGTGGTTAGGAAGGAAGGAAGATTCCCCTTATTTTATGGGCAGAGGGAGGAAACAAACTAGTCTCAAAAGGTAAATCACTTGTTTAGCAATTGATAGTGCTAAGAACTGTTCCCCCTTTACCCCCACCAAGGGAAATCTTAAAGAGAAATGTGAATGACTGTGTATTATAGAGGCGACAATAAAGCAATAGATCCAGAGCTGGAAGAGACCATGGAAACTATTTCACCTAATCCTGTAATTTTGCAGAGAAATAAATTGAGGTTTAGCGTGGTTAAGGGACTTGAGTAGGTTACACAGTTTAGCCGTCATCAAAGACAGAATTGGAATCAGCCTCTTTTGAGTCCAGAGCCAGTGCTCTTTCTAGTGGAATAAGTCTCCTTCATCATGGAATCCATTCCAGCTTTGAGTTTGGGAACTATACTAACATGACACAAGAGACTCAGGAAGAGAATCTTTGGCTTTGCTTTGGGGCCTTGCTCATCTGGATATGGCCAAGAGACATTGCACTGAATTGATTATTCTTTCCCTAGAGCCTAGTGAAATTAAAATATCAATGAACTAGAATCCTCAATTAACTAATTTTTATTCTACTGAATTCTCCTTTTAGGAAGAAAAGGCAAATAACAATTACATGAAGAACTTACTTAAAGTTAAAACAAATAAATAAACAAAACCCTGAATGTCCATAACTCAATCCCTTTTCAATACAATAATATTCTTATCATCCATGGAATCCAGTGGCAACATTGTGGTAGAAATTCAAATGAACATCATGGGCCAGGGTTTATAAGAGCTAAATTGTCTGTATCGTACAGCATCAAGTGACGGAGATGGGATTAGAACACCGCCCTTTGGGACGCCAGCAGCTTCCCTTCCTCGCCACCTCATGACCACCTTCTGCACCTTCTCAGTGTTCATTTTCTCTTCTTGTTGGGAAAGCCAAAGTCCTAGAGAATCACTTCAAGGCCCAGAAGAGACAGAATCCATTCTGTACCCTGGTCTGGGTGCCCTGAATCAGGAAAGTGGTCACGTAAACAACTACATCACAAATATGGGCAACTTGAAAAGACTTAATGACTAAGTCCAGTGCAAAGTCCGATCACACATCCAGAGAATTTATGTTGAAGCTTGCTAGTTAGCTACCTCCTGAAAGACAGGGAGGGATCCAAGATGCACAAAGACATTTATGGACACAGCCAATGAAGGAACTTGTTTTAACTATGAATGTTGTTACGTGGGCTTTGTTGTTGTTTTTTCTTTAAATTGGGAGTTAGCAGAATAAAAAAAAATCATATATATAAATATAAATATGTATAAATAAAAATATAAAAATAATATATGCATAAAGCACAATAAATTATATTACATATGTCATATATAATTTATGTTATCTATAACATATTACACACTAATATATTATATATCATACACACATATATATATTCACATATGTGTGTGATATTTTAAAAAAGATGAATGAAATGTATTAGAAAACAAATCTGGGAGAAAGAATTCTGAGCTTTGAATGCCAAAGTCACTGATACATGAGACTTCAGACACCGTCTAGTATGTAGGCCCTAAGTTAGCTTGTGTGAATTCGAGTATGAGTCCCCTGGGGGAGTAGTAACTGTTTTTTGCTCTTCTTTGTATTCTCAGTGCTTAGCTCAGAGCCTGGTATATAGTAAGTATGGAATAAATGCGCTGCTACTATTATATACTTTGATCATGAGCCCTTAGAGTGATGAATCCTAAGGACTCCTTCTCAAAAGATTGTTTTGAGTTGCTTACAATACATAGAATTACAAAGGAAATCAATTATAACATTAAGACATAACTAACAAAATATTCAGAAAATAGGATTCTCACTCACTGCCTCCTGGTCTAGAGGGCCCATGAATGACCTGTATTGGATCCCTAATCTGCCTGAAGCCATCCAGTGAGAAGGAGGGGACCACCCTGCTAGGAAGTCCCCCGTTCTCTTTGGGGCAGTGCTCTGCAGGATTGTCAGAGGGTTTCTATTCCTTTATTTCTGTTGTCCCTGACATCAAGCTAGCATCTGCCTTTCTTCTCTTCTGTTCCACGGCTTTTAGGTTCTGCCATTGGGGCAAAGCAGAAGGAGGGGAGTCTTACTTCCCTGGGATAGTCCTTCAGATCTAAGGTATCCCCTAAATCTTAATGGAAATTTAACCTAACAGACATACCCCTGCACTGAGACTCCGGGCTTGCTCTGTACTTTATGATGGCTGATTAGTCTCTATTGACCGTTATGCTCTTCTCTACTGAACATCCCCAGTTCCGCCGGCTGACCTTCACATGTTATGTGCTCAAAGTGGAGTTGCCCATTCGATCCCAGACAACGGATATAAGTCTGCCTTTAAAGAGAACAGATCTCAAGCCATCTCTGACCAGCCTGGGTAGTCACCCTTCAATGACTTCCTTACCCCCAAAACTAGAGTTTTCTTCTTTAAATGGGGGTTGTGTTTGTATGGCATTCTCCTACGTCTTCTGAAAAGTGCTTTAAATACTTTAAAAGTGCTACAGGAACTTCAATTATAATCATAGCAGTTATATTTTTACAGGTTATTCCCACATTTATTCAAAAGACATTTGTGAGTGACCCCTATGGAAAGTTCCCTATCATAGTGTCGGGAAAGATATTGAAATACCTGTTGAATTGGAGTCCAAAGCTCAGCTCTGTTTCTGAGTCTCCCCACCCCAATTCCCATATTTCTGATCTGCCTGAATCACTCCTAGTGAATTGAAACCTTTGAAGAGGTCTTCTGCTTCATTACCAGCTCTGAAAAATATCACTAGTATCACTAGATATCAATCACATCACTAGTTATGATTACCTAGTGAGGTTTTCGTTCCGTGGTACCAAAGTTCTGGCAATTAGAGAATTGATTGGCCTTCAGTTACCGGGTGAGTGGGGCCAAATGTCTGAGATCCTGGAGCTCCTCACATCAGCCACCCTTGGGAAGCCATGATTTCATTGAGGAGCCTGATGAGAGATGTACAGAGCCAGAAAGCAAGTTCAGGGGCATAATGAGCTTTCTGTGTCATGTTTGAGGGAGAGGATCTGGATTAGGTTTCAGCTGGTGAAATATGCTGTTGGCTCCTCAACTTTAAGGCTTCTTCTCTGCCTGCTGGAGATTACTTGATTGTTCCAAGCTACAATGTGGTTGACTTAGCACTTTCCTATGATAAATGAGAAAGATCCATTTTCAACCACCAACCCACGTTGATGCAGAGGAAATTGTTTTATTGAAGTTCCCATTGGCTCATTTATTAATTCATCCAGAAAGCATTTCTGATGTCCTCTGATGAATAAAAATACTGAAGGAATAAGGCCCCGATTTAGCTTCAAGAAACCCCAAACCCTCCATTGGAAAGGACTTCATGGGTGCTTCCAGTAGAATGGAATTTCCTGCAGAGGATGTTCTACTTTTCATTTTGTTTTTAACGTTCCCAGTATCTTGCAAAACAAAATGAAGATATGCTGATTTGATGCAGTGGAGTTGATTTGGATGGAGTAAAGTGGAATCAATTTTATTAGGCGTCTTCTAGACCAATTTTGTGAGTGAGAAGGACTTTCCTCGCTAAGACTCTAGGCAGATAGTTTATAGTTTAGTAGGGGAGGTCAGGCATTTGTATGGATAAATATTCTGTGAGTGGGCTGCATGATTAAGTGGAAAACTGTAAGCAAAGTGTTGGGAGGTCAGATGAAAGATCTCACAGAGCAGAGTGTGGGAGGCAGAAGTCTCCTGGAGGAAGCAAGGGGAGTCTTGGAGGATGAGTTGCTGCCATTTTGCTGGGTCCCAAGCTGATGAGCAGGTATCAGTGACTCTGACTCTTTGTGGGCTGAGCTGTTTCTCCCCTTGGTTGTGCCTTTCTTTCTAGCTTCTGTCTAAGCCCCACTCCCTTTGGAAAAATGACTTTTCTTTCAAACACTAGTCTAGAGATAATGGTAGATGTTTACCGCAATTGTCAGCCCAGCCAGGTAGGTGCCCAGCCATAGCTTCTGACTATTTGGTCTAAATAAATGTCAGCAAATGCATACTCTTTTCTCTGGAAAAGTTATAGAATGGGTCAACAAATTCATCACTTAATTTGAAGCCCACAGCCAGAAACCAAGCTCTGGACAAATAGTGCCCTTTAAATCTCTATCTTTTCTCTTAGCTGTTCCAAAATTCCCCTCCTAACACTGAATTCTAATTCATATAGTAGCACTCGTTTTTAGCCAACTGATTGGTTAATAACTTTGTCGTCTCTATTGGCGTAAGAGATAAAGTGAATATTTAAGCACAAAGGGGTAAATTTTTTAAGGAACAAGGATAAATTCCACACTCTCTCTCAAGAGGCTCAAAACTGTGTGCCTGCCCCCTGGGGACTGTGAGGGGTGATATGAAGAATCACCAGCTTTGATCTGTAATCCAAGTGGTTTTCAATGTCAGGATCCATCCCAAGACATCCCCAGCATGATATGTCTACAACATATCTGGGGTCCCTGTATCTTGGAACAGCTCCTTTGCCATCCCTCCTTCCTGGATCTACTTCTCCAATCCTTTTTTTTTATCTACAAATCCATAGAGTGGGTCAAACTCTTCAGTCAAGAAGATGCTGGCCAAGGTCAGGGCAAAACACTGATTCCTGTGGCATAAAATAATCTCTAAGATTTGAACTGTCTTAATTTCTACATCTGTTAAAAAAAAACTAATTGAATAAAATGATCTTCGAAGAAGGCATGATCTGTTCCTCGATCTCCTCCTCTGTAGAATGAATTGTTTGGACAAAATGATCAATAAGATCCAGTCCTTCACACTCTATCCTATCAAGTCAATTGATTGTTCGGAACTTCAGTTTACTCATTGGTGAAATGGGGGGAAACTGCTGGGTTATCATGCTGGAAAGTAAGACCTTTAGAAATGTAGATTCTGGTTATGTCTTCCTCTTTCCCTGCTATGGCCAAAACAAGAACCCCAACCCCCAACCCCAACAGAACAGCCAATAGAAAAAGGTGCTAAAATAACAACAGCATGAATCATGTGGGTGGTCCAGGCCAACCAAAAACAAACCTTGGAAGAAAACATCTGTCTATTTTGCTTAAATTGTTTTCCCGGCATGAGCCTCAGTCCACATGTTGGACCAACTGTAAATCCTAAGAGCTACCAGAAGTTACCTCCATGAATCACTGGGGAAAGTGAATGTTAGAATAATTTGATTTGTAGGATTGAAAAGAAAAGAAAATCAAAAGTCAGATTGGAAATCCACTCCCTACCAAGCCCATGCAGGTGGGTAAATGATGTTTGAAGGAACAAAATAGTCAAAGGATGACTTGCCAAGGCTGCCCGTGATTATCCTGGCGGGGTGTGGAAACCTCATCCTTGATTTTCATTGAATCCATCTGTTTTACCAGAAAGTGTCCAACAACCAAAGCAGTGAATATTTGCCAGGAGCCCCAGAAAGCCTGTGAATGATCTGAGTCAGAACATTCTGGATGGTCGTTCCAAGAGAAAAGCTTTGACTGAGGAATCAGTCCATCGGTGAACAAGCAATTAAAAGGCGCCTGCTGTTTACCAGGCACCGAAGCTGGAAAGACAGCATAGGGATAGTCGTTGTTCTTAAGCTCACACTCCAATGAGAGAAATGAGACAGTTTCTTTGCCTCCGTACCCTTATGAATCACAAGATCAAAAGAACAAAGTTGTGATAATCCCAAATACATTTTTCAGGGCTGAGAGGGGAATGGTTGTTTCTATGAACTCCAGATCCCAAGAAGGGAATTCCAGAAGAGGTTTTAGGGATCATCCATTACAACCTTGATGAGGAAACTAAGATGGATTCAGGAAAAGTCATTGCCCAGGGGTATCCAAGAAGTACCAACAGAATTTGTGATGATAAGCCCATGATTCCTGGCGCTGCAGCGTGCTTCGTGTAAGTGGGGAACATGGCACCTGTAGCATCAGGAGAGAAACTTAAAACATACCTATGTCCTGTAGCCATTGAACAGGTTTGTAGATCATTGGCCCTGGACAATGACGCACATCCCACCTGGCAATCCATCCTTACCCATGCCGGTCCATCTTGGGGATTCTGCCATACTCCCTGCCACAGACTCTGCTCCCCTCCTAGACAATCCCCTTCTTCTTTCTATCTCTTGTTCCTGCACTGAGAACAATAATCAATTCAATCAAGCAATAACCAGGCAGCGTGCTAGAGGATGCTTAGAGAAATAAGAAGAAGGAAATAATCTCCATTCACCAACATCCTCCATTCTGACGTGGTACCCTTGCTGCTGAGAGCCTGGGACCAAGCTCCCCCTCCCAGATACGTGTCACAAAAGCAGCTTTCCCTTTGGTGTTTATATTCCCAGAGCCTGCCTCAGTGTATGGCCATACAAAGGATTTTAAATGGAAGGTCTTAGAACAAGGGTTCATAATTCATGAGTATATTTGTGTATGTGTATCTATATCTGTATCTGTGTCTGTAATTAGTCCCTTTGGTAATCCAGGGTCACCCCTTCTCAGAATGTTTTTAAATGCATAATATAAAATAGAATAACAAAGAAAGCCAATCATATAAAATACAATAACATTGATAAGAACAACCCTTGTGTACCACAGGCTAAGAATCACGTCTGGGAAAGAACTTAGAAGGTCAGAACTGATATAAAATGGGTCAACTACCTCATCCATTCTCTCATCTCATAGGTTTTCCCCCTCACCACGAGATTTTGGAATAGCAAAGTGGAGATTTAAAAAGTCTAGGCAGCACAATGTACCTAGAATCAAGAAGACCTGAATTCAAATTCTTCCTCAAACCCTGAGTAGCTGTGTGATTCTGGAGAAGCTCCTGGCCTTCTCTGAACCTCTCCTGCCTAACCTATAAAATGAGGGCATTAGCCCCACTGAACTCTAAGACACTGGCAAGCTGGGATCCTTTGTATATCTGGGTCAAAGCCCAAGGTCCTTTACACTGTTCCAATGCCAAATTTATCATTACCATAATTTTCTTTTTTTGTGAAATGAATCCTCAGGGGTACGTGCACAAAAGGAAACAGGTAATTAGCAATGAAGGTCAGCTTCTGGAGAACTCATTCTCCTCTGTGAGATAATATCAAAAACAAACGGGAATTGATGTTGGAAAATGGGAGGTGTTTTTGGCAATCAGACTCAGGGAATGGAACGTTTCAGGGGGATGGACGCTGTCAGAAAGCTAACCAGAGAGCTGATGTGTTCATGGTAGATCCTGCTCTGGTTCTGGTCTCACTGCCAGATGAGTCAGCAGGGAAGTGACAATGGATCGTGGCTCTACCCCTATTACCAGAATCATCCAGTTCCGGGCGCCACAGTCAAAGAAGGTCATTGGTCAGAGAGTCCATGGAGGGAAGCAGTGGAAAAAATGTGGGGTTTGGAATTATAATCCTGCCTCACCCACTTAGTTATGTGACTTAGGAAAGTCAGTGTCCAATTTCCAGCCTCAGTTTCCTCATCTGTAAAATGGGGCTAATAACAACACGGAGTTGTTGTGAAGATCAACTGAGATGTAAGATGCTTACTATAGTGTTTGACACATAGTAGGTGCTATATAAGTGTTTATTATTAGTATCATCTTGGCAATTGAGATAACATGTAAACTGTTTTGTAAAAGCCTTTAAAGGCCATATAAACACTAGCTGTTATTGTTAATACTATAGAGATTGTGGATTTAGGAACTGCCACGGGAGTTGGAAATGTTTAGCTTGTTTTTACAATGTTTTTACAAAACTTCTTTTGAAGACATTAATTGGGAACATAATTTGTGAGTCACAAGATTTCAGAATTCAAAAAGTTCTCAGAAGCCCAATAGTTTAAGTCATACTTCTTTCCAACACAAATGACAGTGACCATAGCCACTGTATTGCCATTCATTCTCTATCTGTATGTCGCTTGATGCACTGTGTGACAAGGGCTAGATCAATGCAAATATTATTTTTCCATTTACAGAGGAGTTGAGGAGACAGTCCCTTCAATCTTAAGTGACTTGTTGCATCCCAAAGGGAGGAAATAGCAGTTGATCCCAGGCCTCCTGACAGCAGGTTCGTGGATCTACTATTTTAGGCATTTGTTAAAATATTAGGAAATGGAATTATGCTTGGAGTCTTCCTCAAGGGCCCCTGACATCCCCTACAAGTTGTCCTTCCGCCTGGGCCTGAACATTTCCAGGGACAATGTGGTCAGGAGGGAATGTTTGCTTCTGGCCACGAGTCAAAGCTCAAAGAGTCGGCACAATGGGAGTTTTAAGAGAAGTTCAAAAGATCAAAGGAGAACCAAGTTAGACTGACCTTCTGAGAGTCAGGATTCAGAACATTCCAGAGTTCATTTCTTTTTTTAAGAAAGAGTCAAACTAACAATCTGGGTTGGTTTCCCTTGATGGCTAGAATAACTTGAGGCCTTATTTTTGTTTTGAGAGATTATACGGCATGCTCTTGTTCAATGACCTCTGGGTTTTTGAAGTCTAATTTCTGGCAGTTTCAGCCAGCTGGGAAAGTGTCCAATGTTCCAGGTAACAGACAGAAAGAATTATTTAGTGTTAAACCTGTCTAACTTAGTTTGGAGAGACCTATCACCAGTAAGTTGTTCTTTTGGTGACAGGTTCTTTGGCCAGGCTGACCCATGGTTAGTATCCTTTTATTTTTATAATAATTTATCTTTTTTTGGAAGAAATTAGCTTTGTTTTATTTCTTTTGTGTCTCATAAAAAAACTACAAGACTAGGAGGACTCTTTCGCCTGGTCGGGCTCTAGCTGGAGTTTTATGTCATCATTTAATGAGAACAACGTGGGGACCCTCCACCCAGAAGGCAGAAACCAGGATGTGAATGATGTCAAATTCACACCATATACAGACTGGGGGTGAAAAACGGAAATGTCCCAGTTATTTGACATTTTTAGTGATGGGTGTGGGAGCATTATCAGGTGAAGGAATTAAGTTATTTGTTTTCTATTACTACAAGCAACACCTTCTCTGCCCCCTCAGCTCTTGCCTCACCCCCAGCCTGACAGTCCATCATTTTGACATTTTATGAGTTTCTCCTCCCAAGAATTATTTGGGAAAAATGTCTCATCTACGTGACTTCCTTCCTGAAACAGCATTTCTGACACTTGGCACACTCTGTTCCTGCCCAAGCTGGCCCTGTGAGTTTTCTGAGACATATTCATGGGAAAACAAGTTATTTTCCAAGCCACTGGGGCTCCTTGCAGGGGCTCTTATTTTTGCCTGTTTCCCCAGTGCTTAGCACAGAGCTTTGAAAGTGACTGAACTGATAAGTATGCTAGTCCAAACCTCTTCCTTTTCAGATTAGGAGACCCCCAAAGGAGGGAAATTCTCTTCTGAAGTTTGTACTTAGTTACAAAGGCAGGACTTGAACCTAGATTCTCAGACTATAAGAAGAACTCTTAGGGATCCAACCCAACCCCCTCTGTCTCTTCTCCTTTCACCCGGAGTCTCTTTGTAAGGGCTGACATATATATGTCACCCCAAATTATGAAGCACAGAAGCATTCATCCCCTTTGAATCGATCACCAAAAGCAAACCAGGTGTGAATAAAAGTTTACTAAATCGGAAAGGATCAGGTGGCTTTGTGTCATTACATAGAAACAGATGATACTGGGCAGGAAATATCTTATGACTGATAGAAAGAAAAAGACAACCTTATGACTGTATAACACAGTCAACTAGTTCAGAATTACAAATCTCAGCACCAAGTCACTTGAGAGGTTGTGGAGGGGAGCCTGGGACATTTCTGAGGAAAGAAAAGGACTGTTTTTTTTTTTTTGAGGAGTGAAAATGGGGAAGAATTTTCTCTCTCTCTTCCCTACTGCCATTTATTAGTTTGATGGATAACTTGGTGAGCTACAAAAGGTCTGAACTGGTGTCCCAAGCAATGTCCCCTGATCAGCATTGTCTACATCAGGAGCAAAGAGACATATTAAAGAAAAACAGCATTAGGAATCCTTCCACCTCTTGGAGTAGAGAAAAGGGAAGTGTCTACACTCTACCCATTTGCCAGACAGCTCTTTCAAGTCCAGAGAACTTCCTGATAGGAGAAAGGACTTTCAGGAAGCAGGAACAATGTGTGTGATATTGGTCAAACAGGTTTTCTACCTGTACACTTTGCTACCAGTTTACCAGTCTGAAGCCATCTCTCCTATGACCTCCTGTGTGCAAGAGGATAGACCCTGGCTTTTGAAAATTGTGTTACTTATGGCTTTTCAGCAAATCTTTTTTTTTTTTTTTTGTAAATGGAATTCTTTTGTTATTATTATTATAGCTTTTTATTTACATAATTTTTCAGCATTGACAATTGCAAGACCTTTTGTTCCAACTTTTTCCCTCCTTCTCCCCACCCCCTCCCCCAGATGGCAGGTTGACCAATACATGTTAAACATGTTAAAGTATAAGTTAAGTACAATATATGTATACGTGTCCAAACAGTTATTTTGCTGCACAAAAAGAATCGGACTCTGAAACTGTGTACAATTGGCCTGTGAAGGAAATAAAAAATGCAGGTGGGCAAAAATAGAGGGATTGGGAATTCTATGTAGTGGTTCATAGTCATCTCCCAGAGTTCTTTCCCTGGTTCAGCAAATCTTTTTTTCTAAAAACTGATAAAGTTCTCTGTAAGCTGATTGATGATGGGGATCACACCAGGTAAATGAGAATTCTAGCAAGTCCAGCTAAGCTCAGGGTTGCCCCTTGGAATATGGGAAGAGTAATGACCAGTTGTCTTCAGGGTTCCCAACCCACCCATTTGAGTGAAAATTGGGGAAATAGCCCTTGAAGTATAGTATCTTACAGAGCAGATACTCAGAGCCCATGAATGCCTGCTGTTCAGGAGCCCTAGAAGAAGGAGAACACAAATCTTTTTAAGAGGCTGAGCATATTTTACATTTGTTTTCTGGTTGTTCTTGAGTATTTTGACCCACGTCGGACTTCTTTGTGATTATTTGGTGTTTTCTTGGCAAAATTACTGGAGTGGTTTGCTGTTTCCTTCTCCTCCTTATTTTATAGATGAGGAAACTGAGGTATACAGAGTTAAGTGACTTGTGCAGGGTCACACAACTAGTTAGTGTCTAAAATCAGATTTGAGTCTTCCTGCAGGGCTCTATCCACTATGGCACCGCCTGGCTGCCCTTGCATTTACTTACCTGTGAGCATATTGTTCAGTCACAACAGAATAAAAGCACCATGAGGACAGGGCCTATTTTGACTGGTCTTTGTAGCCTCAGCACCTCAGACAGTACCTGACACACAGTAGGTGCTTAATGAAAGACTTCTGAATTGAATTGATACATCAGGGCTTGTAAAGTGCTGAAAAGCGCCATGATGCAGTCAAGAGAGTTCAGCATTTGGAGTCTGCAGAAAATCTGCCTTCATAAAAGGCCCTTCCTAATTTTTAAAAATTTGAATAAATTATTTTTTTTCTCTGGATCTTAGTGTCTGTATTTGCCAAATAAATGGCATTAACCTCAATCACTTAATGTCCCTCAAGCTCTAATTGTATCATCTTAGGAAACCAACCATTGTGTATGTGGAGAAACTGAGGCATACAGAGGGGGAATTATTTTCTCATGGCTACATATTTAGTAAAATATGGGGGCAGTAAAATATGGGAATGAGGGGGGAAGGGAAACATGAGGGAAAAACCCAAACAAACAACAAAAAAAGGTGAAAATACTATTGATAGTGGTCAAAGCTACATGAGCTGTGGCCGTGACCTTATCCCCCATTTATAGAAATGAGATGGGGTTAAGCCCCCCTCCAGGGATTTCCTTACCTTACTTGAACCAAGAATTCCCATGGGAGAAGGGAGCCAAGTACTTGGCCAGGATGCTCACGGGAGGCCGGCCTCGTGGCTCTCATCTCTGCAGATTTCAATTCCACCAGGATAACTTGGGCGTTTGTCATCGCCGTCTCCTCTGCTGTAAACACGATAAAAAATGTTTGGCGTCAGCTGGCTTGGATTAAAGTGTAAATTAAATCCTGCATGTGAAGCCAGTGGCTCGTTATCCACACATTCCCCGAACTGGGCAAGCCCTCTCGTTATCGTCAGCGGCCAGTGTCGGGGGAACAAAGCCTGCCTTCTCAGCTCCAACCGGCTCTGGTCCCCACTTGGATAATCACAGTTAATTTTGTATAAAACTTTTCTTAAATTGCTTTTTGCATTTTATTGTTTTTTTTCTCCCCAATAGTATTCTATTTTTCCAAATACATCTAAAGATAGGTTTCAACATTCATTTTTATAAGACTGTATTCTAAATTTCTCTCCCTCCCTCTGCCTAAGACAGCAAGCAATCTGATGGAGGTTAAACATGTGCAATCCTTTGAAACGTATTTCTATATTGGTCATGTTGTGCAAGAAAAATCCGACCAAAATGAGAAGGGAGGAAGGGAAACATGAGGAAAAAACCCCAAACAAACAAAACAGATGAAAATACTATTGCATAGAATGTTGAACTTTGCAGCATGCCTTTCTCATTGAATCTATTTTGAATGAAATCTTTCTATTTTCTTGTCAAATTATTAAATTCTGAGATCCTATTCAACTCTGTAATTCTATGAAACCCACAATAATCTAATGAGGCAGGGGATATTTTTATATGGACTTAACAGATGAGGAGCTTGAGGCTCATAGGTGACTTCTGAGGGTCACACTGTTAATGAGTCTCAGAGTTAGAATTTGTTCCATACGTTATCACCAGGGAGAGGCTGACTCTAAACATAAAGTAGAATGGGTTGCCAAGCAAACAAGCATTTATTAAGCACCAGATATGTTCTGGAGCTGAGAATACAAAGAAAGGTTAGTCCCAGCCCCTAAGGTTAAAGGACACACAGGTTGATGGGAAAGGCAATATGCAAATGGCTAAACACAGCCAAGAGATGCAGATGACAAATGGAGCATCTCAGAGGGAAGTACTGGCATTAGGGGCATCGGGAAAGGCTCCCTAAGAAGGTGGGGCTTTAGCTAGGACTGGAGGCAGAGATGGGGAAGGAAGCATCCCAGGTGTGGGGGCAGCCAGGGGAAAGGCTCAGATTTGGAACGGGAAGACACGGTTTCATTTGATGGCAAAGTTTAGTTTGGGGAGATCTGGAGATTATCTAGCCTTGTGGAAGGAGGACTGAGCCTCAGGGTCTCAAGACGTCCAGCTCTGGAGCCAGGCTACTTCCACTCCAGGTGACTACCTGGTCCCTCTCCTCCTCTCTGGACTGCTCCATCCTCCTGGATTGGATGGGGGCTGGGCAGGTGATGTCTAAGACCCTTTAAATACCACGTTCCTGTGGGTTCTGGCAGGACCCACAAGCCCACATGGACACGGACACACAAGCAAGCCCTCGCACCCACTGCACACTCACACAGAGGCTGCTCTGAGCGGGGCCTGGGTGTATTCCAAGGGAAATAAGCCTACACGAGATCAGTCCTATCAGCCACATGAGCAGGAAATGAGCTCAGGCAGAGCTGAGATAGAGACAATCTCGGTTCTTTGTAAAGTATGTGGACCCAACTCCCTGCCTCAAATCAGTCATAGGAGTCCTAGGCAAGATGATGAAAAGTATTGAGAACCAAAATTTATAATAAGCAAGACCCTCATTAGTCTTTAATCTCACTGGGGTCCAGAGAGCAGAAGTAAGACATTAAGGCAGAGTAGATAAAGCAGGATTTAAACAGAGACTTTTGACTCCAAATCCAGGCCTCTACTGGACAACATCTATGATCCCGTGACCTTGTGGGTGGGCACCTGCCTCCCAATCCAGCCATGAAATCCAGTGGGTCCCAATGGACAGAGTATGTCTCAGCCAGTGGCCAACCTTTGGGTGATCTTTTATTTCATACATCTACACTATTCAATTATATTTTAATAATGGTTAATAATATTAACAACCTACAGTCAAGAGGAGGTGAGTTCAAGTCCTATTAATGTCTCATATTTTTTTTATTTAATAGCCTTTTATTAATGTCTCATATTGACTGTGTGGCCCTGAAAAAGTCATTTAATCCCAGGACTGTAAGGGTCTAAGGTGCTACTATTATCCACTACTACTTTTACTATCATTAAAAGGCATTTAAATAACACTCTAAGATTAACAAAGAGTGCCATAAGCATTTTATTCTGTCACAAAGACCTGGGAAGTAGACACTCTTATTATTCCCATTTTACAGATGAGAAAACTCAGGCTGACAGAGCATTAAAGTGATTCAGATAGCTAGGGAACCACTGGGAGTTCTTGAATTCTCAAATGACTTGCCTGAAGTCACTCAGGAAGTAACTGGCAGATTTTGACGGTGGACCTGCGTGTTCTGATTTGAGATCTAGTGCTCTTAAATATCGCCTTCCTTCTGAAATAAATGAACAAGCTTTGGATTGCAATAGCAAAGACCTTTTTTAAACTGATAGACTTGTGAGAGATTGTCTAGTTGTCTTGAAGGAATAGCGTTACCAATAACATTGTGAAGGCAGGGGAAAGAGCAGCATGGACAAGAGCAAAATCCATCAGCAATCATGGAACTCCCATAGGTGTTGAGGACTCCAATTTGTCCAGAACACTGAGTGCAAGGTTTGGAACAGTCCAAGAGGGCTTCACTCATAGGTGTCCTGGATCACTCCAGCTATCATGGGTAGAGTCCCTCTCAGAGGAATGTGTGTAAATGCACAAAATAAAATATCATTATTTTATTATTATAGCTTTTTATTTACAAGATATATGCATGGGTAGTTTTTCATCATTGACAGTTGCAAAACCTTCTGTTCCAACTTTTCCCCTCCTTCCTCCACCCCCAGATGGCAGGTAGACCAATACATGTTAAATATGTTAAAGTATATGTTAAATACAATATATGTATACATGTCCATACAGTTAAAATATCATTATTAAAAAGAAAATCAAAGATGAGTGAACATATGTCTTTTCTCATACATAAATATATACATGTATTTGTGTTTATGTATATTATATATAATATTACATTTATAAACGCTACATCATCGCTATATCACTGCACCATCACCTTCAGGCTTCCTCTAAGTACCTAGCATCTTCAATTTCCTTTGTATTTATTTGTGTCAGAGGAAATAGAGAGATGACCATGGATCAAGAAAACCTGCGATCGAACCTGACTGCTGACCCATACATACATGTCTATGTATATATCCTAAAAAGTCGCCAGCCTCCTGAAATTAAGCCTCAGGCAGAAAACTACTGGTGTAGAGAATGTTGTTGGACAGAAAGGGAAGTCTCTGAAAGCCTGCTCAAGGCATTTCGGATTTCCAGAAACAGCGAACGATGAATGATTTGACGCAGCAGTTATATATGAAAGATGTGTGTGTGGGGGGGCAGATAGTAGGGTGTCTGGCTTGTGAGAGATTGCGTGTGGATGTACCTACGGCCGTAAATGAACGTGCAGGAGATGTGTCAGCTGTTAATGGCCATCGATGACTGGGTCATCCACAGAGAGAGGGCCATAGATTTTGGGCAAGGAAACATGTCTGAGGGAACCCAAGGCAACCGCTAAATTTGATGGGAGAGGAAACTAAAGGCCACTAAAATTAAGGTCTGGCCAGGCCTCAGGTGGAGGCAGTTCACACTCTTGCACAAGTTCTTGGTTGTAACTCACAGTATCTGTGAGTTATTTATTTAATTTATATTAATTATTTAATTAATTTAATAGTTAATGAGTATTAAACTATTTAATAATTATTACATTTTCTGTTGTCTGATGTTAGGAATATTATTACACAGGCGCCCAGTAGGCGATGGGATGGGGAGGTGCCTCGTGTGTGCCTTTGTGTGGTACGTGTGCGTGTGCAATGCAGCGTGAGCAGGAGTGTGTATGCCAGGGTGTGTGCTCGTGTGTGTGCACATTCACAGGAGGAGGCTGCTGGGGCAGAGCAAGGTGGAGGAGGGGAGGACGATGTTTGGAAACAGGCTGATGCAATTTTCTCCTCCTGGAATTGCGTTTTCCTAATGAAAGTGCAGGCCTGTGGAATACTCACTCAGCCAGAGCCGTTTCTAGCGGCGTCCGGCTTCCTGGCCGTGTTGAAAGAAATGAAACACGAGCCTGCGTCTCCATTAATATCTGGCTGGCTGGTGCTGACACACACATGACAGCCACAACCGACAGCTCTGTTAGGGAGCCCGAACCCTGTATTATCAAGGAGCTCCTTCTCCATATGGGATGGATTCTGGGGGCCTGCCCTTGGGGGCACTCAGGCCCCGCTGTTTGGACCCGGATTGGCCCCCGTCCCATCTGAGGGGGTGTCTGAGGCTAGTGACCCATTGGCTAAGGGAGGATTCCATGTCCTAATTGAGTCCTAAGGGGAGGAGGGGAGAGAAGAGCCGTCCACATCATGGGGCCTCCAGCACGCCTGCTCCCCTGTCCCTGCTCAGGACAGGGGGTGCAGTCCGGTGACTCATTGATTTGAGGTTGATTGATATCCCAGCAAGCTGTCCCTTTGCTAACTAAAGAGATGGAGTCTTGTCTCCCCCACCCTCCCAAGGGGCTCGGCCTGCCCTCACAATATTAGCCATGGATGAGAAGTCAGACACTGTGGACCCGTGTTTTGTGTTCTCACAGGCCTCTTTCTAGTTCCCTTGTGTCCACGACCCTGCCCAAAGAGGGGCCCTCATCCTCAGTTCTCTCCCGCGGTCTCTTCCGGGTCGGCCAGTCTCCCTTTCCCCCATTTCTGAGGAGGCTCTTCCCTGAGCAGTTCTGATCATGTCTCTCCTTTCTTCCAACCCCTTCCTCTGTCACCTGATGCCCACAAAACAGGCCCCTGTCATCCATGGCTTTGCCCTTTGCAGCCTCATCTCCTATTCTTCCCTGCACTTGAAATGGTTTGGCCCAAGTGGGCTCATTCCCTGTACATTTACACTGTTGCCCCTTTCCCCGGCTTTCCCCCTTTCTGGCCCTCCCAGCATTATTCTCTCAAGGCTCAGGTGCTGAGTTCCTCCTCCACAAACCTCCAGGCTTGCTCTCTGGTACCATCACCTCCAGGCTTCCGCTAAGTAGCTAACGGCTTCCATTTCCTTTGTATTTATTTGTGTCAGAGGGAATAGAGAGCTGGCCATGGATCAAGAAAACCTGGGATCAAACCTGACTGTGACCCATATTGTGAACTGGGGGAAATCACTTAGATTCCAAGTGTCTCAAGCAAGTCTCCAAGACTTCAGATTCAAGAGCGGGTGGAGATGGAGCAGAGGGAGATTGTCATTGGGAGTTCCACAAGTCACGGACAGAATGCTGGGAGGTTTGTAGTGAGAAGACCCTTTGGAGGGACTAGATGAGAAGGAAATATTGGGGGCAGACTCAGAAGTCAAGTAGCATTTATTAAGCACCAGGGCATTATGCTATGCCCTGGGGGTACAAAGAAAGGCAAGTACATTGTCCTTAGGGGGCTCGTGGTCCCACAGGGGAGGCAACAGGCTATGGCTATGAACAAAAAAGCTAGAGATCGGATAAACTGGACATAGTCACCAAAGGAAAGGAACCAGAAATACATCAGAGTCCCATCAGGCTTCCTGGAGGAGGGGGGATGTTAGCTGAGGCTTGAAGAAATCCAGGGCACCCAGGAAGCCAAGATAATGGACATGTGGGAGAACCAGTGAAAATTCTCAGTTAAGAGATGAAGTGTCTTGTTTGTGGAACGGCCAGGAGACCGTCTCACTAAACAGGTACCAAAGAATATTGGTTGATTGGTCATTGATTCTTGATGGTCCTGGGTCCCACCATGGGCTCCTCAATTTCATTACTTTTTTGTTTGTTGTTTGGTCATTTTTCATTTGTGTCCCACTCTTTGTGACCCCTTTTAGGGGTTTTCTTGGCAGAGATAGCAGAGGGTTGGCTATTTCCTTCTCTAATTCATTTTACAGAGAAGGAAATTGAGGAAAACAGGGGACTTGCCCAGGGCCACATAGCTAGTAAGTGTCTGAGATTGGATTTGAACTCAGGCTTTCCTGTTTCTGTGGCTGGTGCTTTATTTGCTGCACCATCTGGTTGTCCTTCATTTCTTGTTAACTCAGATTCATCTTTTAATCTCCTGCCAAACCCTTGACCCAGAAGGAGGAGGATTCACCTCTGATCCTAGAGAGAAGAGGAGGGAGATGTAGAGGGCACATGGCAGTGCCCAGGTTGGGCGGTTGTCACTGTGGGCTCTTGCTTGCCTTCTGATGTGTGTCTGGCATTCTCCACTGGATCCAGCTGGTGTTGACATGAAACATCTGCTTTCCTGATGTACACATTGGCCAAGATTGAGGGTTTTAAGGGAAGTAGCAGCAAAGATACCAGCAGCCTTTCTCCGTGTCCATTCTTCCCTTCCCTCCGTATCCAGTCTGTGGCTTGGGTTTGATCTTTAATGCGTCTTCATCTTTCAGCAGATTTAAAGTCCTTGCAAAATGTCATTTAAGGAAGAAATCTGTAAATGGGCCAAAATGACCCTTTAGCTTAAGAAACAAGCTAAAATAAAACCAAACCAAGGTCAAACCAAGGGACTCCTAGCTAGATGAGATCATGAAAGTCCATCTTCTTCTTACAGAGGAGGAAACTGAGGGCCAAAGATGTGAGATGTCCACGTTGCTGAATCAGAACTTCTGCATAAGTACTTAAACATGACATCCCATGGGCTTTCTCTTCTCTAAGTGTCTATTGAGCATCCGGGGCTCAGCAGCAAGACAAGAAAAGGGTGATTCATGGTTCCTTCCTTCATGGAGTTGCTAATTTCATGATGGAGGAAAGACTCACACTTCAGCTTGCCAACCAGCCTTTCCAGAGTCAACTTGCTCCACAAGCTCTAACCAAACTGGTCCCCTCATCCTCCTCCTGTATGGTCCAATGTCCCCCCCACCTTTGTGCCTTGATATCTGGTTGTTTCAACCTAACTCTCCCCCATTTCTACTTGTCCAAATCCTGCCACTCCCAAGGACTCCTCCATGAAACTCTTCCAAGTCACTGCAAAAATCCAGTTCAATACACAAACTTTATAATTTCTTAAGATTATAGAAGAGGATGAATTTCTTCAAAGACCAGTATGGACCTTATACCAAATCTCTCGCAAGGAGGCCCTCTTTCAAATTCTGGCTTAGTTCTTTTTTCATAGGACAATCTATCTAAAGAAGCAGGAATCCTTGATGGAGATTTTCCTTTCTGGGAAACTGACACATGATGTTGGTCTGGGGAGGTATGATTTTAGGTCTGGCTCTATCTCAATCACCATCCCACAATTACTAAGCAATGGGGGAATAAAGAGGTAAAGATGGTCCCCACCTCAGCAGCAGTGGTGGTGGTGGGGGACATATGTAATAATTAGGCATTCAGAAGAGTAGGTGGAAGGCAATCTGAAAGAGGAAACCATTGTTCGGAGTGGAAAGGGACGAGGCAGGGGTGAATATCACCTCCTGCAACAGGGGATACTGGAGCTGAGTCTGGGAGGAAGCCAATTCTAAGAGGCAAAGGTGAGGGAGGAAGCCATTCCGTGAGTGAGGGTCAGTGATTGCCTCGGCCGGGAGATGGGGGAGCGTGGGCAAGGAAGGGCACAGAGAACAGCATGACTGGAAGGAAGGAATTGTCACGTGCAATATTCTGGAAAAGACAGAACAAGACCAGGTCACGGTGAGACACACAAGTCTTAGCATGGTCAGCCTTAGGTTAGGAAAATCACTTTGGCAACTTTGTGTTGGGTTGAGAGAGATTGGAGCTGTTATTCCATCATTTTTCAGTCAAGTCTGACTCTCTGTGACCCCACTGGGTTGCCTTGGCAAAGATGCTAGAGTGATTTGCCATTTCCTTCTCCAGCTCATTTTATGGAAACTGAGGCAAGCAGGGCTAAGTGGCTCAGCCAGGGTTACACGGCCAGTAAGTATCTGAGGCTGGATTTGAATTCAGGTCTTCCTGAAAGCGGGATTAGTGCCAGTGTGCTGCTAACGCTGCCTTCCTATGGAAGGAAGACTGTTCTTGGGTCCTGGTGATGAGTGCCCGAGTGAGGAGGTGGGTGAGAGAATAAAGAGATGGAGAAGACTTGAGAGAGGTCATAGAAATGGAACTGAGATCTGGCAATTCCTGGGCTCGAGGGCCTGAGGAAGAGTGGGGCTCCCAAGCTGGGGGCCGGAGTGCCTCAGAACGGGCTTGCCTCGGTGGGAACAGAAAAGCTGGGTGGGAGGGAAGGAGAACAAACCCTGTTTGGGACACGCTGAGGTGGAAAGGCCACCAGACTGTCTAGTCAGGGTCACACAGCCACGTGGGACGGGCAATCCCAGCATTCTCCATTCCCTGATCCGGAGTCTTCCCCACATCTGGTGAGCTCATTCTAAAGGTGCTGAGGTCTGGGCCATTCTGGGTTCTCTGTGCTCCTGAGTCGCCTTTAGCTCACATACTCTCACTTTTGAGGTGCCTCAAAGGTCTTAGGGTCAGTGTTCTAGGGGCCCTTCAGATTCTGACGCAGCCTTGCAAGCCCCGCTTCCGTCCCCATGGGATGACATAAGGATGCTTAGAAGCTACAGTGTGGTCACAAGGGGAGGTGAGCCCCGAAACTGTCCCCACATAATGGCCTCTTTTAAAGGGAAGTTGAGGAGTTTTGTTGACAGCTTCGGTGGTCCCAGACCTGGACGTTCTGGGTGTGTTGGGGGGGGGGGGACTCAGAGAATCTCAGGGAGGCTGATGATGCTGTAACTAGGGTGGGGCCAATAGTGCTTTGTTTAAGGGGAATACATTTAAAGGGCTAGTGCAGCATTGGCAACCCTTCAGTAGCTTGGAAATAAAAGAGTTTAGCACCTGCTGTAGTTTACAAGATTCTTTAGAGAATTTGTATTTAAAACAGGAAGTGAGAGCAGAGGGTGCAGCACTTCCTCCCCCAGGGGAGCGATACCTCAGTGGGCTCCTCCCAAGCCTCCTGTCTCATTAGCCGCCCTTCCCCCCAAAGACAAAGGGAAACAAAAACCAATCCGGGGCTCCCTGGCCTCAGACCCTACTCCTGGGATGGGGCTGAGGAGTTCTGGAAGCCGGAGATGGCCCTGGCAGGGTCTGAGGAGGCGGTTCCCAACAGTGGGAGGGCAGAGAGGAGGATTGGGAAGGTGGGGGCTTTGGCAGGGGGCTGCTGAGGGAGCAGGGGATGGGGCGGCCAGTGGGGCTGGAGCTTGATACCCTCAGCTCCGAGATCCAGGATGCCCGACATGGTCCTGGGCAGACAGAGCAGAGGGGAAAAGCCAGCTTCCCCCCCTTGAGCCAGTACCTCCTAATAATAAAATAGACTTCCCATAGAGAGGCTGGATACCTATATTATATATGCAGGAGCATGCATGTGTTCTTGTATATGTCTGCATGTGTACATGTGTGCACATACACACCCACACAATGTACATATACATACACACATGCTGCAGAGCTACACACATGCATGCACATACATACATGCACACCCACATAGTGCACACATATGCATATAGGCACATATACATATACATACACACATAATTATACTCATGCATGCACAATAATACAACACACTCACGCATGCATACACCCACAGCACAGATATGCACAACTACACACATGTACACACACAATACACATGCATGCACATTCACACCTATGCATACAGGCACATGTACATGCACACACAACTTACACATATGCATGCACATATAACTACACTCATGCATGCACAGTAATATAACACGCACATGCATGCACCCACAACACAGACATATACATGCACACACAACTCACACACGTGTGCACACACATACAACATATGCATGCACACTCACATAATGCTATATACACATGCATGCACACACTTACACACGTGTACATAGACACACATGTACAATAACAGCACATGCATGCACACATACAACAGTGCATGCCCTCACATAATGCCCATATATACATACAATGTGCAGGCACACACAGCTACACAATGCATGCACAATAACATAGCACAACCACACATGCATGCACACATACAACACATGCATGCTCACATGATGCACACATACACACATGTACACCCTCACATGCATACATGCATGCATTCCCTTCTTGGAGTCCTGGATAGAGAGGTCAGAGGCCGTGTAGTCCAGGCCTTTGAGTTATAGATAACACAACTGAGTGATTTCTCCAGGTGCCGAGGATGGAGGGCTGGGCCCAAAGCCAATTCCTGAGTTCAAATCTGGCTTCAGACACTTCTGAGCCGTTTGATCCTGGGTAAGTCACTTGACCTTTCTACCTCAGCTTTCTCGTCCACAAAATGAGCTGGAGAAGAAGATGGCAAACTCTTCCAGTATTTTTGCCAAGAAAACCCCACTGGGGTCTTGAAGAGTAAGACCCCACTGGACAACAAGGAGGGCGCAAATGTCTGATGGAGAGCCACTGTTCATTCACCATTCCGTGTGCTGGTTCGGGCCTGGCCGGGTCCCTCGTCCCCTTCCCTCCCGGCCTCCTCTGGCCATCTCCAAGTGGGACGTCCGGGCTGGGCAAGCCCCCACCTGGCTTCCCCGGGACCCTGACCGCGTGACATTTCTGCCCATTGTATCATTGTTGGTCTTTATGTATTTCTCATCAGTGTTAATGGAGGGAAAACTTGAGCCCAGGAAATGATCCTCCTATAACAGGAAATAGGTGTTTGTGCAGCTTGAGGGGAAAATGAAAAAGAAAAGCAAATAGAAACAAAGAGAAAGAAACGAGGCAGAAATGGGGCCTCCTTGTGCGGGGGACGGAGGTGGGGGGAGAGCCGGTCTTCCCCCAGAGGCTGCAGGCTGAGCTCTGGCACCTTCTGCCTGGGCCAGTCCCGTCCGAGGGCCAGGACGATCAGGAGCCCCTGTCGGACAGAGGTCGGGCTCCGCAGGAAAACCGAAGCACATGGATTGCATTAGAAGGTACCTCCTGCCATAGGGGCTGATGAGCCCAAAGTGCTTCCACATGGCGCCTGCGGAGGAACAAGGCTCCCTCCTCTCCCACCTCCAACACCCACTGTGACTGCAGACTGCCCTCTCCATCTCAGCCAGCAATTGGTACAGCCGGGTTTTACATACAATCCAATCAGAGGGAACACAGCATCTCACTCCAGCCAAGGAACCACTCATGTTTGCGGCATATCCCAGTTCCAAGATTTTAGAGCTAGATTGTGCCATAAAATTCACTTAATCCGTCTCCCTGTTTTACAGAGGGGGAAATTGAGGCTTATACGGGGGTTGGAGAGAAATTACAGAAGTGAAAGAAGTGGGACATAGATGCAGATTACAGAAATATCCCAATGACCATATAGGAAGGGATGTCAATGCAGTTCGTCCCATATGTGAACCACAATCTTGTCTATAACACATTGGATAAAAGGGTGTCTAGTCTCTGTTTGACTATCTACATTGTGGGGGAACCCATTACATCCCAAGGTAGCCCATTTCACTCTTGAATAACTATATTGATTAGTTGATTTTTTTCATCACTCTGAAATTTACCTCTGCAATTTCCACTCCTAATTCCTGTTTTTATAGTAATGGGTCAGGCAGGAAGAAAAAATATCTCTCCCTCTTCCTCCCCCCACCCCAACCCACAAGGCTTTCCAGCTGTTTAAAGATAGCTGACATCTTTTCTCCAGGTCAATCAGGACCCATTCTCTCCCTCCCCCCCAATTTATCCTCATGCAGATTGAAGCTGAAAACCTTCACAATCCTGGTTATCTCCTCTAGAAATGTTTAATCCAGACATTAACCAGTCACGCTATTGCTATATCAGATCTCCAGACCAAAATGTACCTTCTTCCCACTCACCTAGGCCATTATCAAAGGAGCTTCACTGTCAGGATTCTTATAAGGTGCTAAGTCAGTGGAATTGAGGAGACAGTGGTTAAATCTAGTTTAGCACTGATTTAATCCTACAATAAATAATGGTTTCCTAGTGATATAATGATTAGTGTATACTCAATGTGGAGCATATAAGGAGGAGCTATCAGGGCCAGAAAGAACAAGTGTACTAGAAGCTCTCAGAGCCTCAGCCAAAATTCAGTCAGGGAGATTCAGAAGCCAGAGAAGGCAGGCCTCTTAGAACCAAGGAGAGAAATAGGAAAACTATCCAAGCCCCAAGTGAAGGAGACAAGACTTTAAAGGAGACAATAAAGGATTTGGACTTTAACTCCTGGCTCCGTTTGGGGTGATTACTCTGAATTGCAACTAAGGCTGCCTCCAGAAGCCCCCCAAAAACCGCTCCCAGAGACCATTATATTTTTGGAGAAGAATACTACATTTTGGCGCCCAACGTGGGGCTTCTAAAAAGAGTGTGTCGATCAATTCTATTATGACTCCACTTATTGCACCAATCCGCCTTATGAATTTCTAAGGCCAAAATGTTTTTCCCTGGTCACCTCTTCTCTTTATGTATTTGCCATCTGTCTGTTAGAATATAAGCCTTTGAGGGCAAGATACTGGTGGATTTATATCTCTTTAGATCAGCAGTTATGATAGTCTTGGTCCATAGTAATCACTCAATAAATAGATTTAATTTATTCAATCATTTGAGCTAACTTATGTTCTTCCTAAAATATGGTTTTGATTGGTATATTTTGAGAGCCTGACCTCTCCCAAACCAGCTTGATCTTTATTAGCTTGAAGTCCACTAAAAATCCTGATCTTTTCAGAAAAAAAATAACAACCATCTTGTGATTAAGTTATTTTATTTTATTAAAAGGGTAACATTTCCTTTTATTTCTACTAATTTTCATCTTACTAGATGTTCTATGTTCTATCCTGCTGAGCTATAATTGGATTCTGACTGTCATAGATCATGGATCCATTGAAATGTCAAAGTATCATTATTTTCAGAAGTTGAACACGGAGAAGTTGTTATTTCCCCATAGAATCTCCAAAATTCAGCTTTTTAAAATACCTTCTGTTCTGACATTCTCTGTTCTCCATCCTAGCTCTGTCACTCTCTATCATTTGTCCTTCGGTCTTTTTTCAGTCCTGACATTTGTGGTTTCGGCTTTGAAGATCTCCTCTCCCTTTGCACTCTTGATTCCTGAGATGCTCCCAGGATGTTCTGCCTTTAGATATTCTGGGTTTCTCTCAACTTTGACATTCTGTATTCTACAAACTCAATCAGCTCTGACATTCTATACTCTAATGCGACAATCAGTTCTGACATCTCATATTCTATGTTCTAAGATCCTTCTCTCACTAATATTCTGTTATATATCCCCTTGTTCTATGAAAGTAAGCCAATGGCATATGCAAAATAAACTGTACATTGATGGAAGTGCATTTTGGAAGCGGGGCTCTCATCTTCCTTTTTCCTCTGGGGGCCTCTCCAAAGTACTAAAAATCAGCACCTGACTAGAAAAGGACCCTGAGTACTATAGGTGTATAGGTTTGAAAAACCTGCCAGTCGCTTCTCATTGAAGCAATCAGAAATGCCATCAACTGTAATGAGAAGCACCCTGATAGAAAGGAGAGTTGCTTAGCAACGGATTCCATGATTGAAACCCTTATTGATGCTTTGACTACAGATCTGGGAGAGGAGCGGTGAGGTGACAGCCACAGTCTAAAATCTCACATTAAAAATAAATGTCTCCCATATCTTGGGAAGAATACAGAGGATCCAGGAAATCTGTTGTCCAGTTAAGACAGTCTTTCCCTGTCAAATTTCAAGGAGGCTGGCTATGTTTAGAGAAATTGGAAAGGAGGGCAAGGGGCACAAAGATGGTTCTTGGCCCATACTGTGTCCTCAGTGCTGCTGAAAGCTTGTTGTTTCATTCGTTCCTTCTCCAGATTTTCATTGTTTTCCAGGACATCACCTGCACATGCTGTGTTCCAAAAGGAGCATGCCTGTTTTGAGTTTGTAGCTTTCTGATTTCAGTTTTTACTTTTTTATTAAAGCTTTTTATTTACAAAAACATATGCATATGTAATTTTCCAACACTCACCCTTGCAAAGTCTTGTGTTTGATCTCAGTTTCTGAAAAGGCAGTCCCATGAAGAGCCTAGCATCGTGCCTGGTATGTAGGGGTACTGAAATGATTGGGACTTGATTGATCTGTGGCCCTTGCTCTCCCACGGTTAAACAGGGTTGTTTATTTTGACTCATCCCTCACTCTCACCTCATGTAGTCATTGTTTTCCAAATGAGATTATTCTGTGTCTTGAACCTCTCCTCCTTCTCACTGTTTATCTTGCTGATATGGATCTATATTATCCTCATAATATAATAATATAACAGATTTTCTGACCCCCAATCTCTCAACTAATCTGTTCTTTCCATGCTGATTGACTAATTTTTTTTTTAAAATGGACAATCTGATCATGATATTTTCTAGCTTTTCTTCTCATTTACTGGATGAAGTTCAAAGCTCTCTTTGTATTTCTAGCCTTAGCTTACTCCCTTCCATATAATCCATACTTCAGTCAAGTTGAGCTACTTTGTTCTTGAGCACATCTGTCACTTTTAAGACTCCAAGACTTTGCCTGCAGAATTCCCTCTGCCTTGATGGAAATCTCACTATCTTTATCTAGTGTATCCCCCCCCAATAATAAAAACCAATCTATCTGTGCTTCCCTAATGCCCTTTGGTGTTATATTTTACATTTTGTATGCTACTGCTTTATTTCTTTCCAGGCTGATTTCTATGGAGAGAGTAACAATGAGCTCTTTACTTTTTCCTTCTCCCAGTGACATGCACTGTGCTCAACCCAAAGAAGGTAGACCCCACTAAACTAAGAGTTTAAAATAGTGTCAGAAACAGGCTCTTTATCTAGTGTCTGAGGAACAGGCTACTGATTTCAGACATATTCATCCCCAGATTGGCAATGGAGTCAATGAAACTGGGGTGGAGGGTGTTGAATTCTTTGGCCATGTAAACTTTCAGAATCTCTTTGCTAAATATGTGGTCCAACCAAAGTAAAAGGAAGACGACCCATATACACAAAATACCTAAAATGACTGCTTTTATAATGGCAAGTAACTGAAGATTAAGGATGTTCTTATTGATTTGGAAATAGATGAACAAATATGGCACATGAAAGTGATGGAATACTAGTGTGTCATAAGAAATAATGAAGATTATATTTTCAGAAAAGTCTGGAAAGACTTATGTAAACTGATGTAGAGTGAAGTGACCAGAGCCAAAAGAACAATTTATAAGATCAATATTGTGAATATAAACAATTTTGAAAAACTTAAGAATTATAATCAACCATGATTAAAAGGACCAGTGATAAAGGATGCTATATGTTGTGAGATGGAATATTGTATTAGAGAATGTAAAAGTAGGCTAGTGGAACTTGATCATAGAATACGTGGAGGGAAATAAAGTATTAAAAAGATTGGAAAAGGTAGTGAAGGGCCTGAAAAGACAAAAAAGGTCACTTGGAGGTGATGTAGGCTACTGGAGTTTGTTGAGTAACATGGGGGAGAAACATGGGAAGACATGTAGTTTTGGGAAGTTCAGTGGAAGATGGACTGGCATGGAGACAGATGTAAGGCGGGGAGATCTACCAGAATAATCTAGGTGTGAAGTAATGAGAGTCAGAATTATGGTTTGAGTGCAGAAGGGGGCATTATGAGGGACAACGGAAAGGCAGAAATGACAAGGTTTAGCAACATATTGGATATATGTCCTTAGTGCAAGTGGGAGGCAAGGAATGAGGAACCTAGTAACTGGATATAATAAAGAAGCTGGGAAGGAGAGCTTTGAGAAAGACACAATGGGCTCCATTTTGAAAGCAGATCTGGTGTCTCTCTGCATTGCATTGATACTCGTGGGATGAGGATTCTAGTACCACCTTTATCACCTCTATCCTTTCTGAGACTGTCAAGAGACGGTTGGAGCCGTTGACAGAGGGCAACTGGCGAGGGAGGACTGGCAAGCAAGAGGGCACTTTTAAATTGATATTTCCAAGATGCAATATTATTTATAGCATAATCCTCATTATTCTTTTGAGAGTTTGAGACATACATGTTACTGTGAAGGCTAAGGTTACTACAGAAGTCAGGGATGGGACAGTTTCCATATTCTGTTTATCCTGCTCTGTGCTACCTTCTTAAATATGTACAGGGGGAAGGAAACAGGGGATTGGTCAGGGAAGCCTGGATCTAGGATTCAAAAAGTCATGTTCACCAGTACGGACTGGGGAAGTCTGGTCAGAAAGGAGGTCCTGTGGGAAAGACCAGAAACACATTTGGAAATAATCTGATTTTATATGGTCTTAGAATCATGGAACATAGAGGAAGAAGTGCCTTGGAGGAGACAGATGAAACATATTCTGCTGGACCCCTAAAGGAACAACTGGGGCATTGCTTGGATGATGTTGTAGTCACTGCTCAGGGCTGGAGCAGTAGGAGAGGAATCACTAACAGTCCTAGGCTTCATAAAATGGAATGACTTCCTCAGAAGCTAGTGGATGACCTTTTGTCATAAATCTTTAAGCCAAATGTAGGTGACCATTTTCTGGTCATATTATCATTGTCTGGCTGTAGGCTGGGCCAGATGGTCTCTGGGCTTGTATGCAGTTCTGAAATTCTATGATTCTCTAGTTCAAAACTCTCATTGTGTAGATGTATAAGCAAAGAAAGAAGGGAGTGAAGTTCAGTAACTCTTCCAAGCACACACAGTTAATGATTATTATGTAACTATAAGAAAAGTAATAAAAGGAGAAGGAAAAGAAAAAGGTAATATGGAAGATGAATAAATAGATATAGAGATTCATAGCAAGGATAGAGAGATAGAAATAGATAGATGATAGAGAGATAGATGGATTAATATATTGATACATAGATGATAGATATAAATGGATATAGTGATGGATGGATGATAGATAAATATAGATGCATATATTGATAGATGGATATACTGACAGATGAATATACTGATAGATAGATAGATATACAGATGGATGAAGGGATCAATGGGTATACTGATAGATAGATGGATATGCTGATAGATAAGTATACAGATATATAGATAGATGGATATACTGATAGGTAGATAGATGATAGATAGATAGATGGAAGGATGGATATACTGATAAATGGATATGCTGATAGATACATAGACAGATGGATGGATCAATATATATACTGTTAGATGACACATAGATAGATATATAGACAGGTAGACTAATGGATGAATGGATATATGGATATTCTGATACAGAAAAAGAGGAAGAAAGAGGGGAGGAGAAGAGAAATAGAGAACTATATCTATGTATACCTACCTACAGTGAGTCATAGAGTACTCTTAAAAGAAAATGTGGAAAACTAAAATGCCACATAAGTGGATGAAAGAGAAGGAGGAAGAGATGTTATGCTTTGCAGTTAACTTATGCCAGGGGACTGATGAGGTTGGAAGGTGTGTCTGTCAGTATGGATTGGTGTACGTGTATCCAGATGGAATCAAAGGCCTTCTTTGTTGTCTCTTAGGGCTTTTGAGAGAGTGGATGATGCCCAATGGAATCCTCTCTCTCTTTCAAATTTTTTTTCAAATGTATTTCGAAGTGGACGCTGCTTTTCTCTTTAAGCACATCGCTGTCCCCACGTTTCTGGGGCTTGGTGTTTTTTATCACACACAGGCATTGGGGTTTAAAAAAGAAACAATCATATAATTCAACCCCCAAAGTTAAAGCAGACACGACTGGTTCCAAGATAATCAGGCAGGCCATTTAAAACATTTTCTGTGCTTATATCTTACCGACTTTTATCATAATTCAGAGATTTTGAGCAGCATGAGTCACAGAGAAAGGGAAAAAAATAAAACACCCAGGCTGGTGCTGTAATCAGCATATTACATCTCTCCAATGACTCATCGCATCAGACTGAAGTCAGTACAAACAGACCTCTTGTCAAAAGACAGTCTAGTTAAAGAAAAAAGGGGGAAAATGGGGAAACCGTTGCAGACAGGGCCTCTCGACTTCCCGAGTTTGAATTTTCTTCTGAGAAGGTTGAGGGGGAAAGCACAAGCGTGCACACACACACACACACACACACACACACACACACGCTGAGTCACACCCCGAGAAAAGAGACCTGCTGGATGCAAGAACAAACATTTTCTTCTGAATAAAGTCTCGCAGGAAAAGGAGAATCAGCTGGGATGTGTGAGACGGGTGCGATTCCATCAGATGCTGTTCAGTTGAATCTGTCACATTCAATTAAATCTGTCATTGCTGGAGACACACGGGGACATGTCTGAGAGATAAGGATACAGAAGAGTCAGGATGTGAATCCCAGTTCTGCCATTCACTGTCTGGGTGACTCTGGGCAACACCCTTTTATCTTCCTCCCTTTCCTCCAGCTAGCATGCTTTTGCAAGCACCAAATAGGCTCCGTCACCGAGCTAACGATCAACATTTATTAAGTACCTGCTGTGTGCTAAGGGCTGGGGGTAGGGAAAGAAGCCTGTCCTTAAGGAATTCATAATCTAATGAGGGAGACAACGTGCAAGCACGTCTCTAGAAACAAGCATATAAAGAACACATAGGACATAACTGACAGAAGGAAGGCACTAGAATTAAGGTGCTAAGTGGAGAGAAATAAAGGCAAAAAAATGGAATAATGGCTGTCATCAAGGAGCTCACATTTTTGGGAGAAGACAATGCACACAGAAAATTATATGCAAAATACTTATTATGTGGGTGGGGGGGGGAGTTACTGGTGCAGTGTATGGAGCATCAGGCTTGAAGTCAGGAATTCAGATTCAGATGCTTGCTGATTGGTGTGATCCTGAGCATCACTTACCCTCTGCCTCTTTTTTCTCATTTGTCAAATGAGGATAATAAAGGCACCTCTCTCCCAAGGCTGTTGTGAGGATTAAGTGAGATGAGTGTAAAATGCCAGTTCCTGACATAGTAAGTACTAAGCAACTGTTACCTATTATTAATATCACTGCAACCATATTTACTACTATGATTACCATTAACTACAACTTTTACTACCATTACTACTATTACTACCACTACTACTATTGTAACTACTACTACTACTATTATTAGTACTAGTACTATTACTACTGCTGCTACTATTATTACTACTATGACTATAATTACTACTTCTATTACTACCACTACTACTATAACTATTACTACTATTACCACTACTACTATTACTCCTTATACTACTATTACTATCACTACTACAACAACTACTATTACTACTATTACTACCACCACTACTATTACTACTACTACTACTACAACTACTACTATTACTACCACTACTAATATTACTACTACTACTACTACTATTATAACTACTACTACCACTACTACTATTATTACTACTGTTACTATTATTATTACTACTACTACTATAACTACTACTACAACAACTACTACTATTACTACCACTACTACTATTACTACTACTACTACAACTACTACTATCACTACCACTACTACTATTTCTACTGCTACTATAACTACTACTTCTACTACTATTAGTATCACTTCTACTAGCAAGAGGAAAGCCTCTTGTAGGATGCAGGACCTAGGCAGAATTGAACTCTGAAGGAAGTAGAATAGATTTTAAAGTTCCTTCCAGACCTAAGATTTGTCTTGGCAGCTTCTGTGTTACCTGGTGATTCACATCTAGTGGAAATGCATAAATAAGGCCCTTTCCCCCATTCTCTCTCTCTTTCTTTCAATGGTGTCAGGTCAGTGTGACCCAGGCTAGCACTGTAATCTTGGGGAGGGGAACATTGGCTCAGATGGCTTCATCTCACGTCCTAGCTGGGAAACTAAGTTGTGTGAGCTGAAATGAGTCATTCTACCCCTTTGAGCCTCAATTCTTTCTCTTTCTAATGGAATTGATTAGCATATTTCCTCTCTACCTGGAGGCTGTTTGAAGACAGTATTTGACAAATACTAAATCGCCATAGAAAGTGATCCACTATTATTCTAAATAACCACCACATCTCCCTATTGGTATTGTGTGTGTGTGTGTGTGTGTGTGTGTGTGTGTGTGAGTGTGTGTGTGTGTGTGTGTGTGTGAGTGTGAATGTGTTGGGGATGGGGTTGGCTTGGGGAGTCCCCGTGGTGAGGGCACAATGACCTGGCAGCACCATGGAGCTGTGGACAGCACCTGGGGTTGGAGTGGTCTCAGGGAGGTAAATGAGTTGCCTGGGGACACAAGGCCAGGCAGAAACAGAACCAGGAATTATAGTTCAGTCTTGTGCCTCCAACATCTGCAATGCTCCAGCCTCTAGGCTCGTGGGAAAGAACCAAGAAACAGCTGGGTGCTCAGCTGGAGACTTAGGCAGGACTCCAAGCTAGGAAGGGGGGAGGGAGGGAGGAGAAGAGGATGGATGAGGGAGTTTCCTCAGTGAGGAATGTCTAGTGATGTACTTATGATCTAGATGGCAAAAAAGGCAAATTTGGGGGTGCATACATAGTGTGAGCAAACCCCAGCTGTGGAAATGAGGATGGCGCACACCAGGGTCAGCTCTCAGGGTGGTTGCATGTGGTCTGGGGGAATTCCTGGCAGTCACAGGAAATAATTGCAGGGGGTCTGAAAACTAAGCCCAGAGGTCTGTAAACAGTAGTTTGGTAATAAAGAGTCACACAGTGACATGGACAATGAGATGTCTTAATTCTGATAAAACATAAGACATAACACTAATTATGACAGCTAATGTTCCTATAGCATGTTAAGGTCTGCAAAGCACTTTACACACACACTCTTGTTTCATGGGCTCCTCGGGAAAATCCTGGGAGTCAGAGGCTACTGTTATATTAATTTTGAAGATGAGGAATTTGAGATAGAGAGATATTAAGTGACTTGTCCAAGCTAGTGTCTGAGACAGGACTAGAACGCAGATTTACTGACTCCTAGTCCAGCACTCTATCCACTGAGTTACCTAGCAAAGATTGAGAACTTGTCCTAGTTGAGAATGCTTGTCTTAAAGATAGAAAATTGAGGGCCAGGCAACTGAAGGGACTGCCCTAAGGTGATCCCAATGTTAGGGCAGAATAGATAAGATGCTAGACTTTGAGTCACAAAGGACTATTTCCAAATCCAGTTTCTTCTTTCTTCTTTCTTCTTTCTTCTTTCTTCTTCTTCTTCTTCTTCTTGTTCTTCTTGTTCTTCTTGTTCTTCTTCTTCCTCTTCTTCCTCCTCTTCCTCCTCTTCCTCCTCCTCCTCTTCTTCCTCTTCCTCCTCCTCCTCCTTTTCTTCCTCTTCCTTCTTCTTTTCTTCTTCTTCTTCTTCTTCTTCTTCTTCTTCTTCTTCTTCTTCTTCTCTCTCTCTTTCTCTCTCACACACACACACTTATATATACATACACATGATAATTATATGTTAAAGCAATGTTTAAATATTTGGGTTTTTTAAGTTTTAAGTTTTAAATTCTATCCCTTCTTCCCCTTCCTCTTCCCTGAGATAGTAAGCAATAAGATGCTGATTAAACAAGTGTAATCATGTAACACATTTCAATAAAGTCATCTAATGTCTTAGGAAAACCTGGGTTTGAATTCTACCTCTGCTATTACCAGCTTGTCATCCTGAGAGACCAGGACCGAAAAAGCATCCCTGCTGAGTGCTGGGCCACTGGAGAAGGAGGCAAAGCTGAGAAGCTCCAGATATCACCAACAGTTCCATCTTCATGGACCAGATGGACCAGTTGAGGCACTGAGGATGGAAATCTGCATTCTGGGGGAGGAGGGCTTTGAGAAGGGAAGGAGCTGCCTCTCCTCCCCTGCCTCTTGTTGCCTCATAGAGCAGATACTTACTCCAAGAAGTTTCCTGTTCTTCAAAGTTTGTTTACATTTTCTCTTTAATTAGAACCATGGCCTAAATTTGCTTGTCTAAATTGATAAAGATCTAGCTGATCCTAACTTCTCTGGTTGAAGTACTCCAGTATTTATGAAGTTTTGAGAAAAGGAAAAGGGCAAAGTAGCTGGCAAAGAATGAGACAAAGAGAAAGAGACAGAGGGATGAGGTTCTGAGTCATCAGGGTGGGGGGGTCATTGACGCAGTCAATAAATATGCATTAAGGGTTTACCATATGTCAGTTTAATGCTAAAAGAGAGGGATCCAAAGAAATGCCAAATCATTAAATAGGAAAAAATGAATAAATGGATAGAGATGAATGGATGGAAAATGAACGAATAGAGGGATGATTGATAAACTGTAAATGAATGGAGATGGATGGATAAAAAATGAATGAATAGCTAGATAGAAAGATAGATCAAGTTCCTGCCTTCAAGGAGATTACAGACTAATAATGAAAATAATATGCAAATAGATATGAGAGAGACAGAGACAGAGATAGAAATAGAGAGACAGAGAGAGGAGACAAAGAGACAGAGACAGAGAGAGAAGTAAATAAATAGAGATGTCTGTATGTAACTATCTCTCTATTTATCTAGAAGTTAAATTCAGAGGGAAGGGAGTTTGGCAGAGGAATAGAAGGGCTTCTTGCAGAAGGGGGAGCTTGAAGTGAGTCTTAAAGGAGCCCTGGAAATCCAAGAGGCAGAGGCAAAAAGGGTCAATTTACATACTTAAGAATTAGATCAATTAATACCAAGACATCCTATCTCACTTAACCTTAGTAGTAAGATGCTGTACTTTTCTTGAATGAGAACAATCAACCAGAGGTATGAACAAGGTGTGAACAAAGCCAAGACATTTCTCTGAATCATTCAATTAATCACAGGCTTTAAGCCCGAGTGCAGAATGTCCCAGTCAATGTAGAAACCCTTGAAAACTAGGAGATGAAATGACTCCACATTGCACAAAGAAGCTCTTTTTAACTATTATTCTCAACTCAAAGTTAGCCAAATGTCCCTAACTAACATATAAATTGATAATGTTGGGGGAAGAGAATAGAAGAATGGGTTTATGAGCTATAATTCCCCTTTTTGGGGGGGAACCTCCTATACATAGAACCATGATGAGATATGAGATAGCTACCTCTGGGGCCCCTGTTAGTGTGAGTGAGGTTTGGAGGCGTAAATCCAGAGCCTGTTCTTTGGAGAGTATATAGACATGAGCCATGGATAGTACAAATACAGAGAATCAGGAGACAGGAGCAGGCCTGAATCATAGAGTCTGTGAAGTAGTGATATAAGTATTGGAAAAGTAAGAAGGGGACAGGTCATGAAGGGCTTTAAATGCCAAACAGTATTTTATGGATCTGAAGATAATAAGGATTCATGGGATCTTGTTGAATGTGATTAGGAGATTGGGAATGAAGGGGAAGATAGTGAAGAGAGAAGAGGGGTTTAAGAAAGAAAGAATGATTGTAAACCTATTTAAATAATCCAGGTGAAAGGTGATATGGGAAGGACTGTACCAGGGCAGGGGCCATATGAATGGAGAGGAAGAGATATATAAAGGATATAATAAATGCAAAAATGATAAATCTGATGGTGTATTAGTTATGTGGAGTGAGTATTATTGAGGAGCTAATGATGATATTGATATTGAAACCTGATTGATTGAGAAGGTGATTGTATGCTCAGAAGTAAGAGGGAAGGATTAGGAAAAGAAACAGGGTCTGTTCCTTAACCTGTTCCCAACTGGGAGTTCCCAAGGTAAACGAAAAAAGCTCTTATTAATATTAATTTTCTGTACCTTATAAACTTCCCAAAGTCGGCAAACTTAGATGCATCTCATCTCCTATAAAACCTAAAAAGAGCTGCTGGTATTCTAGTAGGAGGCAGGGACATTGGAGATGTGTGATGTTTAGCCATGACACCTGTTGTAGAGAATTCACTAGAAGGGATTATGATTACCATGTCAGTTGTGCTTCATGAAAGAAGCCACTAAAAAGGCTTGGTGATACCTGTATTCCAAGGTGGGATCCTGAGGAGACTGAGTACCATCTCCATTTCCAAGAGCAGTTCAAGGAACCTTTTTAAAGTGTTTCACCTTAGATTAAATTTTTTATTCTAATTCTCCTTGACACCTAGTCATCTGTATATACAAGGAGCAAAGAAGTCTTCCTAAGGCCCGTGTGTTCACTATGCCAAATCTGTCTTTAAAATAGATTCAACATGGATACACAAAGATTATTTGGGGGCACTGGCATTGGGGGAAATCAGGAAATAGTTCATGAAAAAGATAATACTTGATCTGACCTTTGAAGAAAACTAGTGAGGGAGCAGGGACCAGGGAACTAGACACAATAGAAACATCTTCCTCCCAATGTTTTTGTGAAGCTCAAAGCCTTTGCCTATAAGGCCTATAAAATATATACTATTTTATCATCATCAGGATCATCACCATCACCATCATCATCATCATCATTACCAGTTATTACAGATGATGAGGCAGGAGGTTAGGGGATTTGTCATACACCTAGTAAGGGTGAAAGCATGAACTTTGAACTGAGTCTTGGGATTCCCAGTCTCTATCTTTCCCCATTACTCTACACTGGCTGTTTCAGTCACTAGCCTTTGTTATTAAGAAAAACAAGGGAGTGAAAGAAGAAAAATATCATCTGAACAGCAAGCATTGTGAGACTAGCTCACATGAAGCCCTTTCCATGGAGAATCTTCAAAGTTTCCTCTCAAGTTCTGGGCTTTGCAAACCAAACCAAATACTTTTGCATTTTGGCAATGATTAACTGTGGGCACTGTTCCCTCCAGGTCCCTGGAATTCTTGGTTCTTAATTTCCTAATTAATTTTTCCAAGGGAATTAGTATCTCTTCCTCTCTTCCTAGTAAACTCCTCTCTTCACCTTTTTTCAACATGGTAATTAGAGGAGTGGCTTGGAAAGAGGAATGGATTTCAAGCAGGTTAACTTGAGTTTTATTTTGGACTTGCAATCAGTGTAGATCTTTTTCTAGGGGTTTATGATCCTCTTGATACAAATCACTGAGGATAAAGTATCAGGTGGCTAATACTCCTACTACCCATACTCAAAAAGTCAAATATAAGAAAGTAGTTTTCGTTTTTGTTTTTTGCTGAGGCAATTGGGATTAAGTGACTTGCCCAGAGTGACACAGTTTGATTTGAGATCAGATTTGAACTCAAGTTCTCCTGACTTCAGGGCTCCTAAAGTACTTTTGAAAATTTGTCACTGTGCAAAGTTTCTTATTATAAGCAGCCAATGATTATGGTAATTAAGTTTGAGCCTCTTTTCTAGACCATTGAAATTCGAGGGATACTTATTCTATCCCCCAATATGCTCTGTCTTCTGAAAAAATATATATATAAATATATTATTTGTGCTGTCATTCAAGTCAATATTGAACATGGCAGGACCAAGGACAGAGATCTGAAACAATCCACTGGAAGACCTTTCACCATGTCCATATCGATTGTTAACCAACTCTTTTTTTTTTTTCTAAACTATATCATCAGACTCCTATCTTTCACTTTGTACCTTTCTTCAATATTACATTTTCAGGACTATAGTTTTCAGAATCTACATTTTCTCCTCTTTTGTAAAGTCAAGAGTACCCTGCAACACTTCTACTATTTCAAAACCTTTCCTATTTCCCTTGAATTCTTACAGAGATCACCATAGATCTTACATAGACTTTGTCTATTCAATCTTTGTATCTCCAAGTTGGGGACATTTAAAATGGGGAACTTGAATTCATTCAAATTTATAATAGGTTCCCTCCTTTAAAATCTTGGGACCAAATTTCTCCTAAGCTATTATTACTCTCTTCTTGCACAGTTAATATGTTTTCCTAAATACAGTCAAACATAAAACCACCCATTAAAAATCAGGAGGCCCACATGCACACTTATTTTTTTTCTTCTTGCTCTAAACAAACCTTTAAAAAAGAAGGACCATTACTGGCCACCATTTTCCAAATTTACTCGTGATGTTCTCCACCCTTCATTCCACTGTTTTGGATCTTGGTCTGTGTATCGATTGACCTTGTATCACAGGGATACATGGATTTCTTTGCTATGTGTATGTGTCTTGTTTTTGAGTGACAAAGGGTTTCAAGTTTGTATATAAAAATCAGAATCTCTGTTTTCTCACTAATAGCATCATAAATTTAACTCAAACCTAAAAAATGCCTCTCTACACTAATAATATTCAAGGAAACAGATAATTAAAATTCTATTTCAGTACTCCCTCTCCCTGACATGAACAGAGTTGTAGATTCTGGCCTAAGCTCCTGCTTCCCCTCCTGCAAGCATCAAAATCTCCCCTGGAGAAGAGTGGAAGGTAGGATACATTAGAAATATCTATTGTTGCTCCTCTACCAGTGCATATGTGCACACACACACAAACATACATGAACATATACTCTGAAATGCTTTTTAAATTTTAAAATGCACAATAAATGTGAGCTTTTTATTACTATGAGGAAGAGATTTAAAAAAAAATGTTTTCCAATGTCTCTTTGAATGGCATATCAGAACCTATAATTTGGAATTGGAGGAATCTACCATCTGAGCTCTTCATTTTGCAAATGAGTAAACAGAGTCCCAGGAAGAGAAATCAACTTTATTAAGCTCATTGAGTAGGTTGATGGAAGTCAGGACACAAATATGGGGATTCTAATTCTTTTCACTACTACCCTTCCCCATCACCTTTTGTCAAACAAGCTAGAAATCACAATGGAATAGACATGTGATTGAGGTTTCTTTGTTTTCTGATTTTTGTTTCCTTGTTGTGTGATTTTCCCCCCTCAAACTTGAAATGAGTGAGTGTGAGAGAGAGAGAGAGAGAGAGAGAGAGAGAGAGAGAGAGAGAGAGAGAGAGAGAGAGAGAGAGAGAAATTCTTCCTGCTTGCTTCTTAGCGTTTCTGTGTCTAATTGTGATCAGGTGGACCTTGAGTAGAGGGAGGGAAACATTCAAGGTGACCTACTCCTTTGATGACAAAGAACACCTGGTTCCAATCTGGGGACAAGCTCTGTCTATGCGCATGCCAACTCATTCAGTCAGAGAGTCAGGTCTGTGAGACTGCCAAGGAGTAGGAGAGATGCTGGCAGGAGGAACATGGCAGCCTCCACTGAGAGCCTTTGGGGCTAGCTTTTAGCCAGTGGGATTTAGTAATGTGGGGAGAATCACTACCTTCTAGGTCAGGAAAACAAGACTTGAATTCTGGCTCTCCTAGTACCTCTGTAAAATTGGTTCCCTGTTACCTCTAAGTCAAATATAAAACCCCTTATGTAGTTTTTAAGCTTTTTGCAATCCGTTTCCCTGATCCCTTTCCAGTCTTGTTACATATCAGTCCTCATCCATGCTCTATGAACTAGCCAAGGTGGCCTTCCATTTTCTTTCTCTGCTCTGCTCCCCTGGGAGGCTCCCTGGCCTGCAATGCTTTCCCTCTGCATCTCTCCCCCTTATATTCTTGAGCTCCCTTTAAGATTCAGTTCAGATCCCATCCTCCACAATCAATATTTCCCACCCCCACCATTCCTATCCCTGCTTGAATGATAAGTATCCTTCCATCTACTCTGTCTTTATCTTTTCTGCATTTCACTATTTTTAGGTTTGTTGTTTCTTTGAATAAAGGCTCCTGGAAGGCTAGGACGATGGCTTTTTTATTAACTTTTTTGTATTCTTAGAACTTGGCACAGCACTTGGTTCATAGTAATCTTAATAAATACCACAAAATTTAATATATGTTTTAATGTATTTAACATGTATTGGACTGCCTGCCATTTAGGGGAGAGGGGAGGGGGAAAGAGGGGAAAATTTGGAACAGAAGGTTTTGCACGGGTCAGTGTTGAAAACTTACCCATGTGTATGTTTTATAAATAAAAAGCATTAATAAAAAAGAAAAAATAAATATCACAAAAATACATATTTTAGAAATAAAGAAATTTTGAATGAGAAAGTTGACTGAATGAAACTATATATGTAAAGCACTTTCCAAACAAGCTTCCCCATCTGTTAGCCAGAGATAGAAAATAGGGATTTGACATGTGGTTTCATTAGTATAGGTAAAGTAAGTCAATACTTATGGTTAAGTGCTCACTAGAGCAAAAAATGACTTGTCTAGGATCACACAGCCAGTCTATAGCCTAGCTTCACCTGCTATGTGCTTCCCTATTAGCCTTTGAAAAATCCACCATTTTAGTTCATCAAAGACTTGATATTCCATTTGATTTGCATCATATAACATCGCGAGAAGATTTTTGATATTAAACAAAGGGGCTTCCTTCTATTCTCAAGTAAAATCCCAGTTTTTACAGCATGTTTTCCTACAATCACCTTTAATTCTAGTCCCTTGTCTTTGTTTATTATTTCCTATTTATCCTGTATATAGCTTGTATCATATATATATATGTATAACATATATATGTATATGTTTGATTGCTTGCATTATATGTGTATATATAATGTATGTTATATATATAATATATGTATATATATTTGATTCCATATTATCTTGCATCATATGTATGTGTATATGTGTGTGTGTGATATATATATATATATTTTTTTTTTGGTTGTATATTATCTGCTATTGGTTGTACAGAATGCTCAGGAAGGACCAGCATCTCTAGTGTAAGGACTCACTGAGTCCTTTCCAGGGCTGCTCATTTACATTTGCTGGCCACTGTCACCTTCTCTCACCTGTGGCTCCAAGAAGTAGACAGTGTACACAGGGGCCATACCCAACTAAACCATCTGAGTTTAGGTTGAGACAAAACTCCAATCTGTAGGTGAGTTGGTGGGATGTCCATCCCAAGTGTGAAGATTTGCCTGTGGAATGGGCAGATAGGAACAATTGAGTCCAGTGATTCCCAGGACGGCCTGAAGCAGGTCACAAGGAGGCCGAGAGCTTGACCAGACTTGGAAGTTGCCCAGGTCATCCCTAGTGCTCCTGATCTCTGTCTTGCCACTGACTTTAGGCTTTTGTTTTTCCTAAACTAGATCAGAAGCTTCTCCCCTTGCTGGTAACAGCCCATACGATGAAGGGCTTCTTTTTTGCAGTGAGACAGAGACAGAAACAGAAAGAGAGAGAGAGAGAGAGAGAGAGAGAGAGAGAGAGAGAGAGAGAGAGAGAGAGAGATACAGAGAGACACAGAGAGAGAGCGACAGAAAGAGAGAGAGACACACACACACACAGAGTGACAGAGAGAGAGAGAGAGAGAGAGAGAGAGAGAGAGAGAGAGAGAGCGACAGAGAGAGAGAGAAACAGAGAGAGAGACAGAGAGAGAGAGACAGAGACAGCAACAGAGAGAGAGACAGACAGAGACAGACAGAGAGGCAGAGAGACAGAGAGAGAATGATTGATGCTAGAAGAGAGTAAGACTGGTGGCTTGGTGCAGGTCTCCCTCATTCAGAACAGTCCCAGGGACTATTCAGAACATCATGTCCTGATGTCGTTGATCATGGAAGGACAGAGGACCAAGAGCCTGCACTCCTTGTGGGCCAGAAGCCGGTTCTTCTGCTTGTCTGTCTCATTGTGCTTCCCAGCCCTCAGCGCAGTTCCCGGTACAAAGCTGGTGCTGAATGGATGACTTTGTTCGCTTCTCCCCCGGTTTCACCGATTTCCAAGGACAGAGGAATCTCCAATCTCCCCCAAGAAGCCAATGAGGGGAAGAGGAAGTGGCTGAGCGCAGAGCATCTCTCGCAAGCTTTCAAAATCAATCGGAGCGCTTCCTCCAGGCGCGTGTGGGGCCTAGCAGAACGAGCTCCAGAATGTCAACACATGCTCCACTGTCTTGCCAAAGAACTTCCCATGAATGAGATTTACAATTCTTCAGAGGCAGGACTGCCAGTTTCTCCGCGGGAGGGAGCGGAGTTAGGCAAATGAGCTCTTCAAGCCTGCCCCGTTAGTGCTCCCATTTCGTGGATGAAGCAACTGAGATTCCTAGAGGGACTCGCCAAAGGTCACCGAGCTGGAAGGTGGCAGGGATCCCAACCAGGGCTCTTGCCGTGGCTTCCCCGGGAGGGAAACTTTGGTTTCCCAGCAAGCAGCGGGGCCTAATCCAGGCTAGCAGTGATCTAGGGTGCCCGGGAGGGCCAGCCTTGGATGTTGCCACAGGAAAGTCCCTCGAGGGAGAGTTTGGGGGTGGAAAGGAGAAGGAGTGGACATGGCTGAGAACTGTGAGCCAAGTATACAAGGGGGTTCTGGTTGGCAGAAGTTGAAACAGAGTAATTTAGAATAATTAACTAAGTAAACAGGCTGGAAATGGGCGACTGTCAAGGTGTCCCTGGAGCCCTCCAGACTCCTTGGCCCCATAAACCGAGCCAGGGCTCTGTAAACGCCGCTGGAGACCCTGGGAAAGGAGTGATGGAGCTGGCTCAGCCCCAGGAGCTCTCCCGGGCCTTTGGAGCTCTCCATTGTATGAAGAGCCGCCCCCTGGCCCCACCAGGTCGGAGCTGTGGGCACTGGGTAGAAGGAAGCATCATGGGACCCAACGCCTCTGGCAGGATAGGGGAGCCAGAGTGGAACCCAGGCTGCCTTCACAGAATCAGCACTGCTGGCCATGTCCAACACCATCTCCTGAGAAATACAATCGTGAGGGGCAAGACCAAGAACCCTGGGAGGTCCCAGTGGGAAAAGCAGTCATGGGAGGCTCTCCAAAGGGAGTGAGCTCCACACTGAGATGGTTCAGGGATACAGGAGGAGGCAGAAGTGGGGGGAGGACATTTCAGGTGTTTGGAAATTGGGGAGTAGAGCAGAAATTTTATAATAAAGTGGAGAGATTCGGGCTCAAATCCGGCCTCTCATTGACAAGCCCTCCCTGGAAGGGAGTTACCTCTCCAATGCTCAGTTGGTGATTTCGTGTGAAGAGGTGAGACAGGATGTATTGGAGTGGAATGGTGGGAGGGTCTGAGCAATGGCTGGAGTCTGGAGGGCCAGAATGCAGATGGAGCAGCAGGAAGGGGGCCAGCAGTCTCTAGGGATTGGCTGAAGATTTCTGAGCAGAGGATGGCCTGGTTATCCCAAGGATGAACAGGCCTTGTCTCTGACCCCACAAAGGGTTAGCCTAAGAGACCAGAAGCCCCCTCTCCTTGCTCTTAATGGCCCACAAGATGAAGGGCTTCTCTTTGCTAGTCCCCAAGATTCCAGCTTCTCCTCCTACCCCCTCAATGTAACTAGTGGCCATTGAGCTGTGAGTTTGCCAGTCACTCACATCCTTTAGCAAGGGGCCAGGGCACGTGTGGCTCATGTGGCCAGTACCCAAGCTTACGCCTTTCATGTACATGGGAAGAAGCCTGCTTGATAGCTAAGCCAAAAATGGCAGCTTTATGGGGAAGGGACTGGCAGAGGTGGGCAGGGTGACCACAGAACTACTTGTAGAGACAGAGAATGGAGGAGCAGAAGTCTTCTCTACAGCCAGGAGATATGTGTGTGTGTGTGTGTGTATGTATGTATGTATGTGTGTATATATATATATACACACACACACACATACATATGCATATATAAAATAAATATAAATTCTATATAATATAGTAGAAATAGAAATAAATATAAAGGAAAAATATCCTTGCAGTATTCTTTGATATCTGGCCCAGTGCCTTCATTACACCAGCAGACTGTTGGAGGAAAAAAATCATTATTTAAGAAAGACAGGAACTGAGAAAGGCCTTTTGTGTCCTCATTGACATCATGGAAGAGAAAGGCCCTGTCCCAAATAAAGCCCGGCAGGTGCTGAGATTTCTGACATTTCAGAAGCCAGAATCCCCCCCTCAGCTCTTTTCTGGGATCAGCTTCTCTCAAAAGCAATTGTTTAGATTGTCTGTGGTTTATTTTTTTAATTTCCCCAAATGAATTTATTTATTTTTATGACTTATAGTTCTTTCCTTCTTCCCACAAACAGTTTCCCTTTGGTTTTCTTCCTGTCAATTTCCTTTATTTTGTTCCATCCTTGTTGGAAATGTCCTTAATAGTGCCATAGTTTAGAATCACAAAATGGCAGTTTATAGTTTAAAACAAAAAAAACAGAACATCGGAGCTGAGAAAGAACTTAGAACATAGACCACGGGATGTCTGAGCTGGGAGGCCCTTTGAATATACAGCATCTAACCTAGAGCTCTGATCTTTTATTACCCAGAGCTCAGGGAAAAGGCCAAGGTTGCATGGAAATCGGTATCACTTCCCAAGCAGGATTAATGGATTGGGTCCATAAATGTCATGCCTCAAAGTCTCCCAAGGCCAGATTATTTCAGAAAATTCAGGCAAAAGGTAGTTTTGTCTCTTTTTTTTCTTTTTGTGAGCTTACCCTTGTCTTCACCCACCAGTATATTCTTGCAATAGCTCATCTGCAAAACGGAGATGCTGTGCTCTGTACTAGAAGGCCTTTTCCTGTTTAAAATTGTATGATATGAAATTTCTTCTCAGGCCTGATAACCTCTGTTGGAAGGCCTCATTCAGGTAATTTGTGAGCATTTGTGATCTGTTTTAATGGCCCTCACAAAGCTGACTTTCTATGTTCTGTGGTCCCTTATTTCTTTGTTCTTTGTTCTAAGTTCCCTCCTGATATTCACATTTCCTATTCTATGTTTTAACAGTATATCCAACTCACATCCTCTCTCTGTGTGTCTCTTTTTGTCTCTCTGTGTGTGTCTGTCTCTCTCTCTGTCTGTCCCTCTGTCTGTCTCTCTCTGTCTCTGTCTTTTAATTCTAACATTTTTTCTCAATCTGGAACTCTATGTTCTAAGGTCCTTCCTTGCTTTAATAATCTTTATTCCAAGTTTCCCATAAGTTATGACATTCACTGTTTTACAGCTTAAGGTCCCTCTGGGATTGGGCTTTTCAGGTTTTAAAAACTCTCTCCTCTCAGATATGATATTCTATCATAATTCTTATTTTCTGTAATTTTCCTCTGCTCTAATGTTCCAGACTCTTACAGACCTAAAAGTTGCTCAAAGAAGGGCTGCATTACTTGTGGTTCAAAGATCCACAAAATCAGACACAGAAAAATGAATTATGAGAAGTTTGTTGAGCTTACAATGATTGGGTGAGTGGGGGATTGTCACACACCAAAAAGATTTTGGGGGAGCAGGAGTAAGCTCCTTCTTGGGCTCCTGAAGTTGTTTTTTGTGTAAATGGAAGGCGAGCACCCAGGCTGAAACTCTGGCTCTTTGAACATATTAAACTGTATAACCTTTCTAATGTGTTTGTTTTTCTTTCTGGACTCTCAGAATATCCTTTCTCCCAGCAGATCAGCCTGGCTGGGTGATATACTGAGAAGGCCACCTTCTGTACCCAGGTGTCAGAGGACCTGAAATCACATCTTGCTCCAGACACTAGTTAGCTGTGTGACCCTGGGAAATCAATAAACAAACATTTGAGAAGTGACTATGTACCAGGCCACTGGAAAAAATAAAGGCAAAAATAGTCCCTAAAGGAGCTAGTGCTCTCTCTCTCTCTCTCTCTCTCTCTCTCTCTCTCTCTCTCTCTCTCTCTTTCTTTCTCTCTCTCTTCTCTTTTTCTATCTCTCTGTCTCTGTTTTTGTGTCTGTTTGTTTGTCTGTCTCTGTCTGTCTTTCTGTCTCTATCATTCTCTCTCTCTCTCTCTGTCTCTCTGTCTCTCCTCCTCTCCCTCTTTCTCTCTCTCTGGCTCTCTCTGTCTTTCTCTCTCTCTCTCTGTCTCTGTATCTCTGTCTCTCTGTTTCTCTCTGTCTCTGTCTCTGTCTCTGTCTCTCTCTCTCTCTTTCTGTGTATATGTGTGTTTATGTGTCTCTATCTCTTTCTCTCTCTGTGTGTGTCTCTCTCTGTCTCTGTCTCTGTCTCTCTCTCTCTCTCATATATTGGTTAATATATGCAAATTAGAACTTTCCAAACAACTGCCAGGAAAAAGCCCTCCCCCTGGTTTTCAGTTCAAAGCTAGGTCCCCCCTACAACCCAAGCTGGATTCCTGACTTGGCCACTTAACACCTGGGGGATCCCAGGGACCCACCTCCCCTCTCTGGTCCCGAGGACTGGGGGTGGGGGTAGATGGTCCGGGGAGCTGGGAGATGGGAGAGGTGCCTTTGCTGTCTCTCCATCCTGGGCTCAGGAAGTGCCTTTGGGCTCCGGGAGCCCACAGGCCACATTCTCACTTGTCTTACTTCGCCAACTCGGAGCCAAAGCGTATGAGATGATTGGAAACAGTCTTGCCTGGAATCCCGCCTGGAGCCGGTCCATGTTTCTGTCTCCTTGGTGATCGTCTCCACTTTTCCTCTTTGGGGCTTTGGGGTCCACGGAGTGAGAGGGGGTGGGTGGCAGGGGGGCCCTTCTCCTCCTCAGCCGCGGCTCTCAGGAAGGCTGAGGCTGAATTATGGTGTTTTGAAACCAGCTTCACTCAGGATGTGTGGGGTCTTCCAGTGATTGTCCAAATGATTCTGGACTGGGCGGCCTGGGCCACCCCGATGTTACTTCCTCATACTAACTCAGCCCTCATTTTCAGATTCAGCTTTGGGGAAACTGAATACTCTGGATACATATTTTGTTTAACGCGATGCCAAAGTACACATTTGTTTTGGAAAGGCAGAAGACTCCTGACTTTTGTTTTATTTTTTAAACTTATGAGATAACTGTTCTCTTCCATCATACAGGGATCTCAAAACCGTGTGTTTCCTGAATGTGGACAAAAGGGGCATTAGCATTTATTCCTTCGCAACACAAGCCGGTGTTGAAAAAAACACTGCTTTCTGTCTCCCAAGAGCCCTCACTGCCATCCATCATCTCCTCCCCGCTCGGAGTTTGGGGGTGAGCTATTGCGGGGGGGAGAGGGGGAGAGAAGGAAGAAGAGATTGGAACGCCAAAGCTCTGAGTTCAAATCCAAGTTTTGATAGCTGGAAATTGGCCAAGCAAATCCAGCCTTTGGGGCTCAGTTTTTTGAATCATCAAGAAAGAAGACTGGAATAGGTTAAAAAAAAATATATATATATATATATATATATATATATATATATATATATATATATAATCCAGTGATGGGTTCAAGTCAAGTCACCTTAAAAAGGTCATCCTTTTCTTCCCTGCCCCCACCCCCATACTTCATTTACCTTCTATGTAAAATAAGCGCTTTAAACAAGGTCATTTGTTACTCTCTCTGTGTATATAAGTACGCACATACCTGTATTTGTATGTCTATGTGTCTATATCTTAATATACATATACAGGGAGGGAGGTAGAAGTTTTTAAAATATTTTATTGCTGTTTTCCATTCCTCTTACTTCTCATTAAATCCCTTTTTCCTATTGCCATTGACCTCCTTAACATGTGCTTAGAAGTAATGCTGCTGTCAGTGAATAGGAACAACTTATTGACTTTTCAACTCTGATTTTAATTGTCTTCCATAATAGGGAGACCGATTCATAACTCCATCATCAACCCATTAATGTCGATGTCATTACATTGCCCTTTGAATCTTTAATAGTTTGAATTTTTCTTATTTTTTTTTACGATGATGTCTAAGGCGCTTGAATAGTCTTTGTTTTAAATTATTTCCCAGATCCAACAACGCCATTTGCTAAAGCTTTTTTTCATCTTTATGTGTCTCTCAGCTTTACCATTTTGTGTTCTAAGGCCTCTTCTAGAATGATATTTTCTATCTTCTGTTCCATGGTCCTTCCCAGTTCTATGTTCTAAGGTCTCCTTTAGTTCTGCTCTAAGGATTCTTTCCCAGTCCTGAAAATGTTCTATGTTCTAAAGTCCCTGCTAGCTCTGACATTTCCCTGTTCCGAGGCCCTTTCTGCTCCAACCTTTCATGGTTAAATTTCCCTCCTCCCTCTTCCTTTCAGTGTTCTAGTCTCTTCCAGCCAGAAGTACTGCCCGGTTCTGAAGTTCCCAGCTTTGAAATTCTGTGTTCTCTAGTCAAAGATTCCAGTTCGAATATTCTATGCTCTGAGGTCTCTCCCAACCAAGACATTCTGTATTTGATGTTTTCTGGATCCTACCAGTGCTGATCTTTTATTTCCTGTCATTTAACATCCAGCCAGGATTTTGATCAACTATACAACCCCAAAATCTACCCAGTGAATTAAGAGTGCTTTTTCTTAGAAACCCCAATTGGAAATAAACGTGTTACAATCATAACTACTTTCTGGGGGAATTGCACGCCTTTGAATCTGTTGCTTTTTTCTCACTTCAGAAATGCTGGTCAGAATCCCGGCTCTGGAAAGCACACTGGCCTCTCTGTGAGCCGCGGCCGTATTGTTCCCCGGTAGCTTTGATCCACCATTTCCTTCTCTTTGTCGGACTTTGCTGGTACAACTCAGAGCATGCCTTGTAAAAGATCCAAATAGATTCACAGAAAACAAATCCACTGTTCCTGTCAAGGCGGCATCAAACAGCCCACTTGGGGCCCAAGTTCATTAGCGCTTATTACTTTGATGAGATCACCGGCAATTTGCCCCTTTCCTTTCTAGCATAGAGCAATTTTGCCTTCGAAATGCTGTCTCTAACGAGGGATTCTTGGCAGGGGTGACTGGAGGCCAAATCTCCAGGCACTTTCTTGCTTAACTCTTCCCATGCTGGCATTTTCCAGGTGCCCAACTGCTTGGGAAGATGGAACCAGCCCCAGGGACTTTGGAAGGTTCCCCAGGGAAGTTGCAGATTTCTTCACTGTCTTTCTGGTTTGACGACAGGATTTGAATTTCAGCTGTTCTGCTGACTTCCATGATCACTAATGAGGGGTTTTTTCCCCCTTTCTTTTCCCCTCCTTTTTTTTTCTTCCTTTTGGCCAGAGACATTTGTGAGAGCCTAATTAACATATGCTCTCTTTGACCTTAAGCTTTGCTCTTTACTGGACTCCCCAAGCATGTCTTTACTGACCTACTAATCCCCTTCCTATCTCTCTAGCTTTCTTACCTCCTATATTTCTCACTGACTTTGAGAACAGTGATATGGGTCGCCTTGCTGCCCTTGAGTCAGACACCCCACCCTCTCCTCCCACCCCACCCCCTCTCCCCAGGCTCTAAACTTTTTTCCTGATTATTTTCCAGGCCTGGAACTCTCTCCTGCCTCATCTCCTAGATTTCCTGGTCTCCTTCAGGTCTCAGTTAAAACTGTCCCTTCTGCAAGAAACCTTCCCCACTCTTCCTTCATACTGGCACCTTCCCTTTGAGATTATTTCCAATTTCTCTTGCACATATCGGCTTTGTATAGATTTACATATAAATGTACAATGTCAATAGTTACATGCGTACATGTCCTTAAGGACAAACCTTTCCATAGCATAACATTTTGTCTCAGAATATAGCATACTGTCGATCACATAGTAAATTAATAAAAGCTTGCCAAATTGGACGGATTTGAATATCTGTGGCAAGGTCAGCCCTATTCTCCATCTTTCCAGCCATAAATGTTCCCTTGAAAAGCTTTTAGGATGACCAGCAGGATGAATACAGAGAGACTTGGAGAGACTGATATGAACTGATGCTGAGTAAAATGAGCAGAACCAGGAGATCATTATATACTTCAACAACAATACTGTATGAGGATGTATTCTGGTGGACATGGCCCTCTTCAACAATGAGAGAATTCAAATTGGTTCCAATTGATCTGTAATGAATAGAACCAGTTACACCCAGAGAAAGAACTCTGGGAAATGAGTGTGGACCACAAGCTAGCATTCCCACTCTTTCTGTTACTGTTTGCTCGCATTTTTGTTTTCCTTCTCAGTTTATTTTTACCTTCTTAATCCGATCTTTCTTGTGCAACAAGATAACTGTATAAATATGTGTGTGTATATATATAATATATATATATTGCATTTAACATATACTTTAACATATTTAACACGTATGGGACTACCTGCCATCTAGGGGAGGGGGTGGGGGAAAGGAGGGGAAAAGTTGAAACAGAAGTTTTTGCAAGGGACAATGTTGAAAAATTACCCATGCATATGTTTTGCATATAAAAAGCTTTAAAAAATTGTAAAAAAGAAAGAAAGAAAGAAAGAAAGAAAGAAAGAAAGAAAGAAAGAAAGAAAGAAAGAAAGAAAGAAAAAGAGAAAAGAAAAGAAAAGAAAAAAAGGCATTTAGGAATGGAACCTTTACTGATCATTGTATCATTAGGTTTAGGTTGCCACTTACTAGAAGAATGGACCTGTCATATAGAAGGCACATAATAAATGCCAACTGCTCATTTGATCAGTCAGACAAATTACATCTTGATAGTATAAACTCCAGACTAGCTCTCTGATGGATAGAACTGATAGAAGTCAGTTTTCTCATCTTTAAAATGGGAAGAGGGGATCCTAACTCATATAATCTCAGAGTTATCATACCTATTTCACATCTGAACAAGAACTCTATCCATAAGTCATCTGACAATTGTTTTAACCTCCAAGAAGAGTTTTTTTTTTTTATTGTGATTGTTGATGTTTTAACCATGCTTCCTTTTAGAGCTTTGAAACAAATAAAAATCAACATCAATACTTCAGAGATCTTATGATCTTTTAGAAATGTGTCATTTTAACCACACAGGAAGGACATAAACATTTGAAAACTTCTAAAGGAAAAAAAAAATCTCCTTTCCTCATATAACTCATTTGCTCAACATCAGCTCTGAGAAAATATACCATCCCTTGGAAGCCTATGCTATCCAGGGGCAAAATGGCAGCAGAGTATCACGAAGTCAAAGGACACTCAAAATTGGCGGTCCTCAGCACTTGTTTTGGTTCTCTCTGCCAGTCTGCCAATCATGAGCTGCTTTTTCCATAGGCTTTGCTTCCGGGGCCTATATACAGTGCATAATGTCTATTCAGCTCCAAGATGGATGGATGGTTTTCCCTCCTCATGGTGTTTTCTATTCTCAGCCTTTCAGAAAATGTAACAAACACTTTCTTGAAAATATCTTCTGCTCCAATGGGGGTGGGGGTTGAATTGTCTGGATTCTTTACACATTTACATAGATTCTTTTTTTCCTTTGGCATCTGACTGGTTCAAGTCAGAAACTAGATCCAAATGGAGGGTCCTTTGCAGAAGATCTAGTCCAGCCAATCATCTCAGGCAGGAAAACCCTTCCAATACCGCCCAGATCATTATTGACTCTCTGCTGTAACATTTCCGATGATGGGGAGTTCATTCGTTGTCAAAGAATTACAGAAATAAAGATTTCAAGCTGGAAGGAAACTTAGAATCCACAGAATCTGGCAGCAAGTCCAGTGACTCTTCCAAGATCACCTAGCTAGTGTGAACTAGAGGCAGGATCAGAACCCATCTTTCCTATTCCTATTCTGTCACTCCATCCACTATGCCATGATGACCCTCAAGGAAAAAGGTCAATGTCAACGCAGGATGGGACTCTACACCTCCACAAACACCTGGGGAGACTTCTTTCTTTCTCTCTTTTCTTTCTTTCTTTTTTTATTTTCCTGAGGCAATTGGGGTTAAGTGCCCAAGGTCACACAGCCAGGAAGTGTTAAGTATCTGAGGTCAAATTTGAACTCAGGTCCTCCTGATTTCAGGGCTCTATCCACTGCACCCCCTCGCTGCCCATTAAGGAGACTTTTTTGAGCAGCCCGTCCTGCTACTTCCAGCTGTCATCCTTAGAGAATTCCTTGTAGTTAAATGCTTCCCTAGAACTGTCATATATAGGTGCCTTCCTGCTGTCTTGTCAGAACAGAATTAGGCTCACCCCTCCTCATTAACACTCGTCAGATATTAATAATAGATATCAACAATAGATACTGTGCTCTATTGCCACAAGTCTTTTCTTTCCTGACCTATGTGCTCCTTGTTCTAACAACTCTTCCTCATTTAATGTGATCGATCAATCAATGGGCCTATCATTAAGTGCCTGTTCTTTGACCAGAGCTATGCTGGGTGCTGGGGAGAGAAATACCCAGACCATGATCCTTCCCCCTCACTGTGCTGCATGAACTCCAGGTTCTAAGTGCTCAATAAATGCTTGTTGACCATCGACAAGTTGACTAAAGTACGGCACCAGGAGACGGACACGGTTCTCTCGCTGTTGTCTGAGCAAACTTGCTTATGGTAAGATGATCGCCTCTTATTTTCTGGAGCCGAATGCGTCTTTCTTTCTTTCTTTCTTTTTTTTAATACGGTCCCAAATCACATTAAATTCATGCCACATTACATTACTGTCTCACGTGGAACTCGTGGTCCCCTGAGTCTCCCTTGCAGGAATTGCTGTATAACTTCCATCCTGTGCTATTCAGAGAGACTTTTGTAACCTAAGGATGGTAAATTGCCCTTAATTTGACCCAAATTTTGTTTATCCCATTATTTCTGTACCTTCAGGTGACTATTAATAATCATTCAAGTAACCCCTCCCAGCTCTGCATTATCTGCCATTGTTTACAGTGGCTGGACTAATGCCTATAATGCACTCTGCCCCATAAGAGCCCTCCCTGTGACAAGACCTACCTCAAGCACTGCCTTCAAGTTTTTCCTGATCTTCCCAATTTCTTCTGCCTCCTACCCTGCCTCCTGTCCCTTCTGCCATTTTAGGCTAAATTAGCATTTGTTCTCTATATTTATTTTGTAAATACTTTTTATGCAGGTATCTTCCTCAATAGACTATAAACTCCTTAAGAGCAAGGACTTCTTCCTCCTTCCCTCCTTTCTTCCTTCTCTTTTTTCTTCCTCCCTCCCCATTTTCTATCCTTCCTTCCTTCCTTCCTTCCTTCCTCCTTCCTTCCTTCCTTCCTCTCTTCTTTCCTTTCTTCATTCCTCTCTTGTCTTTTTCCTTCATTCATTACCTTCTTCCTTCTTATCTTCTTCTCTTATTTCCTTTTTTCTTCCTTCTTTCTTTCCTGACTATTCCCTTTATCCTTTCCTTCCTTCCTCCCTTTCCCCCACATTTATTGGTGTACTTATATTTTTAGTGCCTACCAAATACTTAGCACAAAGAGGTAATTAATAAACGCTTATTGCTTCATTTCTAGATTCAATCTCAAACTTGATTAGGAACGCCATATATCTCTTAGTGGAAGGTTTTGCTGTTATTGTCTAGTGTTGAACGAAACAAACCAGAGTCAAATCTCTTAGACGTTCCACGGGGGAATATCCTCAAGATTTCAACCAATTCTTTACGCAATGCCCTTTTCTTAAAGAATTAAGGACAATATTAAATAATTAATGGCCGATTACGACAGCCCAACTATCATAAATGGAATTTAAATAGCCTGAAATGGATGAAGTACTGCGGAGAAACGATATGGTTCAATTCTTTCATTTTACAGATGAAGAAGCTGAAGCTAAGAATTTAGGAAATGAATCCCTGTTGGCTAACAGAGTCAGGGTCTTAGTCTAGATCCTCTGACTAAAAACCCTCTGCTTTTTGCCCCATGGGACCACACTGATCATGCCAGTTTAAATCCTTTGTTTGCCTCAAGAGGAAATCGTGTGTCAGAGAGATGAGATGACATGACTGAAGTTACACAGTAAATTAGTAACAGAGTTTGGACCCAGATCTGACTACCAACCCAATGTTTTTTTTTTGTTTTTTTTGTTTTTTTTTTTTTACTAACATGTGCAATCTTTCTCCAATACTAATCTTGTAGGACTAGATAACCTCTTCTGTTTGTTATATTGAGGATTTATTATGTGTATGATTTGGCTATTGAGGTCCTTTCTGACCCTCAAATGTAGAACACAAAGATTGGGATAGAATTAGGGTTTTTTGTTTTGGTTTGGTTTGTTTTGGTAGAGGTGGGGGTGGTTTGGGGAAAACCGTCATTACACTATTTGCCTGTATTGAGTTCTCAGTCCACTAATATACCCAGATTCAAATTCATTTTTCCATTTGCCTTTTTCCATTTGACTCTGGTGCCTTTCACATGAAAGAACCCAGAGATGAATACATGTGGAGAGATTCAGATGCTGACTGTGTGGGCACCTCAAAGCCCCTCTAGTCTAGTTCTCTCCCATTAAATATGAGTAAATTGAGGCCTAGGACATTAAAAAGCCTGTTTAAGTTCATAGAATTAAATATCAGAAATAAGATTTGAACCCAAGGTCTTTAATTTCAGTGTCAATTGTCTTTCCTTGTGTCACAGAGAATCAAAGGAATAGAATTGTTTCTTCTATTCTTTATTTCAATATTTGCAGTAAAAATCAGTGAAGATTGAGTTTACCCTACTCTTTATTGTCTTCAATGGAAATATGCAAGAATCTCTATGGTTAAAAAGCCTTTTGACAAATTTGAAATGAGCATCTACCTATTCTGTGACACTATGGAAAGATCATCAACTGTAGAGTCAAAGCACGTGGCTTTAAATTCTACCTTTGACCCTTTTCTGGGTCTCAGTTTCTTCATCTGTAAAATGAGAAAGTTGGGCCAGGTAGCTTCTGAGGTCCCTTTCTTGTGAACTTAGCCTTGGGCAATAAACTCTGTACTTTATCTCTAGGCCTGTTCTCAAAGTCAAAGCCTTTCAAAATGAGCAAGACAAGCCAAAGACTCGACTTGGTCATCAGAGCCTTCAATAAGCAAGGGTTAATTCCACATCCCTATGAGACACTGAAGGACTGCATCAGAGTCCCTTCAGCTGAGAGTTTTTTTTTTAATAAACAGAGAAAAAAGCATCAAAACATTTAAGAAGACCACACGATTGCTTTGCAAGATAAAAGAAAAACTTAAGATGTCTTTAGTTTGCCAGCAGCTAAGAGTCATCAGTGGGTAAATGGATATAATCAGTGGGTGTAATGGATGATGCTGGAAACCATAGTGAAGGCATCTTTTCTTGACACTAAATTGTTCCTAGGAGTCTGGCAAAGAGCCCAGAGAAGCTGACCTGTATCTCAAGGATCTGACTATCGGCCACCTTGCACGTCCTTATTGTGAGCTTTTGACAAGGGGGAAATTTGAAATCAGAAGAATCTGTGCACCTTGGAGCAGGTGTTCCTGCTTTGTCCAGCTCAGGGGCACTCTGATCATACTAAACTCAAATAGCTGTGACCCAGCTAGTTCCACTGGGCAAGGGCACAGAGGAAGAAAAGGAGATTTTCAGTGTGATTCATTCATTTGTTCTCAATTTCACAAGAGTTCAGACTAAGAAGCTCTATGTGTTACAAAATAGGATTCATTTGGAGTCAGAGGATCTGGGTTTGAATCTCAGCAATATTGTTTTTGAACTAAGGGATGTTAGACACATTTTCCTTGCCTCTGTGGATCCTACTTTCTTCACCTGTAAAGTGAGGCTTAAATTAGCTGATCATTGAGGCACTCAGTTCGAAACATAGGATTTTATGATAAAAATGTGTTCTTGAGTTCTTGATATATGATCACATGCTTCTCCAAATATCCTCCATTGCAGAATAACATGGGTCAGTCTCTATGAGTCTGCTCGTGAGTCTACTCACGGTCCCTTTCAACTAAATCTTGTGAGCTGTGAACTGTTGCCACACCTGTAGCTACCGGGCAACCGACTACGTGGGAAGATCCTGTCCCTGATTGTGGGTGATCATAGAACAGTACATTTTTTGTACCACTTGAAGGCTTTAAAAACAGTGAGATAGGTGGTGAAAGCATTTTATCACCATTTCACACATGTGAAAATCAAGGCTTGGAGGGGAAATTGATTCCACAAAAGTCCTACAGTGGGAAGATATTAAAACACAAGCCTCCCAGTTCCTTTGCTCATTATACCACAATACAAACCAGTGAGCTTCTGTAAAGTTCCTAATTTGTGCTTGGAATCAAATGACAAGAATTCAAATTTTTAACCCTACCTGTGTGATCTTGGGCAAGATATTTGACTTCCATAGGCCTCAGTTTCCTTATCAGTAAATAAAAGAGCAGGAATTAGATGGTGTCTAATGGCTCTAGATTTTATGAATTTATATCACTCACACAAATTTATATACATACACACATCATTTCACCAGTATAATCCTCAGTTGTCCTATCTGTAACACGAGGGGATTGGACTGCTGAATTTAGAATCCCACAAAGAACCAGAGCAACTGCTGAAAAGCACCGATTCACAGGGCAAATCTCTGGAGAGAGAGAGCCCTCACCAGTGAAATGACTAATCCTTCAAGTTTTTCGGGGAGTTTTCGAGTTATTATTCAAAGCCAGATTCTAGAATCATAGACTCTGCTCAAAGCATAATTTGTACTTTAGAGAAGGGACCTTAGAATCATCAGGAAAAATGAGTGACAACATTTAGAGAGGGAAAGAGGCTTTTCCAAACTCACATGGCACCTCCAGGGGAGAACTTCTCCACCAAGTGCTCTCTCCACAACATGACATTCTCTCCCTCCCATTTCAGGTGTTCCAATCAAGGACCAAAGCCACCTTGGGCGATTATTGGACAATGAGCTCTGGGATGACTCTGTGTGTCTTTGAGGGAAGCTCTGTCTGTCCCCGAGGCTCTGTCATCATGTCTCATCATCAGTGCATGAATTTACAAACATCACACAAAAGTATTATTTGTAATAAAACTGACTAATGAGTAGCAAAGGCCAATTATTGGTGTGCGCCTGCTGGCTGGGGCTGGAGCTAATCGTGCAGTGTTCAGATTTACAGCTCTGTGTTTGCCTTAGTGAAATTTTAATCACTCATTAATTTATGGATTGTGAGACACTTCACGGGCCTCGAGTCTTGCAGGACTTGTTCCATCCAGGAACTGGAAGACTGAGCTTAGTATCGTGGCAGGGAGGCTGTGAGGGACTTCCTGAATTATTCACTGGGATGAATCAATGAAAATGCATCTATTAAACACTCACTGTGTACTAAGCCCTATACCACAGACAAGAGAGTGTTAGTGGTAAGCTTGAACACATCTGGACCAAGGAATGAGGAGGGTAAATTTCCTTCCTGCAGTAGGAATGTGAGCTGAACCCATTGGTCAGTAGGGATCCCTCAGGCGCCACCTGTATGATCTTTATGTCTCTGGATGTCATTGTTCTATAAATTGGGGGTTCGAGTCCCTGTTGTATTTTGACTATTTTTTGGCCTTTTTCTGTATATCTCTCCCCAACAGTTGACACAGTGTTTGCCACCGAGCAAGCAATTTCTACGTGCTTGTTGAGGTGAATTCTCCCATATCACTCTGTACTGCATTGATTTAGATGGCTGTTTGTTCTTCTGCTGAACTATAATAGAATACAACCTTGATATCGCTTCAAAAATCAGTGACCTTATCAACTAGAGACGGCCATCCACTGAACCATGTTATTGAAACTTCTTGGTGACGTTTCAGTTTCCTGAAGCTGGAAAGGCCCTCTGGTCCCCTGGCTGCTCCAATAATAATCCCTCAAAACAGGTCAGGCAGAGCATCCTTAAGACTTCCATGCAGGGAGAATCCACCAGCTCCATAGTCAACTCAAAAAACTGAGTTCCAGTTTGGATTCCTCTCATTTTCAGGATTGGTTCTTCGTGACATTAAGTTTGAATTCACTTCTTTTCTCCTGCTTTTTTCTGCATATTCTTCCTCCTGGAAGCCAAAATGAAATGCCTAAATCTCTTCCCTATTCCAGTTTCCCAGATAATGCAGCCATCCTTGCCTTCATCCCACCTACTCTAGAATGAAGGTCCCCATCCTCTCTAATCAATTCTCATCCTCATCATAGGATCAGAGATGCTTTAAAGATTGATTACAACCTCAACATATGACAGGTGAGGAAGTCGACCAATAGGGACAGTAGATCCTTGGCCAACCTGACCTATTTTTTTTGCTTACATTGCATCCCAGTGCTTAGTATGGTGCTGTATGTATGCAGATATACAGTAAGTGCTAAATAAATGCTTGCTGATTTGACTTGGCTTAGAAAAGGAGACTAGGGTCCTTTGGGTCCTTTGATTCCTGAATCAACCCCCTTCTTACTGCTATATATTGCCTTGAAAGAGGAAGTATAGACCCAAGGTTTTAGAGATAGATGCTAGCTCCCTCATTTTACAGACAAGGGAACTGAGACCCATTGAATTGAAGTAAATTATAGAAGTCACACAGGGGGTAAGTGACAGAGGCAGGATCTTCCAAGTTTTTAATTTCAGAGCCAAGACTTTATCTGTTGTATCACATAAAAACCTTCATTATGCTACTCACCCTTCTCTGGCTACTTTCCAGGTTATTAATGTCCTTCCTAAAATATGGCCCCCAAAGGAGCAGAGGCCTGGAGAGGGAAAGTAAATTGTGGAATCAGGATTTAAATTCAGGCCATAATTTCCTGGATTTAGAGGTAAAAGACACCTTCAAGGCCATTCAGCTTGACCTCATTTTAAAATATGGGAAACTGAGGCCTATGGGGTGCTCCCCACATGATTCCACATGAGAACCGTTCAAAGTTAACAATTTAAATCCCTCATTAGCAATTCCTTGTTCTTTCCAATAGCTGTGATGTCTTTGACTTCAGAGAAATTAACGGGATAACAGGAAGCATGTGGTACAAGCTATACTAGAAAGGCGTCCAACCTTCAGCCATACTAGCCAGTGGCCCTTTAGCTGCTCCTTGAAGACCTCTCAAAATGGGGAGCCCACTCACCACCTCCTAAAGCAGCTCTGTCCTCTTTGGGGAGATTTTTATGGTCATCAGGCCTAAATTGTCTTCTTCAAAAACCCCCCATTGCTCCTGAGTCTACCCTTTGTAGCCAAAGAGAATGAGCCCCTCCTCCAAATGGTAGCTTTTCCAGTTCTTGACCATGGCTGTCCTGTGCCCCTTCTCAGTTCCTTAACCAATCTTCTTACCTCCCAGTCTCAAGGTGCTTCACAATCCTAATGCCTTTTTCCAGAACCCATCCAGCTAATCTGTGTCTTCCTTGAACTATCACACACACACACACACACACACACACACACACACACACACCCTACTGTCTTATTACTAGGATTCTCTGGAAGAAGAAGCAGAAGAAATCACTCTTGACAGATGAACAGAATATGAACAAAGATGATAGAGTTAAAGGGGTGTCGTAAAAGCTGCCTTTCCGACCCTAGAGTCAGCACAAACACAGGCAGACAGATGAAAGCAAGGACAATTTGCGGAATGGCCCATGATGACTCCAAAAAATCATGGGAAATCCTCTAGGCCTAAGTCTGAGAAGCAGGTTGCGGGCTCTCCTTGAAGGGGCCCTAACTCGTTCTCTTTCTCAATTAAAACTCCCTGTGGGATGGATATCCACAAAGTGCTTCCAGGTCAATGCCCGCTCCTAAGCTTCTGGGTAAGGAAATACGGGGGACCTCAGGAAAGCCCAAAAATGACCTGATGTGGAGGGGAAAGGGGAGTCAGAAAGGAACCCACTTGTTAGGGAGCCGGTGACCACAGTGAAGTGAATGACTTTCTTGTTGCTGGTCTCCGGGCCAAGAAGTTAGAATTTCTGCTTTGCTGGCATTTCTGTGGGGAGTGGGGGAGAAACGCAGACTTTATGATATGTTTTTCTACCAGGAGGAATCAAAGACCTTGCAGGTGTTAATTGGGGAAATGCCGGGGAAAGGCATCGATGAAATTTCTTAGGGCGGCTCTAAATTGATTTGTGAGTCTCTTTGGGGCTGCCGTGGGCCTGAGGTAAATGGGAAGTTTTCCTTCCTGGCGCCTCCCTTCCCTTCTGCCTCTTCCCCCTCCCCCCCAGTTTGAGTAGATCAGGAGAGGCTGCATTTCCTAGTGATGGTGACATAAGCCAGAACCGCTTTCCCCCCAACCTACCACCCATGAGTGGGCCACACAGAGGAAAGGGGGGCACCCAACGTGGGAGAAGCAAGAAACCTCAGCTACCTCTGCTGCCAAAAGTCAGAGCCACAATTTTCCTCTTGAAATTCATAGGATTTATATGAGTAATTACAGATTACAAAAATGATGACGGCTTATGACCAAAATTGGTAAGAATTAAGGCTTCTCTTGGTACCACTAATAATAATACTAATAGTGACTATTCCTACAATTATTATTAATAATAATTATAGCTACTTATAATAATAAAGGACATCTAGGTGGTGCAGGAGCTAGAGAGCTGGGCCTGGAATCAGAAAAGGTTCAACTTCCCAAGTTCAAGACAGAGAATGAAGCCACTGAATCTTCGCTCTGGTTCTCATATCTATCTATCTTTCATCTATCTATCTGCTATCATCCATTAATCTAACTACTCATCTATTCATCTATCTATTTGAAAAATCTAGAAATTAATCACATTGATGTATAACCACCATTTCAGACCTTAATGTTCTATTTTTCCAGATTTAAAGTTTGTTCTTGTACTCTTAAAATCTCCCTTTGGAACATCCTCTTCACATACATAAGGAACCAGACGGTCCGAGGCTGGATCCTTGGAAGACACGTGCTGGGAGTCCTTCCATGCTAGAAAGGCTTCCAGCCCTGGCTCATTGTGGTTTTTATTCAAGGAATAATACATGTATATTCCAATGGACATTTAAATCTAAATGATACTTGGCTTCCCAGTGGAGTCACTCAACATGCTTGATCTCTTTCTTGAGTTCTTCCATTAGTTAGTGTGTAGTTAGCAACGGCCCATCCTATCTGTCCTAGGTCACACCATGGGACTGGCACCTCTGAATCCCAATGGCAGCCATCGCACTGGTATACTATCTGTTGTCTGTAATGTGTTACAGTGTGATCACACCCACTTCCTGTCTTTTCATGGACCTCTGGGTGATCCTCAACATGAGGTTGGTTGATTTTTTTTTTTTCTGGGATTATAGTAACACCTTCTAGGAGCAATCTGGCTTAATACAGAAAGGTTTGGACTAGGTCACAAATTTAATTCCATTTAATAAGCATTTAGCAATTTTGTGCCAGGAACTTTGTGAGTATTTGGGTCTACAAGACCAACCCCACAAGAAGCAGTAGATGCAGCGCTGGGCTTACAATCTAAAAGACTTGAGTTCAGATTCTATCTCAGTCAGTCACTTACAGGTTATGTAATCCAGAGGAAGTCACTTAATACCTCTCAGACCCAGTTTTCTCATTTTTGAAACACCAACCTTACAGATCATTGTAAAAGCAAAATGAGATGACTTGTGTGTTTTCCATACATTAAAGGGCTAAGTGAGTGTAATAATTATATTTTCATTGGTATTATTACTATTATTATCTAAAGGAGTTGACATCTCCTAAGGACACTGATAATTCTGAATTTATAACTGTGATCCTTGGAAACAGTACCTGCCTTCAAGGAGTTTATACTCTTCTATACAAAAAAGAGGCGTAGACAGATAGATAAGTGAATAGAAATAAAATCCAAAATGACATGAGGTTAAACAAGCTCGCATGGTGTTGGGTGGGAGCAAGTAGGCTCTGCATTAGCTGTGCATCCAAGAGAGCTAAGGATTCTCAGAGTAGGTAGTGGTGAGGAAGGAGAGATTTCCAGACCTTAGTGACAGGCTGTTCAAAGATGAGGAAGGGAGAGATGGGACATGAATTGGGAAGAGCCAATCGACTAGTTTGGTAGGAACCTAGAGCCCATGAAGGAGAGCAATGCTCAATAAGTCTGGGGAGATAGACAGGCTGGGGCCAGACAGGGAAGGGCTTTCAATGGCACCCTGCCCATAGGTCCATTAAAACCCCCCACCTTCTGCTCAGGGGGGTTCTCTCAGGAGGTAAAAGGTGCTGTTTCTTGCCCCATTCCTGGGCCTTCCCACCCTTTGCTGCCTCTGAACACAAAGGAGACAGATCCATGGCCAGTAGCAGTCCAGTGCGGTCCGAACCTTCTTCCTTGGTGTTTTTTCTTAATGCTTTTCCCTGTTCCTTTTGTAAGGAAAACTTTGAGCAAAATAAACACTGCCTGGGCTCCGTCAGAGCAGGAGGCGCCAGCTCTGACTCCGGCTCTTGCCCGAGGTGTAAACCAACCATCTGTTTGGTTTATGGGCTTCTGGCTCCCCAGGAGCGAGTGCAAGGGTCTTATGTCCATGTTTTCTTTGATTTCCTTCCACATCTTTCCTCAGAAAAGAAAACTTGCCCAGAGTCTTAAGGCAGCAGGCGCTGTTGCCCTCCGAAAATGCCAGGTGATTCTGGGCAGTGCTAAGTATAATAATAATCGACGTTCCTTGGAGGTGGGCAAGACCTAGGTTAAAATCCATTTTCTCACACATACTGACTATGTGACATATCCCATGTTCTCTTAAGGCCCCAGAAAAAAAAATTGAGATCACAATTTATAGATGATTTGTTTAAACCCATTGGTAGAGAGAACTTCTATGCTGGGAGCTTTTAACATGATTTAAATTGTGAGAAAAGAACCTAATGCTTTGAAGTTTGTATTGCAACAAACATCCATAATCACACTGAATCGTGGCTCCTCCTGGCAATCTGGGGATGTGGACCTGCAGGGGGCATTATTATCACTTGGCAGAAGACAAAGTTGGGGTTCCCAAAAGCCAGCCAGCTTATTTGGAGTGAAAGTCACCTTCAAGTCACCAGCCCTTGAATCAAGAGACACAGCCCAAGGAGGGCAGATCCAGGAGATCAGGAGGCCTTTATCCATCCTGTCAGTCACATGATCCCAATGGTAAACCTTTGGTTCCTCCCTTTACCCCCAGTCTGTCCTACCCCTCCAGCCCCACTTTCATTTCTACGGAGGCTTGACTGTAGGTCAGCCATTCACTAATGTCCTCCCCTCTTTTTTGGTTCTAGAATATGTTAGACCCTTGACCTCCTACCATCTCTGCCTGATAACGGACCAAAAACATTAGTCATTTTTCTGATTGACTTTTATTTTTCCAGTCTCCCCCAAGCAGCCACGTGCTACTGGAGGCAATCGTGAAACCTTGTTGAATGATTCACTAGAATTCATATTGCCTGTCCTTGGAGGGGTGCTAAGTTCCCTGGGTAATGATTCAGAGTTCAAATCGAACTTTGTCAACTTATTCACAGTGTCAAGTAAACATTTATTTAGTGCTGACTAAATATCAGGCACTGGACTAACCTTCCTGAAAATGAAATGCTTGCTTCAAAGGTAGTTTATGTGGATTCTTTCACCATAAAGCTCCTTGAAGTTGTGACCTCATGGACAGAGAAACCCCCTGCTAGCAGCACTAGGGTAGTGCTCCCAGTGGATCACTACAGGCCAGACCTACTGCTTGCTACTTTGGGGATGGTCACTGATGAGAAAGGGCTGTGGAGGCTCATGACTGAGAAGACAGTTCTGAGCTCCCTACCCTTACTCCCCTACCATACCCCCCCCATTTCTGCAAAAGCAGTAACTGAAAAGAAGAAAGGCTTCCTCTCTCTGTCAGGAAAATTGCAGCAGGAAAATTGCAAAGGAGTTTCAGGAAAAGACAGAAGATGGCCAGCATCTTTGCCCAGCAAATGTATAAGTGAGTCCCTCTTGTTACAGCCCTTCCTCATTCTAGTCTTTAAAGGGGCTTGACCCAGACTGACTTTTATTCACAAAGGACCCCAGTGCTAAAAGTATTATTAGAACCCTGGATTTGAAGTCAGCAAGACCTGGATTCAAATTTGACTGCAAACATTTAATTACTGAGTGACTTTGAGGAAGTTACCTAATCTCTCTGAGTCACTGTGTCCTTATCTGTTAAATGACTATTACCTGAAAGTTTCTAAGGTCCCCTCCAGCTCTCAGGCTGTCGTCTTTGATCCTATTAGCCTACAAAAAACAAGGGAAATCCATTTGCTAAGGAATGGAGGGAGGAGGGGGAGCAGAATGAGAAAGAATGCTGCTTTTGAAGGCTGGGAGAGTTGAGACATTCATAAGAACAGAACGGGGGAAGGGGGGAAGGGACAGGAAATCCAGTTAGTGCCTTATTTATTCTGTGCTATTGAAGATGAGTTGTTGAACTTGAGGTACCTAACCAGATAATTAAAGGCTTAAGCATGAAACCTTGGGAAAAGGAGGAGTTTACTATTTCACAAAGAAATTCCTTTAAAAAGGAACACTGAAGATAATTTAAGTTTTTCTTTATAACTCAGGGTCATCGTCACAAGACACCATCATTGTGCTATCCTGACTGGGAAATCCTTTGGGGCTGCCTTTTTATCCTCCTCCATTCTCAGGCTGTGTTTTTGCTTCTAATAAGGCCTCCTCCCCTTTCTGAGATGAGATTTCTCATCTGCTAAGACCCGGGTTACAACTGTACATAAACTAAAGTTATGAAATATTGGGAGCCACTCCAAGGAAGACTCCTTTGCTTTAGCAAAGAAACTTTGTAATAGCTGGGATACTCAGAGATCTTTTTGATTATTTAGTTCCTCAATGTGGTTGAAATGTCCTTGAATTGGAAGTCACAAGATTTGATGGGAAGTACCCACTTCTCACTTGGTAGAGTAGCCAAGCCAGGCTAGATCCCAGAACCCATCTGGTTGCTATTGGATGTTGGACTTGGGAGCAGCCAAAGGCAAGAGCCCTGACCAGTCCTGAGAACTCTCTGCACTCCCCACATAACACATGGTAAGGCTGCCCCGAGGCATTCCCATGGGCACTACTGTCTGCCCCCAGAACCTCTTCTTTACCAATGTTATCTTCACAAAATTCTCTCTCTACACCAAGAAACAGCTCTTAGTTAGCCACACTGGATGCTAACTGGAGACTAATTAGGTATTCGTCAAGTCACTTGTAGACCATCCTCTCTCCAGAACCAGTGAGCACTTCAGGCTATTCCAGTATGATCAATAAAACTCTTCCCTTTGCTCAGGATCAACAATATTAATGGAAACAACATCACCAACTACAGCTCTTATCTGAATATCACTTTAAAGCAGGCAAAGCACTTTACTCACATGATCTCATTTGAGAATTTCTTTTTTACTTTTTGAAGGGCAACATCTGGCTGGAACCCTTTGTTTCATAGATTATAAGAACTTGAAGAGAACTTAGGCATTATCTAATACAATTACTTCATTTTATCATTTAGCCTGGTGTTAGGAGCTCTTGCCACATAATTCCCACCTAGCTGCTATCTTATCTCACATTATTTCCTTTACTCACCATTCCAGTCAAACGTTTCTGCTATTTGTTTTCTATACAGGAAATTCCATTTCCCACCTCTAAACCTTTGCATGGGTTGCCTGTAATGTTCAAAATGTACCTTCTTACTTCTTCAAATCCAGTTTCTTCCAAATTATAGCTCAAGGATAAGTTCCTCCCACCAGATGAGCTGCATTGAAATATTCTTTTATGTGCGTTGTATTTACTTCTGTGTAAGCTTCTCATCTGTGAGATAATATACAGTGGTACAGACTCTTAAATGATATAGATATCATTTATTATTATTATTATTATTATTATTATTATTATGCCCCTAATAGGATATACTCTCCTTATTGGCAGGGGGTGTTTATTTGCTCAATTTCTTTATTTTTATCTATTTCCTGTTAAAATCTTCATTCCGGGGCCTGCTAGTCAATTAGCAATGGTTTATTAAACTCTTATTATGTGTCAGGCACAGTGTTCAGAACATAGGTTATTTTTAATAAATGCTGGATTGGTTGGGAATCAAATGACTTGCCGAAGATAATCTAGTCAGAAAATAGCCTTATGAGAAATTAGAACCCAAGCCCCCTCACTCAAAATTTTTCTTACACTGACTTTCTCCTCTTGAGAGCAGATCAGTGTTTGGCTTATTTATATTTGTCAGTGACAATTTTTATGATCTTGGACAAATTCGTTCTCTAGTCTGGTCTCTGTGACATGAAAAATATGGATTCTCTGACGACAAGATTTGGGTGGAAAGTCTCACCTTCAAGTAATTGAATATAACCTGGAATAAGGCTTTCCTTTATTGCTAATTTTCATTTTTCTATATTTCACTTTCCCCATTTGTGATCATTTCTCAGAATCTCGTCAGAAGGTTATTTCCTATTTCCTTCCCCCACCCCCCATTTCTGATGGAGCTCAGAGAAAAAGGGTTTTCTATGGGATACACCTGGATCCCTGGAGCCGTCATCAAATCATCATCCTGGAAGACCAGATCAGCCCATATCCTGTGGAGCTAAACAAATTAAATCATCATGAGCAAACTCATCAGGATTTTTGGGTCAATAAGACATAAAACATTTTTTTCTCTCAAAGCCCTGAATCTGCTTTTCATGCTTTTTTTTCTTTTGATTTTTAAATCCTACGATGCATGCCAGAAAATGTCACCCATCTGTATCTGATTCATTGACAGCTTGTTGATATCACTCAATTCCATGACCTTTGTAGAAGATCTTTTGTCTTTCCACCTGGAAGGTGCATCTCATCAAGGGTATTCAGAGCCTGAAATCCCCCAAACAGAAGTGGCTTTCAGATCTTGTACTGCTTAAGGAAATTGAAGGGCTGGTTGAATCCATTGTGTTGGAGTTAAGAGCATATAGGATTGTCTTTTGGGAAAAGGTGGGAAAAGAGCCATGTTTTTTACTCCTTTCTCTTCCTCAGTTCATATGGATTCTACATCCATCATACATACTGTTTTCATGCAGTTCCTCCTATTAAAAAGTATATTCCTTGAAGGTAGGGTGTGAAATGTGTTCAGGGAAGACTGGTAGCTCTGGTATAAAGGTTGCTGAGCCCTCTACAGGGCTGCTTTCCACCTTTGTGTAGAGGCTACATCAGAAAGCAGGACTGATGAAAATAAAGAGCTGACTATATTTCTTTTTCTTCCTTTTTACACATATTCACTTGCTCTGTCTCTGTCTCTGCTTTTGCCTGCCTCTCTCTCTCTCTCTCTCTCTCTCTCTCTCTCTGTCTCTCTCTCTGCCTTTCTCTCTCTCTCTCTCTGCCCGTCTCTGTCTCTCTCTCTCACCCTGAGAAACCTGTGCTGTTATGCATATATACAACATATATACAACCAAAAATGGAGGTGATCTCAGAGGAAAGACTTTAGGAGGGATCAGGGAGGCCGTCTTATAAAAACTGCGCTTTAAGTTGAAACTTGACAGAAGGAAAAGCCTTCCCTACTTAGTTACTACAAACACAAGCAAGGGACCCATGTGGATCAATGATTCGTGAGGGTGATGTTTCATTGCCAAATAAGGCAGTTCCCTCTTGACACAACTGTGGTCTCCACTTATCCTAAGAACTGGATTGGTAAAGACACCTTTCTGATTATTGCATGGAAACCATCATCCCAGATTTTCCTCAGCAGATTGTTCCAGAGGTGAATGTTCCATCATTGGAAGTTCACCTTTGGGATAGCCATAGGTCTTTGGATATAGGACTTTCCTCGAACTACCTTCCAGGCCAAGAAGTGGAGGCTCAGGTCGGCAGGCTTTTCCTTTCCCCCTCTCCCTTCTCTTTCTCTTTATTCTAGGAGTTAGAATGTCCAGGTGCTGACCCGGTGCCTAATAGAAATCTCTGAATGGGAACAGCACACACACACACACACACTCTGGATGTATCTATTTTAAGCTTTAGAATTTTTCTAAATGATCCTACTTTTATTCTTGTGAAGCCATTCCTGATCAAATTCTATTTTTGTTACAAGGTTACTAGTATCCCTGACAATCCATGAATTCAATATGTTCATTAATAATCTGACATCTCCTTTTGGAGCTATAGTCTGATGGATTCCAGTAAAGTGCTCTCTCTCTCTCTCTCTCTCTCTCTCTGTCTCTCTGTCTATGTATCTCTGTCTCTCTCTCTGTCTGTCTTTCTCTGTCTCTCTGTCTCTATCTCTCTCTCTGTCTCTCTGTCTCTCTCTGTCGCTCTGTCTCTCTCTGTCTCTCTCTCTGTCTCTGCCTCTCTGTCTCTCTCTCTCTATCTCTGTTTCTGTCTCTCTCTGTTTCTCTGTCTCTGTCTCCATCTCTCTATCTCTATCTCCATCTGTCCATCTCTCTCTTCTCTCGCTGTCTCTTTCTCTCTCCCTCTGTTTCTCTGTCTCTCTCTTGTCTGTCTCTGTCTCTGTCTCTGGCTTTACCAAAGAAATATTTACACTGGGAGTGAGAGGCTTTCAAGCTGCTCTATGACCATGATCCAACATGCTGGGACTCTGGGCTCCTAAAAGCCTTGGCTAGAGTCTATGTTCTTATAGCTAGGATAACTTGAAGGTTCCTTCTCTTTTAGCAGATTGGTTATTATCTCAGATAACTATCCTCCAGATGATCATCTTCTTGTGTCTTCTTCCCATTCCTTTACTTGGAGCCTGGCCTTTGCCTGGATTGCTTGTTTCTTTTCTCTCCAATCAGCCAATTCCTACCCATTCTTCACTGATCCAGCTCAAGAGTTTGGCTTCAGGGCCAAGTCAGAAAAGGAGATAAGTTAAATGTCTTGAGTTAAGACCTTGGCAACTGGTGGCGTAGGAAATAAAGCTCTAGACCTGGAGTCGGGAAGATCTGAGTTCCCTTGTGGCCTTAGTCACTAACGAGTTTCGTGATCCCTGGAAGGAATTTAATCTCCGTTTTCTCATCTGTAAAATGGGAGTAATAATAGCATTTACCTCCTGGGGTCATTGTAAAGATAAAACAAGATAATATGTATAAAGTGATTAGCACAGCACCCGGCACAGAGCGGATGTGGTATAAATGTCAGGCAGCACAGCTGTGATTCTTGATCATTCTAAAACATATAAGTCTCTGTATCTTTCTGCAAGTTCATAGCAGCATCGTAAGCATGGATGTCAGCAGAGCCAAAGCTGACACTGGAACAGTAGGTGATGGGCCCTGTAAAGCCTCAGAGACCAAAGCCAGAGGAACAATGAGAGCTCCTCAGTGGCCCCATAACCGGGAAGGGTCAGCAGCTTTACTGGCCCTCTTCCCACATGCTGTGGCCAAATGTGCCTTTATTTATGTGCTCCTTTCCTTGTGAACTCAACGTGTATCTACAATGTCCGTGACACAATGTGTGCCCTCTCGATGACTAGTGTCAACGGAAACACATTTCTGGGGGCTCATAAACTCTAGTTTTAGGAAGGAAAACTTATCGAGTATTTGTACCTGACATAGTCATCTCCTGGGGTCCTAACTTGCCAACTTAAGTTTTGGGTTGATGGAGCTGAGTTGTACACCAGACAGTTCAATGAACCTAGAACACAGAACACAAGTGAAACAATATCTGATCTAACCTCATTTTATAGATGAAGAGAATCAGGAAGAAAAACTTATATTTGTACCTGACATAGTTGTTCCTATGTCCCAGACTGGTTGTCCTAACTTCCTTTCCCCATCTGCAACTGCAATGTCTTCAAATTAAGAACATCGGTCTTAACCAGTTTCCATTTCAGTTTTGGCCTTCGATGATGGGGTTGCCCTTGGGCCGACTCCTGCTTCTGAAGCAGAGGAACCCAGGCAGGAAAGTGATGGGAAGGTCTACCCATATTTCCTTCAGTAGCTCCCTTAATAAATGAATCTTATCCAAGCTGCCATTTTTGTTGTGATACTCATCTCATCTACATGTCTCTTTCACCTAATTCCTGCCTATTTTTAGTCTTACACTAAGACCACCCATGTAAGTGGGAATTAATCATTCCGGAATGATGAAGACATAACTTGGTACACATGGCATGTGAACAACAGCAGGTGTTAGGGAAAGAAAACCGAATAGAGACTTGGGAGACCAAGGATCAGGAAATGGGGTTCTAGACTCAACTCTGTCATTGTCATCTGCTGTACTTTGGGCAAACTACTTGCATCCTTCCACATTTTGGTTCCCAAGCAGGGGAAGTATCCATATGTCATTCCTGTCTCCAAGGAGAAGTGATGCAATGCAAAAGACTTTAGAAAGCTTTTAAGAATCATGCTATTATCACTTTCATTAATTATAGGATGTCCATCATTAGCATAGCCCAATGTACTCTTACAGAGTAAAAATCTGTAGTGTTAATTGTTTGCTAATTAGGAAGATGAGGTCATGGTATTCGTTTTCCTTAACTATTTCATTTTGTTACAAGATACCTCTTATGAACTGGGAGTAAATATGGAAATGCTTATAATATGAAAAGAAAACACATCAATGATACTTTAGAAAAGGAAAAAAATGGGTGACTCCCTTATGAGCTCATCCCAGGACATTGTTTCCCAAATATACATCAAGGCCATTCAGTATCCCTTGGAAGCTGTAACAACAAAAGAAAAATAAAAAACTAAAAGCCAAACAAGACCTTAGACAATGTTTTGATCACAAATTCATGTGAGTATTAAATTAAGAAGCTGTGTGAAGATAATGCATAATAACATCTCAGTCAAGGAGGAATTTCCTGGTAATGATGAGGTCCTCTGTGTATTCTTGGATGTAGATAACATTGGTCTCATTGCCTCAAATGTCATAATACTGCAGAGTCTCCTGGAAGAGATCTGGAAACACTCAATGGTAGTCTGCACTTACCATCCACACAAGAAAGACCAAATGGATGATAAATGTCTGCTATTCAGATTTCAACAGCCAGGTGGCACAATAGATAGACCTGAGATAAAGTCTTGCCTCTGAAACTTAACTGTGTGACTTAATTTCTATTTGCTTCCATTTCTTCATTTGTAAAATGAAGATTATAATAACACCTATCTACCAGGGTTGTTGTGATGATCAAATGGGATAATACTTGTAAAGCACTTAGTACAGTCCTGGGTGTGTAGTAAACACACATGAATATCCGTTCATCATCGTCATCATCATCGCCATCATGCATCTGAATGTTTATACTATAGAGCTTATCCATCCATTTATACATTCAGACAATATGAATGGACAATGAATTGGTTCAGATTTAACCAGGAAGAAAAAAACAAGTTAGCTTATTGTGGGAAACATGAAAAGTGCCTTTACTGATCATAGAAATTCCCACAAAAGCAAAGGTCCATCTTTTGAATAACAATATTCTACCAGTATTAGTGGAAGTGTGGTGTAGTAGTTAGAATTCTGGGTTGGAAATCATAAAGCCTTGGGTCTATGTCCCAACATTGCCATATTATGCACAAGTCCCTTAATTTCTCTAATTTTCTATGCAACTCTCAGCAACTATTAAGTTGTAGAAAGGATAAAAACCTGCAGTGGTACAGGGACTTGGGCTGGTCCCTCAGAGGGATGACAGATAGATAGCCAGAACATTCCAATAACCCTCTTGATATCAAGAGAAAATGAAGGAAGCATCTGTTGTTCATTCTTCATTTTTGAAGAGGACCAATCATGTCATGGGTTGATATCATGACTTGTACATAAATTGAATTTAAAGGAGAGAAAGCTGCACAAAGTTGTCAGCTTAACTCTCTTTTCCAGTCATCAAAGTCCAGAAGTAAGACAAAAGTCAAGAAAAGTGGTGATGGTCCATGTCTCTGGAGACACTTAGCTATTTCAAGAGTTATTATTATAAACTAGTTTGTAAAAGTTTTCCTAAAGTCCATGATGACTTAGTGTTTTTCATGTTTGATCAAGTTCCAAACACTCCACAGAACCTTCTTCAGCTGCCTTCTTGGCCATTGGGACAAGTTGTTCTCATCCACCCATTAGGCTGGGAGGAGCCTTCTAGGAAGCATTTGGTGTGCTAGGTGGACCGTTTAGAACAAGGAAAAGAGTTACAGAGCAGGGTCAGACCAGTTTGGAGTATGCTGGAAAGAACTCCAAAATCAATAAGCCCTAGATCCATTCGAAAATGGGAGTGATTCTCAGTGGAAGATTCTCCTTGAAGAGGCAAATAAAAGGCTTGCAAAAGTTGGTTTTATCATGCTCCAAATACAACAAAAAACAAGATTTCATGAGGTTTTGGGTCATCTGACATTCCCATCTTCATGAGAAGGATTTGCAAAAAGATGACCATGAAAATAATTTTAGCTTATGTGCCAAAATCTATTCCAGAGAATTGAGTTAGACAAAAATCTACAAATAAACACAAAAAGCCTCATCAGATTGAATCAAATATTTTGATATTTGATGACTTTAGTGAAACGGTGGTAAAGGAAAGGATGCCAAAATATCTTAGAAAACATCATTCAGAATAAAAAAAAAAAAAGGCCAATTATTCATAAGTCGTGCGGAAAAGACACCCAAATTTTGTAGGTGCTTTCTCCTTGGAACTAGTTCAAAAGATATGTGGAAAATCATAGTAACACAAAATGGAACTGCCCCTCTTAAGAGTAAAAACTCTGAATACTGAGGTGGAAGTCATATATGAATCAGCAGTCTGCATGTATTAGATCAAGGGCATGAAAAATAGAGAAGGGACAAGTCATGTGAGGAAGGCAATATACTCAAAGACAACCTAATTGTGTAGGCTATTGATGCTGAAAAATTACAAAAGGAAAAAGACAACGATATTGACTACCATTTCCTATAAAAACTTTTTTGTCAAGTAGTTTTCAGAATAAAAGAGGCAAAAGAAGCTCCAGGACAGTAACTTTGCCATTTAACAGAAAATTCCTGTCACAGGCTTCCATTAGTCTCTTTCACCAATCCCTCTTCAAGAGGTAGAGATGATCATGAGTTCTCAAAGGCTACCACAAATGGACTACAAGCCCTGGTTTGCCCCTCCCATTGTGAAAGGCATAGACTATGTTATGGACTCCGTGTCTGATATCCAAGGATCAAATTCTTCAGAATCCATCACTTTATTTTATGAGTGAGAAAACTGAGACTCAGCAGGAAAAAACAAAAAAATAATCACTTTTCCTTGGGTCACACATCTGATTATTTTGAACTCAAACTCAACTCATTTGATGTCAAATTCAGGATTCTTTCCCCTAGACAACACTCTCCCCCGTGTCTCATGAAATTATAATTCCTTGAAGTATTGGGAACTGACAGAGAAATCTTGGAATGTAGATATTAGAACTCATGTCCAAATTGTAGCCACATTGATTCAGAGTCTTTATTGGAAGACCAAATAATGAAGCTGAAGCTTAAAAACTTTGGCCACATAATGAAAAAACTGGATTTATTGGGAAAGACGCTGTTATTGGGAAAGATTGAAGATAAAAGGAGGAGGAGATGGCAGAGGATGAGATGAACAGATAGTATCATGGGAGCAAGAAACATGGTCTTGATATACTTCCAGGAGATAGTGCAGGATAAAAGGGCCCAATTTGCTATGGTCCATGGGGTCACGAAGAGTTATACAACTAAATGACTGAACAACAACAACCAAACTGTGGCCATTTCAAGTGTTTGTCTGCTAATCCTTACCCTGATAAGAATAAATAAGTTTGCTCATCACTTGGGCTTAGAAGGAGGACATTCACACCATTACAACATGCATAATAGCAGGTCTAAAATGGTACTTATTTGGTGATTCTCCAACTGTAAAATTGTGGGACTATCAATGTAGCATCTATCATATTACAAGGTTTTTTCTTCTGTAAATTTGTTCTGTAAAGCCATCGTCATCATTTTTATCATCATTATCGTCATCATCTTCATCATTACCATAATCCCAGCTACCAACATTTTTACCAGAACTTCATGGTTTATAAAGAACGTTACTTCTTTACGCACTTTCATTTGAGCCTCCAAACAGCCCGGTGATGTGTATCATCCTCATTTCATAGTTTGGGAAACTGAGTCAGAGAGATTGATGGCGCTCTCTGGAGTCACTTAGCTATTTCAGGAGTTATTATTATAAACTACTTGGTAAAAGTTTTCCTGAACAATGAGACATAATCACATAGTGAGGACAGGAAACCTAAATTCAGCTCTGTCAGAGACAGAAGATATGACCCTGAGCAACTGATTTAACCTCACAATGCTTAGGAGACTCTAAAGTTACAGAAAAGGTGGCCACTTGTAAGAGGAGAAAAATTTCCCTCATCTGGGAGTTCCCTATCCCAATGAAATCACAAGTCCACTTCCTGTGGCTAACGCCAGCCATATGAACACATTACTGTTAGAGATTTAGGGATAGAAGACCCTTGGAAAAGGGAAACTGAGGCAAAGAGTAGTTAAATGCTTTGCTTAAAGTCACACGAGTGGTAAGTGACAGACCCAGGACTCTCAAATCCAGAACCCTTTGCACTATATCATGCTATTGTTATCATTACAATTCGGAGACATTTATGGAAGCAAATCGATTGGGATTCGCAAAGAGAAGGTGATGAGAGGGATAAGAGAACTTCCTGAGTTTCTGCCTGTGACAGCCATGAGAAGGCTGCTCCAGCTCCTCTGTGCCTTCCTTCCCAGTGTCTGTATGCGTTTTGGGAGGTCTCAGGGAACTGGTCGCTAGCTGAGAACAATGGACTCATTGTCAAGGCCGATCCTTAACTCCAGAGTACATTGTCTGAATCTGTCCTGGTGAAAATGGGAAACCACAAGTGTGCAAGGGCACTCGAGGATTTTCTGTGTGTTTCCCATTCTTGGAAAGGGTTTGGAAGGGAAGGAAGAGGGGTGGAGGCGGGGGGGGGGGGGGGGGGGGGGGGGGGGGGGGGAGGAAGCAGGCCTTAATTGCATGCAGCTGGATGAATGCAGACCTGGACCCTGGAGATATTTCTGGTTCCGATCTTGGGAAATGAGCAGGTCTAGAGACTCAGACCCCATGGCCCTCTAGCGTCCTGCCTCCAGTTTCTGGGGTACTACAAGGTTTATAGAATTGATAACAACATTTATAGGGAAATAGCATTTCCCTTATAATTGCCTTTGAGGGTCAGGGGAGCATGAAGAGGAGTAGCTACTTCGAATGTAAATGGTGGAAGGTTTGGCCCAGGCATCCAATGATTGGGTGACACACCCTAGACCTTCTCTGAATGTCCTTCCAAGCCTGGCCAGTCTAGACCCAGCTGCAAGTCACTGAGGTCCTTTCATTATCTCGTCCCTCACTGCTCCCGACCTTGGAGAACAGGAGGCACCACCTTCCTATAGGATAAAATCAGTCTCTGCCTTGTGTTTATTGCTCATTCATCTCCTGCTCTGGGGGTCGCTGCCGCAGGGAGAATCAGGATAATGTGATAGGCCTGAGGTCCTTCCCAAAATAAGTAGCTACAGGCAGGGATTGTGGCAGCTCCCATAATGCCACAGGTCATGCCAGCAGGAGATTGCACTATTAGTAGGAGTAGCTTATAAAGTAAAAAAACCTATATATATGCATGGCACCTATCACAGATATCAAATGTGAGGGACCCTAGAACACAAAATGTCGGGGGCCTCAGAACACAGGAGTCACAACTGATAGGAGATAGATGTCTCTCTCTCTCTCTCACTCTCTCTCTCTCTCTCTCTCTCTCTCTCTCTCTCTCCCTCCCTCCCTCCCTCCCCTGAGCACACTAACTTTGGAGCAGAGAGCTGGGTTCAAATCCTAGCACTGTCACAAGTTGCCAAAGAACAGACATTTGCTAAGCCCCTACACCAGAGGCAACAGCACAGTGAGCCCCACTCCCAAGTACCTGCCATCTAACAGGAGAGGCGGACCCTCACTTTCCCATCCTCCAGGTGGGAGCCTCCTGTTTGGCCTTCCTGGGGCCAGCCCCGCTCCTTCCAAACAGCTGCCAAACTGATATCCCTACCGGTGCCTCTGTTCCCCCTTTGCTCAGGAAGCTTCACGGGCTCTCCATTGCACCTGACACACAAACTGCTTTGTTTACCACTTAATATTCTGCACAAAATGGCTCCAATCTATCTTGCCAGACATTTCTGAGCCCATCCCTTCATAGAATTTGCATCTGCACCACTTAGTGTTGACTTTATCTATAATACTTCATCTCCTGCCCTTTTCTGTGCACAGGCAGGGACACAACTGCCAGGTACTTGTCTCTCATCTCTGCCTGTTTGCCTCAGTTTCCTCCTTTGTAAAATGAGTTGGAGAAGAAAATGGCAAAGCACTCTTTGTCTTTGCCAAGAAAACTCCAAATGGGATCCTGAAGAATTGGACTAAAAAATGAGTCAACAACAGCAACAACCAATTAAATTGAAAACTTGCTCTCCTCCAAGACGATATTAGGAAAGAAGAATAACTAAGATTTACGTAGCATTTTTAAGGCTTGCAAAGTGCACATGGATATTTTGTTATTTGATCCTCTGAGATGAAGGTGCTCCAAAATGCCAAGTTCAAGTGATTTATTCAGGGTCATACAGCTAGGAAGGATCTGCGACTGAATTTGATCTCAGGTCTTTTGGATGCCAGATCCAGCACCCATCCCCTGCACCACCAGCTATTTTCTCCTTAGACCAAATGGAAACGATCCCAAGGATTTCAAGAGACATTTCCTTGATGTCAGAATCCCACTTGTGGTGTGGGTCATATAGCCGTCCTCCCTCCCAGAAACCCCAAACTGAAAATGGTCTCAGCCTCCTTCCTTCTGAATATTGGCAGGAATGCTCTGAAGGAATCATTATTACTCAGACTGAGCACATTTGACATAATTATACCTTATAAATACCTCCATTATAATGACATCCTTTCATGGATTGTTACTAATTGTTGTACTTGACATGACAAATTTAATATGTTGCTTGATGTAATTACCCTAAATACTTCCAAGATGCTCACTCAATTTGGGAATAACAATTAGTATCATTAAGGAAAAAGAAGAAGAAGAAAAGGAGGAGGAAGAAGAGGATGATGAGGTGGAGGAGGAAGAGGAGAAGGAGAAGAAGAAGAAGAAAAGGAGGAAGAGGAAGAGGAGGAGGAAGAGAAAGAGAAGAAGAAGAAAAGGAGGAGAAAGAAGAGGAAGATGAGGTTGAGGAGGAGGAAGAGGAGAAGAACAAAAACAAGAAAAAGAACAAGAAGAAAGTAAGCAAGGAAGAGGAAGAAGAGGAAGAGGAGGAGGAGGAGGAAGGGGAGAAGTTTCATTTACATTTCTTCCTTGTTGGCCTCATAATCTGAAATCTTTTAGAGGCTTTATAGTGAAATGAATTTCCTGTCTTGGCAGCAAGTGACATGGTAGAAAGAGCATCACAAGTTGAGTCTGGGGACTTAGATCTCATTTGCATCTTCCATTTTTCTTATTGAGGTAAATAATGTAACTTCTCTGACCTCCCTTGTTCTCACTGGGATAGTAATACCAGTCCTCCCTAACCTAACCACTTTGGTCTTGAGGAGCAAATGAGAGAAGACTTTAGAAAGCTCTTGGTTAGGGCATCAGTGACTGCACACCTCTGTACCAATGGTTTCTAGCTGTGTGACCCTGAAGTCACACTTTCTCTGCCTTTAGTTTCTTAGTGTGAAAATGTGAATGGCGGTTCTTGCACTCTAATGCTCACGTGGGTCTGATGAAGAAAAGGCTTTATGAGTCTCAAATGTCTACACTATCTCAAGATCTGTGATTTTAGCAATAAGAACATTCATTATACCCACATCCTCTGGCACCTGATCTTGGATGATCAAAGAAGAAATTAAGAGCAGCTAAAGTGTGGAACAGCCAAAGTGCCTGGTACATAGGAGGTGCCAAATACATGCCTATTCTTTTCAATTTTCTTTAGGGCTACCCATATATCATGCAGGAGAATATGCAATTCTGGGTGAAAGGTGCTTAGACACTGCTTGTGGTGACCACTTGTTCCATCTACTACTTAGAAGCCACTCCAACTCCTTGAGACTGAGGGGTGGTGGAAAATGACTCACTGAGTGGAACAGTTAGTGAGAACCCAGGCTCTCCTCCATGCTATGGGGAAGCACCAAAGAATACATCTGGGGAGGTAAACCTTTATAAAGTAATCAGTTATTTAAAAAAAACCTTCAAAATAGAAATTAGAAAAGATTTATCTTTACTTTGCAAGTAGGGAACCTGAAGCCCAGGAAAGTGATTTGCTAATGGTTACAATGGTGGAAATTTTAAGAGAGAACAATTCAAATACAAATGTCTAGTGACTCCCCGTAGTCTTCTTCCTAATGTACCAAGACACCTCTCTCTGGAGCTGTTTCCTCATCTATAAACAAGAGGGTTGAACCAATGATCTCTAAGATCTCTGACTGAAGTTTTAAATCAGGGAGCTAGATGCATAAGCTTTGTATCTATAATTGTTTTTAGAAAAAGTAATAATAATAATACATTTATTTTACCAGTTTTGATTTTTTTAAAAAACGTTGATGTCTTAAAATCACCTCTCTGTGGTATATAAAGTGAGAAGACCTGGAAAGTCCTTGCTTCCCCCACTTTCTCTTCCCTGACACTCAGGTGCCATTGCAGTGAAGCTCTTCTCCAACCCACTCTTCAGCTCCTGAAATGTCACATCAAGAAAAAGAAAAAAGGAAAAAGGTTGGGGTGGGGAGAGGAGATTGACTCAGCATTCACATCTTGACAGGGGAGAGGGGGTTCCTGTTTGTAAAATACAGAGATAAAGTTACTTTCTCTCCGAGGAAGATGCTTAGCAGACACTTAATCAGGGAAGAATGACTGTCAAAAGCTTTCATTTTTCAAAGTTAGAGATGGAGACGATGGGAGAATATTGTTATGGAGATGAGGAGGATGGCAGCTCCAGCAGCATTTTCCTGGGTGTTAATGGCTGCCCAGCTGAGGAATCGCACTGGGACATCAGAACATATCAGTTGGAAGGCTGCTACAAGAACCTCTGGTCCTGCTGGTGCCTGTGTAGGCATTCTTTGCACAGCACTTCATATGATCACATGCATCCAGAAGCAGACTCAGCACACGCCCATGGTTTGCATGGTGGTTTTTTCCTTACTTCCTCCCTTCCCTCCCTCTTTCCTTCCTTCCTCCCTTCCTTCCTTCCTTTCCTTCCTTCTTTCCTTCCTTCCTTCCTTTTCTTCCTTCCTTCCTTTCTTTCCTTCCTTCCTTTCCTTCCTTCCTTTTCTTCCCTCTTTCCTTCCTTCCTCCTTCCCTCCCTCCCTCCCTCCCTCTTTCCTTCCTTCCTCCCTTCCTTCCTTCCTTTCCTTCCTTCTTTCCTTCCTTCCTTCCTTTTCTTCCTTCCTTCCTTTCTTTCCTTCCTTCCTTTCCTTCCTTCCTTTTCTTCCCTCTTTCCTTCCTTCCTCCTTCCTCCCTCCCTCCCTCCCTCCCTCTTTTCTCCTTCCTCCCTCCCTTCCTTTCCTTCCTTCTTTCCTTCCTTCCTTCCTTTTCTTCCTTCCTTCCTTTCTTTCCTTCCTTCCTTTCCTTCCTTCCTTTTCTTCCCTCCCTTCCTTCCTTCCTTCCTTCATTCATTCATTCCATTTCTTCCCTCTTTCCTTCCTCCCTCCCTCCTTCCCTCCCTCCCTTCCTTCCTTCCTTTCCTTCCTTCCTTTTCTTCCCTCTTTCCTTCCTTCCTCCTTCCCTCCCTCCCTCTTTCCTTCCTTCCTCCCTTCCTTCCTTCCTTTCCTTCCTTCTTTCCTTCCTTCCTTCCTTTTCTTCCTTCCTTCCTTTCTTTCCTTCCTTCCTTTCCTTCCTTCCTTTTCTTCCCTCTTTCCTTCCTTCCTCCTTCCCTCCCTCCCTCTTTTCTCCTTCCTCCCTCCCTTCCTTTCCTTCCTTCTTTCCTTCCTTCCTTCCTTTTCTTCCTTCCTTCCTTCCTTTCCTTCCTTCCTTTCCTTCCTTCCTTCCTTTCTTCCTTCCTTCCTTCCTTCCCTTCCTTCCTTTCCTTCCTTCCTTTTCTTCCCTCTTTCCTTCCTTCCTCCTTCCCTCCCTCCCTCTTTTCTGCCTTCCTCCCTCCCTTCCTTTCCTTCCTTCTTTCCTTCCTTCCTTCCTTTTCTTCCTTCCTTCCTTCCTTTCCTTCCTTCTTTCCTTCCTTCCTTCCTTTTCTTCCTCCCTCCCTTCCTTTCCTTCCTTCTTTCCTTCCTTCCTTCCTTTTCTTCCTTCCTTCCTTCCTTTCCTTCCTTCTTTCCTTCCTTCCTTCCTTTTCTTCCTTCCTTCCTTCCTTCCCTTCCTTCCTTTCCTTCCTTCCTTTTCTTCCCTCTTTCCTTCCTTCCTCCTTCCCTCCCTCCCTCCCTCCCTCTTTTCTGCCTTCCTCCCTCCCTTCCTTTCCTTCCTTCTTTCCTTCCTTCCTTCCTTTTTTTCCTTCCTTCCTTTCTTTCCTTCCTTCCTCCTTCCCTCCCTCCCTCCCTCTTTTCTCCCTTCCTCCCTCCCTTCCTTCCTTCCTTCCTCCTTCCTTTCCTTCCTTCTTCCTCCTCCTCCTTCCTTCGGGCTCCCGAATCCCCGGCTAACAGCACAGCTGCTTTATTGATAGTGTCTTCAAGAGCCTGCCTTCACATCTGGACTGTGATGAAAGCCTCGGAGGAGATCTTTAGAACAGGATGATACTTGAAAAAAACCCTTTCAGAGAAATGAAGACAAAAATAGTGTAATAAATGCTGAAGGGAAAGAGCCGGGTTAATAACCTGTCCTGATTAGGTTTCAAAGGTTCCCCATGGAATTTAAGGGGTGGGTTGAACCCCAGCTCGCCACCTACTAGCTGTAACATCATCCGTTCTCCTGATCTGGGCCTTGGTTTCCTGGACAGTAAAGGTGAGAATGGAATAGCCTGACTCCTCAGCTGTGGACGGCCTAGATCAGTGAACCTTTCCCGGCTATTGGGAGAATTGCATAAAATAATATTGGTAAAAACAACAGTTCTCACCATGGTGCTTGGCCCAGAGTAGGCACCAAATGCATACCTAATCTCTTCCATTTTCTTCAGGGCAACCTCTATATTACACAGGAAAAAATGCTGTCCGGGGTGAAGTGTTCTCAGACACTGCCTGTAGTGACCACTTGCCCCATCCACCCCAGCTCCTTGAGACAGAGGGGTGGTGGAAAGTGACTCACTGAACTCACTTCTCCATTTATTGATTGGATATTTATATAAGATGGATTTTTTTCCCTGAGGCAATTGGGGGTAAGTGACTTGCCCAGGGACACATAGCTAGGAAGTGTTAAGTGTCTGAAGCCAGATTTGAACTCAGGTCTTCCTGACTTCAGCTGCCCTTATAAGATGGATCTTTATAGAGAGAAAGTAGCTTGCCCATGACTGTGTAGCTCACAAACAATGGAGCTTGGATCTGAACCCAGATTTTCCCGACTGCATCCATTCAATGCCCTTTCCAATGGACCTGGCTGCCTCTTTGGGTAAACTTTTTATCATGTTCTTATCAGAGCTCACAAGCTGGTCTCACTAGCTAAGGAGATGAATAGGGAAACACAGGCCGAGCAAAGGGTTGAGTCCCCACTGGGTACTGTCCATTGCATCACCATTAAGATCATGATCTTCACGGCATCTGTCTCTTGTTCTTGTCCCACTGAGAGGAAGCTCCTACACCTCCCATGTGTCACGCAGGAGGCTCTGACACTGCTGAAGAGTTCCCAAGGTAATCACGCATCTGGTTACCATAGAAAACATGGAAAACTATGGGAACAAAGGTTTGGAGGTGGGAACAGGGGATCGGGAGTTAACAAAAATAGACATTTGGGCAGCACTTGACACTAAAATAATTATTAAAGATCAAATTTCTATAGTACTTTAAGGTTGGTAAAGTGCTTGATATTTTTCTTATTTGATACTCCAACAACTCTGTGGAGTAGGTGCTATTATTTTCCCTATTTTACAGGTGAGGAAACTGAGATTGAAGAAAGCTAATCAAGAAGTGTAGAGGCACACATCTAATAAGGTCTAAGGAAAGGTCCATATTCACATCTCCGAGTCTAACACTAGCCACCGTATCACTTTGCTGCCTCCTTCATCTCATTCAGCCTTTCCTGGAAGCCTGTACCATAGGTTCCTCAAGTCGCACATCATCTTATTTAATCTTCATTATTACCTATGATATAAATGCATTCCCATTCCACAAGTGAATAAACCGAGACTCAGAGAGGCGAGGTGTCTTGTCAGCATCATTTGGTTAATTGAGACATGATTCAAATCTATATTTTTCCTTTCCACTGACCCATAATGCTTCAGTTTAGTGAAACTGGATAAAATTTAATTGACAGATTGGGATGGGATGCAGTGGGATGGAACAGTATAGAACAGGATGAGAGAGTCTGGGATGAGACATGATGGAATGAGATAGAATTGGGGACAAGATGGAGTGGGATGGGATTAGATGAGTTAGAATGGAGCAGAGTAGGACTGGATGTGATGGCGTAGTAAATTACAGAATATAATTTAATAGGATGGGATTACCTTCAATGGGGAGAATAAAATGAGTTAGAGCACATATAGATGGAATGATGTGGAAGATGGAATAACGTAGGAAGGGATGGGATAGGATGATGTAAGAGGGAATAAGATAATATAGAATTTTATAAATTTATAATTTTATAGTTTAAGACAGGGCAGAAGACTATAGGGAAAGAGAAGAAAAACCTAGTAGGGTGTGATAAGACAGGACAAGATGAGACAAAACAAGGCAGGATGGGATAGGCCGGTATGATGGGATACGGGACTGGATGGGCTAAGACAAGGTAGGGTGGGATGGAACATGAATTGGAATGGACCGTGAAAGGCAACTTCAACTTAACCATATATTATGTGCGAGCAACTTGGAATTTCCCCCCATTCTACATTCCTATAGCTGCAAATTGTAAACAGCGCTCTTAAGTTTTATGTAAATATAAAACTAAATTAACTCCCCTCTTCAAACCTCAGAAGCCAACTTCCATCCTTCTGTGTATTTTTCTGACTTGAATTACAAACCAGAGTGTATAATGGAAACCAGGATGGTCCATTAGCTCAATGTACCAGTGATTATAGCCACAACCTCCAGCCCAGAGTGGTGGGAAATGCTGTCCTTTTTTAGACTTAAAGGATTTTTCCTTATTAGGAAATTAGAGTCTGTTCAAAAATGGCACAATGGAAACGTCTGTAAGGGGGGAACGGCAGCTGGAAGGAATCAGGAGGTACATTTGTTTAAGACCCACAACTGATAGCTTGACGATGAAGCTGCATAATATACATGTATATTCCTGAAAGTATGAACTACCCCTGGTCCTAAATAGTCACTTGCTACTCGTGGTCCTGCTGAGTTTGAAAGCGCTGCATCCACTCAAGTCAAGCTAAGGTGTTACCCATGGAGATTAGCAGATCATAAAACACACACTAAATATCCAGGTTGGCAGAAAGATTGGCAAATTTTCCTAGACACAACCTGGCCATATATGCCTTGAGTAATACCTGCATTTTATAAATGATTCCAATTCTGCTTTCTCTCCAGTTTCACGGCATAGAATAAGTTCTTCCCACAACAGTCCAAGACAGAAAATTACAGATAAAAGGACCATGACACTGCAAATCTAGAGAGGAGAAAGGGTACATAAGGTCATGTGGTTCAGCCACCCCATTTTTCAGATGAAGAAACTGAGGCCCAGGGAAGTTAAGTGAGTTAAATAAAGTTATACAAATTAAAGAAAGTGTTAAAAAAAGAAAATGATCTTAGTAGGGTCCGGGTCTAGAGTTGCCTCTGTAGTGCAAGTTTTATGATATCTATTTTATAAATGAAAAAAACTAATATGGAGAGAGGCTTGAACTCACTTTTTTCTCCTCAAATTACCATGATCACATATTATATCTTGCCAGCAGAATGGCAGATCTTTCAGAATATATCTATTAGACTGTTTTTGTCCTATATCTTGCACCGAACATCAGTGATTCACGCATAAAAAGCATTTAATAAGTGCTCGTTTGATTAGGTTGATTTTAATTGGATTGTCCAAGGTCACCCAGTTAGTAAATTGAAAATTATCATTCAAAGCCAGGTCTCCAGGTTCCATACCCAGAAAGCATTTCTCTGTTTCCTCCCCCAGTGACCATTGTTCCAGTATACCTTGAATGAGTGCATGAATAAATAGATTTTAAAAGCCCAGTAATTATTTAGCATATGAATGAAAACATTCAATAATTGTTGTAGGAGTGAGTCAATGAATGACCACATCTAATGTGTTTGTTATATGAATGAATAAATGTCAATAAAAATAGTCAATAAATATAGAATGGATGAATGAAGAAACGTTTGAATGAAAATATTCTAATTGTCACATATATGAATGAATGAAAGCATCTATTATTTGCTGTATGAATGAGTAAAAAAATAAATGAAAGCATTCAATAATTATATGAATTAGTAAATGAATGAATACCATCATTCTAATAATTGCCATATGAATGGAAAAAAGTCCAATAATCATTTGTTGTATGAATGAATGAATGAATAATCACTGGACAGGAACTCAAGAAAAAAGTTCTAGTCCCTTGAATTCGTCTCACTCCTTAGGTGGTATTAAGCCTCTCAATTTTCTTGAATCTTAGTTTCCTGACCTATAAAATGAAAAAGTTGAATTAGTGGTTTGTCTAAGGATCCTCTTAGATTAAAAATAATAACAATAATTCTGATTCTAAATTAGGGATTTAGGTTATAAAGTAACTATATGAGTTATTTCTCTATGAAATCCTTACACACCACATTTTTCTTTGTAATACAAGAAGGCAAAAGGGTTTTTGTTTTGTTTTTGTCTTGCAAATGATATACAAGAAGGAATATTGAAAAAATATCACATTACAATGAGGATGGCTGCTTGGAATGTGCCTAGAGACCAGAAACCTCCTCCTTCCTTTGTCTGTAAATTGAAACATGGAGAATCAGCGGGAATAATACAGGATGATGGAACAAGGACCCAAATGTCCTCATATCTAACCTAGGGTCTTACGATTTCCATTGATTTTTTTTCTTAATATTACCAACCAATCAGTGTTTGATCTTTGCACATTGCAAAAATCACAGAATTTCAGAGGCAGAAGGAAACTCAGGAGGCATCTAGTCAAACTAGATGTAAACACAAATCCTTTCTATAATGTTCTCTGAGTGGTCATTGCAGCTGTGGTGACATGGGAAAAAAGCCAGATTTGGAGTCATAAAGTCTTAATTTTGATCCAGTCCCACAATTTGGGCAAGACACTTTATGAGCCGTAGTTTTCTTTTCTCTAAAAAGGAGGCAAGAAGAAGTATGACATCATGATCAGAGAGTTAGTCTCAGACTATGGGAGGAGGGGGGGGAGGAGGGGGAAGATGAAATGGAGGAGGAGGAGGAGGAGGAGGAGGAGGAGGAGGAGAAAAGAACAAGAGCAAGAATAACAACAAGAAGAAAAGAAAAAAAGAAGAGAAAGAACAAAAAGAACAAAAGCAAGAAGAAAAACAGCAAGAAGAAGAAAAAGGAAAAAAGAAGGAAGAGGAGGAAGAAAAGAAGAAAAAGGAGGAAGAAAAGGAGGATGAGGAGAAAGAAGAGGAGGAGGAAGAGGAGGAAGAGGAAGAGGAGGAGGAGGAGAAGAAGAAAAGAAGAACAAAAGTAAGAACAAGAACAATAGCAAGAAGACGAAGAAAATAAAAGAAGGAAAGAACAAGAAGAACCAAAAGAGTGGCAAGAAGAAGAAGGGAAAGCAGAAAAAGAAAAGGAGAAGAAGAAGAAGAAGGAAGGTGAGAAGAAGAAAAAAGGAAAGAAAAAGGAGAAAAAAGAAAGGAAAAGAAGAAGAAAAAAAGGAAAGAAGAAGAAGGAAAAGGAAGAGAAGGAGGAAGAGGAGGAAGAGGAAAAGAAGGAGGAGGAGGAGGGAGAGGAGAAGGAGACCATTGCAACAATTCAAAGTAGAGTCTGGAAGTAGTGAGTTCCCTGTCAATGGAAGTCTTGAGTAGAGGCTGTGTGGCCATATATTGGACAGGTTGTAACTGGAGCTTCCCACTTAAGAAAATGACTTAAACAAGAGTTCTCTTCAGTTCTTGTAGCTGCAAGATTCTGTGACTCTGCAAAGGTCAGGCGAAGACGTGACACTAGGGAAGATTGTCCTTTCACCTACAAATGGAAGCTTAATTATCTCCATGAGCATTCCGGAAGAAAAAGAGAGCTCCCAGAGGGGGAGAGGTAGCACCCGCTCCCGGCTCCCATTTCTTTACCTCCTTCCCCATGATAGAGTGCTTTCTCAAAGCAACTCTGTGAAGCAGCTCACACCATATCATTACCTCTATTTTTTTTTTTTTTTTTTTTTGAGAACGGGAGACTCAAGAGACACTCTTAAACAAGGACTCCCCACTCGGATGTGTCAGAATAATCCCTGAAGCCTGGTTCTCTCAAACCCAATCTCAAGGCTGCTTTAGCAAGGACCATGAAAAATGGGTACACTCCAGAGTAGGCCCTGTCTGTCACATCTTCAGACACAAGATTCATTTAAATACTCGAATTACTTTTGTAGAAATCACAGATATTTCTCTGCAATCCTGAGATGGCTCTCGTATTTATAACGAGCATCAGAACCACAGATTTTTACCCAAAACATAAGGGAGGATTTCCTGAAGATTAAGGCTAACAAAAAATACAGCCACAAAAAGCTTAGGATATAGAATGTCACAACTGATAGAGAACTTGGAACACAGATTGCCAGAGATTAAAGAAGCTTGAGGACATAGAATGTTGGAGAAGGAAAGATTCTCTGTAAAAAATGGCTCTTTTCTCCATCAATGGTGTTTCCTCAGTCACAATGGGGCTGTTCTCCTGCACCCCACTTCCATTAGTCACTAGCTGCCAAATGACATTTTATGTTGAAATATTTGTTTCAGAAAATATAATCAAATCTATAAATTTACTCTCCTAACACATAGGAGACCTAATCCTAATCCCTTTTCCTCATCTCCCAGAACTTCAGTTCTCAAGAAGGGCATAGGGGTGAGGTGTAGAGTTTAGCTCAATTTCTCCAGTACACCCCAGTTTCAAATCCATATTTTCCTGGGGCTCCAGGCTTTTAGGACTCCTTGGGCAGGGCAACTGTCTACACTATCCTGTCTGCTGTCCTGACTCCAAAGTCATTGTGGCTCAAACTCCAGATCTTTGAGGATCTCCCCATAATCCTCTAGGAGGGCATCTGAAACTGAAGCGGGGCAAAGAGCACAAACAGAACAAACAGCCAGACCCATTTCTCTGTACCAAGACAAAAAAGAGAGCAGAAGAAAGGGAGTTTCCTCTCCCTGGTTCAGTACATGGGATATGTGCTGTGGATGAACTGTGATCTTCACCCTTTGGATGCAGAATATAAAAGTGCATGAAAAAAAAGTAGCAGGAAGAAAGACGTGTACCTGGAATAAACAAACAAATGAATGAATGAATGAAACAATAAATAAACAGATTTTATTGCATTTTTCGATTGTAACTTACTCTCTGGGACTCCATTTGGAAGTTTCTCAGCAAAGATCTTGGACTGGTTTGCCATTTCTTTCTCCAGCTCATTTTACAGATAAGGAAACTGAGGTAAACAAGGTTAAGTAACTTGTCACACTGGGTGAGATATCTGAGGTTTGATTTGAACTCAGGAAGATGAGGTTTCCTGACTCCAGTCCCAGCTCTCTGTGTACTGCACCACCCAGCTGCCAGAAAAAGAGTGGATAAATGACTGAAAAAAAAATCCACTTTTTATTTTTGTAAAATATATAAATGAGGCGATAGATAAACAAGTTAATTAACAGGTAGGTAGAAAGACAGACAGGCAGATAGATAGATGAATAAATACATGCATACATACATAAATAGAAATGTCTTCGCCTCATCAGTTTTAAAGACGCAGCCAGCCAATCAAAGGAGGCTACACTCACCCGAGTGGGAGGGGAAGCAGACCTTGAACATTCTCCAAAAGCCCCTTAAGGACACCTTTATATTAGACAAATTGGGCGTGGCCACACCAAACTGGGTTAAAATATAAAACACCTCAGGAACTTACCTTCTAAGGGTGGGAGGAGGGATAGTGGGTACACGGAGAAGTGAACCCAAAGTCATGCATTGCTTACAAAACACAGTGGAGATCTGCAGTCCAGAAAGATCACTCTAAAAGGCTTTGTTAGTTCTGAGACTGGGAAAATCCAAAGCTTAGAAGGGAAGGCTTGTCCAACTCCCACCCGGCCTTTTACAGTTGAGGGAAGATGTGAATGGAACATTGGAAGTGAGTCTTAGGTTGGAAGGCTCCATTTTGTCCTCTTCCCGTTGGGCAGCACTTTGCCAAAGTTGAAGATGCATGTGGAAGAAGGGGTCAGGAGAATCACAGGTGGAAGGAGCAGCTGCCACTCCATCCCCTCTAAATTGGCCTTTCCTCTCCTGGGTAGGTACTTGCACACACTAATTTATATACCTGCTGTCTATCTCACTGGGGTGTAAGCTCCTTGAGGACAGATCCCAGCTTTGTCTTCTTTTGGATCCTCAGAGTCCATCAGAGTGCTCTTGGCACATGGTTACCACTTAATAAATACCTGCTGCTTTGGTTGATTGATTGACAAACCATGGGACAAGTTTGGGAGACATCAAGGAATGGTCTGGAATAATAATAAAAAAAATAATAAATAACAATAAAAAATAAAAATAAATAATAGCATCTATATTATGCTTTAAGGTTTAACTGTATTACATATGGTAACTCATTTGAAACCTGGGACTTAAGAAAGGACATTTTCAACATTATTAAGTGCTTATTACCTATCATGAACTGTGTTATGTGCCTAGGGTTGGAATTGAATTGCTTAAGACCTTGAACTCTAGGGCTTGGAGTTTGGAAGTCATTTAATAGCTGATAGAGATTTTTAGACTAGCCACTGACCTCTCCAAACCTGTTTCCTGCTTGATGAAATACAAATATTACCAGCAGTGGCCAGCCAGAGTTGCCAAGAGAAATGTGCTTGATAAACAGTAACATGCTAGGGGATTGTGATCTATTCATCCCCCAAGTTTCTCAATCGGTGGCAGGGGCATCATTTGAATCCATCCCTTGGGGCTTCAGATTGGAGAGCTCAGTCCACTCGCCAGTGATCTTCAGCACCTCTGTCAACTCCAAGAAACAGCATTTGAGCTTTGCTAAGAGCCCAGACAGGCAGACAGGCTGCTTCTTCCCCTGTAAATCCCTTTGTTGGGAAATGAGAAATGAGCCTCTTTTCAGGCAGCTTCATTAGTCCGATGGAGCCTCCACCTTCCTGTAGCACAGTCTGCACTCCCAGGGCATTGCTGGTCCTGCCCATCATGGCTACCTGCTGACTGTGGTTACCCATAGCAACAGAGCCGGGCTTTGGGTGGGTAGGGATGTTTGGTCTGTGTTCATGTTTTCATGTATTTTTGTTTTTGTTTTAAGGGGTGTGTGTGTGTGTGTGTTGCTTGTAAGTGTAGTTTAAAGTGTATTTTTGAGGGGTGGGGCAGTAAACAGACTGTTTAAACTATGATCACAATTTATAGTTGTTTAGGCAAAGAAAAAAAAAAAAAAAGCAAATCCTTCCATATCATTGGCAAAAATAATTGTGGATGTTATTCCAGCAGCACCTAAAGGTTTGGTGCCAGAAGGGAATTGAGGGATTCTCTTATCCAACCACTGCAAGCAGGAAGGAGACCACTGCATTCTCAATAGAGAGCAGTCCATTTCAAATCAGAATCCACAAAGCCTCAGGGGACAGGATCCCTCCCTGAACCAAAGATTTCCTCCACAGCTCCAATCCTACCTCTTATCTAAATCCTCCAAGGATGAGCTACTAAGTAGCTGTTCAGGAATTCCATCCCACAGTTGGAAAATTTAGATTCCTGGGAAGGTTTTCCTTAAAGGAAGCAGAAATCGACCTCTGAATATTCCAAAAAGTTAACCTCTTTGTCTACCCTAGGGCCTGTACATGGCAGGTTCTTGATAAATGTTCTTGTTCTGCTGAATGCTCCCTGCTCTGGGCTCAGTGCCCTAAGGAACACCCACACAGAAGGGCTTGGGAGCACAGATTGGAGCAAGAAACGTTCTCTGTTGTCTGTGCCCGTAGAAGAATGGCTCACTAATGGCCTAATGAGTCTTGGCGTCCATGAGTCCAGGCCCTTTAGTTACAAATCTAGGAATCGGAATTACAGCAAGTGATTTTGCAGGAGCACCTGATTAGGTATCTGGAAACTAGGGCTCAGGATTCTACTTTTAGCTTTATCATTAATTAGCTCCATAATTAACTTAATTTCATGAGCTTTGGGTTGCTCTTCTTTCATACGAAGGGATGAGATTGAGGAAAAAGTCTTGGAAGGAGGGAAACCTGGATTCGAATCCTACCCTGATATTTGCTTTCAGTGTAAATCTAGAAAAATGACAATCTTTTTTAGCCTCGGTTTCCTCATCTGTAAATTAGCTAGATGGCTTCCTAGGTCCCTCCTGGATCTAAATATATCGTCCTATCATCTATAAGTGAGACTAAATGACTACTTGTTGGGTATATATTAACCTAAGTTTTACTTGCAGGAATGGGTTAGACAAGTTGGACATGGGGATGCCTTCTCAGGTGGGGATTTCAGGCTCCTGAAGCTTGAGATGCTGGAGATCAATTCATTTGAAGTAGGAACAAACAAAAACTTTTGGAATTTCACAGAATCAGAGACAACGTTCAAGGTGGAAGGGACCCCAGATGATGGGCCAATGATGGGACACCTCCAGTGACAGAGAACCTGTCCTCCCCTACTTCTCAAGGTAGGGTCTTCTACTGCGGTGGCTGCAAGGGGAAGGTCCTCTGAGGATATCTAGACCAAGCCCTTTCTTTTTCAAAGAAAGAGAGAGAAAAAGACAGATTCTGAGAGAGAAAGAGGGAGGGAAGGAGGAAGAGACATAGAGGAAGAGAAAAAAAAAAGAAAAAGAGCCAGAAAAGAGAAAGAGAAATAAAGAAGAAAAAGAAGAAGATGAAGCAGAAGAAACAGAAGAAGCAGAAAAAGAAAAAGAAGCAGAAGCAGAAGAAACAGAAGAAAGAGGAGGAGGAGGAGGAGGAAGTGAGAGGAGAAGCAAGAAAAGGCTAGGGAGGAGGTGGCAATTGTTTTCCCATTGCACTATGTCACCGAAGTGCTACAAGAATCCCTTCAGATGACCAATGGGAGACATTTCATAAAATGCCAGGTGCTCTGTGAATGTCATTATCATCTTGGCTTTCCTCGAGCTGACCTGGGATTTCATCCCAGAGAGGAAAGTCCTTCGCCTAAGACTTACTGAGCACTTGATCATTTTGAGCCTTACTGGGATTGGAAATAGTAAAACACCTATGGAGGGTCCCTTAGCAGCACAAGAGGTTGGGGGCCTTGACCCCTGGTCTTCCTGACTCTCTCCTTTTGGCCATTATTTTTCTCTGGCCTGTAATTCCTCCTTGGCAGTCCCTCCAGAGCCATCTTGCAGGCACAGCCTGGAGCTCCTTGAGGGGGAGTCCCGGAGTGATGAAAGATTCCCAAGCCTCAGTTATTACTCACTGTGGCTCCTGCTGCCGTCGGCTTCCTTTTCCATGAGCCCATCCACGGCATGGCAGACTCAACGGCTCACTGTTTTATTAGAACCGTTTCCAAATACCTCCATAAATCTTGACAGGGCTCCCTTCTGCAAGTCCGGCGGCGACGGCAGAGAGATGCAGCTGTTTAGTCATGAAATTCCATGTTTTTTAAATAAGGTGAGCCGTGTTGGGAGAGTCATGCATAATTCAAAGGCACAGACTGTACTGTTTCTGAAAACTTTTGAATAAAGAATTTGATTAATAGTCTGATCACATTGTGCCCATATTTAGACCCCTGCATGCATACGGATTCCCTGCAGTCTCTTGCTTTTCGGTTTTTGGGGGGCTCTTGAGGCTGGTGGGCTTCAAGAAACCACCAAGCACGAAAGGGTCTGCAGGGCCAGCTTTCTGGAGCAGCGGGCACACGGCTGGGTTCCCCCTCGCCCGGGCATCTCAAAGTTAAATATTTCCCATGAAGCCTGAATTTGTGCTGATAGTTGGGACTATTGTCTTCCTTTCCTCTTGAGATTAAGAATACATTCTGCTGCTATCTGTAACAACAACAATAACAAAATCGAATCTGACAGGGAAGGTGGAAAAAAATAGAGGCTTTGTGAGCACTGGAAAAGATTCTGAAAATACAGAACACGAGAGATCGGAGCTTAAAACAGAGAACAGAGAACGTCTGAAGAACCTGAGAACAGAGAACAGAGAACGTCAGGCTTCATAATTTAGCACTGTTGGATTGTTGGGCATGGGGTAACACTGAACTGTGTTATGAGCCTGTATTTATCCATTTTATATTCACAAGATATATAAGTGCCTATGTATATGGATGGATGGATGGATGGATGGATGGCTGCATGTACACACACACATTCTTGTTTTCTCTCCCATTTGAATTAAAATCTCTGTTCCAATATTTTCATTCTTTGTATATTCTCTCCAGGGCCTGGCAGAGAGTTTCACACAGAATAGGAGGCTAATAAATATTACTGCTTGTGTAGTTCAGTGGAAAGGGTCTTGAGTTAGGAGGCAGAGGACTCCTGAGTCCCAGTTCTGATACTTCCCAGATGAGAGAATTTGGGTAAATCATCATTTTGGGGGTCTTCATTTTTTATCAGCAAAATAATAGGATTAATAATAACTTCAACTATAATAATACTTCAACTATATGCCAGAAATACAATTTACAAATAAATAATAATATTTTTTGTTTTAATAATAAACATTCTGTCTCTCTCTTTCTCAGAGAACAATAATAATAATAATTGAGCAGGAAACATTCTCTGTTGTCTGGGCCCTATAGAAGAATGGATCACTAAGGGCCTAATGAGTCTTGGAGTCCATAATACACAATTTACAAATATCATCTCATTTGATCACTTGAAGTAGGAGCCATTATTATCCACATTTTACAGATTAAAAAAAAAAAAAACTGATACAGGCCGGTGTTTCATGAAGTCCACATAGCTAGAGCTACATTTGAATTCAAGTCTCCCTGGCTCCAGACTCAGAGCTTTATTTACTATGACATCCCAAGTTCTTCCCAATTCTGTGAATTTAGAAAATACTGCGTAGAAAGTTCCTTAGAAGTCAAAGGATCAGAGTTGGAAATGACTTTCAGTATGATCAGTCCACAAGAGGAAAACCTTAGTTCTAGCTCAGGCTCCGTGTCCTGTTAGTCTCTTAGCCCCAGCTTCATCTTGGTACTGTGTGGCCTATTAGAAATGCAACCTAATCCTTACATTTACTTGAAAAAAAAATTAAATGAAAGGGTTCGCATGTTTTCTGCCTGTGAAATGGCGCTAGAAATATAGCCCTTTCATGAAGACGGGTCCAAGTGACAATTACATAAGATGGAGTTATCCAATTTCAGGCAGGATAGTCTCGGAATTATAATATCCTTTATCTACCTAGAGTGCTGTGGAGGAGAGACAGAAACAGAGACAGAAAGACAGAGAGAACAGAGACAGAGAGATACATATACACAGAAAAACAGAGAGACAGATAAGCAAACAATCAGAGAGATAGCCAGATGGCCAGAGATAGAAAGAGAAAACAGAGACATTCAGGGAGAGACAATCAGGCAGTCAGATAGGTAGACAAATGGACAGAAAAACAAGCACAGAAATAAATACAGGCATACCTCAGAAAAATTGTAGGTTCAGTTTCAGAGCACCACAATAAAGCAAAGATTGCAATAAAATGAGTCACGTGATTTCGCCCCCAATGCATACAAAGTTACGCTTATGTTATACTGTAGTCTCCTAAGTGTACAATAGTAAATATGTATCTAGATTTAAAAATACCTTATTGCTAAAACAAAAACAAAGTTAACCATCCCCTGAGCTTCAGCAAGTTGTCTTGGTCTCTTGCTGAATGAGGGTCTTGCCTGGATGCTGAGACTGCTGACTGATGGAGGTGGTGCTTGCTAAAGGCTGGGGTGACTGTGGTAGTTTCTTAAAATAAGACAACGAATTTTGCCGCCTGGATTGACTCTTTCACTTGAACATTTGAAGGCCGTTGTAGGGTTATCCGTTGTTCTCATTTCTACACTGTAGTGTCTCAGAGAACAGGAAGGTCAGGGGAGAGGGAGAGGGACGGGGATTGGGGGCAGAGGGGGCCGTCGGAACACACGCAGCCGTTATCAATTAAGTTTGCCATCTTCTATGGGTGGGGCTGGTGGGGCCCCAAAGCAGTCATAATAACCACATCAAAGATCACTGACCACAGATCACCGGGACAGATAGAATGATGAAAAAGCTGGAAAGAGTGCGGGAATGACCAAAATGGGAACACAGGCTGTGGGAAAAGTGGTGCCAGTGGGCTGGCCCGACTCAGGCTCGCCACAAACCTTCGCTTTGCAAACACACACACGCACACACACGCACACGCACACAAAATTTGCTAAACATGATCAGATGAGGCGTGCCTGCAGACACAGACAGAGATAGAGACAGAGACAAGAAGCTGGAGAGAACTGTAGCAACAGAAAATGGTAGAGACAGACACATACAGAGAGACAGAGAGAGAGAGAGAGAGAGAGAGAGAGAGAGAGAGAGAGAATGGTAGAGAGAGAGGAAGGAAAGGAGAGAGGGAGAGAGGAAAGAAAGAGACAGAGACTGAGAGACAGAGAGATGCGCAGAGATTAAGAGACAAAAGGGAGAGATAAAGAAAAAGGAAGAAAGCATTTGGGGAAGCTGGAAACTCTCCTAGGAACACATAAAGGGGTCCGAAGCTGAGTCCTCCTCGCCACGTGGTGGTCCCTCCGGCATCCAGTCCTGCGGCTTTTCTTCCAGTTCTCTTGCTCTGCGCCAGTGAGACCAGCATCCTCCTGGGCGCGTCTGTAGAGGTCATGAGGAGCCCGAGGCTCTTGGGGCAGTGTGGCTCGGAGGCGGGCCGGGAGCTCAGGGCCCCCAGGACCCCGGCCGGGCCTCCCGGCCTCCCCCAGAGTCACGGCCTCGAAAGCACCCTGAGCTCACGTGGGCACGAGGAGAGGGCCTGGGCGCAGCTGGTGCCGTTATTGGCCCAGGCTCGGGGAGCCGAGGAGCCGGGTGGCCCGGTCGGGGACCAGCCTTCGAGGGGCTTGGAGCCTTCGGTCTGTCCTTCCTTCCCCCGCGGGAGGCCGGCGCTTGCCAAGTTCCCCACATCCCTCCTGGGGCGCAGCCAGAAGGGACCTTGGGAGCGGAATGCCGGAGGTGGGAGGGCTGCTTAGGAACGGGAATGTCCGCGCCCCGCGGCCTCGGCGGCCCCGCGGCCCCCTCCTTTTGAAGGGGAAGAAAGAGACGTGGAAAGGTCAGATGTGCCCCTCCCCCCGCCCCTCCCCCAAGCTCTCGCTCGGCCAGGAAATCCCTCCAATGTGCAGAATAAGGGGGCTCCTCGCAGCCTCTTCCCCGGCGGGGAGTCCTGGGAGCTGCTCCCGCTTAACGCTCTGGGACCCTCGGACCGGACGCCCCGTTTGAGAATAACTGGGATTTCATCATTTCTCATTTTAAAGCCCCCCCCCCAAAAAAAAAAAAAAAAAAAAACTGTGGGAAGATTCGAATGAGATCATGGAGGGCCGTTCGCCAAAGGTCGTTTCACTATTAGCTCTGGGGAGGCCGAGAAAGCCGGGCCCAGAGAGCCCCCGGAGGCCGCCGCCCGGGACCGGCCAAACCCATCCCGCATTGTGGGAGCCCGCGGGCCGCCGGCGCGGGGTCCGCGGCGCGAATTCCTCTCCCGGCCTCCTCCCCGCCCCCACCGAGGACCCAGAAAGAGAGGAATGCCGGGGGTGGCACGTGATGCAAGCGCAGATGGGCCCCGGGGGCTCGGGGGAGGGGACCGCGCGGCCCCGATGGGGAGGGCTGCCCTGGGTCCTGGGAGCAGCGGCTCCGGCCCAGAACGGGGGACTAACAACAACCAAGCCTCCCGTCAGAGGAGGACTGTCCCTGTCTCTGTCTCTGTCTCTGTCTCTCTGTGTCTGTCTGTCTGTCTGTCTCTCCCTGTCTCTCTGAGTTTGTCTCTGTCTCAGTCACTGTCTCTCTCTGTGCCTTTCTGTCTCTGTGTCTGTCTCTCTCTCTCTGTCTCTGTTTCTCTCCTCCCTCTCTCTCTCCCCCTCTCCCTTTCCTCTTCCTTCTCCCTCTTCCTCTCTTCTTTTTTCCCTCCCTCTCTCCCTGTCTCTGTCTCTGTCTCTGTGTTTCTCTGTGTGTGTGTCTATCTCTGTTTCTATGCATGTCTTTCTGTGTCTCTGTCTCTGTCACTGTCTCTGTGTGTGACTTTCTGTCTCTCTGTGTCTGTCTCTGTCGCTCACTGTCTCTGTCTCTATTTCTCTCCTCCCTCTCTCTCTCCCCCTCTCCCTTTCCTCTTCCTTCTCCCTCTTCCTCTCTTCTTTTCTCCCTGCTGTCTCTGTCTCCGTCTCTGTGTCTCTGTGTTTCTCTCTGTGTGTCTATCTCTGTTTTTGTGTGTGTCTTTCTGTGTCTCTCTCTCTTGCTGTTTCTCTCTCTCACTATCTGTGTGTATATGTCTCTGTCTCTGCTTCTCTTCTCTTATTCCGTCTCTCCCCCTTCCAATTACATGTAAAGATACTTTTCAGCATTCATTATTTGTAAAGCTTTGAACTCCATTCCCCTCCCCCATCCTTCCCTCCCACCTTCCTTCCCCAAGATAACAAGCAATCTGACACAGGTGATACATGTGCAATCATGTATTTCCACATTAGTCATGTTGTGAAAGGAGAAACAGAACAAAAGGGAAAAGCCACAAAAAGCAAAAAAACAAACAAACAAAGAGAAGTGAACATCATTTGTTTGGGTCTTCATTCATTCTCCATAGTTTTCTCTCTCTCTGGGTGTGGATGCCATTTTCCATCACTAATCTTTTGGAACTCTCTGGGATCCCTGCATTGCTGAAAAGAGCAAAGTCTGTCACAGTTGAGCATCATGTGGTGCTGCTGGGATTGTGCACCTTTTCCTGGTTCTGCTCATTTTAATTTGCATCAGTTCATGGAAGTCTTTCCAGGTGTTTTTGAAAGCATTTCTTATCGCACAAGAATATTCCATTCCGTTCATCTACCCTATCTTGTTCAGCCATTCTCCAAGTGATGAGCATCCCCTTGATATCCAGTTCTTTGTTACCACAGCAAGAGCTGCTATAAAGGTTTTTTGAACATGTGGGTCTTTGCCTTTAGGATGCAGACCTCATATTGGAATTGCTGGATTGAGGGATTTGCACAGTTTAATTATCCTTTGGACATAAGAACTTTGATCTCTTGATACCTCCCTTCACACTCCTCATCCTTCAAGCCCATGTTGTTCTTTAGGAAAAAAAAGTGTAGTTTGAGGGATAGAATTTTGGTGCAGGAGTCAAAAGGATGGAGGAGGAGTTCGGACATTTAACCTCCTTGTCTCAGTTTCCTCATCTGCAGAATGAAGGAGGTAATGGATGGTCTTTAAAGTGTCACCAAACTCCAACTTATGGTCATGTATTATGTCCTTCCGGAGCCATCTTTCCTCTAGTTAGCCACCTTCAAGAAGTAGGGTGTTAAAAGATTCTGGAAACCCAACCCTATATTGGCTTCTTTTGGACCTAGAACTAAAAGATTCTCCTTCTACTGTCCCTACCCTTGCCTCCCCTCTGCAGCAGTGGCCACTGTCCATCACCTTCTCATGGGTCGGCCCTCTAGATTTTTGTAGTTCTTCTACTTCTCTGTGCCCTCTCACAGATCTTCCTTCATGCTTTTGGGTGTTCCCTAAGGCTTTGTCCTTGGCCTGTTTCTCTCCAACTATATATTACCTTGATTGATGATCTAATCCAGGGGTCCTCAAACTTTTTAAATAGGGGGTCAGTTCACTGTCCCTCAGACTGTTGGAGGGCCAGACTATAGTAAAAACAAAAACTTTGTTTTGTGGGCCTTTAAATAAACTTCATAGCCCTGGGTGAGGGGGACAAACATCCTCAGTTGCCACATCTGGCCCGTGGGCCATAGTTTGAGGACCCCTGAATCTGTTCCCTAGGATTCAGTTGCCTTCTCTATGAAGATATCCAGATCTCTTTACGCAACTCTAACCTCTCTCTTGAGCTATGGTCCCAGTGTCTTTTTGGTTACTCTGAACCATATGAACCACAGACATCTCATATGCAACATGTCCAAAATAGGATTCATTCTTAGTTTCTCCTATACTTTCCCCTCTTCCCAATTTTTTTTTATTTTTCCAAACACACCACCACTTTCCCATCATTCAGCCTGCAGCCTTCATGTTATCCTCAACTCACTCACCCTACATCTCCAATCTGTTACTGATACTTGTTATCTCCCCTTCCAGGACCTCTCCTCTTTTCTCCTGGAGAATTGCAATCATCTTCCATTGATTTCTTAACTCTGATTCATTGTCCACTATGCAGCCTAAGAAATTTTCCTAAAATGAAGGAGTGACCATGTTATCCAGCCACTGACTAAATGAACTCCCGTGTTTCTCTCATCTGTAGAATCAAATGTAGGATCCTTTGGTTGCCATTTAAATGTCTCCCAAAGTGGTCTCCTCTTCCTTTTGCAGTCTTTCATTTTCCTAGTACCTTACCTAAGTCACTGTCCAAAGATACTGATTTGTTCCTCATATGCAACACTCAGTCTTCTGTGCTTTTTTCCATTAACCTCTGCTTTTTAGTGTCATGGCTTTCATCAGTACTCAGGTTAAATCACACCTACTTTTTTTTTCCTGGTCTCTTCCCATTCTCATTGGTGGTAGTAGTAGTAGTAGTAGTAGTAGTAGTAGTAGTAGTAGTAGTAGTAATAGTAGTAGTAGTAGTAGTAGTAGTAGTAGTAGTAGTAGTAGTAGTGTTATAGGAGTAGTTATAATAGTAGTTATATGGTAGTAGTAGTATTAGCAGTAGCAGCTGCTATAACAGTAGTAGGAGTAGTAATAACAGTAGCAGGAGTAGCAGCAATAGTGTTGGTGGTACTAGTGGTGGTTGTAGTAATAGTAGTAATAGCAGTAGTGGTGCTGTTAATAGTGGTAATAGAAGTAATACCATTTATATAAGTTAAATATTTGCAAAACACATTATAAACATTTTCTCATTGCAGTTTCACAACAACTGAGGAAGGCGATATTAATATCCCTGTTTCACATTTTAAGAAGTTCAGGCAGACAGAGGGTAGATGACTTGCCCAACTGTCGGTGTAAGAGTCTGGATTGGTCTTCCCAATTCCAGACCCTCTGATAGATTGACTGTGTCACCTAGTTAACTCAGGGTTTAATGCCTTCTCATTGAGATGACCTTCTGTCTACACTGTTTATATCTTTCCTGTGCCTGGTTACTTTCACACAGTTTTTCCAATGAAATTTGGAACTCCTTAAGGATAGGCATGTTTTTGCCTTTGAATCACTTGCACTTAGCATAATGTCTGGCACATAGTAAATACCCCACGAATGCTTACTGACCAACTGATTGACTGATTAGCTCCTTGCCCTTTAGAAATAGCTCTTATTTGGGTTAGAAGATTTTTCCCTCTGGTAGATAAAAGAATTGTTGATTAGATGGAAGTCCCCAAGAGTTAGTGCTGTTCATAAGAGGAAAAGCTACCTTGGGCTCCTGTCACCCTGTCCCCACCATGGAGAGCTTTGATTATGTGTCAGATGTGATATAGAAGTCATTCTCATTCAGTTATGGGCTTATACGGGGGTCTCCGAGGTCCCTTACAACATCGAGATTTCTAATCCGAATCTGGGGGTCAATAGACCTATATGGAGACAAAGGTGATCATCCTCTGTGCCTTCCACTACTACAAAAACACAGACTTTGTCGGTGTATAAAGTTAAGACACAAGTGTGGGAGGACTATCAGACCAACCATCTGGAGTTAGCTTCTTTCAAAGGCAGTATTGGCAACATGGCTGAAAGTCATGTCTGGAAGACGGTATTAGGATGCACTGATGCTGGGGAGCTCGGAGGTGCACCATGTTGTTTAAGAGCAACTGACTATTTTGCATCATAAGGGCTCAATCTACCAACTGCAGATTGGAACACCTAGACAGTCGTGTGTTATAATGTCTCTTTGGACGTCGTGGTCTCCCAATTAGAGCTCGGTATTTTGTGGAAGCGTACAGACGCCAATCAGAAGTCAGTGTGTATCCTTTTCCTGTCTTTTAGCAATCCCTTCCGAGGGAACAGGGCATATGCTTCTTGCAACCCAATTAATACAGGACCATTTGCTTACTCCTCAATTTTCAAGACTGATAACTAAGTATTTGGAGGGTAAGGACTCCTTCACAAAAACCCTGAATATAAATGGGCATCCAAATGTAGGATGAAAAATTATTTCTGACACTAAACATCCTCCACACTTTAAAATGAATGACATATCATTACCGGCAAATAGAAGCTGGGGATGTTCATTAAATCTAGATAAGAATCTCCATGTTCAATCAGACAGTTATTAATTATATAAACTTAATTACTTATTTTTCCCACTTAATTCTCCGATGTTTATTCATGTTATCTGGTACTTGTCTTTTTCATCACAGAATTTTCTGCCTCTCAAACTCCCCAATGCCCGAAAAAGGTTTCCTATCCAGTGACCCAATTATCTTCAGATGCAAATTGTAACTGGGACACAAACACTGATTCTTGGATATTGAGTTCAGCCTTGCGTCTCCTGGGGCTGCAGAAGGGAACAAAGAGCGAAGGAATCCAGTACAGGTCTTCTCCAGATTGAACCTAAAATAGTTAAGATCTGTTGATTGAATCTGATTGAATTCGCTCCAGTAAGCATTGATCAAGCCTGTATATCGTATTCTGTACCAGGTCCTTGAGTTACAAAGTATGATTGAAGGTGGTAGTTGTGCATTCTATGGGGAAAGACGATGGGAACATGGAATAATAAATACAAAACTAACAATATAACAACAATAATAATAAGAGCTAAAATGGATGTAGCGTTTTCAGGTTACAATTTATATCTCCCTTTATATCTTCTCAACAGATGGATACAGAGTAGATGAAAAAAATAACCTGGGAGATTTGGGCTGAGCATTTGGGGGAGACCAGAAAGACTGCCTTCAGGAAGGACCACTTGAGTTGTGCCTGGAAAGAAGTCAGACCAAAAGGTAGAGGTGAGGAAAGAGAGCGCTTTGAGCATGAACATGGCAAGTAGAGAGCTGTACACGAGGAGAGCCCAGTGGGCAGAACTGCAAGGTTGTTAGGATGATGTGTAATAAGGCTGGGGGAAAAGGAGGTCATTTGGTAAAGAGCTTTAAGAGCCAAATACGGGAATGGACATTCGATCCTGCAGGTCTTATGGGAATTATGGCTGTTTATGGTGGGAGATGAGACTTGAACTTAGGTCGAGCCCTGAATGAGTCTGGGGACTCCAAGAGATGGGAATAAAACAAGTGAGTATTCAGTCAATGCAAAGACCTTGAGGTAGAAAAGGGAAGGTTATATGGGAATGGCAATAACCCACTTTTGACTATAATAGAAAGGGAGTCAGAGGGAATATCAGGCTATCAACCTGGAACTTTAAATGCCAAGTAGACAGGTCTGTGTTATCCTAGAAGGAAATGGAAATCACGGATGTTCCTTAACAAGGGCAGACTTGCACTTCGGAAAATCACTTTGGCAGCTGTGCAGAGGATAGATTGGAGAAGAGAGACTGAACCAGGGACACCAATTAAATATTCCACAGTGATATTTGTGGAAATATGTATAGAAGAATTGCACATGTTTAACATAGATTGGATTATTTGTGGTCTGGGGAGGGAGCAGGGGAAAGGCAGGGGGAAATTTACAATACAGGATTTTGTAAGGGTGAATGTTGAAAATCATCCATGTAGATATTTTGAAAATAAAAAGCTTTAATTAAAAAAAAAGAAATCTATTATAATAGTCCAAGTGAGTGGTCCTGAGGGCCTGAATCAGGGCCTAAGGTGGTGCCTTCCTGAATTAAGAGAAAGACGGATCTGGCATATGTTGTAGAAGTGCAATACCCAAGACTGGGCATGGAGACTCTGCCTGGGAAAAAGAGGAAATTCATGTACCTGAAGTGACATTCGAGAACCACCAAAATCACACATTGTATTTCTAATTTATCTCATGGTATTTTCCTCATGGCCTCCAGCCCAAGGAAAAGCCTCTTGACCCATGAGCTTGTCATATTTCTTATCCTGCTTCCTATGCTTGGACCCAAAGTGATTATCCTGAAGTATAGATTTGTCCTGTGTCCACCTTCCTAACACACACACACACACACACACACACACGCACACACGCACACACACATGCACACACCACTCAATAAACTCCAGGGACTTCCTTTTATCATTAGGATCCAGTATACAAAATCCTGTTTGATTTTGGAAGTGCTTCACAATCTGGCCTCCTCCTGCCTTTCCCAGACTTCTCCCATCTTGCTCCCCACTAAACTCTATGATCCAATGTCACTGGCCACCTTGCACTTCTTAAAACGGGACACATCTCCATGTCTGTGCCTTGGGGCTGGTTGCTCCTCACATCTCCATCTCTGTGCCTTTGTCCCTCACATCTCCATCTCTGTGCCTTGGGGCTGGTTGCTCCTCACATCTCCATCTCTGTGCCTTGGGGCTGGTTGCTCCTCACATCTCCATCTCTGTGCCTTTGTCCCTCAGATCTCCATTTCTGTATCTTGGAGCTGGCTGCCCCTCATCCTCAGAAGGTTCCCCTCTTGGTCTCTGCCCCACTAATTTCTGGCTTCCTTGTAGACTCACCTCAAAGGCCACTTTCTCCTGCTGATCTGTCCCAATAGGAAATATTCCAGTTGTGAGTGAATAGGGACCTTTTGGGTTTCCCCATCTAACCTCTCCTATGTATTTTGGGTAACCTATTCCCGTATCTGCTGTTTTCCCTGTCAATGTCAGAACTGTCTTTGCATTTTCTTTTGCTGCCCAATGGTTAGCTCTGGTCCTGTCACATAATGTTTACTAAATGCAAGTTGATCATTTGCTTAAGTGGCCCTTATGCAAGACTGTCTTGCAGAGTGTTTCATTAATTTTACCTCATGCTTAGGGCCTTGAGCCAGATAGAGAGCCCCCCAATCAGAGGGCTTTCAGCAAAAGCTAAATGACCATGGGAGGGTTTCGTTCTGCAGGTAGAGTTAAGTCATAGCATCCCAGATCCAGAACTAAACAGAACCCAGAGCCCATCTAATCTAAGCCCTTCTTTTTGTAGATGAGAAAACAGGCCCAGCATGTTTAGTTTCTCAGCCAAGGTCAAACAGGGAAGAGTTGGCAGAACGTGGATCCCCAAAATACAGGATAAGTTGTTTTCCTAAAATGTTCTTTCCTATAAAAAGAGGAGGCTGTTTTCAGGCTGATATGCTTGTCATGGGGCCAATCACCTCTCTTTGGCTGCCTTCTTCCCGAGAAATCAGGAGATTCCCAAGTTATCCCTCTGTTCAATAATCGTGATCATTCTTCTCCTTTGACATATCATGTGTTCATCTGTTCAAGCCAACTTGTGGAATATGGCATTTCCCCCTTTTTGGAGAATAACTATGATTCACTAGAACAATGGTACGACGCTATAGGATGGGGGAAAGAGGTCTGGATTTAGGATCACATTGGGGTCAAGTTCCATCCACACTTGCTAGCTTTTTAACGACAGGAGAATCCTCATCCCTCCCTCAGCCTTGGTTTTCTCATCTGTAAAAACAGGGTCATAAAACATTACCCTACCTACCTCTCCAGGATGTCTGGAAAAAGCACTTTGTATACACTTAAGACCTGGGTTTGGGGGGGAGGGGAAGGCAGAGAAGGAAAGAACTAAAAACAAAATCATGCTACACCCTGAACGTCCCAGGAAAGACTGATCTTGTCCTTCGCAGTGTTGGGAAATGCTAGATTTGGAGTCAAAATTTAATTCAACTCAACAATCCTTTATTAACCCGCAACTCTGCAATTCTACCTGCCCTCCAGGACTTTTTGTTCTGATTGGAAGATATTCTATGTATGCAGAGAAGTAAACACCAAGTATAGACCCAGTAATTTCATCGAATCGAGTGGGAAGAAATCTTAGAGACTAAGTCCAGCCTTCTTATTTTATATGTGACATCTGGGGATGTCGGTGCCATCACAGAAGAAGGGGGATTGACCTTCTTCCAGCCCACTGCCCTTTCTCCATTCCCTTGTTCTCTTCAGAGTTAAGCAGCCACCTTCTGTTACAAGAATTAACTTGTTTTATAGTCTAGGGGGCCATGTAATGACTCCCCCAGGTCCTGGTGCTCTACTCCTCATTAAATGGAAAATTAGCACTGCAATCACAGTTGCTCCAAGTGCCACAAATGACAACAGCAGTCACAAAAATGTTTAACATTTAGGAAGAAATTTGCCTCGTTTAATTTATGTCTGTGTTTATCTCTAACTAAACCTGGATCTTTTCATTGTTGAGGCTATATCCAAAATACCAGAATTGTTTGGATAAGGAAACAAGCAAAATATGGAACAGTGTCCCTTGGTGGATAAATACCAGGAAAGGTCAATTGAAGAAAAAAGCTAATTTTTGCCTAGAACATCACTCGGTTTCTGAAGAGATGTTAGCCTAGATCTTTGGTCAGCTCTGATGTGCCTATAGGGACGATAGCCCACAATCATTTCTGTCTTCACTTTTATAGCTTTTTCTTTTCTGCCTTTTTTTTTCTTTTTGCTTTTTTCTCTTATTGTCCCTATGACAATAATTCTTCCCTGATCAGCTTTTGTAGGTCCCACCTTTTCTTCCGAGTCTGTTTGTCAATCTATTTCTACTTGTCTTCCTCTGTCTCCTGTGTTCATCTCTATCTTTGCCCCTGGTCTCCATTTTTATCTCTCAATCTGTCTCTGTCTTTGTCTCTCTGTGTTGGTTTGTGTCTCTATGCATCTGTCTCTGTCTCTCTGACTTTGTCTCTCAGTCTCTCTGTATCTCTGTGTCTGTCTGACTCTCTCTTTTTCTCCCATAATATTCCATTTCCAGAAGAATATTTAAAACTTGGTGTACTAGAAGAACTCCATTCCCCAATCCCAAACTCTAGATCTTCCCAAGCTGTGAAGACTCTCTGGGTCCTTAGTCTCCCCCTTCTCAAGACAACCTTTCCAAGACTTGTCAGGATGATCAGCACTTGCTGATGACAAAACTGGGGACCAGATCACACAACTATTATGTATGTGAGTTGGAATTAGAACTCAGTTTTTCCCGAACCCCGATTCCAGCTGTCTGGCTACTGCATAGTGCTGACTTCCATCATCTGACTCACTTTGGAGCCAGTTTTTGTCAGATCCTAGCTTCTCTTGAAATTCCGCCAGGGTTATAAAGCACTCTGTGGTTCCACTAAGAGAAGACTGCTCATTTCATAGACCACTGGCATGGAGCTGCCTTGATTTCCCCCCACATGCACACGTCTTTCCCACAAAGCTAAGAAAACAAAGTGAGACATCTCTTCTTTCAACACTTTGGAGACCCATTCTTCAGACAACCAGTGCATTTAACGCTGCCGATGACTTCATGGGCACTCTTTCTGGAATGACAAAAAATTCTATTGGCCCAGAATTTTACTTCTAAATACTAGAGGAAGCAAATTTTTTTCTATTCTTCAGAAAATGAGTTCCTATTCACTGTTCTGTCATTTTTTTCAAACCAACGTTTTTCTGATATCTCCATGTCCAGTAGTCATGGAACCCATGTTTTAGCAGAATGGCAGAACTTCAGAAATCTCAACGAGGAGGCTATGTATTCATTTCATCCAACTCACACATGAAAAAAAAAAAACTTCTACAATATTCCCATGCACTGGTTATCTCACCCCCCTTTTCTTCAAATATCTCTCAGAAATATTATTTGACAAAAGACAATGGAAATATTCATAGTGGAGAAAAATATATCGGACTTGGCTTATAAAAGAAAATGTTGCAAATTAATAAATAAAGGAAAGAAAGAAAGAAAATTTCTAATCCTTGCCTCCACAAAAAGAGCCACCATAAATATTTTTGTACATGTTGTGCCTTGTACAGCTTATTACCCAACAATGACTTGCATGGAAGAATCAGTAGGGAATACGTCCTTGAGGATGTCTGTGTCTGGAAAGGCGAATGGTTTGGTCATGGGGCAAAAATGAGGGATAACAGATGGATAGTCTGAGCTTTGAATTGGTATCTAGGAAACATCAAGAAAACCAGCAAAAAGCTTCCAGGACATGAAATGAAGGCTTCATGGAGATGCTATGAAAAGACATAAGATGAGTGGGCAGGGATGGACCGTCAAAAGTCACAAGCATGGACCCATGAAGGTAAGGGAAATGTTCATTTGATTCTAATTGTACAATAGCTATAGTGAGAAGCAAGATGTTGCGATAGCTGAAGATCTGAGGAAATGTGAATTCTAAATCTGCTTGGGACATGTGATAACTGAGTGACCTTGAAGAAGTCGGTTTTCCTGTCCAGTCCTCAGTTTACACAGTGATAAAATCAGGAGGTTATGCTCAGTGACCTGCAGATCCTCTCTGTCTTGTTCTAAATCTATGGTTCCAGAATCTAAATATTGATTAAGTGGAAGATGATTATTATCATGACAATAACAACAGATGTCTGCTATCTTTTCCTTCATCTTACAGTCTTAGAGAATTATCTCTGAGCCAGCTATGTGGGATAGTGGATAAAGTGCTGAGCCTGGAGTCTTCCTGACTTTCTGAGTTCTAGTCTAACTTCAGATATTTGCTGGGCAAACTTGGGCAAGTCACTTGCCTCTATCTACCTCTCCTCATCTGTAAAATGGGAAGAGGTACAAGAACTACCTCCCAGAGCTGTTATGAGGATCAAATGATAAATAATTATAAAAGACTTAGCATAGATCCTGGCCCGTCCCATGTGCTAAATAATTGCTTGCTGCCTTGCCTTCCATCACATTTAGTTGCTTGCAATCAATCCTGAGAGAACCAGTGATTTGCACAGGACATAGAGAAAGTATATGATGTTATTGTGACTCATGCTTAGACCAATTTTCCAATTTTCAATTCACTTTATACCTCTCATCCATGCACTCATGTATGTGTATGAACATACACACAAACACATATAAATGCTGTGTGAATTTAAGAAAATCATTTAACTTTTCAATGCTCTAGGTAACTTTCTACAATGTTCAAAGCAGACGTAATACAATACAACCATAATAATCTAATATTTGATAAATGCAGAGGTCCAAGTTTTGGGGACAAAAACTCACTACTGACAAAAAACTTCCCGGAAAATTGGAAAGTAATTTGGCAGAAATTAGGAATAGACCAACATCTCACATTGTAGACCAATTTAATGTCAAAATAGGTCCATGATTTAGACATAAAAGGAGATATAATAAGGACATTAGGGTAATGTAAATCATTTTACCTGTCAGATCTATGGATAAGGAAATTATTTATGACAAAAAAGACATTATGAGATATAAATGGATCACTTTGATTACATTAAATTAAAAAGGTTTTACACAAATAAAATCAATGCATCCAAGATTAAAAGGAAAGCAACAAGCTGAGAAAAACGTTTAAAGCAAGTTTCTCTGCTAAAGGCCTCATTTCTCAAAAATATAGAGAACTGAGTAAAATTTATAAGGACATCAGTCTTTTTCCAATTGATAAATGCTCAAAGAATATAAACAGGTAGTTTTCAGAAGAAATCAAAGCTATCTTATATTCCTATGAGGGGAAAATGCTCTAAATTACAACTGATTAGATAAATACAAATAAAACGACTCTAATTTACAACTTAACATATCTCGGGTTAACTAATATGGCAGAAAAGGAAAATGATCACTATTGAGGGGATGGGGAAAAGGTGGAATACTAGTGCCCTCCCTCTTGGTGGAGTTATGGACTGATCCAACCATTCTGGAGAGCAATTTATAGCCCAGAAGGCTATACAACTGTGCCTACTGTGTGATCCAACAGAACCAGGATTAGACCTTTATCCCGGAAGGAAAGAAAAGAGAAAGAAAAAAGAAAAGACCCTATATGTACAAAAATATTTATAGCAGGTCTTTTTGTGAAACCAAAGAAATGGAAATTGAGGGGACATCCCTCAATTAATTGGGAAATGACTGAACACATTATGGTATTTGTGTTATAAGAAATGACAAAAGAGGATGGTTTCATAAAAACCTGGAAATGCTTATATGAACCAAGGCAAATTGAAGTGAGCAGAATTAGGAGAACATTGTACACAATAACAGCAATATTGTATGAAGAATTACTCTAAATGACTAAGCAATAATCCAAGACAATTCCAAAAGACTCATAATGAAAAATGCAATTTACTTCCAGAGAAGAATCCTGAATGAACATCAGAGTATACTCTTTATTTACTCTTTTTTCCTCATTAGGTGTATTTTCTTTTACAACATGGCTAATTTGAAAATATATTTTGCATGATTGCACATGTATAATCAATACCAAATTGTTTGCTGTCTCGAAGGTGGGGAAGAGAATTTAGAAGTCAATTTTTAAATTTTTGTCAAAAATTATTTTTAATGTTTAGTTGGGATATATACATATATATGTACATATAGGGTCTTTTCTTTTCTTTTTTCTTTCTCTTTTCTTTCCTTCCAGAGTAAAGGTCTAATCCTGGTTTTGCTGGATCAAACAGTAGAGTGGTGGGGGGGGGGGGAAGAAAAGGTGTCAATCTGCATTGACTTAGAGAGTTTCCTCACTCAGAAGTTCTCTGTATCCATGAAATCCCACTGTCTACTGATAGTGACAAATAACAGATACGTGACTCAAAGATAGATTATAGGTGAGCCGTGAACTTTAACAATAATGATCATTATACATCAGTTTCCTTTTAACTCAAATGTCTCCCTCAGAAAGAATTATATGGAACAAAGCAAGTGAAAAGTCTCAGATATTGGTATAGAAATACATATTATTGGCACAGGAAGGAGATATAGATATAAATATAGAACTAAGTTTGCTGTTGGCTTTGGTTTTGCCATTAGTCATTTCTGGATACCACCCTCATTCCCCAACGTAAATTGTGCATGAAAAACTGAAGAAAAAAAAGGAAGAGGTAAACAAAATTAATCAGTACAGGAGTGATGCATGCCAAAGCATGTAGCATTCTGCATCTACAATTCCACATCTTTCCAAGAACAGGAGAGATTTCTTTATCTCCTTTTCCTCATCTCCTGTCACAGCAAGAACACTGAGTTTTGTTTTCTTGCTCCTTTTATTCACGTTATTATCACCATTGTTTTGCTGGTCCTGCTTACTTCACTGGGCACCAGTCCCACATCTATCTGAATTCTTCATATGTATAATTTCTTATAGTGCAATAATACCATTTCATTATGTTTAGTTCAGTCATTACCCCTTGTTCAGCTATTCTTCCTTCAGTGAGCACCCACTTTCTTCCCAGCTCGTCACTAACAAAAATAAAGCTGCTGTGAGTATTTTGTCATCATCGGGACCTTTCTTTCCATCTTTGATTTTCTTCACGCAGATGACCAGAAGTCAGATCACTGGGTAAAGGGAGTGAATAAAGGGAACGAATGCTCTAGTGTCTTTGCTCAAGGGATTCCAGGATGTTCCTCAGAATGTTTGGACCCATTCACAAATATACCAACAGTGTCTGATACTGCCAAAGCAGGAATATCTGAAAGCACTCTCTTCTCTTTTCATTCTCTGGCTACCATTCAGCATAAACCAAGTTACTCCTGGGGTCTCTCCGAGGTTGGTTTCCCATTGGCTACTTACCTTTCACACACTTAGTTGTGACTTGCCGGAAATAGACAGAAGAGTGCTCCCTGGCTGAATCATTTACTATACATTAAACATGGCCCCAGGCCATCTAACTCCCAGGTGCCACAGAGGTAGCCGTGTGGTGCCCGCTGTGATCACGTAAAGGAAACTCTGACAGTTTACATTATGAAATTGTGCATTAACTGCTGAATGGCAGGCTCAGTGAGGGGAAGTGTGTCGATGCAATGGGCCAGAGACGTGGGTTTCTGCTGCTTCCATTGGATGCTGCACAGGGAGGGGCCGTTAAAACCTGTTAGGGAATGGAAATTAAGTTCTTTTATTTTTTTTTTTTTCTTCAAGGGATCACCTGACCTACTTCAGCACATTCACAGATAAAATGTTAACCAAGGAGATCCAAATTTTTGTTTCCTTTTGATTTAGTTGAACAAAGCAGCGGCTTAATACAATGTAATGGGATGCACATCTGGCCTGGATTTAAGACATCTGGATCTGAGATCTACCTGCTAGCTGGGTGACCTTAGGCAAGTAGTTTTCCTGCCCTGGGCCTCAATTTTCCTATCTGTTTAAAAGAAAAAAGTTGAATTAAATAGAGCATCTAGGATCCCTCATTGTTCAATGAGTCTATAAACTAAAAGTAGAAACACTGGGAAATCACTCAGTAGTTGAGGATCTCCAGAATCTAATCCCTGCCTTTGATAGAGATGCAGAGGATATGTCTTGTTTTGAGAAGCAGCAAGATGTAAATGATAGCTCATTTCAGACACTAACTATAGGACAGTGGTCGGGTCACTTAAGTCCCCTGTACCTCTTCCTTCTCTGAATTAGGAGGAAATGGGAGTCGATGCTTCATCTTTTTCCATAACTAGGACTGTGACACTATGACCCGTTTAATTTAGCTTTGGTCTCGGAGGTTTGACTTTCATACCCTGTTAAGGTGTGTGCTGTCTCGGTCACTTTCTCCCAATCCCTCCACCTTCCTAAGAAGAAAGATTTCTCTTTCTCGCCTTTGACTCCTCTGCCCATTTCCTGTGCCCATCTTTCTGCCTAATGGCTCCTCAGTCATGTTTTCATGGACCCGTGACCTCCTTAACGTGATTATTTCCTCCAACAGTCCAAATCACAACTCATCTGGGGCAGCTGAACTCAGCCAGCTCTGATTAACCCTTCTGTAAATCCTCCAGAGGGCATCCAGCCAATTTTCCTGGAACCATCCCTTTGGTCCCTTGATTTTGAGTGGATACCAATAGAACCAACGGCTAACTTTTGTTCTCCCTATGTGACTGGGTGATAATATATGCATTAGAGTGATGACATACATTAGGATGTAAACACCTTGTGAGTTAAGGTTATCCTATGTCCAATAAGTTTACATCAAATTAAAATACTTTAGTGGAATGTTTTATCTCTTATTTGCCAACATTATTATTAGTGCCCCAAGTTCTGTGTTCAAGAAGTCAGGCTGCAATTAAACCCATGTCAGTATAAGCTTTTGTTAATAACTGAAGAAACTAATTATCTAATAGCTTTTGTACACTACAGGATATTTTCTTGCATAATCTATATTTTTTGAATAAGAAGTAAGATAGGAAATATACCTTGACCACAAAGAAATAAAATCCAACTTTAGAAAAATACAGGAAAAGTTTCAATTTAAAAATATATTCCTTTGGTTAAAAGTCATCTCCTTCATAACAATTCATTTATGGTCCAGTTATCACAGCATGCTCCACTAATCCAATTTAATCTTCTAATAAATAATATGCCAAACTTGTAGAATAAAATGTTTGTCTGGTATTTTATGGGGGGAAGAGAGGAGGTGTCACTGGTTTTATAGAAATAAAATATTTTGATTTTTCTAAAATAAAAAAAAGAGTTAGGGTTATTTCAATTTTGTCTTTGTGTCCTCCACTGCTCATAAATGTATTTAGTTGATATTGCTTTAAATACGGTCTATACGAAGTGAACTACTCTACTCTTATATAAAGTCTATATAAAGTGAACTCCTGTATAATTCTATTTCTATATAAAGTCTATATTAAGTGAACTACTCTACTCTTATATAAGGTCTATATTAAGTGGACTCCTCTATAATTCTCTATTATATAAAGTCTATATTAAGTGAACTTCTATATAACTCTACTTCCATATAAGGTCTATACTAAGTGGACTCCTCTATAATTCTACTCCTATATAAAATCTATACGAAGTGAACTCTTCTACTTCTATAGAAGGTCTATATTAAGTGAACTCCTATATAACTCTACTCCTATATAAAGTCTATAATAAGTGAATTACTCTCCTCCTATATAAGGCCTTTTATTAAGTACACTCCTATAGAACTCTACTCCTATATAAGATCTATACTAAGTAACCTAGTCCGCTCCTACTTCCAGGAGCACTGTAAGTGACTTGTGATTTTGTCAGTGTGGGCACAGCTAACAGAGAGCAGCTCCCAGACCTTCCACGACTTCTCGTCCTACATGAGGTTGCTCAGGAAAACTTCTCAGGCAGATGCCATTGCACCTTTCCCAGACTGAACGTGCGTCGTATCCTCTCTGGGCATTTATCTGATACTTGGGTTAGGGATAGAAATGCTCAGGTCTTATTGGCATTCGATCTTTTGTCTAGAAACAACATTTCTCACACACACACACACACACACACACACACACACACACAAACACACAATTGCTCAGCTCTAACATAAATCATAAATCCCTACAAATTAAAAAACAAAAAACCTCCTAACAAGGCTTAGTATGCATGAGTTCTAAGGAGCATTACTTGGGGGAGTGGAACTAAGTAGAAACCTATAGACATTAAGACAGTTAGGTAGCTCGGCATACAGAGTTCAGAATCAGGAAGATCTGAGTTCAAATCCTCCCTCAGATACTAACTAGCTATGTGACTTAGCCTCAGTTTCTCCCTCTGTAACAAGCACATCTACTTCACAGGGATAGTGAAAGGCTCAAATGAGATCAACATATGTGAAGGACTTAAAGGGGAAGCTTAAAGGTCTATATAAATTCTAAAAAGTGCTAATTCTTATTAAGGTCAAAGGTAGTATTAGGAGATCTAGATTCAAATCCAGATGCTCTGGTTCAAACCCAGCCCTTGCTTCACTGCACTCTAATGTATTTCAACTGAGAAAGGAACAACTATTTGAGGGGGCAGAGCTGAGAGCTGATTTCTGACACAATAAAGGCATTTCCCAAGAAGACCCTGACCCTGAAATGCTTTCAGACCAGCCTCGCCACCCTTGGCTTTGAGCCTAGTCTGGGGGATCCTGTCTGTTCCTTCCTTAGCTTATCTCGCTGGCCCCTGAAGCAAGGGTGCAGCTGGTGGGAGATACCCCAGTACCTCCAGACCTTCTGGGACTCAGTGATGAAAGTTGGGCTTTATTTCTTCCTCTCTGTCACTTGGGGTTTATTTCTCCTTCTCCTTCTTTCCTGGCCTCGTACAGATGCTGTTTCACTTTTTCCATTGCTGACCACCTCAGGGAGTCTCAGACGCAGGACCTCAGTCCCAGAAGACTTTGTCAGGGCCACAGAGCCAACCTGCCACAGAGAAGTCAGCCAGAAATCAATATTTGCCTACTATGTACTGTGTTAGTCCTGGGGACACAGGGAAACCAATGAAGTAACTCCTACCCTCAGGGAGCTTCCCTTTATCATGGGAGATTTTTATATTTATATAAGTATAAGGATTTATAAGTATATTTATTTATAAGTAACTATCATGTATATACATGAATCCATAGTAGGTGTATTCCACATGTAGGAACACATATACATATATATCTATGTCAATATGTGTGTATAGAGACAGACAGACAGACAGAGAGACAGAGAAACAGAAAAAGACAGAGAGAGAGAGAGAGAGAGAGAGAGAGAGAGAGAGAGAGACAAAGACACAGAGAGACAGAGAGATAGACAGAGAGACAGAGAGAGAGAGACACAGAGAGAGAGGCTCAAAAAACTATTTTAAACGCATAGGAAATTCCCAAGTGAGTAAACCTCCCTGTACTAACATAGGTTAACATTTCCTCTGTAATCTATCATGGTTCCTTGTTCCCTCCCCCCTAAACATTGCTTTGCAAATCTTAAAGCAAGATATAAATCTTGGCTATTCTGTGTGTGTGTGTATGTGTACAAATCAATATGCATGAAATGTTTGGAAGAGAGAAACATGAACAATGAGGGGGGCAGGAAAGGCCTTGTGCAGAAATAGCTCCATCTGAACCTTGAGGAAAACCAGATTTTAAGACAGCCACAGGGTGGGGGGGGGGGATTAGTGGTTAGTATTGCCAGGGACTAGTCTGTACCAAGACAAAGATCTGGGAGACGTGGGGTTCTCTTTGAGGAATATCGAGACGGCCAATTTGACTAGAGCGTGAGTGCCCAATGGGACTAGAAGCTAGAAAGGTAAAATCCCCAGCTTGCCCCATGGGAGAGATGGTGATCCAGCCTCCCTGCTCTATTCCCCACTGAGAATTCAGAGGCCTGTTTTCGATGTACTATCTGGGAATCAAGACCCTGTCAGCCAACCCTAGGGGGTGGTTTCTTTCTCGTTGCTAAGGCCGCATAGAAACTTTGACTCAAATCACCATCCCTTTGCTATTGGACTGGCTTCCCACGGCTGATCTTTGAAGATTAGTGGTTAGTATTGCCATGGAAAGGATGATCTTTGGAACTAGATCACAGAGCTGAACTTGTAACCACACTAAATCTCAGATCTAAATCATTTCCCCAGCCCTCACACCCTTCTGACATGGATACCTCTATTAGAATAATACAATTTTTAGTGCTTCTGATAGCTCTTGATTCACTCACTCCATCATACACTACTTTAGAAAGCTCAGAGAGGCAGAGACACAGAGACAGAGACAGAGCTAGAGACAGAGAGACAGAGATAGAGACAGACAGAGAGAGGTACAGTGGTTCCCAGTTGCCCTGACAACAAAATTCCTTTTTCCCAGTTTAGTGATCTAAGTCTTCCTGCCTTTTCAAGCTCATTCTCCAGTGCCCCATTAATACACCATCCATTGCGGTGCCATTGGACAACTTGAAGTTTTTCATACACAACATTCCATCTCCGAGCCTTGTTCTGGCTACTCCCTACCTTTCAAATAATGGATTCGCTTCTGATCTCCTCTAGGAATTCTTGTTGCTTTTTAAGCTTAGCCTTAGCTGGATGAGATTCTGAAATTTCACCTTGTGTTATATTGAAATTGAAGGTAAATCGGGGACCAAGAAAGGATCATAGGTTGAGAATTGGAAGGGATTTTTTCTATGAGGAAAAAATAAATAAAAAACTTATTCACAAAATCTCAGGGTTAGAAAGAACCTTAGAGGCCATGGAGTCCAAGTTGTGCCCCACCCAAGATCCCCATGTAAACTACCCCTATTCCATTAGTGAACAGCTCTACTTAAGAACCTTTTCCTCACATCAAGATGAAACCAGTTGTTTTGCTTTGTTTGGTGTATGTCTCCTTATTGCTCCAAGTTCTGTCTTCTGGGGCCATTCAGAAGGAGATCAATCCCTCCTCAATAGGAGAGCTCTTCCTTTGCCATCCTGATTGCCTTTTTATGGATTCTCTTAGTTTTATCAAGATCCTTCCTAAACAAGGTGGTCATAGCTGAACATGATACCTGGGGCAGAGTTCAAGGACCATTCCTTCCTTATTCCCAGAATCTTTGTCTCTTTACACTAACCTAAATCTGAGCCAATTTTTGGTTGCTATTTCACAAATAATTTGAACTGATCTCCCAGCCTACAAAAGCTTCCAGAGCTTTTTCATGTGCGTTCCTAGTTGGTCATGATTCCTATATCAATCTATCAAGGATGCGTACAGGGAAATACAAGATAATATTAGATGAGAATAGAAGAGAGCCCCTGCTTGATTGGGGATGAACAATACTGGGTAAAAAGCTAGCCTTCATCTGAGTCTTTAAGGAAATTTGGGGATTTGTTATGATTTGTAATAGGGAGGAAAAACTGTCCAGGACAACCTGTGTTATGGCAGAGAAATGGAGATTCCTGTGTAATAAGCATCATGGAATATAGAATGACCAGACCAAAGAATGCATGGAGTGGAACATGTTTAAGAAGGCTCAGTTGTGAAGAGTTTTAAATGCCAAATAGTGGACTTTATGTCTGAACTTGTTTCTACTAAGAAGTCATGGGAGTTTTGTGAGTGGAGATACGGTGGTCATCCCTACACTTTAAAAAAATCACCCAATGTTGAAAAATTACCCATGCATATGTTTTGTAAATAAAAAACTTTAATAGAAAGAAAGAGAGAAGGAGAGAAAGCAAGAAAGAAGGAAAGAAAGAAAGAAGGAAAAGAAAGGAAGAAAGAAAGAAAAGAAAGGAAGGAAGAAAGAAAGGAAGGAAGAAAGAAAGAAAGAAAGAAAGAAAGAAAGAAAGGAAGGAAGCAAAGAAGGAAGGAAGGAAGAAAGGAAGGAAGGAAGAAAGAAAGAAAGAAAGAAAGAAAAAGAAAAAAGAAAGAAAGAAAGAAAGAAAGGAAGGAAGGAAGGAAGGAAGGAAGAGAAAGAAAGAAAGAAAGAAAGAAAGAAAGAAAGAAAGAAAGAAAGAAAGAAAGAAAGGAAGGAAGGAAGGAAGGAAGGAAGGAAGGAAGGAAGAAAAAAAGAAAGAAAGAAAGAAAGAAAGAAAGAAAGAAAGAAAGAAAGAAAGAAAGAAAGAAAGAGAAAGGAAGAAAAGAAAGAAAGAAAAGAAAAGAAAGAAAGAGTAGTTTAGCTGAGAAGAGGAGGTGACAGAGGGAATGACTGCTACTGGGAAAGATAGTATCTGGGACATGTTTTTAAGAATGAGGGATATTCTGTAGGCAACAGACAAAAAAAAAAAGTAGATTGGGAAGGAGATCAGAGAGAAAGAAGGACTGATAGTGGAGGTAATTGGATGCAAATGATAGAAGGCTTAGGGTTTGCTGGCCTTGGCAATAAGGAAAGTCTCCTGTTTATCAGAGCCTAAAAGGAAGAGATAGCATGTGAGAAGAATGTGAGAGGAAAGGGGGGTGGAAGAATTACTCATTATGAATGACCTCAATTTTATTCACTGAAGCATGAGGCAAAATCCTCAGCTGAGAGATGAGGTGGGAGAGGGAGGAGCTGGTGAGGGACCCTTGAGGAGTAGAGAGAATTTTTGAAATAGCTGTTGCAATGAGTAAGATGGAATATCTATTAAAATGGAATAAGAGTGTTGCTTTGCTGAGTCAGGACAGCTAATATTAGAAAACAGACAATTCTAGTGAAGCCCTTTGATACCATCTCATGATTTCCCCTCACTATATTGCATGTGAGAAGGAACAAGAGAGGCAGATAGTGGGGGCAATCTACGGATGATTGGAGTGGACCCCACCAGGAGATAGACCAAGGGATGGAGAGGATAGCATGGGGCTAACTAACTAAGGGGTTTGGAAAAGGGAGAAGAGTGTAGCTATGCAGGATGGGGAAATGATGAGGGGTGCAGGGATTGGAATTGCTTTGTGCAAAGTAAGACATTGGAAGCAGTGGGGAAATATTCATAGTAACATGGATTTCAGAATTTTTGGACACGGAAAGGGAACATTTAAGGGGGATGGCAAGATCAAGGGTACTATTATCCCTGTTTGTATGAAAAAGGGTGTGTGATCAAAGCTGAATAGATTGGGGAAGTAGAAAGTTAAGAGTTTTTGAGGGAGCTATTGTGATTGTTGAAGCCCCCTGGGACAGTGGTGAAAAAGTCAAGAGGGACAACTCAATGAAAAATAGAGAAGACCATTGTTCTATTGCATTTTTAGCTGTTTTAAACAATATATTCCAATTACACATTCATCTTGTTCCCTGGAAATACTCTGGAGTTTTGATATCCTGCTCTAGGTAGAGCTTGAGAAGAGGATGAACTAGGGATTGAAGTTATTGAAAAGTAAAGCAGATTGACCTGAGGGTCGGCATAAAGCAGCCACCAGGACCCAGACGGGCCTATCTCCATAACTTTGCTCAACTAGTCGAAGCACTTAAAATTTTCTTCGCATCTCCATCATTAACATTTTGCCTATTCCTCAGCAGCCACTCCAAAGCTACCGGAAACGCTTTCTTCCATTTGTAGGAATTAACACCATCATCCAGGAGTGCTGGCAGCAGAGCTCATGGTATCTCCTTAGTATCCCAACCTTGGACAGGAGGATCCCAATTCTAATTGATTCCCTAAGTGTTCAGGTTCAAAAGGAAAGGCTGTTTAATAATTCAGATTTCCCTCAAAGTGCATTTATTTTTCTGATGCACTTTTAGCTGAGTGTGTATTTGTAGAGCAGAAGTTGGCAATCCTACATTTTAATATTTGATTTTTGTACAATGAGTCTGGGAAACACATCATCCTCTGACTCTCTCCATTTTAAGTGCCCAGATGATTGGGGGATTGGGGAATAGAGGAGCAATGAGGCAATGGAGTGATTTTTTTTTTCATTTATTAAGGGAAAGGGATTGTAATTATTAAAAAAAAAAACACTGAAATAAGACCCGTTGCATATCATCTTATAGTTATTATCCCTGATGGAGTGTGACTTTATGGGTACAAGTTTGCATGTGTGTGTGTGTGTATGAAGAGAGCAGCAGAGACCAAAAGGCAGCTTGGGAATTTGAATGGAGAGGGAATAGTGGTAAAGGAAAGAGAAGATGGAAGTAGAAGCTGAGAGGAGGAGAGCACTGCCATTTCCTACAATTGCACCCTTATCTAAGTCACTTCCCCTCTCAAATCTAGTCTCAGTTTCCTCACCTGTAAAGAATGATAGACAAGCCATAATGGTGCCATGAGTCAACCTTTCTTGTAGCTCTGACAATGTATGGGACAGGATTAGGAACAGCAGAAGCGCTTGGTAGAACATGATGAATTCGATTCAAAGCCAAAGAGGCAAGGGTCCCTGGAACTAGGAAAACTCATAAAACTAAAACAGGAAACATAAGAGCTTGGATGGCCCTTTAAACCTGGAATGGCAGAGCTGAAAGGCAGAATGGAGTCTAGAACATAAGATGTTGGACTCAGGTCAGAACTCAGGGAACCTTTAAACAAAAAACTTAGAATAGCAGCACCACAGAGCATAGAATGCCAATCTAGAGAGGAACTGGAGACATGATTTAGTCCAAGCCCATTTTACATGAAGAAAGTCCTATCTAGTGTCAGGGAATCTCTTCTTTCCCCCATACCCTCAAGAAAAGGTTGAGATCCTTGAAAGAAAATCCTGTGCAAGTAAGTGTATGGACATATATATATGTATATGTATATATATATATATATATATATATATATATGTGTGTGTGTGTGTGTGTGTGTGTGTATGTTTATCTACAGCACCTAGCATGATCCCAAGAACATATCGGGTGCTGAGCAATTTTATCTAATGATCTTGAACAAAGCCAGTTAGCTCCAGAACACTGTCCATCTCCCAAGCCTCTTGACTCCAGGGTCCTGGTTTTTTAAACACTTGACTGAACTAATTTACTGAAATGATATGTAAGCAGTGAAGCTATGACTATCCATCCCCTAAATCTTTCTTTCTTTCTTTCTTTCTTTCTTTCTTTCTTTCTTTCTTTCTTTCTTTCTTCCTGCCTTCCCTCCTTCTTGTCTTTCTTTGTTTATTTGTTCTCTTCAGTCTTCCAAAAATACATTAATTCACAAATTCATTTATTCAAAAACTTATCCATTCACTGAACATATCTCATTCATTTGTTCATTCAATTGGTATTGTTAAGTATTTATCACTATACCTCTTCTTAGCAGTTTCTAGCTCTAGAATTCTTCAGAGGTTAAAAAGAGATTCCCTCAGAACAATCTGAAGAAAGGACAATGGAAACGATATTCTCTCCTCATTCAGGAAGCTGAGGTAGAGAAACAGAAGAAAATCATTCAAATCACAAAGCTGGAAGAACTTGAACCCAGATTCCTGACTTCAAATCCCATTCTTTTTGCTGCTGTCTCAAGTAACCATCAATTGCACAAAAGGCACTGTGCTGGTGCTATCAGAAAGAGAAAGCTGGACACTATATGGGCCATGGTTATTTCGGCTCTACAGTCTACAAAAGATCTCCACAAAAATGGAATGTGGAATGAAAAGTTCAATAAAGTCAATAAATATTTATTAGAAATCTACTGTGCTAAGAGCTAGCCCAAGAGAGAAATCCCAAATCCTCTCCCTATGGGAGAGGTCACACCCCCTGGGGGAAAGACTCCAGAGAGGGAAAGATGATTGTCCTGAGAGTCTCTGTAATATAGGTAAGAGGGACTCAAAGTGAGATGACATCAGAGAAAGCTGCATTTCAGTGGAGAGAGCAGGAAGACTTCAGAGTGTAAGCACCTTGAGAGTAAGGGCCATTTCATGTTTTCATCTAGATTTGTTTATTAAATCCTGGTTAAATAATTGGTTGATCTGGAGTGGAAAGAAGATGAGTAATAAGTGCTGTTTGCCAAATATCACTTTCTACTTAGAAAATGTGCTATCAATCTAGTAAATAAACTTCTAAGGCAGATATTACCATTTCACCTAGACCCAGAGCTGGTCCGGGGACTTGCCTGAGGTCACACCCTTTAGGAAGTAGCATTCAAACTAAGATTTTCTGACTCCAGCTCTATATCTTCCAATAAGGAGTTAATAGAGCCAGAATTCAGGAGAGTGGGGATGTGGAGAACATTTCCAGAATATGGACCGGTTTGGGGCAAGATGCTGAAGCAGTTCTTGGGCATTCTTTCTAACTGGGAATACACAAAGACCTTTTACATGGGACTCACTTTAGCACAGATTTAGAGGGACCTCAAAGGCCATCTTCAATAATCCAACTCCATTTTACAGATGAAGAAATGGAAGCATACAGGGTCAAGTCATTTAACCATAGTCACATAGTTCAGAGGTATCCAAGGCCAGATTTAGATTCAGAAAGATGGGTCTTCTTAGATCCATGAGTCTGGAAACATGAGAGCCTTCGAAGTACTCAAAATCATCTTCTTTGGGACAAAGCCAGAGTACTGCCTTCTTGGTCTGAGCCCTGCAAATCCCTGACTTGGATTGGGGCCTAAGCAACACAACCATGATTGGAGCTCCAGTAGACTGGATTCAGCTACCATCAGTCACTAGCTGGATAGATCAATAGCTTCACAACTTTAGCTTTGATCTGCTTATCTTCTGCAGGCTTCAGCTTGGGATGAAGTCTAGGTTAAGAGCTCTATAGCTGAGGATTATTTCACCACTCACCCTTCCCTCAGGTTTCTCAGCAAAAGACCACACTGCCCTGGATCTTTATGCCAAGTTCTAGGTTCCATCCTCCATCACTACTGATCTGTGATCCAACAGTGAGCAGAGAGTAACAAAGCTGCCATCTGGAACCTTTCCCTGGTCCCTGAACCCGGTCAACATCCTCTTTAATGGTAGGGGGCAAATAATCTTGCCCTAATGATGGCCCCAGGTGGATTCTCATTCAAGCTTCACAATGTAAACTTCCAAATAGCTGCTCCTGACTAGACCTGGTCCCAAGGAATGAAGATCTGTCTCCCTATGTTAACTTGAAATTATATTCCCCAACTATATTCCAGAATCCCTTTGGAATTTTCCAGTCAGTGTTCAGACTCATTTTCTAAATCTCTGTGGAGGAAATGTAGAGAAAGTCTTGGCTATATTTCTTGCTATTTCTATAGTTTATCTGATCTCCTTAATTATTATTTCTTACAAAATAATCTACAGGAAAGAATTATTAAGTTCTGAAAGACTAATACAGTGCTGGGTCTGTACAATATAGAAATGATTTTGAGGAAAAAGGAAGAGAGAAATAGAAAGAAAGAAAGGAAGGAAGGAAGGAAAGAAAGAGAAAGGAAGAAGGAAAGAAAGAAAGGAAGAAAGAAATAAGGAAAGAAAAGAAAGAATGAAAAGAAAAAAAAGAAAAGATGAAAGAAAGAAATAAAGAAGGAAGAAAAGAAGGAAAGAAAGAGGGGATGAACTAGATGAACCCAAGATTCTCCATAGCAGTCCCAAAGACTCAATATTTCCTTCATGAACCTCTGCAAAGGCAGAATGGCCTCCCTTGGACCAGTGGATCAGGAGCCCATTTAGCTGTGAGTATTAAGGACAGAATCATGCTTCTGACAGATGAGTCTCTAGCCTTGCAGAGGAACATGTAATGGGGCTACCACCTGTGCACATAGCCAAAACATCAAAAGAGAGGCCTCTTCCTGAAAGCAGAGAGAAAAGCTATTTCCTCCTAATTCCCTTCCTGCCCATCCCTCTCAGGAAGCTCTCAAGTCTTTGGCTTCCAGTTCCAAACTCATTTGTACAGCTTATGGGGAAGCCATCTGGATGTGCTGAAGGGGAAAGGTGAGCTTCAAAGGGGAGGCTGGCTGCAAAACAGTCCTTGAGGAGCACCCAGGATTCCTAATTGCTTCCGTGTGTGGCAATCCAAGCCCATCTAGGTTTCCTCGTCCTATGTGGCTCCTGCCTTGTCCTTCCATCCATGCTCCACGGCGCACATGCCCGACACATGAGAGGCTCCCTCTGTTTGCTTGTTTTTAATACCCCATAGACACCAGAGCATCCCTGAGATTACTCATCTTGCCTCTTGTCCTCCCCTGCCCATACATTTCCCTGTATCACATGCTGGGTGTTCCTGGCTGGTGATACGCTATATCCAGATGTCACGAGAGCATTTCGCTTTTGCCATCAGGTGCAATCATAATTCTGCTGAAGCCACAGTGTTCCATAATATGAAGCCCCCAAGTGTAAGCGCTCTCCCCCTTCATGATTACTGAGTCCTCATTGCTCCATGGCTCTGTCGTTTTTCTCAGAAACTTCCTGAAGACAAGGGACGACTGCATTTTTTTCCCCCTCTTTTTAAGCCCTAGGAAGAGAATGGAATCAGTGCACAATGCCGGGATTGTGTTTCTGAATTGCTCTGTGCTCTGGCCAAGTAGCTTTCTGAGATCATTGCGAGCCCTGTGTAGCTTCACAAGTGGAATGTCCCTGCTCATTTCCTCGGCCCATTTAGTTCTTGGACCAACTCACCATCCAGCCTGACAGAAATACAAACTAGCTTCCAGTCCGCTAGGACTGGCCACAATATGTCAAGCAGAATAGAAGTGGGAGGTTCTCCCTCAACATGAAAAGTCTCCTTTGCTTGCACTTCAAAGCCCTCTTGTAGCATGACTGACTCTAGAGTCTTTCTTTGCATTTTCCATTTTTTACCCTCCTGTTCCCAGGGGTCCAACCACATTGCAATGTTTACCATTTTTCCCCCTGGGGATTCCATCTCTCACCTATGTCACCTCACACAAGTTGGATTCCATGTCTGAAATGCTGCCACATCTCATCATTTACTCAGAGAATCAAAAGCACAGCTCAGAATGCTCTTCAGGACCCATTTCCATTCGGCGATCTCTACTCTCCCTCATCATCACCATTGCAGTCATTGGTTTTAATTTAATTTTTACAGAGGCTTATTATCAGTGGACTCATTGTATCTTCACATTGAAGGCAGGGAAAGTTTGCTTTTTTGTCTTGTATTCTCAGAGCACTCAAAAAGGGCTTGGTGAATTTGTCAGAACTGATCCATGACCTTGGCTTCACAGTCACTTCCTTTCTCTGTTCCTCAGTTTCCTTTTCTAAAAACCAAGGAAATCAGGGTAGGTGAAATAGAAGTTTCCTTCCAGCTCAGAGTCTAAACTTAATATGAAAATTGGAAGGCCCAAGCAGTGTCAGGAGTTAGGGTACAAGTGTATGCACACATGCATGGAGGTGTATGGGGGGTGTGCAAACCCTCACTCACACATACACTCTGGGTTCACTGTCCACTGGGGTGACCATCCTTTCCCTTCTGGAAGATTGACATTGCCCTTGGGAAAGGGAGTAGCCATGGAGCTAAAGAAGCAAGGAGAGTGAGCTAAGCTTCACAAAAGAGATAAGAATGGAAAACAAGTAGGGAAAGAAAGGTAGGACCAGCCGGCAGCCAGAGGAGCAAGGAGGTTGAGCCACATCCACCGAAATCTCACCAAGCTGGCGTAGAGCTTGAGAGCTGGAAACAGTCAATAAACTCCCAAGTTATATGTTGGTGGCTAAGGCACCAAGAAAATGGGAGATCCTTGGGGGCAGATTTCTGAATCTACAGTGTGCGATACCTAGGAGCCAGTCTTAGATTTAAGGGGATTTCCATTAGTCACTAATTCTTTTTCCATTAGAACATGGGCTTAAAGGCAGTGACTATGTTGGTGTGTGTTTACACACTCACTACTTAGAATGGCTACATGGCACTTAGTAAGACTCCAATAAATGTTGTAATCCAAACTTTATGTTGTTCTGGATCAGGGGAGGAAAAGGTTGAGCAGGAAGGCTTGGAACCGGCCTGGGTGGGGCCCAGTTTGCCAGATGGAGATGGTTTGTGATTGCTGAATGTGCTTGGGAGCACAATTTGGTTCAGATATAGTCTATGAAAGGCAAGAATTAAAGCTGGAAAGCTCAGTGGGAGTCAGCTTGTAGAAGGAGTAAATAACCTGGGTAAACACTGGGAATCACCCAGCACTTTCAAATGGTGCAAGATGAGCTTTGAGAAGATTCCCCACATAAATGTGGGGCTGCACTCTGGGAGAAGGGACACCCATCGGGAGGCTTCATAGGTCTGCGTGAGGGGCGATTTAGGCTTGCACTGAGGTGGTTCCCAGATGCTCATATGCTCAGCATTCCCCCCTCTCCAGGGTTCACTCTCCCAGACTGCTGTTGTGAAAATCAAAGGCCCTCATGTAATGGAGAGTGCCTTGGGAACTGTGCAAATGGGAGGTTTCTCTCTTCTTCCTTCAAAGGCACATGACCTTCTACAAACCTGCACTCCCTCAGCCTCCTGGCTTCCTTCAGGACTCAGTTCAAATCCCAACCCAGGGGAAGACCTTCCATTAGAGCTTGTACACATGTAGGTTTCTCCCATATTAGAATGGAGGAGGAGGGATTATGTTTTTACCTTTTCTTTTGCCCTCCAGTAAGTTTACATAGTTCCTGGCAAATGTGTTTAACAAATGTCTATTGACTGATTTCCTTCCACAAACACAGATTAAAATCATTCTTTATTTGAATAGAAAGATTCCATGTTCCTGAGCTCTGAAGGTATTTTATACAATCATACTCTTTTGTCACTCCACTCTTCCCTCCACTTTACAACCCACAACCCAGTTCTCCATTCTAGAATCTCCCTACCCCACCTTCCTTTCTCAGCCTATCAGTTACACCTTTCTTCTTTCTCTATTTTGATCCCCAAGTCTCTCATTGTCTCTTGAATCTTTTTCTTTATCCTCATCCTATCCAATTTTGCCCTGCAGAGGCTCAATCTTGGATTATCTCCCCCTGCCTTTGGCCTAACCATCCACCGACTTCATTTCTATTCACATGGGTTGAATAAACAGAAAATAAATCACAAAACTATGTTGACTGGATCCATGACAAATTTATGTTATATGACCTCAACTGGGCTCTTTCTGCAGCAAGGCAAAATCCTTTTCCACTTCCCTAATCAATTCCCTCTCCTAGCACAGCAATTTTACCAAAGCTTTTCATCTCTCCTTAAATTCTCATGAATCTCTTTTCCTTTCAGTTATGCTTTATATTTCACTGGGGGAAAATGAGGTCATTTGCTCAGAGTTCCCTCCTCTTCTCACATAACTCAGATACCTTCTCCCTCATTCTTGTCCCACATAATGAAATAGCTTTTCTTTTAGCTAAAGCAAGCCCCTCTATTTGCATAAACGATGCCATTCTATCCCATCTTCTCTAGCAGATTTCTCTATCATAACATTCTCATTTAATTTTCATTCTTCCCTTGCCTACTGATCGTTTCCCCATTACCTAAACATACTCACGTCTGCCCCTTGCGCCCTTAATCCACTGGTCTCTGCTGTTGGCTCTATATCTCCTGCCCTTCAGTATAAATTCCTCAGGAAGGCTATTTCCAACTGGTGGCTATACTTCCCATCATCTCTTGCTCTTCTCAACTCTACATCCTGGCTTCCAACCTCATCATTCTGCCCAAACCACTCTCCAAAATTACCAATGATGTCTGAATTGCCAAAACCATTGGCCTTTTCTCAATCTGCCTTCTTGACCTCTCTGAATTTTTGGACCCTGTTAAAGCTCTCTCTCCTTGTTTGTTTTCTTTGGTTTTCCTGACGCCCCTCTTCCCTAAGTTTTGTTTTACCTATCTTGACCTCTCCATTTCAATATTCTTTGCTAGCTCTTCATCTGAGTCATGTCTCCCAATAAAGAGTCCCCGAGAGCTCCATTCTGTATGTATTTGATTGTAGAAATTCTGGTTTTTTTGGCCAGAGTCTATCTGCCAAACATGATGATATGAATCTGACCCAAAGGCCCAGATTTCTTCATCTCTCTTTCCTTTCCTATATTCTCAACCCTTTCCAAGATAGCACCTATTCAGTTCTGTACATCCCACACAGTTCTCCCAATCATCTTCCCACTGATGCTGTCCCCTCCAGCATCCTGAAGAAGGAATTTGAGCCTTAAGGTATATTATAATTAGTATGTTATTTTCATTAAAAAGAACATAAAATTCAGAGAGAAAAAATATTTTATATGATTTTACCCAGAAAAAAGAAAATGCCACATTCAATGCATGATAGGAATTATAGTAATAAAAAATTAGGTTTTCATAAACATAAAAAGCACATATAAATAGAATCCCAAGAAGATGAGTATTCAAGATTAATAAATCATCATCCACCTTGCAGAGATATTTGGCAAGTATCTGTATATGGTAGGTAAAATATAGAGAAATACATGTATCTGATGAAATATTTTAATTAATAATTTATGTTATCACTCAATGCTCATATATTCCAATGGACACATGATCTATCAATGTAGGTATTCTTATATTTGAGGCAGATAGAGTGATACCAGCCCACCCTTAATGACTCTTGACTAGGAGGTCCACCCATTGCATATGGTTGCTTTCCTCAGTTTTCCTTGACATTACCATGATACCCAATATCTCTTTCTCTTATTCTTCCCTCCTGCCACAAAATTAATCATCTTTTTTTTTCCTACCCCTGCATTTCTTAAATAACATTCTTTGTTCTGCTTTTCCTTCATAATTTCTTGATTACAATGTGTTTCAGCCCCCAAACAATTTTCACTTGCCCTTTGGGTGATTTCAATTTCTATTCTTCATCAGAGACTGCAGTGCTCCATGACTTATAAACAAACAATAGCATTAATGCATATTAAAAGATATGCATGTGTTTCATAGACAAAGTCATGATAATTAAAAAGAACTTTGCAGTTTGTTGGGAGTCAATCAGACTGTTTTTTTTTTTTTTTTACTGTTGCCATTGTGTCTAAACCAGTGTCTAGATGTGGTGGCCACTCAGGAAATCATAGGGTCAAAGAATCCACTCTGTAAAGCATCTTGAAGGATGTACAATCAAACTCTATTATTCTATAGATAAGAAAGCTGGGAAATAATTATGTGAATTGTGTGCCTCGAGTTGCATCAATAATAAATAGAATAGGCAGGATATGAAGCCATACTCCTGAATTCAAACTTTTAGTACCTTGATTGCTTTCTTTGTTTAATGACTGGTTAATTATAGGGATGATATGATTGATTTCTCCTTTTATTGAACATTAGACTATTAAGTTCAACTTTTTAGGTTTTGTTTGTGTGTGTGTATATGTGTTTGTGTGTATGTGTGTGTGTGTATAATTGCTCTTAAAATTTTCATCTTCCTTTTTCTTTGATTTTTCATAACCATAGAATGATCCTGTGCTACTCTGAGTCTGCTAGGACTGTGAAGATCCTTTTTTTCTGCTTCTCATAAAATGTAGTCTTTGTTGTTGTATCCTTGAAATTTGACAACAACATTTCAAGGTAATTTAAATCGAGGATTTTTATCCTATTTGTGTTCTGTGGATTTCTAAACTGAATGCTAACATCTGTTTCCAATTCCTCTAGCCAGTTTTTCTGTATAATGGTTTGGTTCATGGTATTCAGATTTAATTTTTCATTTATTCATAAAAATTTGCATAAGTGATTAGAGAGTTGATTGGTAAGAGTTCAATGCTTTTGGTGCTCTTGGAGTTGCCTTTCCCAATGGGATATAAAAAGAATACACATGTAGGGTCCTGACTGATGAAAGTCAAACTATTGCGGTGAAAGCCATGCAATTGGGGTAAAAAACATTGTGAGGGGCAAAAACTATTACAAGCACACAGTTTCTAGCAAATAACTTTGTGTGTTCCTGGGAACTTGTTCAAACTGACCAGCATATGGCCTTATGGGGTCCCTGTTGGATTGAAAATCATAACAAAACTATTAGAACCACATGCAAGCTACAGCAAGACATAACAAGATGACAAGGACACCATGGCCAGAACATAATTTTATTGTGTACACTCCACTGTGTCTAGGCACTCACCCAAGGGTGCTGGTGTGACTCACTTGAGCTCTGGAACACAGGCCCAAAATTAGAACTGTTTGCTAAGCATAATGCAAATTCCTAATGACATATATAATGATTCTTTGCAACTTCTCCTCCTTTTGTTTGATTTCTATAATTACCTTGGGACTTTTGCGGGGATCTTTATAGGAATCTACTGAATATCTGGTTGCTGCCCCAGATTGCATGATAGGGATTTTAGATACAATGAATTGTCTGGCAGCTGTTCCCAGACAGCCACCATGTAAGTAATCCATTCTGATTATTAAACTACTCATATATAATCATAATAGAGCTCCCTACCTCTTTCCATTAGCTTGTTCCTCAGATGGAGATGAGGGAGGAGGCTCAGCATTTCCTTAGTTAGGGAATTCCAGGTCCTACAACATATATATGTATATGTGTGTATATATATATATATATATATATATGTGTGTGTATATACACACATATATGTATGTATGTATATACACATATATGTATGCATGTATATATACATATATGTATGTATGTATGTGTGTATATATATATATATTTTATATATGTAGGTATGTTCCAAACCTACTTCCTATACAATGCTATTTATGGGCATGAGTAATGGAGAGGCTCGTATTTATGGTGTCCAGGTCCTTCATTAGAAAACTCATTGGCAAGAGGAGACAATACAGAATCTCATGAAGATTTGACAAAACATGTGGCTCATCCCTTACCTTTGAGGATTGGGAAATTCCTAGGATAAAGAACTAGCATTTCTTTCCATCACAGTGGGTCACCATCCCAGAAGCTGCTGCCATCCTCAGGAGTTCTTTTTTTGCCTCTGTCCGAAGATGCTTCCTCTATCATTCTATACTCCAGTTATAAGTAATTATCACTTCCAATTACTGGTATGACTTCAACTGGCTCTGATGACCTGCCTGGGCACTTGACTCTCAGAAACTTAAGGATTTGAGAGAATCATGAAATAGGCCATTCATGAATTCATAAATTATCCTCACACAAAGGTCTAGATGTGAAAGTTGCCAGAGAGATTGAAGGTTCAGATACTAAATAAATCAATTAGCTTTGTCTGATAACGCAGTCACATGACCCAGTGTATAATAAGCTGGACTTGAAGTTAGAAGAGTCTGTGTTCAAATCCTGCCTTAGATAATTATCAGTTGTCTCCCCTGGGCAAGTCACATTTCCTCTCACTGCTTGCCTTTCCTCCTCGAATGTCAGATGGGGATAATAATAGCACCTATGTCACAAGCTCTTTGTGAAAATCAAATGAGCTAGCATAGCATATGGAAAGGATTTTGCCAGCCTCAATGATGCAACTCCAACTCTGATTCCATCCCAGACTCTAACTGATTTGATCATGATAGCTGTCATTATTAATAAGGTCAAATAACATTTTCCTCACATTTTAATATCTTCTCCTTCAGATACATTCAGAATGGATCCTTCAGCTCCTTCAACACTGAGCCACTTCTTACACAAGCTTCCCCAGTATACTTTTGATCTAGTCCAGCTGCTTTCCTATGGGTTTTCTTTGGTGCAATTTCTGCTTTTTCAATAAAGTTCTGCTGTTTGAGTCCAAATCTGATAGCTCTGTTGTCCTTGGCGGAGAAGAAAGTTTCTTATAAAGTCTTTCTACAATCTCCTTTCTGTTGTTTTTTCTTTTGCTTCTGGGATAAAAAAAAAATTAAATGTTCTTTATAGTCAGGTTCCCATTTACCTTTCCAGACCCATTATGCATCATTTGACACTTCTGCTTCTGCCTTACTGATTTACACATGACAGCCTATCTCCACTCCCTTGTCTACATAAGCTTTCCCCCATTCCTGAAATTCACTTCTTCCCTGGAGCCGGACACCTGTTTTCCTTATTGAAATTGCCTTGCTTTCGCTTTTTACATATTTTGTAATTATTTAATTTAATATATATTGCTTTCTCCAAAAGTATGCAAGTCTTTGAAGGATATTTTGTCTTTTCCTTCATTTTCATATCCCTTTCTTTCTCATCCTATTTACCTTTCTATGCCCAGTTCTAGCATAGCATCAGCAACAAAGGGAAGACTGCTTAATGAGTGCCTGTTAACTTATTGTGTGATTGTCCTTCGACTGTCTCCTTAAGTGACCTTGAGATACATGTAATTCATTTAAATAAATGAATTTAAAATATTTAATGAAAAAATAAAAAATAATTCATTTAAATTAATGGAACAAACATTAAGCTATCTTTCAACAATTTTTCACTTCCAAGATTTCACTCAATATTATGTGCTGACTTTGCTCATTCTCTTGACCATATGTCTCTGAAAGATTTTACAAATGACAGAATAACTAAAAACAATTTTACAATCAGCCCTCATAGCTCTCTGATGGATAAATATATATTTGCTAACTAAGGTGATTTTAGGCTCCTTATTATACCAATTAATTTATGGCCTTTAAAATTCTATATAATTGTTTTTTTTTTACCATCAGTAATTATTTTTATCATATCCATTCTTCAAACCATTTCACATTTTTCAGCATTAAAAATTTCTTTAAAGTTGAGTTAGAGTTGTTTCAATTGCATGCCACCCCCCTTCATGACTATGAATTCTCCTAGAGTTGTAGTAATTCTTAATTTTGCTCTAATAAGTCAGTGGTTAATGGTCTTATTGTACTCACTTGACCCAAGAGTGACTCCTGGACTAAAATTAGTTTCCTTCTGTTAAAATATAATCAATTTAGTTTCTTAAAATGTTATTCTGTGATTGTCAAATTTGGTATTTTTTTCTCTTCACAGAACATATATGTAAACAGGTAAAAAATGTAAACAGCTGTAAAGCTTCTGTACAAGCCTTTTCACCTTCTCATTCTACATTTACAAGTAGTATTTTTCCAATCTATTATTTTCTGTCTTCATTTCTTTCCTCCATTGAAATCATCAAGTATTAAAGTATTAAGTATGTTGACTTAATTTGTAAAGTCGTATCAATACTTCATAATATTTTTTTACAAGTTCATCATCTTGCAAAAGACAATGTCAACAATGAAATAAATTTTAGATTGATCCTTTTATTCCCAAGTAAGTAGGGATACTGAGGTATCAAATGACTATGTGTTTCATAAAAAACAACATTTCCTATTGCCTTTGGAATCAAAGCAGAACCAGTTGTGTCAGGCATTTCTTTGCCTCTACAAGGAGAAACTACAAGCAGTTCTTCCAATTAGCTGCAATTTCTTCTAATGTCCTTGGTTTTTTGGATTTTTTTTTGAGGGGAGAAATGTTATGTTTTTGTTGTTTTATAGTGAAAATGTTAAAATTAGTATGAATGTATTCCTCTCTCCCATCGTCCACTCACTACTCATTGGAGAAAGATCTCACATCCAGAATGCCAGCAGCTAAATTCATGTTTATTAATCATCCTCAAGCTGTGGATCTCTTGCCTCAAGCCCCACCCTCATCCCTTCTCTCCCCTGGGTGCTCAAAGCCCATATGACATCCTGCCATGCTTTCAAAATATTAAAAAGATTTAATATCATCTGACAGTAAAAACCAACCAAATCGTAACGCTGTGGCTCATCTCTGCCTGGTTCTATATTCTCAGCATGAGTTTTGAACTTTTAAACTCTTTTGAAACAGAAACTGATTATTAAACTTGGCTTTTTCCAGTCCAGAGATTTTATCTGCATATTCTCGGTCATGTCTGACAAATTATATATGTCTTCTAAAACACTAATAAGTCCCCACTACTCCCCGCCGGGCCAGCCCTTCTGGTCCACTGAATCGCTCCATGGCCCCCTGGATCTCTGCCTCTAGAAACCTTGTCTCCACGTGGACCAGTCTGGGCTTCCTGACCATGTCCCTTCACTCTGGCCTTCCTTCTTCACTCTGAGATTCTGGAGCATCTCACCAGCACTCTGTGCCTCCTTCTTGCAGCCTTCTCTTCTGGATGGAGAGTCCCCACTTTGTCCCCCCTCCCTTTACGAGATATCCTGGCCATGCTCCTACCATTCAAAGCACTGCTCATTCTCCAGACTTCTCCATTACCCTAACACTGCCTTTTTCTGCCTGTGTGATTGCTTACTTTCATCTGTATCTGATACATAGGAAAACCTTCTCTCTGCCCCTTTTCATTTTATTGATGTGTTTTGTTTATATATTACATACATTTACCAATTATTCCCACTTCATAGAACCCTTATAATAAAGCAAACAATTAAGAAACCCCAAAATGAAAATGATCCCATCAGAAAATGCATACATTTCACATTTGTAATAGCCCCCACCCCTTTATTTTAGTTTTTTTTTTAATCAGAGCTTTTTATTTTCAACATTCACCCTTACAAAACCTTGTGTTTTAACTTTTTCCTTCCCTTCCTCCCATCCCTTCCCCCAGCAGGCAAGTGATCCAATATGTGTTAAACATGTGCAATTCCTCTATACATATTTCTACAAATATGATGCTGCACAAGAAAAATCAGATTAAAAAACCCTATTTTTCTCCTGCTCACCCTCCACCTTATTAAAAAAAAAACAAGAAAAATTCATATAACAAAAATTCATAGTCAAGCAAATTAAACCTCCTCAATGGCAAAACACACAAATGAATGTATATAAGTGGGTGGGTAGCTAGAGAGGCAGATAGATTTCATTCTGTACCCTAGAAAATAAATAAAACTTAATAAATATTCTATGTTTCCTGATTTATATTTCCTGATGCTCATTTTTACATTTAGGAACAAATCTCTGGTCTTGTGGGCTCTTTTTTGGAGAGCCTAACAGGCCATGACAATCAAATGAAGAAGAAGCACTTTTAAGAAACACTGCTATATAACCAACACTGTGCTAGGCTCTGGAAATATAAAGACAAAAGAAATAATAAATCAGTCCCAACCTTCACAAAGCATACATTTTTTAAAGTTGGGAAACAATTTGGTGCATAAATAAGTATTTACAAGATTTTCATACAATAAACTCAAGGTAACTTGATAGAGGGATGGGTTCGATAACTATTCAGGGTGGGATCAAGAAAACCTTAACACATTTTAGCAGGAGTTTAAAGGAAATAATAGGTCCTAAAAGGAGAGGAGATGGCAGCGATTTCAGGCTTGGAGGACTGTCCATGCAAAGGCACAGAGATGAGAGATGGAAAGGTGGATGTGAAGACCAGTGAGAAGAACAGTGTGGCTGGACCTTAGAGAATAGAGTGTACTCCAGAACTGGGCCTATGATTTCTGATACATCCCATCTCAGACATCTCATTAGATCTTTCAGTTGGTATTTTTTGAGTACCAGATGATAATTCAGTTGATATTTATCAAGTATTACACTGCTATTTGGACTTCCTTCCAAAGTCCACCTATCCAATTTTCAATGAATCATAAACTCATAAATCTAAGTTAGAAGAAATAACAGAAGTCCCCTACTTCAACTTTGAGTCCCAAGGAGAAATGATGTACTAACTGATGTGTGAAATGTGTATTTGGAGGACCGATTTTTGAATTATTTCTATCCCTTTGACCAAACTTTCTCCATTCTTAAAGCTCAGTTTAAATATTACCTTCCTAGGAAAGTTTCATACATGTCTTATCAGAAGTGTTTTTTTCTCTCCTTTACCCTTTCTAGTTAATAACAGCTCAGTGTATAAATCTACATTGTTTTAAGGTGGCAAACACTGAATAACATTTTAAAAATAAAATCAGTTCTGTTTTAATGAATAACAAGTAGTAAGTTACCAATAGGGGAATGATTTCTAAATTCTCTCTCATAACAGCAACTTGGTAGAACAAAATTCAAAGTCAATGTCAAATGAAAAGAAAAATTAAAGTTGAGAAAAAGATGATACATGAAATAACAAATCTAACCAGATCTATTAAAAAAAGAAAGCTACTTTGGTAGCTTTGGTCCTTAAAAATGAGAAATAGAAAATGCTACTGACAGAGACTGTCACCACATTGAATAAAAGTTTCATGGAGACAAAACAGTCATCACAATGAAAGAGCCAAAAAAGCACAGGAACTACCTAATCTAGCAAACTGAATCCACCTGCCAAACAGAAAGATTGGCAACCAAGACCAAGAATAGCTGAATATATAAATTCGATGTTGGAAACCACATCTACACATAATATTCTAGTTGTAGCTGGTTAGAGAAGAGTATGGACAGATCTTTGCATCCTTATTTTTGGAAGGTATATCTCTCTGAATGCAGCCCATTAGCTTTTTAGCTGTCCCATCATACTATAGAAACATAGTGAGTTTATAATTCACTATTCAATCTTGAGCTTTCAACCAAACTGGTATCTATGCAGTCTCCCCCATATTTTACTTGCAGCATTGATTTCTTAAACCCAAGTATGTAACTTTACATTTAGCTTTCAATGTAAGTTTTGTTAAGGCAAGGACGCTATCATTTCTGAAAGTGTATCTCCAATGACAAGTACAGTGCCTGACACAAAGGAGTTCAAAAAATGTTTGCTGATCAATGTCCCCTTTTGTCATCATCTTATTAAATTTTGCCTAATGTTTGAGCCTTTCGAGATCACTTTACATCTTCTATATTACCTATCCCTCTCAGCTTTGTGTAACTTTAGATTGGATGAGTATGTTTTCTGAGACTTTAATCTAAACCATTGAGAAAAATTTTTAAAGATTGTGAGATCAAATATAGAACACTGGATGTTTCCCTAGAGCTCTTTGGCCAAATTGACATAAAACCATTATTGAACCATTAGCTCAGAATATGATTTTCTAGCAAACATCTCTCTATATTTTTCTACAGGAATATCATAAGATATTCCAGCAAATGGATACCCACACCCTGTCCTCTCTCCACCATCCATAATGGACATGGTCTAGAATTTGAGGATTAAAAGTAACATCAGTGGCCCTTCTAATCTGGCTTGACATATCTGACAAGTGACAATCCCACCTCTGTTGGAAGATATCCCAACACCTTCCAATTAAGCCTTTTCTTCTTTTGGACAGCTCTGACATAAAAGATTTCTCCTAAATGTGTTTCTTTGCTATGGCTTTCTCTTGCTTCAGGGCATCCCACGGAGAACCAAACAGAATAAATCTAATCCCTCTTCTGTTTGTTAGTCCTTTGAATAGTTGAAGACTGGTGTGTGTGTGTGTGTGTGTGTGTGTGTGTGTGTTCCAAATCTTTGCACCTCCCAATATGACAGGGACACAAGGTTCCTCACCATGCTGGTCATTTCCTTCTGAATACTTTCTAACTTCTCAGTATTTTTAAGTGCTAGAACCCAAGACCGAATACAACATTTCAGATGAGGTCTGGCTACGGCAGAGGACAATTAACCGTGTTTTGCTAAAATCTAGGAAAAGTATACAAACAACATTCTTCTGATCCACCACTTTAGAAACTCTGTCCAAAAAGGAAATTGGGTTACTCTGGCAGGGCCTGTGCTTGATGAAGAAATGCTCATTCTTTAGGGGCATCACTTTCTTTTCCAGATAGAGGCTAAATGTCTCTTCAGTAATCCAGCCTTTGGCTTTGCCAGCAATGACTCAGGTGAATAGGTCTGTAGTTTGAGGTTACGTGTCTTTGGAAAATTTGGATCACGTTTCTATCTCTAACCCTATGGTGCCTCTTCCTTCAATCCTCCACAGTCTTTCAGATATCACTGATGATGCTTCAGAAATCGCATCACATTCAGCACCCCACACACTGGGTGGTAGGCCACGTGGTTTTGTGGTTGTTCAGTCATTTCAATTATGGCCAAGTCTTTGTCTTTTTCCAGCTTCTTTTCCAGATCAGGAAATTGAGGCAGACAGAGTTAAGTGATTTAAGTCACACCGGGGAGTGTCTGATGATGGATTTAATTTAAACTCAGGTCTTCTGACTCCGGGCTTGGCACTCTGTGCATAGGAGGGGGCTGAATGGACTTAACATCCATGCATTCTTTTAGTATTTACATAATGAATAAGTGACAAGGACCAAGATTTAAATGGAGATGTCCAGGATGGAAGAGAGTCCATGTTGGGGAAGGCATGAAAGGACAGTAGCTTAGTTTATTTAAAAAAAAAAATCTTGTCTGTTTGAAAACGTTTGGGGAAAGGGCCCGAAATCCAGGTCCTCTGAAAATTGGCTGATGGAGCCATGGATGCTTAGCCCGAAGAAGTAAGGACTCATGGAGGATAAGTTGGCTTTTTTCAAACATTCAAAGTGCTGTCATGTGAAAAAGAAGTGAGGTTCTAGCGTAGAGACCGGACACCTGGGTATAAAAGGGAAAAAGGGCAAATTTAATCTTGATATTTCAATTGTTAAAGTTTTCCCAAAGGGTGATGGGCTAGCTTGAAAGGTCATGGGCTTCTCTTCTTTGGAAGTATCAAGCAGAAAGGCTAAATGACCACCTGTTGGGTGCATTCTAGTGGGGAATAGTTTGGACTAGATGGCCCGAGGCTGATTCCATGATTCAGTGATTCTGACCCAGCTGCAGCTTCCTGCCTTTGCGATCTTGGGTCCGCTGGGCTCATTTTCTGCCTATGACTGAAAATGACTGAAAATCCTGACTTTTCCTCCTAGGCTATGCTGCCCATTTCATGTCCTCAATAACCACATGAGGAGCTCCTTCGGGGCCTGTCTCACATTTTTCAGAAGGGGAAGTCATCACGAAAATGGGGATTGGAAATTGCAGCTCACATTAAATAGGATACTTTTCTATTAGGCAGTGAGAAGGGCTCGGTTCTGGCGAGAGGCCCTCATGTGGTCACAAACCACGGGGCCAAGTGTCCGCCTTCGTTGCTACTAAGGAAACGGGCACCGGAAAGTGGGCAGCATCTGTCAGCATGTCACAAACGTGGCTCCCGGTGATGCTGTAGGGTTACCTGGGGTCTCTGATAACGGAGCCTCCCCGTCGGAGGTATTGTTATAAATGGGAGTGCCGTGAGCCAAATGACCACAGAACTCCCTGGGAATGCAGAGAGTGCCCCCGGCGAACAGACCTCAGAGAAGTCAATGTTTCCCCCGTTAATGATGGAGCCAGGCAGGGAGCATCAAACAAGCTACATATCATTTCCTCCTCAATATGAATCATATATGATAAAAGCCTAGGAGGTTTTCCTGTGGTGGCTCTGCATTACTCACTCCTATCTTTATTTAGGATTTGGCCATTAAGAATGTAGAGCTGGCGCGCTTGAAAACAAAAACGACCAGAGCGAAGAAAGAGATGAATCATGGCGGTAAACACCGGGTCAGAAGCGTCGCTCTGGGCTCTGATGTCAGTGCCCTACTTAGGCTGGGGTGAGGGGCGTACAGTATTGGGAACCAGGCTGGAGTCAGAGGGCCTGGGCCGGGGCCAAAGTTCCACAGCTTTGGAGCCTTGCTGAAACAAGTCTTAGCCCTTCTCTGACTCCTAAGTCTGCCATTTGGAAAATGACAAAGTTGGACTAGATGTCCCTTGATGTTGGTTAGGGGACAGTGCCAAGAGTATTGTCCTGCTTGCTCTGATCTGGTGATGGCTGAAGTCCCTCCCAGCTCGGACATCTTGTTCTAGGTTCTAAAGCCTCTAGAAATCAATCTAACATTCTCTGTTCTATGTTTTAAAGCATGTCAGATCTGTCATTCTCTGTTCTAAGGTCTCTCTCTCAGCTCTGACACTGTTCTATGTTCCAGTATTGACATTTCTGTTCTAAGGACCCACCCAGCTCTGACATTCTATGTTCTGTGTTCTAGGGCTCCTCCCAGGTCTGACATTTCCTATTTTAAAGGCATTCCCAGCTCTGATATTCCCAGTTCTAAGGGCCTTCCCAGTTCTATTATTCCCTTTTCTAAGGATATTCCCAGTTCTGATATTCCCTATTTTAAGGGCCTTCTCAGTTCTGCCATTTCCAGTTCTAAGGGTCTTCCCAGGTCTATCATTCCCTGTTCTAAGGATATTCCCAGTTCTGATATTCCCTATTTTAAGGATATTCTCAGTTCTGACATTCCCTGTTCTAAGGATATTTTCAGTTCTGATATTCCCTATTTTAAGGGCCTTCTCAGTTCTGCCATTCCCAGTACTAAGGATCTTCCCAGTTCTATTATTTATTCCCTGTTCTAAAGCTCTTCCTCGTTCTATCATTTCCAGTTCTAAGGGCATTCCCAGTTCTGACATTTCCAGTTCTAAGGGCCTTCTCAGGTCTATCATTCCCAGTTCTAAGAGTATTCCCAATTCTGATATTCTCTGTTTTAAGGGCCTTCTCAGTTCTGATATTCCCTGTTCTAAGGGCATTCTCATTTCTGATATTCCCAATTCTAAGGGCCTCCCTTGCTCTGATATTCCTATTCTATGTTCTAAGGCCTTTCTCAGGTTCTAGCTTTCTCTGTTATAAGATCTTTCCAGATCTGATATTCTATGCTTTGGTTCTAGAATTCCTACCTTGGAGAGGCCTGGATTAGAATAAACCGACATCTTTCCCATCTCTTCCAAAATTCTCTGATTCCACATGAAACAAATTAGTCCAACTCCCTCATCTTATAAGCATCAGGATAATGATTGTGGCAATTTTTCTCATGAATATTCATGCAACTATTGGAACTGATGGTACCTGAATAGAGCTGTCTGCTTTTCCCTGAAGTGAGTCTTAATGCACCATTTCAAAGCCTTTTCCAAGCCACTATTCATCAGATGACCAAAAAGTCCCCCAAAGGTAGTGAAGGCAGAACCGAATCTCCATTTTATGTATGAGAAAATGGAGCCTGGGAGTGGCGGCAGCAAAGCTTTATTCCATATATTTTAGCAGAAGACAGAGCCGGGTCCTTTTTCTTCTACTGATTATAACCACAAATCACAGTGACTGGGAGGCGTTGGTTGATTGGTGTTGGTACAGAAATTACATTTTGGATTAAAAACCTTCAATGATACCATCAAAAATACTTTTTTTTTTTAAGTTCTCTGCAGTGGAGCTCCCATTTTTCTTTCCTGTCCCAGCTCTAGGCTACCCAGAAGCTGCTACCCCTGAGGATACCCTCCCCCACCCTTCATTTCCTCCCTCCCTCCCTCCTCTGCTTCAGCCACTCAAACATCTGGGCTGTTTTGACAGCTCACAGGGTTGAGAAAGATAGAAATCATCAGTTCTGCTCCTCCCAGGTCTCTCTCTGTGTCAGCTTCCTGATCTCCCACCCTGTGAGCCAGCCTACTGATATAATTCACGGACCCCTGGGCCTGGTTACCCACACTGCCTCCCCACCCTCAGGACTTCCATTGTCCTTCAGCCTCCTGACAGCGGAACCCTCTGCTTTGTGTTTGTCCTCCCCGACTAGAGGAGAGCCTTTTGAGGGTCAGGGGGCTGAATAAGGTTTGATGAATGGAACTGACCATTGACCGATTCCCACTGACCATCTCTACCCATTCTGGGCATGACCCAGGTTGAGAGAGATAGGAAGGTCCTTGTATTCATAATGGCTACAGTCTAGTAGAGGATAAAGCAAAAACATGGACCATTGTATTCTCGGACCAAGACTTCTCTGAATGATGTGAATAATTGATGATAATATAAAAACTCCATGCTTCAGCAGGCTTTAATAATGGGGCTGTGATTGACCAATGAGGCATCCTGGCTTGTCAGATGACAACCAAGATGAGAACTCAGATGATCAAGTTTCTGTTCACTTCATCTACTTTTCTGTTTCTCTTGTACACAAAGTGTGAAGCAACGGACTTCTTTTTTAACTCTTTTTTAAACTCTTATTTAACATTTTCTTTCCCAATTACACGTAAAAACAATCTGAAAGTTCTTTTTGTTTTTCAAATTTTGAGTTACAAATTCTCCTTCTCTTTCCCTTCCCCCCATTGACAAGACAAGTTGTATACATGTGTAGTCATGCAAAACACGTTAAGGAACTGAAATCTTCCCTAGGAATGGGATCTTCAAAGTGGAAACAGAGAGAATGAATGAGTGAGCTTTTATTAAAAATTTATTATGGGTCCAAAACTGTGCAGAGACAGAGACACAGAGAATGGCAGAGACAGAGAGACAAATGGGTACAGAGACACAGAGAAAGAGATATAGAGAGAGAGTCAGAGACATAGAGACACAGAGAAAGGCAGGTACAGAGACAGAGAGACAGATATATATAAAGAGAGACAGAGACACAGAGAGAGGCAGAGACAGAGAGACAGACAGGCACAGAGACACAGACAGAGATATAGAGAGACAGAGGCAGACACAGAGACACAGAGAAAGACAGAGATACAGAGACAGACAGACACAGAGATAGAGAGACATATATATAAAGAGAGAGAGAAAGAGAGAGACAGAGACACAGAGAATGACAGAGACAGAGAGACAGATGGGCACAGAGACATATATATATATATATATATATATATATATATATATATAAAGAGACAGAAACATAGAGACACAGGGAGAGACAGAGATACAGAGATAGAGAGAGACAGAGAGACAGGCACAGAGACACAGACAAATTTATAAAGAGAGACAGAGATAGAGAGAATTTGCTTTCAAGGAGCTTAGGATGTAATTGCAGATTGATAATTTTGGGACAAATGTCAAGGTGTTACCCTTAATTGGTTGGCAGTGCCAGAGGTCTGGAGGGTGCAGGTGGGAGGCCAGGGGTGCCCCCATCTTACTGCAGACTGCTGGTGATTATCTCCACTTTCACCTGCATACAGCTTCTCTCTATGGTTGTTTGCATGGTGACTGGATGATCCTTGAGAGCAACATCAATCTTTTACCGTTCCTTGTATCTCCAACACTATAGGCCCTGACATAATACCCACCTAATAAAAGTTTATTAATTGACTGACTCTTGGTGACTCCCATACATCCCCGGGTATGAGCGGCCATGCTGCTTTTCCCTACCGAAGGCCCATCTGGGTGACCTTGAAGACAGGAAGGCTGCAGGGCCCCCCCTCCCTGACTGGTCCCAATGTCTGGGCTAGAGACCCGTTCCAGCGCCAGTGGGAAGAGGAGGGGGTGCAAAGGGGAGGGCCTCCTCTCTACTTGTTCTTGCCTGGAAGGTCCTAAACTGGCTGCTGGGGCTCAGAAAGGATGATCAGGTGACACGTTCAGTTAGTTGTCTCCCCACCATCTCCTCCTGTTTCTAATCTGCCTCTGCAGTCCAGCTCGTTCTTCTGCCCCTGGGCACGTCAGCAGAAGGAGCTCCTGACCACAAGCCAAGGCCATCATGCCCCTGTGATTAGGCCAGTGCAAAGGGGGCAGAGCTCGGGATTGAGATCTGCTGAGAGCTGAGGCAGAGGGTCTAGACTGCAGGGATCCTCAAACTACGGCCCGTGGGCCAGATGCGGCAGCTGAGGACGTTTATCCCCCTCACCCAGGGCTATGAAGTTTCTTTATTTAAAGGCCCACAAAACAAAGTTTTTTCTACTCCGCCCCTCCAACAGTCTGAGGGACAGTGAACTGGCCCCCTATTTAAAAAGTTTGAGGACCCCTGGTAGAGCTTCAGCATCAGTGGTGGCCATCGTCCTGGTCTGAAGCTCCAAAGACCAAGACGAATGGGAAGCCCGGCTCCCTGGCCAGCACATGACCTGCATAAGGGAATAAAGAGCCAAAGCGGGGCAGGGACCCAGGGTTAGCTGTTTGTCTCCCTCAACCTGCTCCCTCAGATTTCTGCTCTTTTGAAGTAGGACCTGTTTGCATTTCCCACCCCCAAGGAAGCTGAGCTGCTGCTGTGGTTAGGGGTGGGGATTGGCAAGTTTCCTTCTGAATGGCCTGCCCCACCGGAATGTGGCTGCACGCAAACAGGTCTGCCAGCAGAGACCACGTCCTTTTGGGTCACACGCTGGACAATCCCTCCTGGGGACCCCCAAGGCCACAAGGCCAATCCCTGAATCTTATTCATTTCAGTGTTTCTCTTTCTCTCACGTCCAGGTCCTCCTCTTCTCTCAGGGCCTCTCCTCCGGACCATTGCTAGGACCTCCAAATGGATCTCTTTGCCTGGAGTCTCTCCCCCTTTCCCCCCAGCCCCGTCCAGTCCAGCATTCTCTGAGCTGCCAAAGTGATTTGCCTAACGCTTAGCTCTGCCAGCTTCTCCCACTGCTCAATAAAGAGCCCTTCAGTCTCCGTGCTCCTAAAAGTTCTTCCTCCCTTGGGAACGTGGTCCCTCCCTTCCTATCCAGACTCCTGAGATACTGCTCTTGTTCATGCTCTCCGGGATCCATCCACCCTGGCTCACTTCTTGGGCCACACCCATGGTGCACTCTCCCATTGCCTGGCTTTTCCATTGCTTGCCTCCCTTTCCCAGAATGCCTTCCTCCCACACCTCCTGGCTCCCCTGCAGACTTCTCCCAGGTGTTGCCTCAGGAGACTCTCCTGTCTCCCCGACCCAGATATCAGTGACTTCCTCTCTATGATAGGTTTGATTTATCAGTCCGACGTAGCTACAGAACGTCCCAGAAGTCTTTGGGCTGTTAGTAAGCTTAGGTTGGGGGACCATGGGAACAAGCTACTTTTAAAATAGCTGAAGTGTGAGCTCTTTATGGGCAGGGATTGTGTATCCCCTGTGAGTAATATAGAAAATTACTAGAGTCAGGGCCTAATAAGTACCTGGGTGTCCAGTGGACAGGATGCAGTCCCTGCAGAGTGAGTGACCCCTTAATTTTGTCTCTGAGGCAAGTCGAGGTCACCTTCTCAGTCTTCCATCCATAAAATGAGAGAGGTCCCTCCCCATGCAAGAGCAATGACCTCTAGGTTCCTCATCTATAAAATGGGATAAATGATAGCCCCTACCTCTCAGCATTGCAGTGAGAGACCTGTAAAATGCTTTATCCAGAGCCTGGTACACGGCAGATACTGGGCCACTGACCAAGGGCGTGCCCCTGGCGTTGCGCCCTCCTTTGCACTGATGTGTGGAAGCCATCATCTGAGTCAGTGACCTGGGCAGCAGATGAGGGGTTCCATTTCCCTGCCTCTTGTGTCCCTAGGGGAATAATTAGAATAAACATGCTGATTCTGGGTCTAGGACTCTCTCTGCCCTCCTAAGACCATCGCTATAGAATTGGGAGACTTTGACCCTTTCATTTAATGGGTGAAGGCAATCAAGGCTCAAGGAAATAAATTGACTTCATGGTATACTGGGAGACTGGCCTTTACCTTTCTTTGTATCTCCATTGCTTAGCACGGTGCCTGGTATACCCTAGGTGCTTAATAAATGCTTGCCCCAAGGCAGGCTGCTCCTCTGACTCAGAACCGGTGTTGTCCCCAGTGTACCACGCTGCCTCCCATGGGGCCATCTTGGGGCAGAGATAGGACACAGTCTTCAGAGAAGGCCTTTTTTGTCTGTGCATTTTGAAGAACGGGCTCGATTATTCAGCAATCATGACTGTTCCATTCAGAGAGAACTTACAGCTTACAAAAGTCCAAACACAGCTTACAAAAGTCCAAACAAGCACTTGAGTGAGGGGCCTTAGCATCCCTCGGGCCCTTTGGCTTCCACTTATTTCTCTCCTTCTATGGGAGGCCTTTCCTGAATCTACCTAATTGTTCAAATTTTCCCCACTCAAAATGACATATTTACTTGGTGTATATTCAGGGCATCCCAGAAGTCTAAGTGCACCAAGATTTGGGGACACCTCTATTTCATCTTTACTTATCTGAGCATGTCTCCCTCCATATCCCATAATGTGGTTCGGGGGCATCCCGTTTGTCTTTATCACCCCTGGACTTACCCAAAGCAGTGCCTGAAACCCACTTAATAACCGCTTGTTAAATTGAACTGGATTCTTCCCATTTTACAGATGCAAAAACAAAGGCACAGAGCAGTGACTAATCAGGGACAGCCCCAAGATAAGATCTTATCTCCTCTGACCCTGTCTAGTGGTTTGCTCTTTCTTTTCCTTTTTTCCATTCTACCCCATTGGCTTGATGGAAAGAAATGCAAAAGCTCTGAGTGGATAAGCTGTGGGGAGGGAGGGGGGAAGGAAGGCCAGTGTTGGAAGGAGCATGTGAGAGCTGGGGCTGGGGCATTAATTCTTCTCCAAGAGGGCGTCTCCTCCCTTATCTAGGAGGAAAAAGAATAAAATGGGGAGAGGAGCTTCTCACTGTTGGAGTTCAACTCTAAAAAACCCCAAGACCCTCCTTTCTGAAGCTAGGAATGGGTGGTGAGGGGGAGTGTAGCTGTGTGTCCCCTCTACCCCCTTCCCATGCACACTAATATGACTGATAATAACACCAGAACCTCCATTTTTTATTTTATTTTTTTATTTTAATTGGACAGGAAGGAAAATAGTTGATATCCTGCCCAGCTTACCATCTTGGAGCTGATCCTTGGGTTAACCGTCCATCGGGGACTCCACTGCCAATGGGAGTGAGCGCTACACGGCGATGATAGCGGCTCCTATGTCATAGGGTCAGACAGGGCCAAAGTGAGGGAATACAGAGACAGGTGAGTTATCACCAGGCAACGTGGAGACACAGGCCATTGCCGATGAGGGCCCCAGGCAACGGGGTTCCATGGCAGAGGTAACTCATACTGGGCCATAATGGATTCTTTGAATTAATCAATAGGATGGAGAGGAGATGTTCCAGTGTAGAAGAAGGCTCAAATGTAGCCGAGTTATCCATTAATGATAGATATTATTATATTATAATAATTAAATAATGTAGCCATTAAAGGGCATATTCTGGGGATAATGAGTCATCCGGTTTGACTAACAGGACTACAAAGTGGGGAGACGGGACTGGCAAAGTCCATTGGAGTCAAATTGTTCGTGAATGTCGATTAAAAATTTCCAACAATATTTTGGGGACTGGGGGGGGTTGGATGTATGCACCAAGAAGGTGACTCAGCTGTTTGCGAAGGAGAAGGTGGGGGATTGGAATCAAGGTCAGGGACACTAGGTGAGATGGTAGCATGGAATAAATGTTGGGGAGAAAGGTCCCATGCAAGATATGCAGCCAAAATATAAGCAATGGGCTTTTTTGCCTAGAATTGCAAAGGGAGGTAAGTTCATTAGAAGCAGATGTTTTCAGTTTCATTTGTTTTTCCCAGTGCTAGGACAATGTGTAGGTACTTAATAAATGTTTATTGGTTAATCGATCCTTTGGGCATGTGGGACAAAGGGCAGGCAAGGGCAAGGTTTTTTTTTTTTTTTCTGTTGTTTTTGTGGGGGTTTTGTGTGTTTTTGTCTTTGTTTTTGAAACCCCATCTGGGATTTTCTTGGGCTAGACACTGGAGGGGTTTGTCAATTCCTTCTCCAGCTCATTTTCCAGATGAGAAACTGAGGCAAACAAGGTTAAGCCTTGCCCTTTTTATAAGCTCATTTTATAAACAAGAATCTGAGGCAATAGGTTAAATGATATGCCCAGGGTCACATAGCTAGTAAGTATCTGAGGTTGAATTTGAACTCGGGTCTTCCTAATGCTAGGCCTGGTACTCTATGCCCTATGGTGCCATCTAGCTGCCCTCCAAGAGTAAGTTTGCCATAAAACTATAGAGTGACTGAAGACTGACCTCATAGAATTTCCATCTAAAAGGAAACTTAGAGACGATACAAACCAGCCTCAACAATAGTAACCATAACGGCAAGAGTTGGAATACTGAGCCAATTCTACAAGTAGTATTTAAGTTTCATATGTTAAGAGCTAGAAGAGGCTTCTAGGTCAGTAGTCCAATAGACCCATTTTATGGTTGGAGGAACTGAGGACCAGAAAGCCTCAGGAATTGTCCAATATTTGACAGGTAGTGGGTGGTTGGGTGAGGATTCAAATCCAGCCTGTCTACATCTTTCTACAGAAACATGCTTCTTCTCCTCCTACATACAGAGCCCCAGGATGCTTTTCTTTGGAGAGAGATATCCAAATTTTAATAAACTTGGGGCCTTGTCCTTATGAAACGTCTCTTGATGGGGATAAGATATATAATCAGATTACTATAATGCTAAAGACCATAGCATAATTACATTGCAGATTGGATCTGTGAGAAAGGAACATTCGTTGCTGCTTGAGGAGGTGGAGGATTAAGGAAAGCTCCCTGGAGGAGCGGCCTTCAAGCCAGAGATTAGAAAAAGCCCAATTTCTCATCTGAAAATCTCAATGTGGAGATTTAAGCTAATGTTACTGGCACAGGGCCTTCCTGGCAGCAAGAATTTATTCAGTGATGGTGGATGACCGATATCTCAGTCAATCTATGAGCATTTATTAAATATCTACTATATTTCATGCAATGTTAAGCTTCTTTGGATTCAAAGACAAAAATGAGCCAGTCTCCATTCTACATCCTCCACACTTATATTCTCTCCCAATGTATGTATAGGTGCCTAATGAATGCTTGTTGATGCTTGTGCATTTATATATATACATATATATATATGTATATATAATTATTACATATAATATATATATGTTAATATATAATATATATTGCAAAAAGAAAACCATTTTAAGAGTCAATCAATTCACATTTATTGAATGTTTATTGTGTGCCAAGGACTATTATACTAAATACTTGGAATAAAAAACAAATAGAAAGTCCCTGTCCTCAAGGAGCTTATATTATAATGGAACAAAATAAGCCATAAAAGAAAATTGAGGAATGGAGGAATAAAAGGGGAGATATAAAAGTCTCCATCATGAAGATGGTAAGCTCTGGGAGTAACTGGAGAAAAAAGAGACATGAGTGACTGGGATATCTGGGAGAAAAAAGAGACATCACTGGCTGGGGTATCTGGGAGAAAAAAGAGACATGAGTGGCTGGGATATCTGGGAGAAAAAAGAGACATCACTGGCTGGGGTATCTGGGAAAAAAAAGAGACATGAGTGGCTGGGGTATCTGGGAGAAAAAAGAGACATGAGTGGCTGGGATATCTGGGAGAAAAAAGAGACATCACTGGCTGGGGTATCTGGGAGAAAAAAGAGACATGAGTGGCTGGGGTATCTGGGAGAAAAAAGAGACATCACTGGCTGGGGTATCTGGGAGAAAAAAGAGACATGAGTGGCTAGGGCGTCTCCTTAGAGGAAGGTTCTAGAGACAGCAGGGGCTCAGCAGAGAGACCTCAGAGGCAGAGGTTCTTTGCAGTGTGCAGACTCCGGGTCTGGATGGAGACTTGAGGATTCAAACCTAAGAGGAGTAGGCAGTGCAGCCTGGGAGGAAGGAGGGGGTGGGCTAGCAGCTGGGAGAACAGAAAAGGCATCGTGTGGGTGGCCCTGCTTGAGTTGAGTTGGAAAGGAGCTCAGAATGCTTGAGGTGCAGGTGAAGAAGGAGGAGCAATCCAAGTTTTGGGGGCAGCTGGGTGGAGACCGAGAGTTAAGCAAGAGGAAGGGGCATGAGGTCAGCTTGGCTGGAATATAGAGTATGTGAGGGGAGCAACGTGGAGTGACTTGGCCATTACTACATCATCCAAGATTGGATGTGAACGGAACCAGAAAGGTCCTGATGTCCACGTGCCCCAATGCCTTCCCCTAGACTCCAATAAGATGAACATCCAGCCTCTCCCTCTCCACGGTGTAAATTTATTCAATCCAGTGTCACCAGAACTAAAGCTTGTAAAGTACAGGTCAGATTAGCACTTGTAAGGTGGCTATGGAGAGAGTGCCTGCTAAGGGACAATTTGAGATCTATCCCAGTGCGGAGATTCCATGACAATGATGGATGATGATGAAGATCAAGATGGCCGTGAATACATCGCTGATGATGGCACTAGAGAAATACCCACGCTGCCTAGGGGCATCCTGGGGGGGATTTATAGCTCCATATGGGTTCTCTTTCGAGTCCCATAGGTTCTGTCTCTTCTCATGTCCCATTCCTCACCATGGCATTATCTTTCCCAGTCAGAAATGGGGATTCCATCAACTTGAGCACAGCTCCCCAAGCCAAGAAGATGAATGAACTGAGTCACCCAGACTGTACTTCATTTAATTCTAAAGTAAGTGAATTCCTCTTAGTCATGGGCTCCAGTCATGGAGACTTTTCCAGCTGGAGCCTCAGTTGCCCACGCTCATTTCCTTTCGAGATGAAATCTGTGTCCGGATACTTAGCCCTGCCCACTCGACCGCCGCCGCCGAGTTTTCCCCTTAGCGTCGGCCATGGCGCGCAAGGACGGGCCAGGTTCCCGCGGCCTCCGGCTGCCCCCTTTCCTTTGCCCAGGACCCGGCGACTTTGTCTCATGCGACGGTGATCCGGCCATGTCCCCCACAAAACACTCAAGATGGAAACATCTTCCTCCGATGCAATATTTTCCCCCAAATTGCCGTGTCAGCTCTGTGATGCCATATGGCGACTCCCCCCATTGAGTAATATTTAGCAGTTTGATGAACAAGGACTGAATCATATCTTAACCATCTTGGCCAAATATTTTTTTTTAAATAGCAATGGCATTAGTAATATACATAGAGATAGATATAGATATATGTTTTTTACACTCCTACTTCCTGTTCCACCCACTGGAAATTAAGATCGAAACCTCAGGCAGCCTGTTGAAATTGCCTCAGTCCAAGAGAGCAGCTCAGTCTCATTAGGGAAATTCAATATTGTATTGTAAGTCGGATACAGAATGTCTGTTTTTATTTCTCATGAGCAGCTGTACCATATTGAGCAATCGTCCCTGGGAGGAACTCAGCAGGGGGAAAACTGTTCAAGTGTTTTATTCATAAGCAGGGCTCGGCCTTTACCTGGGGTTGTCAAAAACCTGGGAGAGTTCCAAAGCCCAGAGAACAAAGGCTGTGTTTTCCGAGAGTCAGAGGCCAGAGAGTTCCAGACTCTGAGCCAGGACCCTGGCTCGGAGGCCGATCCCTACCCGGGATCGCTCAGCCAATAGTGGCGGAGCGTCAGAGTTTTTCCATCATCTCCCGAGTCAGACGCGTTGCCATTTGATTAACCTCAGTGACGATTTATTAAGCACCTACTATGTGCAAAGCTGGAAGCTACAGGCAGACACTGGAGAGAGAGAATCAGTCTTTGTTAAGTCCTGCTTCTGACGTTGCCTTGATCTTTTAGAGTCCTTGATCATTCTCAGAAAGGGAAAGTTATAAGTGAGCTGCCCATCTGTATGATACATAATCACGGGAGCAATGAGAGCAAAAATATTAATGTCCAAGACCTTGGATATAGAAACAAAGATAAATGTTTTTAATTGGATAATTATCCGTAAAATAATCCAATTATCCTCAAGGAGAGAAGTGAAGAAAAAGGCTTCCTTGCCTTGGCACCAGTGGCTAACGTTGAAAGAAATCTCAGTGCCCCCAATTTATAACTGCATTCACTATCTCCTTATTGTGCCATCTCTTAAAACACATACACACTCTCACACACATACACACTCACACACACAATCACACACACACTCATACATACCCCCTCACATACACAATCACACACACTCACACTCACACTCACACACACATTCACACACACAGTCACACTCACACACACTCACAATCACACACACTCACACTCACAATCACACACACACTCACAATCACACACACAATCACACACACATCACACACACTCACAATCACACACACACAATCACACACACACTCACACTCAGTCACACTCAATCAACACACATTCACACAATCACACTCACACTCACAATCACACACATACTCACAATCACACACACACAGAATCACACACACAATCACACACACTCACAATCACACACACTCACTTTCACACATAAACACACTCACACACACACTCACACTCAGCACTTCAAACAAATAATTCTGCTTGCTTCTAATCCAGGATTTGAGAATTAGTAACTCTATTTACCAGGTACTAAAGACATCATGGAAAGAGAATGTATTTATAAGAGAATGTCAAAAATAAAAATAAAAAGGATAATCTTTGGTTAAATGAGGTCTAGTTACATGGGGCAGTAGGACAAAGTATTATGCCTAGAGTCAAGAAGGATGGAGTTCAAATCTAGTTTCACTTAGTTTTATGATCTTAGCCCAGTCACTTAACTTCTGTCTGCCTCAGTTTACTTACCTCACAGGATTATAGAGAGCACTAAATGAGATAATGTTTAAAAGTGCCATGCAGAAGACACTTAATAAATACTTACCCCTTTACCTTTCTCTTTCATAAAGTTTTGTTAGGAACTTTTAAACCCCAAAATAAGATGATCAAACCATAGTTTCCCTCTTCCTGCCCATTGACCCAGGATTGAATTCTTCTAAGAGTTGTTATTGGGTTCAGCAGATCAACAGATGATGGAGCTAAATAAATCTTTCCTAGAAGCCAGGGAAGCTAGGGACAGGTAGGTGGTTTAGTGGAGTACTGGGCCTGGAGTAAGGAAGACTCATATTTCAGATATTTAACTAGATAAGTGACCCTGAGTATGTCACTTCACCCCATTTGCCTCATTTTCCCCATCTGTACAATGAGATGAAGTATCTTTGTCCAAAACATAAGTGAAAATGACTGAACAAACAAAGACTTATAAATTGTATTAAGTCATTAACAAGCTTTTGTTAGATACTTACTTTATGCCAGACTCTTTATAGAAGTACTGGGTATAGAAAGAAAGGCTCAAGGTACTCCGTTCCCTCAAGGATCTCCCTTTCAAAAAGGAAAGATAATAAACAGACTACTGGCTAGCCAGGGGTTGCAAGTATGTGATAGGCCTACTTTGGTTAGATTAAGAAGGTCAAGTGCTTTGCAAATCTTAAAGCACTAAGTACATTTCAGCTATCTTCATCATTCATCTTATTTTTCTCCTCTTTTTTTCCCCAATGAAATTGAACTGGAAGAGCAGTGCTGAGGCAACTCACTATCTAGCCATTATTCATTTAAATTTAATGTTCTGAAAATGATTCCACAGATGTGTGCACAAAATTACTGCTTTGCAGGATTTATTTAAAGTTTGAAGCCTTAAGCTCATCTTCTATGGGCTCATTAATACATTTTCAAGACAACCCAATTGCAGACAGGACAGACAGGAGACTATGTATCCAATTCTATCCCATCTGATTTTGATTTCTTTTGCTAGGTCTCTATATTCTAAAAGATAATTTTAATTCTATGTAGTTTGGACAGTTTTAAGTATTTTTGGTGGTCTCATCTGTTGGAACTGTTGATCTGAAATTTTAATGGATCCATGGCATATCCGAGAGATTGTGGACAGCACTTTTGTCTGTGATAATGATCTGGCTCTAGTAACAGTTCATGGAATTCTCAAGGATATTTTGAGTCCTCTGTTTGTAATACAGGATTTTTCATTTGTTAGTTTATAGAAGATAATATTTTCTAATGTAAAATACCAGCTATCAAGTTGTCACAGTAGATATTCAGTAAGCATTAATTTTTTTTAATTCCTCCATGATATGTTGTATAGTTTCTATTTTTATTTTCATAGTCTACATGGATCATATGCCTGGCTTCCTTATGGATAACACGGCTAGGAAATTAACCAGAGGCAAATTTAAGCTTGATTGTAAGTAAAACTTCCAAAAAAAATCAAAGCTGCCCAACAATAGCATGGCCAGCTTTGAGTGGAGTAGATTCCCCTTCATAAAAAGTCTTCGATATTCTTTGTCTCAGGTAGAAGGTAGATCAGAAGACTTCCAACATCCCTTCCAAGTCTGAAATTCTAGTAGTCTAGGATAGTTTGGTGAGGCATGTGTGAAAATATCAGCTGCCGTCAAAACATGCCAGGACCAAAAATTGGGCAGAAGGGTTTTAGGGCCGAGAGCGATCCAGGGGCAAAGGAGATATTTTAGGCAGAAATAAGAATCAAACTGCATCTGAGATGGTGCTGATGAGAGTAGGGGCTGGAGGTCAAGCTCACAGAGGAGAAATAACAAGTTGCTGAAGAAGGCAAATGAAAATCTCAATTCGTGATATTCAATTCTTTTTTATCTTTGTGTTTATGGGTTTTTCCTGAAGTTTATTCTTCCAAAGAGCTTTGACCATGACTCATATGATAAGAGAGGAGCAATACCCTCATAGTATACTAGAACCCAAGGAGAAAATATAGTATCCTGCTTGTATAGCATGGAAGTTCCTCCAGGGCAGGGGTCATGGTTTAGAGCAGTGGAACTCTCTCAGGATTCTACTTAAGACAAGAATTCAGTAAATACTTGGTAACAGGTTTGTTACTCTTCTTGGATGTTATTTTTTTTCCCTATCCAATTTCCATTTCCCCTAATTTGTTTTCCCATTCTGAGCCTTCATTTTTCACCTATAGAGTGATTGGATTGGAATAAATATTATCTAAGGTTCCTCCAGCTCAGACAGCTCCATTCTCTGTTCTGAGGTCCTTGTAACAATGGCTGTGTTCTCAGGTCCCTTCTGCAGGTGACATTATGCATTTCCTGTTCTAAAGTCCATTCTAACTCTGATATTCTGTTTTCAAAAGTTCCTTCCAGCTCAGACATTCTGTTTCATGTTTTAAGGTATCTCCCAGCTCTCAAATGTTGTATTTTATGCTCTATTATTATGTTTTATGCTTACTGTGCTCACCCGGATCCAATATGTCCTGATCCTTTGAATGTGTGTGGCAAAGACATCCATAGCTTTAAAATGAATTTTCAGCCATGGCTCATCATCTCCGACGATACTGAAGAAACTTTTCTTTGCACCAAGTTTTCTGGTAGCTAATTTCTGGGATCTAGGAATAGGCTGTATCTGCTTAGTTCCCTTTATGACTTGAAGCTCCTTATTCAAGGTAGCAGGGGACCATCATTGCAAAACCAAGAATGGTTTATTGTGGAGACAGAAGGAAAATCGAATTATCCAGCCTCTGTAAGCACAATAGAAGCATTGCAGTTGGGAAATGGCATCCTCAGAAGTCAGAGGTTCATTAATGAGATGGTCACAGAGCATAAGGAAATGTTTGAACAAAACAGGCTTTTTTTCTCCACTCCAGTTACCCTGGTTTGGGGCCCACTGAGCACAAATTCAGTGGGTCAGTCAAAAAAAGCATTTATGAAGCCTTCAGTACCAAGTACTGTGCTAAGGATGAAGGATACAAAAAAGGAAAACCAGTCCCTGACCTCAAAGGGTTTATGTTCTAAATGGGAGAAGCACCATGCAAATAACTTGGCTCATACATCTAAGAGTAGATGGAAGGTAATCTGAGAACCCTGGGGGAGGGAAGAAAATCTCTTGCAGAGGGTGGGATTTATGAGGAATCTTAAAAGAAACTAGGGATTGTGAGGAACAAACAGGAGGGGGGGCAGAAAATTTCAGGTAAAAGGGGAAGTAAATGTAAAGGCAGGAGGCACTGTGCCATGTCCTGTTCAGGTAATAAAAAGCAGAGCTGGGCATGGAGATGTGAAGGAGAATGATGTATTAAGACACTGGAAAGATGGAGAAGAAGCAAGTTGTAGTCACCTTTAAAGGTCAAACAAAAGGGACCATATTTGACCCTTGAGGTAATAGGGAGCCAGTGTTGCTGAGTGCAAGTGAAGGAAGGATTTGGTTAGACTTAATTCACTGTGGAAGTGGAATGGATTCAAACCAGCAGGGCCAAGGCACAGAGAACTGGTTAGGAGGTGATTGCAGTAGCCTGAAGGAAAGATGATGAGTAGTGGCTGCATGGGTGGTGAGAAGTAGATAGGAGTGAGAGATGCTAGAAATGACAGGGCTTGAAACGTGGGGTAAGTGAATGAGAACATTGTGTGAGGCTGGTGGGAGGGGCTGCCAAAGCCCTGTCCTTGCCCTAGATCCCCAAAACCACACGAACACATTACTTTGGAGCCTCAGAATTATGTTGCCCACTTTGTAGGTGCAGAGATTGAGGTCTGCTGTCTTATCAAGTGATTCATTCTTCCTGAAGCCCGTAGACCTGAGAGCTGCTGTATCCTCTGTGACAGTCACTTACTCATTGGATCTATCAATCAATCTCTGTGAATGTGATCACAGAACCCACGAGTGCCAGAGGCAAGGTTTGAACCAAGGCATATCGGGATCAGTTAAAATAGCTAAGGATCCCTAACCTGAAAAAGAAACAACTTAGAGGGGACAGGAGAGCCCCGTGACAGAATTTGATGGGCTGTCACGGGGAAGAAAAAGTTTTGCCAGAGGATTCTGGAAAGATGGCGGAATAGGTCAGAAAATTTTCAGCTCTCCAAATTTCTTCCACAAAAAGGATAGAATATCTCCTCAGAGAGAGCAAAAAATAACAATAAGCAGAAGTCAGAGTAAAGCAGTTGTTCTCCTAAGAGAATTTGAGAAGACCCCAAAGACCTGACTCACAGGAACTGAGGTTCTGCCCCCCAGATTGTCTGCTGAATCAACAAGCAACAAGTCATGGGGGCAGCTGGGGTTGGGAGGTGGTCTCAGTCTCAGAAGTTTTCAGACATATGTGGGGGTCTCATTGGTTGAGTAGGAGAAGACTAAAAGTCTTCCACTGGCAAGGGATGCCAAGCACAGACACTGCCTCTGTGGGGGAGAAGGAGCTAACACACATTTGCTGAATGGAGCCTTTGGCTGTGGGCACCTGCAGAAAAACTGTCCCATGTTTCCATTCCAGGGCAGAGAGGACAGCTGTAGTTTGCAGCCATTGGAGGATTTGCAAAACAGTATGGCTGGGGACCCTAGCTATGGGTTAGGAGTGAAGAAAAGAGCCCAGCTTTGAGCATAGGAACCTCAGAAAATAAAAATAAGAAGGACCTGAAGCTTGGGGCATCATTCCTCATGCCTTATGAGTAGAACTTGATAATGCTAATAATTGCTAAGTAAAACAAAATAAAAAAAAATAAAATGAGCAAGCAAAGGAGGAAGATCTCAACCAAAATAGCTGCTTTGGGGACAAAGAAGATCTTGGTTCACATTCAGAGGAAGATAATGGAGCTAAAAAAGTCACTCTGTTTTCAGTGACAAATATTTCAAAAAGCAGGAGTTGAAATCACAATCAATAAAGTTAAGTATAATCCTGAATGAAAGAAAAATGGATATTTAATGAACTAAGAGACTTCCAGGTATTTGTAACAAAAATTTGTGACAGAACTTAAGGGAAAAATTGACATATAAGATCCAGGAGAAATGTTTGGTAACCATTAAAGAGCAATTATGTTTATTTCTTATATATGAAAATATTATCAATTCTTTTATTGTCATCATTATTTACTTATAAGTCTTGGGTTGAGCTGAGTAAGAGTATTTTTCTTAAAAAAGTAAAACTGTATAGAGAGAGATAAAAAAGGAATTTCTCACTAAATGGGACATAAAAGGGAAAAAAATATTCAGCAGAAGCTAGTGTGGGGAGAGTGAATAGTGCTAGAACCTTCCTCTCAGCAGGAATGGGTTGAAGAAGGAACATATACATCTAGAAGAGTATCAAACTCTTCTAAATTTAAGGGGGAAAATAAAAGGGGAAAGGGATAGGGTGGGAGGAGAGGATAAGGGAGGAATTCTTAAAGAGGTAGATAGGTTTAGGAAAAGGAGGGCAAGGTAACAGGTAAAAGTAAAGCAGAGAGGGGAGGAGGCACGGAAACAGGGTGAGAAAGATAGTAAGAAAAAATACAAAGGAGGAAAATGCACAAATAATATTAATTTAGAATGTGAATGGGATGAATTTACCCATAAAATGGAATTTAATATCAGATTATAATTTGAATTCAACAAAATGTTGCTTCTAGGAAATTCTATGAAAATGAAAGATACATACAAAGATCAAAAAATCAGGAGTAGGATTTATTATATAAAAAGCTGGGGTAGCAATCATGATCTCACACAAAATTAAAGCTAAAATAGATTTAATCAAAAGAAAAAATAGGGAAACTACACTACGTGTCAGTGATTTTGTTCAGTAGAGTGTTAGATCACTTAAAATAACTAGACTACCTAAAATACCTGAGAGTATACATGCCAAAACAGAAACAGGGACTATAGGAACATAAACATAAAACACTTTTTATACAAATAAAGTCAGACCTAAAAAGTTGAAGTAATATTTATTGTTCATGGAGAATAAAGTCAATATAATAAAAAAGTGACAATTTAAACTAACCTATTTATTCAATATCAGCTCAAATACATTACTAAAAAAATTCTATTACTGGGTTAGAAAAAAATAATAACAAAGTTTACTTGGAAGAACAAAAGGTTAAGAACTTCAAAGAAACTGGGGGGAGGATGGAAAGGAAGCAAATTCAGCAGTTTCAGATCTTAAATGATATATAAGGGAGGGACTGGTTAAAGTAGAAAAGAGAACATTTCAACGACTTTAAATTAAATTTTTCTTGTTTAAATAAGACCTTTGCAATCGAGAATAGGAAAAAATGCAGAAAATTTTGGGAAAAACTTTCATCAATAATATCTCAAATAGGAAATGATAGGTTGGAATATTACTGTGGTCTAGGAAATAGTGAGTTGTTTGGTTCAGAAAAAGAGGGAAGGACTTGAACTTTAGAAGAAAGATGCTATCCATCTGCAGAGAAATAGATGACAAGAGGAAATAAGCATAGTATGTAGTTTTCCATATATGTTTAGGTATGTTTATGTTTATAGATATCTATGTACATCTATCTATGTGTGTATATTCCATGTTTAATTGTAGCCTTCTTTAGAGTAAGGAGAGGAAAGGGGAAAGTAAGATAAAAGTACACAGCAAAGAATAAAAGAAAACCTCTTGGGAAGCACAGAAGATGGACAGCTTTGAAAGCCATGGGTGGTATTTATTATATAGGCTTTCCTTCATGTTTCAGATGAGGTAAATGGGGTCCAGGAGGATGAATTGACTTGGCCAAGATCACACGGCCAGGAAGTGATGGAGAAGGGACTAGAACCCAAGTCCCCCCCCTTCTTGTCCTCTTGGCATTAGGCAGTGGGCAAATGGTGAACACTATTTTTTTTTCTTTTTCTTAAGCATGCCACAGACCAATTATCACAAGCACCCTCTGGTCCTTGGAGAAGTAACATTCCCAGAAGAATGTTAATAATCAAGATTAAACTTAAAAGTATGAGAGTTTTTAATGGAGGGCTGATTGTTAAATATTTTTAGAATGCCCCATTCATATTCACAAACTGTCAGATCTAGAAATTTGAAAATAGAGAAGACAAAATGTTGAGGCTCCAAAGGTCTTAGAACATTAAAAAATCAGAGCTGGAAGGGGCCGTAGAACGTACAACATTGAGAACTGAGGGGATCTCTTCCCTTTTATTTAATAGGCCCAGAGAGGAACCAGTGATGTACTAGGAAGGTTTGTGGGCAGTGGGTTTTGTATCAGAAGCCCTGACCCCAACACCGATAAGCTTGGAAAAAAAAGGATTCTCCTAAATTTTGGTCATATTGGGCAGCTAGGTGGAGCAGTGAATAGAGTGTCAGACCTGGAACCTGGGAAGAAATCCCACAATTTATTACTAGCTTGTAACACTGGGCCACTCACTCGGTATTTTATTTGCCTCAGTTTCCTCACCTGTAAAATGGAGAATAAAATATTTTCTACTTCTTAGGATTGTTGGTAGGAATCAAATGACTAATTGTAAAGCACCTAGTGTGTAGTAAGTAAGCACTATTTAAATGTTAGCTTTTATGATTAGTGCTCTCCTTAGCAGAAACAGTCACATATATTAAGTCACTTTGGCTTTGTCACAATGAGATGGGCTATTTTGAGGACAGGTTATTATTCTGGGTTCTGTTCTTTGAGCCCAATGGTATATCCCCTGGATCCTAGGGACTATTTTCAAGTCCAGAGTCACTACTGCAATCTATCCCCCCACCAATAATCCCTTCCACTGACCAAATGACTTAATAATGACAGTATTAGTCACTCAAGCTGAGGTCATTCCTGGAATCTTGCCCTTTCTCCCTGTGAAGAATCCTTTCAAGCAGTTAAACTTCTTCAAGAAATGATGAAGATCAAAGGTAACGTGTCTCAGAACCAAAATTTGAGTTTCATGGGGGGTTATTTTAATCATAGGGTGAAAGAGGGTCCCTTCTTTATAGTCTTTGAGCTTCTGTCTCCTCCAGGATTTCCTCTAGACATAGTAGAATTAGACTTATGTCTATTTAAAAAAAAAAAAGTAAAATATAGGCAGTTAGGTGGTGCACTGCATAGAGCACCTATCCTGGAGTCAGGAGGACCTGAGTTCAAATCCAAGTGGACAAGTCCAATAGCTCCAATTATTGGGGTGGGAGTGGGAAGGAGAAAAAGAAAGAAAAGTTAAAATGACATGTTCCTTTGCAGATGCTCAAGCTAACAAATCACTGAACTTTATTCACCCTGACAGGGAATGTAAAATGACCTGTTCCTGAGTCCGTAGTCATGACAGATCTCCCTGGGATTACTAATGACTCAAAGAACGGGATCTCTAATGAGATGTAGCTCCCCTAGGCTTCTATACAGACTTATATAGTTATTATATGGCTGACGGTTTTCTATTAGGAGAAAGGACTTGGGGACAATAGGAAGGTGAACTTTCCCCAGACCTGCACCGTCCGTATCGCTCATATTAAGAGTGAAAGGCAAGGTTCGGGATTGTTGCTCCCCATCATGGCTCGGTCTCCCGCTTTCCCTCCCTTTAGGTTGTTCTGGATCCAAGAGCTCCTTTGTTGGACCCAGGAGGGTTAGAGTTGGTCCAGGCATTTCTAAGTTTCTCTGCTACTGTTACCCCAGTGTTGCTGGCTTCCACTCCTGTGTTTCTTGACTTGGTCCAGAAAATTCTCACACAGTTGTTTGCACATTTTCTCCCCAATTAAACTGTGAACTCCTTGAAAGAGCAGAGGCTGCCTTTTAACTTCCTTTTTTGTATTTCTAGTGCTCAGTACAGTGCCTGGTACTTAGAAAGTGCTTAATAAATGCATTGACTGTGACCATCTCTCAATTCTAGAATCTCATGTTATGGTATCCTGGGTGAATCTCACGGCTGTGATAGGAGACAAGGTTCGAGTCCCTTTGTGCAGCTCTTCCCTAAATGTCTTCCTCTTCATTGCAATAATTCTTCTGTCCCTTTTTTTTTTCTTTTTGCTGAGGCAATTGGGGTTACATGACTTGCCTAGGGTCACACAGCTAGGAGGGGTTAAGTGTCTGAGATCAGATTTGAACTCAGGTCCTCCTGATCCCAGGGGCTGGTTCTCTGTCCACTGCGCCACCTAGCTGCCCCTTCTGTCCCTTTTCAAGGCCAAGTATAAGGCTATAACCTGGGTGTTAGTACCAGTGGTGAATCAATTTACCGTGCTTGATGAATGAACCTGTAGAGATGTGCAGGTACCAACCAGTAAGGGTCTCAGAGCTAGGATTCAAGAGCTGAAAAGGGTAATTCTTTCAGAGAATAGTCTCTGGTTGAGGCAGTCATATGTGGGCAGCACCCAGGGCCAGTCCATAACTTGTCAAAGAAACAGCTTTGTCCAGGATGTTTTAAGAATGCTCAAGAAACAGACCAGGGCTTCAAAAGGCAGTCAGAGTGTTCATGGAACCTCAGCCTGAATAAGGAGAGCAGGAGCAGGCAGGCAGGGTACTCTAGGTAGCTCAGACTACACCTGGACCATTCATTCAGATATAAGGATGGATGGTCTGACTGCAAAGATAACTGATTCGTAAATGACTCCCACGTTAATAATCAGCATTTCTTCACTGAGGGATGGTCAATATTCCATATGTGTGTGTGTGAGCGTGAGAGAGTGTGTGTGTGTGATATCACCGGATCTAAAGCCCCCTAACTTTTCTTGAAGGAAATAGTCGTGATCCCCAGATCCAAGGGTTGTGAGATTTCTATATGATCTTGGTCTCTTCTGTTGCCTTATCTTTCTCTGTATTTTCCCATATATCTTCCCCCATATTCCTGACTCTTTTTGAAGCAGCTGAGAACCAAAGTCCAGGGTGCCTTAGCTTAGGGGCCTGTGCTAAGTAGGGGGTAGAAAGTCTGCATCAGCTGGGGGTACACGAGCTGCCTTTATCTTCCTGGAGATCTCCACATGCACTCATCCAGCATGCTCAAGCGCATCTGATGATGAGGGGGATGACTCATATTGAAACATCAGCCTCAGCTTTGCAAAACACTTCTCCATAGATTACCTCATTCTATCCAGAATGGGGGAGCGCCTGAAGGACTAGACCTGGAGGCAGGAAAACTCTGGGCTAAATCAGGGCTCAGTCAGAAAGTCCCATCCCCCTGTATGCATCCACGTGTATGACGATGGCTGTGGGCTCTGGACTTGTGATCTTCACAAGAATAGGTGCAACTATTGCTCATATTCCTATAAGGAAACTGGTCAGAGGTTTTGAGATGTACCCAGATTTGCAAGGATCTGAGATGATTCGAACTCAGGGCTTTCTAATTTTAAGTCCAGTTCTCTTCCTTCTATGCTAATTGTTGCCTTCAGCCTCCAGTAAATAGCTAAATTCCAAAAAAATTACCTACTGTGTGCCAGATTCTATGTTGTGCCAGGTTGTCTGTGTGGTAGGAAGTGTAGATTCTACATGTACACTAGTGACTATAGTCCAATTAATCTGTAAATACACTTTACTCGATACCTACTATAGGAAAGGTGATGGGATTCTTTCTACAGAAAAACAAAAACACATGAAACAATCCTCTTCATAAGGACCTTAATATTTTAATGGGGGAACAAGGATATAGATATTGATAGAAGCACAAATAAAGATTTTGATATAGATATCGCTATAAGCATAGACAAGAATAAACATGATCTAGGAGGATATATGTGAGATAAACATATATGATGGTATATAATATAAATATATTGATATAGACAATAGATAAGATATAAATATGATATAAACATAGATATAGATGTTGATGTAGATATAAATATGACATAAACATAGATATTGATATAGGCAGATAGGATTTAAACATAACAAAGACTTAGATATAGACATATTTATATAGATATAGGGATAGAAATTGATATAAACTAAGTATTGATAATGATATAGAAATAGATTTAGATATTGATATAGGCATAGACAGGATACAAATATAAACATAGAACTAGATATATGCATAGATATTGATACAGACACAAATATTGAGGGAGAAATAGTTTTAGATATTGATAAATAGACAAAATATAAATATAATATAAACATAGATAAGATAAAACTATGATATAAACATAGATATTGATATAGAAGTAGATACAGATGTTGACATAGGCATTAAAAGGATTTAAATAGAATACAGACATATATTGATATAGATATAAGCATTGATATCGATATAGGCATAGACAGGATAGAAATACAAACATAAAAATAGATATAAGCATAGATATTGATAGAGACATAAATATTGATAGAGAATTAGTTTCAGATATTGATAGAGAAATAGACAAAATATAAATATAATATAAACATAGATAAGATAAAACTATGATATAAACATAGATATTGAAATAGAAATAGATACAGATATTGATATAGGCATAGACAGGATTTAAATGATATAGCTATAGGGATAGATGTTGATATAGATATAAGTATTGATATTGATATAGACATAGACAAGATAGAAATATAAACAGATATAGATATTGCTATAGAAATAGAGCTAGATGTTGATATAGATGTAGATAAGAAATAGATATTGCTGTAGATATAGACACAGATATTGTTATAGAAACAGATATAGATGTTGATATAGACATAGGATATAAATGTAATATAGACATAGACATATACTGAGGTAGATTACACAGACACTGGTGCAGACATATTAATATAGAACTAGATTGAGATATTGATATAGAAATACACAAACTATAAATATAATATAAACATAGTCTTAGGCGTAGGCATAGATATTGATATAGATGTAGCTATTGAAAAGCAAATCCTTTGTATGACTTTTACAATCCTGCACTATCTACCTGTTAAGCCTAATTATCTTTGCCTCCAAGGCAAGGATTCCATGATCCAGCCAGCATTGTCTTCTTGCAGTTTTTTCTTACAAGGGCTCACCTATCTCTCCCATCTCTGTTCTTTTGCACTGACAGTCTTCAGGCTCTACACTTAACACCCTCCTCATCTCTTCCTCTTAGACTCCAGTTTCCCTTCCAAGCTCAGCCCAAGTACCAGCAGCTATCACTGGAGGTCTCCCTGTAACCCTGCAGCCCACTACCTTTGCCACCTGAATTACTTATATTCACATGCATTAGGGTAGCTAGGTGGAGCAGTGGGTCTGCATCTCTCCCTGGGTTCTGCCATAAAATAGGGGCCAGAAAGGGCTAGTGACATCCCTGACTTTGAATCTCTATACTTGGCCCACTGTCCTCCAAGCCTCTTAGCTTGGGGGTGGGGAGAAAGGTGGGAAAATTCCAGAGATAAGATATGCACATTTATTACAAAACTTTTGTTTCTCTCCCCTCCCCAGACTCATTAGGAGAGGAGAGATGGGAAGGAGAAAACAATCAATCCTTGATAATTGAAAATATACATAAATACATATACATACATTTATTTAATTACATTTTTTTTTTCAGAAAAGAACAATGTCACCTCCAAATCAGAATGAAACGCTAGTTCAGGAGATTGGAGAGAAACCAGTGGAAGTGGGAAATGCTACGTGGATGAAAGCCCAGATTCCCTAACAGGCTAAAGCAAAGCTACCTGCTACCTACAGACATGGGAAAAGGTGGGGTGCCATTGTGAGTGGGGGGTATGGTTATAAGATTTAGTTTTATATTAGACACAATGGGCAGAGTCTCTCTGTAGAACCACATGGTATAGATCTGTGAGGATCCAGCATCAGCAGACTTGGATATGACCAATTCTTCTACTGCTTAATACCTGGGTAACCACAAGTAAGTTCCTTCTCCTCTCTTATTCACTTGGTTCACCAGTGAAATGAGGCAGTTAGAGCTGTCCCAGCTTTAAAATCCTGTGAAATTCTATAAAATCCCAAACTCTCAAAGCTGGATGATACTGTGATGGTCATCTGGTCCAATCTGCTGGATGATGCAGAGAATAGAGTACAGGGCTTGCAGCCAGTAAGACATGAGTTCATATCTGGCTGGAGGCACTTATTAGTTCTGTCTTACAAGCTGTATGACTCCCTGGGTGTAATGTCCGGGCTAGCTTTCTGCAGATCCTTTGGACGGGCCGTGGACTCAGCAGGATAGACACCATGACAATGGTCAGGAATAGGGTCTAGATTCTTTATTCTGGCCCAGTCTGCATCTTAGTGTAGGAGGCAGGAGAGCCACCAGGAGAATGGTCAAAGATAGAATGTTTCTCTTTCAGTCCTTTTTAGCCCTTATATATCTTATTGTAATTATATCATTACAGCATACTGAGTATGTCAACTAGAGAACCATTACATCACCATACTAAGGACTATGTATATATGTGAACTAGAGAACCATCATCTCATCAATTCCACTGAGTTAACACCTTGTTTCAAGTATACTTCTCCAGAGTTGGGCTCTCTACACCTGGGCAAGCCGCCTAGTCACTGTTTGCCTCATTTTCCTCATCTGTAAAATGGGGATGAGAAAAGCACCTTCCTCCCAAGGTTGTTGTGAGGGCCAGATGAGATAATAAGCATAGTGCCTGATAATAAGAGGTGCTTAATAAATGCTTCCTTCCTTCCCTCCTTCTCTTCCTTCTTTCCTTCCATTCTGCCTTCCTTTCTTCCCTCCCTTCTTTCTTTCCTTCCTCCTTCCCCTTCCTTCTTTCCTTTCATCCTTCCCTTCCTCCCTCCTTCATTTTCTTCTTTCTCCCTCTCTTCCCTCCTTCCCCCTCTTCTCTCCCAAAGCAGAAATGCCTTAAAGCATTGTCATATGAACACATATTTTCTGCTTGTCAACCTCCAATTCTGTCTCTTATTTATAATATATAACATATACTCATATGTACACATGTATATAAATGCACACACACAAATTTCTAAGGTTTTACACATTATTCATATTATATTTATTATATGTAAGGTCTAATATATATTTTAAAGGTTTTATGTGTGCTTGCAAGACACAAATATACCTTTATCTATATGCACATGTGTTTATATCTATATATGTATATGGACATGTGTTTTTAATCTATATATGTATGTTTCCCAGGCATCACTTCAAGATTATCCATGTGCTGCTGAGTCCTCAGTGATTAGTTAGGAATTAGGATCATGGCCACTCTCAAGGATTCTCATATTTGAAAGTCTCTTCTAGACTCGGGTCAAAGGCTCTAACCTGAAAAGACTTGCAGAGGTCCTCCTTTCAATGTCCTTCTGGGTGATAGAAGAAGTTAGGTCTCCTGAGGTAGAAGCAGCCAAAGCAGGATCCCTCCCCACTCTCACTGCAACCTTTCCTTCCCTCTCAAATCCTCTAAATCCATCACTTGCTCCATGTTGCACAAAGGCTGATACGCATCTCCGGCTCTCTGTGGGGGCCCTTGGTATGGTTTCTCTCCTACTTCCTGACTTTCCTCTTTCAATAAACCAGCAGTTTAGTTCAGGGGAGGGAGATGATGAGCAAAGGAGAAAATGGGCATGGGAATTCATAAAAATAATTGTAATTTCTACTTTATACTTTCCATATGCCTTACTCTGCTTGCTTCCTCCCAAACCAAAGCTAGTTGGAGGAATTGTGTAAGCTCTGAGGCCCTGAAATAATCAAAGGACACAGAAATATGTCAGTGCCTGGTTCTTTGGTGCCAAGGGAAATGCAGAGTGCATGATGGGTGTGGGTGAGGGTCACTCCACACTGCCAGTCTAGCAGGAGAAGTGGCATGAGATGGTACAAAGAACAAAGAGTCATCGGACTCAGAAAAAAAATCCATGATACTGGGGGAAAGTGAGGGGGATTCTGTATGAAGAGGGAAGGATAAGTCAGATGCTCTGTGAAAATGCACCCAGGTGTGATGACATGGAGTCCCTAGGAAGGAGTCCCAGGAAGATGTGGCTAAGAGGCACAGATGGGGGGCAGAGAGAGTGGGGAGGGTGGAAGGGGTGCAATGGAGATTGAGGGCTTGGGGGAGGAGTAAACCACCCATACAGCTGGGGGAAGAACCTGCTTGGAGATCACAGGTGCTGCTGAGTGCTGAAGTGCACTGGGGCTCTGGGATGGGAGGACTTTGGATGTTCAGCAGGGGCCTGGCTGACATCCCCATGTTCCCAATTTGGGCTTCAGCAATGATTGCCATCCAGTTTGGCCTTTAAATGAATTCAGGATTAGATAATCTCAAGTATCCTTATTTCTTTTTTACAAATGAGGAAATTCACCAAGGATTCTCAAGATCCACTCTAAGAGAAACGAGGTCCACCACGGGCAGGGTCATCCCTCAAAGTCCATTCTAAGAGGAAGGAGTTCCATCAAGGGAAAGATCTTTCCTCAGGGTTCACTCTAAGAGGAAAGAGGCCCATCAATAGAAGGGACCTCCCTCAAGGTCCACTCTAAGTCAGAATAAAGAACAAGAAGCCCTGGGTGTTGATTTCTAACCAGTGTTGGAATCTCTTCCTCCAGTGGTCTTTCCAGACCCTGGAGTCATTGTCTGAATCGGTTTTTTCTTTAAAAACAGCAACATTTTATAATTCTGAGAGACTTTGGGATTCCTAGCCTGCGAGAGTTCTCATAGTTGCCGAGGACCTTCTGGGAGAGAGGTGATGGACTCCAGGTGCAGATTGAGATACATATTTTTAGACACGGTCACTGAAGAGAGTTGTTTTGTTTGATTATGTCTGCTTGTCATAAGAGTCTTATTTTTCTTTTCTTTAAAATATAAGTGAAGTGGGTAAGAGGGGAAACATTGATTTTTATTCTTTAAAAACAAATTACTTTAAAAATATTTTATCGATGCTATGTTTCACACAATTGCCTCTTTCCAATGACCCCAACACCTCTTAGCACCCTCCTGAATTACAGCAAAGCAATATAAACATACATATCGACCTACAGCATTCCACACCTGGAACCCAGCACCTCTAGTCAGAAGAATGGTTTTCATCATTGGTCTTTGGAATTACTGTAATCTGAACTCTGCAGCTTCTGAGCGATGTTTTGCTTTGCATTCTGGTCACTGAGCAAGTGCTTCTCATTGCATCATGTCCTGTTGGCTTTCCCAAGTTCCTATTGATTCCTTTTTCTCCATTACGTGGCACCTCTTCATAATATTCTCATATCTTGGAGAAGAGAAGGCTGCCTAGAGTGGGGGAAGAGGAGAGGGAGGAGATCAGTGTTTAAATATCAGACTATCAGGGGGAGCAGAGCCCAGTCTTTTTCTGTTTGGCCCCAGAGGCAGAACCAGGAGCCATGGAGGGAAGTGTGAGGAACCTAGTTAGGTCTAATGTGAGAAAACAAATGTCTTAATAAGAGCTTCCCCCAAGTGGCAGGAGCTACTTCTAGAAATAATGGTTCCTTCTTTTAAAATTTCTGAGGTATAGTATAGTGGGAATCCCTTTCATGTATGGGTTGGACTCAATTATAGGATCAAGGACTTAGAGGAGTGGGAGCTTCCTTAACTCTTTCTTTTTATCTTTCTCTGTATCCCAGCTGTCTCTTTGTCTTTTATTTGGCGCACAGGAGCAAGGGTCCCATTGTAAGAGAAAATCATTTGATGTTGACAGTTTTCTTATGGATAATAAAACCATTCTCTCACCTTCAAGGTTCCCAAAGCCTCCTCCCCTCATAGTTCCTTGGAGTTGATCATACAAGTATGATTTGCCCCATTCTGCACAAGGTTCCAGAAGAAAGATGACTTCTAGGGTCAATAAGTTACTCAACAAACATTTATGGAGAGCTCCTTGTGTTCTAGGCTCTGGGCTTGCTGAGTGCTAGTGAAAATAATAAAAATAATAACAAAAAAGCAAAAACAAGGATTCCTTCTCTCAAGGTCACGCAGTTAGGAATTGTATCTCTGGAGCTGAATCACTGTCCTAACCCCAGTTCTTGCAGCTCTATAGGCCACTTGACAATCCATGACAGTTTCTTAAGGCAGCACAGCTCAATGTGAGCTAGAGGGTCTCATCATAGTTTAGGGAATGTTGGGCTTTTGAACTTATTCTACAGTCACTTCTGGCCATAAAAGGAGCTTTGTCATCCTTTTGAGTATTACAGAGCCCTCTTTCTAGGAGAAAGTGAGCCAATGTGAGGGGAAGGGAGAGAGAAAGGAAGAAAGGAAGGAAGGAAAGGAGGGAAGAAAGGAGGGAGGAAGGAGGAAGGACAAAGAAAGGGAAAGAAGGAGGGAAGGAGAGAAGAAAGGGAGGAAAGGAAGAAAAGAAGGAAAGAGGGAAGGAAGAAAGAAAAGAAGGAAGAAAGGAAGGGAAGGAAAGAGGGAAAAGGAAGGAAAGAAGGGAAGGAAGAGAGTAAAGGAGAGCTGGGTTTGAATTTAGGCTCTAAGGCTACCAGGGTACTTTTGGGCAAGTCACATCCCCTTGATTGTTCCAAAACAGAGTAGATGGACTCCAGGGCCCTTCCTGTTCCAGATCTCTGATCCTGTAAACTGATCAGCTTGTGAGAAGGGTTACTTTGACAACGTCCCTGAGTCTCTGTTTCACCACCTGAAGATGGGAATGATCTTACTTTGTGAAAAATACAAGGCTGAAAGACATGTGAGTTATCTGGTTGTCACTAGGTTGCCCGGTGGAAACAGCCTGGAAATGGAAGAAGGCTGTAAGGATGATTTTTCCTTGTGTGACCTTGGCTAAATGATTCTGGCCCCAAGGCAGTAGTAGGTGATACAATGGAATCAGTGCTGGTCTTGAAGTCTTAAAGACATAAATTCAAATGTACCTTCAGCTGCTTATTAGTGTGACCATGAGGAAGTCAGTGAACCTGCCTGCCTCAGTTTCTCCATTTGTAAAAAGAGGGTGATAATAACTCCTGCCTTTTAGGGCTGGATCAGAGGTTCCAATTTGCAAAGCACCATCTGGAGTACTTCGGGTCTGGCTGCCCACTGTTCCAGGCAGCATTTTAGCATGCCTAGTGGCCACTTAATATAGCACGGATGCAAGCGTGGCTGGATTTCCCTTGCCTAACATCTGGCTGGAGCTGAGCAGAATCAGAATACCACCTGCCTATTCATGACTTTAATTCTGCAACGGCCACAAAGCGTTCAGTGCACGTAGTGGAGGCCTCTGGGATAGGGACAGGGTGGTCATTTGGGGTTCCTGCTTATCCGCCTGTTTAAAGATGTTACTAATGGACTGAGTCAGAATATCCTCCTACATACTTTAATCTGCAAGGCAAAGCTGTTGTGTGTGGTGTGTGTGTGTGTGTGTGAGTGTGTGAGTGAGTGTGTGTCATGTGAGTGTGTATGTGAGGTGTTTGTGTGTGCATGTGGTGAGTGTATGTGAGTGTGTGTGGAGTGTGTATGGAGTGTCATGTGAGTGAGAGATGGCTGTGTGTGAGTGTGTTTGCGTGTGTGTGTATGTGAGTGCGTGTGTGTGTGAGTGTGTATGTAAGTGTATGTGAGTGTGTGTGTGAATGAGTGTGTGAGTGTGAGTGTGTGTATGTGAGTGTGTGTATGTGAGTGTGCGTGTGTGTGCGTGTGAGTGTGTTTGTGGGTGAGTGTGTGTGAGTGTGTATGTGAGTGTGTGAGTGAGTGTGTGTAAGTGTATGTGAGTGTGTGTGTGAGTGTGTGAGTGTGTGTGTGTTTAATCCAAGCTCCCTAGAAAATATGATTGATTCTTCGGAGGGGAAGAAAATGACAAAGGAAAAGGGCCCACACAGTGTTGGGGGGCGAGGGGGGCGCGCGAGCCGCAACGCGCTGGGATCACAGTCCCTGGCTCTCTCCCCCTCCTTCCTCAAGTTCAGCCCCAGCCAGTCCCCCCCTCTCACCGGTCACCGCCGTGGGCAGATGCGGGGGGACCCGGGGAGGGGGAGAGAACGCGCGCCTGCCCGGGGGGTGCAGCCAGGTGAGTCTAAGACCCTGAAAGTGCAATCGGAGTCAGGAAAGGCGGGGGAGGGGGCAGCGGTGACGGGAAAGGGGGTCCGCGAGCTGCCGTTGTTCCGGCCCCGGCTGCAGTGGCGGCCGCCCGCCTCCCAGACCGGGGGCCGGGCACGTGTGCCCAGCCGCGGCCCCGGCGGCCCCTCTCCGCCCGGCACAAAGCCGGCCGCGGAAGGATACCTCCACGCGCTGACCCTACGCAGCCCGCTCGGGGCCCCCAGCCCGGGCCCTCGCAGGCGGTGGCGACCCGACCTACGCAGCCCGCTCGGGGCCCCCAGCCCGGGCCCTCGCAGGCGGTGGCGACCCGAGCGCGGAGAGGCATCCGCCCCCCCCCCCCACCTTGGGAGTGATTGACGGGCGGGTGGCTCAATGAACGGCGTGCGGCAGGGGGCGGGGCGGGAGCGGGGCCAGCCCCTTTATGCCTGGGAAGCCCCGCGGAGCGGCTGGGGCGGGGGGCGGGCCGCGCTGGTGACATTGACTAGGGAGCCCCCGGTGGGAGGCCGAGCCAGACAGCCGGGTGCGCGCGCACAGCAGGGCTCCCTCCGGCGCGCGCACCAAGCCCCCCGCCACACACACACACACACACACACCACACACACACACACACACACACACACACACACACACACACACACACACACTCTCAGACTAGGGATCCTGAGCCACGTAAGTAGCGATAGATACGGCCCGTGGCGGACGCAGGCTCCTTGAGCGGGGGCTCGGGCCCGGCCACTGTGGGTGCCCCCGGTTTTTCCGCCTTCCAGCAGCCCCCCCGCAGAGTCCCCGCCGGGCCTCTCGCCTGCTTCTTTTCAAACTGTCAGGACCCCCCCCCGCTGCCCCCCTTCACTGCCCCCCAGAATTTCCGCCTCGGGCTCTGGGGAGAGGGAAGCAGAGCCCGGACCGGCACCGCGGGGGGCGGCGAGCCCCGCTTCGGGACTGGCCGAGGACGGACAGAGAGCTCGCCGGCCAGAGCGGGACGAGACCTGCCCGGGAGCAGCGGCCAGCGGGGCCTGGGCTGAGAAGCGGGGGCCGGCCGTGGGGCAGCCTCCGGTCCCGACCCTTCCAGCCCACGCTAGGGGTGCGTGCGGGCCCCGGGCTGAGAGTCCCGGAGGGGCCTCTGGGAGGTTGCACCCGCCTCTTCCCGACTCGCTCCGGAGAGTTGAGGACAGCAGCAGAGGCGGCAGCTGCAGGAGCCAGAACGGGAAAAGCATGAGCCTCCTCTGACCCCGAGCTCTCCTGCTCCAGCGAGGACGCCCCGGGCTGCGCGCCCCAGAGCGGGTCGGCTCGCCAGGCTCGCCTCCGGGCGCCGCTTCGGAAGCGGCTTTTGTTGGCTGCGCCGCGCGCCCGCCCGCCGGTCTGCCTGTCCGTCTGTCCGCCCCCTCCCCCTCCCCCTCCCCCCCGCCGTGTGTCCGTCCGCCCGTCTGTCCGCCCGCCCCAAGTTCAATGCTCCCTCGATAGTTGGTGAAGCTTTTGAGAAGAGCCTTCGCTCGCTGGGAAAAGGTGAAGACGCCATCTACAGTTAAAACGTAGACAACTCTCCTCGCCTCCCCACGCCCCCCACCAAAAAAAAAAAAAAAAAAAAAAAAAAAAAGAGGAGGAGGGGGACCTCCGGCTCCTGTGTGCTGTGCCTGGAGTTGCAGAGCTCCGCAGGCTGCAGCTTTTTTGCTTCCACGTTGGGGCTTGGACTTTTCTTCCTTCCTGCCTTTTGCGAAATCCGTTCCTCGGGCAGCCCGGACCCTGGGCCCGCCGAGCGCACGCCCTCGGACCCCGCCGCCCCGGTGCGATCCCGCCCTCCGGCTCCTGCCGCAGCTCGCGCTGCCTGAGCTCGCCCCGGAAAGCTCCGGCGAGCTCCCCAGAGGCGGCCGAGCGTCGCAGTTCGCCGCGTCCTGAAGCCGGCTACTTTGTTTCCCTCGCCCCGTACGTTCGGAAGCGTTCAAACCCGAGCAAACCAAACGGCGTTCGAACGGCGGTTTCAGTTCATCGCCCGCAGCTGCGGCGGCGGCGGCGGCGGCGGCGGCGGCGGCGGCGTTCCGAGCTGGGAACAAAAGGGGCCGCTCGCCGACCCGCCCGCCTGCGGAGAAAGTGCTCTCGGGACCGGCTCTCCCGGCGGCGGCGGCGGAGGTGCCCACCCCAGCCGCCCCTTTCTCTGCCCCTCGGATCTCCCAACTCTTCCTGCACACCAGCCCCCTCCCCTTCCCTCTCGTCTCCTCTCCTCTGCTCTCGCTCCCCCCCCCTCCACCCCTTTTTAATCTCTAACACAAAGGCGCCTGCAGCCGGACTCGCCAGCGTTGGTAACCCGTCCCCACCGGGTTTTGTTGTTTGCGTGTGATCGCCACCCTCATGAACATACAAAGATCCACCCCGATCACAATCTCACGCTATGGGAGACCGCGGACCAAAACCCAGGATTTCGAAGAGCTGTCGTCCCTGAGGTCCACCGAGCCCAGCCAGAGCTTCAGCCCCAATCTCGGTTCCCCAAGCCCGCCGGAGGCTCCGAACTTGTCGCATTGCGTTTCCTGCATCGGGAAATATTTATTGCTGGAACCTCTGGAGGGAGACCACGTTTTTCGGGCTGTGCATCTGCACAGCGGGGAAGAGCTCGTGTGCAAGGTAAAAGTCCCCCCTCGGCCCCCCCAGACACCCTCTTGCTCCCGTGCCAGTTTCGCGGTTCTAGAGGAAGGAGAGCCGCACGCTCCCCGTCCCCAAACTCGCCGGCTGGGAGGAAATTCCCCGGTGCCTATTTTCATTTTAGGATCGGATTATTATTTGAACGGAGGACGAGCTCAGAACTTTCCCGGCCACTTCAGACAATAGGGCAGGCTCTGTACCGGGGGCGTTCCAGGGAGAGACGTTCTGAGAACCAGGGAGCCCTGGGTAGAAAGCGAGTCTGGGGGGGGGGGGGGAACCATATGTCCACATTCTGGCAGGCTTTTAGTGCAAAAGTGCGAGCGGCCGTCTGCTGCAGGACGGATCCCGGGACGACCTCGCACCCCCTCTTCGGGCTCTCGAATCCCCGCACCCCTCTCCCAGCCCCCACAGATGGAGGGAATCCCCTGCTCGTTTTAAGACAATGCTTGTAGAATCCCACTGAGTCAGTGCTGGAAGGGTCCTGGGCCGCTACTGCTCATTTCGCAGATGGGGAAACTGTGGCACAGAACTGCAGAAGGTTTTCGCCAGAGGGTCTGGCTTGGTGCTTCCCTCCCTAGCAGTACGGGGTGGGGGGGGGGGGGGGGAGGGAAGCTTTGTTTGGAAGCAGGCTTGGAAAAGGAACCTGGAGGTCTGGCAGTCGGGTCGTCCGGGGCCCTCCCTCTTTCCCTCCTTGGCCCCTTTGTACAATGGGAGAGGGAGAAAATCCCAGGCGCACCTCGGTTTGGGAAGAGGCTGCGGCTGCCACCTGCACACTGTCTCCCGCCCTCCCTTTCTTCCCCTCTCAGCCCCCCCCCCCCTTCCCTCCCCTGCCTTTACCAGTTCTGCCAATTCTCCCAGGCTCCCTTTAAGGTTTAAAGGGAAGTTAGTGCAAAGCATGGGCACAGCTGGGGGAAGAATGAACAGGTCTGGCTTGGAGCTTGGTGGAGGGGGGAGGCATCTGGGCTTTGGGGGGTTGACCCTAATAAGGCCTGAGTGTGTGTGTGTGTGTGTGTGTTGAGTGTGTGTGTGTGCTGTGTGTGTGTGTGTGGATGTGTGTGTCCAGTAGTCCTGGAAAATCCAAAATCTGCAGAATAGGCTCAGCCTGGATTAACCTGCTCCCGGCAGTCGGCCAGCATCAGCATTTCATCCTCGTCCAGCCTTGGATTTTTTTTATTATTATTATTTTTAATAAGTGCTGGGTTTGGAACTAGAAGGCGGGCTGGGCATTTCACGCTGGAAAGCCAGGGGAGACAGGCGATCCCTCCCCCATCCAGTGCTTACGGTAGCCTTTGGCAGCTCACAAAGGAGCTTTGGGGAGAATGGTTCCAGGAGGTACAAAGACTATTAGTACGTCATGTTTTTGACAGATGGGGAAACTGAGGTGCAAGGGCACAGGCCTTGGAAGGGGTAGAACCTGTTGGAACCCGACTCCCAAGTCACTGGCCATAGCGCTCCTGCTTTCTGGAAGGGTATTTGATTCCTGGGGATGTGGGGATTGGCGGCCCCTCCCTCCCCCCAGCTGGATGTGGAATGTTGAGGCAGGTTTTATTGCAGAGTTAGGATTTCCAGGCCTCCTCCCACCATCTTTGAGGCTCTAACCTCAGGGAAAAGATGGGGAATTTTGTGCTATCTGGCTTAGGAGTGAGCCAGAGCCTTGACCCACCCCTTCTTCCCCCTTAGGGCCATTGCTTTAGAGCTGCGAGCTTAGAGGTCACAGAATCCTTTCTAGGGCTTAAAGGCTGTCAGGACCAAGCTCAGAGAGAGCTCTCCTGGGAGTTGAGCCCCTGAGGCAGGTCCAGAAGTCCTGGCCCGGCGGGCGAGCAGCCCCTCAGAGATGCTCGGATCCCATGATGCTGGAGTTTCCAGCAGGCGGCCAGTCCCTGCCTCCTTCGGCTCCATTTCCAAAGGCCCTTGTTCCTTTTTCTCCCAGAATTAGGATGGCTTTGCCGAGTGCCGGCCTCCCAGGGAAAGTTCTGTGTGAGAGTCCTTTGTTTCAAACCAGAGCTGACCACGTTGCTGCCTCAAAGCTGGAAGGAGCCTTCATGATTCGCTAGCTCCCCCTTAAGTCCCCTCAACCCCCCGCCTTTCTTTTAACAAATAAGGAAACTGAGGCCAGAGCCAGGGAAGTAGCTGCTTGCCTAAGGTAACGGGAATAAATCCTGCCAGAAGCTGGCAGTTGGGTCCCTGGGCCGGCCGGGCTCTGTCCACAGGAGCAGCCTTTTCTGCTCATCCTCCGAATCCAGTCATTCACCGCCGACTGTGTAAACCTGTGCCCTGCCATTGGCCTGGGTTCTAACAATACGCTCTGTCTGTGACTTGCTCAGCCTCCAGCACCCCCTCACCCATTCGCGGGCTCTTTCGCGCCCCCGTGAGGACAGGCCTGGTATTACGGTCTGAGCCAAGGCTGGCTGGCACGTTTTCACCTTCTCCTACCTGCTTCCAGACAATGCTCCTTAGGCCCACGCAGGCTAAAGGCGGATGCCAGGCTGCTCCAGCCCGGGCTTTGAGAAGGATGCCAAGAGGAAAGCGGGAAGTGGCTGGGAAAAGCAGCCCGGGGAGCCCGGGCTCCTTCAGGTCGGGCTGCTTTCTACCTGCCTCTCCTGCCTGGAGAACAAAAGCTGCTCCCACACAGGTCCGCTGATAGTCACAAAGGATGGGCAGAGCGCCGATGATAACGGAGGTGGTGGCGGGGAGCGAGTCAATCACAACCCTCCTAAGAGGCAGGATCTGAAAGAGGAAGGAAGGCAATCAGCGTTTATTCAGTGCCTGCTGTGTGCCAAGCACTTTGCGAATATTAGCTCATCTGATCTGCCCGGGACCCTCAGGAAGCAGGGGCTATTTCTATCCCCATTTTGCATTCGAGGAAACTGAGGCAAACAGTTTAAGTGGCTCTCCCGGGGTCACACAGCTAGTGAAAGTCTCAGGGCACATTTTAATTTTGTTCTTCCCGACTCCAAAGCCAATCCTCTATCTAGTGCTCTACCTAGTTACCTGGATTTGGGGTCAGAGAAGCTGGGCTGGATATTGGGCTTTGTAACTTGCTCCCTGTGTAACATTTGTTGGATCGCTAAACCACTCTGGGCCTCAGTTCTCATTTATAAGACAAGGAGTTAGTCTAGATCTTATCTTTGGTCTCTTCTGGTTGCAGATCTTTGATCTTTTAAGACCTCACCATCATAGAAAGTCATTTTGAGACCCCAAATGCAGATTCTTTTAAGGGATTTTTCTGATCTGTCATTTATCAGACAAATAGACTCATTCTAAACACTAGATATAATTAAGGTGCTGGAAGAATAGTCAGTGTCTTTGTTTGGCAGGAGGTTTGGTTTTTTTCTCTTTTCTTTTTGATATGGAACGCTGGGATTGCATTGAAGGACACACATTGTAGAAGTTGCCTTCCCTGTTACAGACAGATCCTTAGTAGCCTGTCTTAGGAACAGTTCTCGAACCCCAAACTTTCTGACTCTAAGTCCCGGCCTCTGACCCTTATGGTATAATGTCTCTCTGGAAAGAGATGATTATTTCACCATTTATTAGGTATGGAGAGTGGAAAGAGGTCTGGATTTAGAACCCAGAGAAAGAAGGTCTGGTTTGTACTTTGGGGGAACCAGGATAGCACCTCCTTTACTACATTCTAGGCACTTGGGGGTGATGCAAAGGTAAGAAACAAACCAGCCCCTGACCACAGGGAACTTACCTTGTGTTAAGTGAGAACAATAGCTCTCAGAAAGTTAAATCTAAACCTGATTTAAAAAATACAGAACTGTCTGGTGGGAGAGCCTTAGCAACTGGTACGATAAGGTTTCCCTTCCTGTAGGAGGTGGCGGCTCAGCTGAGCCTTTAAGTATAAGCCAGGGATTCCAAGAGGCAGAGGTTAAAAAAATAAAAATAAAAATTCGGTCAGTCACATGGCCTGGAATGCTTTGAGTACGGGGAAGAGACTTGAGATGACTTCTTAGGATCCTTCCTCGGCTACATCCGTGACCCTGTGACTTCCCTCCTCCCTGGGACCTTAGGTTCTGTCTCTACAAAATGAATGGGTGGATTCCCACCCACTCATTTTGAGTGAAATGGCCTGGCTGATCCCTCTGGGGCTCCAGCATTTAGGGAGATGTCATCCATCACTCTCTACAATGAAGGTCCCCAAATGAAGAAACCAGACTTACTGAGTGCTGGGCCGGGTTTCCTCCTTGGGGGAATAAAGGAGGATTGATTGGCAATGCAAACTCATAAATGGAGTTATTTCCTCTAATAAAAATTTGGCTCTTTTGCTTTTTATGAGACGGAAGGAGCTGCTCTGCTTTTTGAGACGGTCTGCCATTTTGGACCGTGACCCTTCCCTCCTCCTCCCTCCTCCTCCTCCCTTTCCTGCCGGACTAGCCCATGCTTCCATCTTTGATTTTAGGAAATCTATCTCCTGCCAGGAGGGATTCCTTCCCTAAGGAGGAAAAACAATAGGCTGCATCGGCCTTGTCAAATGAAAGGAAACAGCAAAGTACGGTGGAAGGAACAGTTGGGAGACAGGGCTGAGGGCTGCCTGCCAAGGTCACTCTCCCTCCATGCTCCAGTTGCTTTTTGACCTCATCCAATTCCACAAACATTGATCAAGCATTTACTCTCATAACAAGAGCTGACGCTTAATCTCATACATTTACAGACGACTTCACTTATTAATTATCTCTTGAGGTGGAGGCTGTTATTATCATCCCGATTTTACAAATGAAGCAATTGAGGCTCTGTAAGGCCCGAGCCAGGGAAGATCTGAGAAGGGGCTAGGGGGAGTCAAACCCAGATTTTTTTCTGGCTCTCTGCTAGGTTCAGAGGATTCAAAATCCTATAAGTAGTTTCCTTATTTGATTTTTGATTTTCACCTTGATAAAATGAGGGTTTTTTTCATTAGAACTGGAAGAGACCCTAAGAACCATGGAGTCTATCTCCTTTAGGCTACACGTGAGATAACAGGCTCACAGGGGGTTAAGTGACTTCCTCACTCACCCCCTAAGGAGCAGAGTCTGAATTGGAGCCCCCATTCTGCCACTCTGTGGACAGCCAGCTTTTCTCTTTTCCTTGGCTGTTTGATGACTGGGTGGTTCAGATCCTGGAAAGCCCCAATGCCTGTGTTCTAAGGCTCCTTCAGTTCTAGCTTTAAGTGGTCAGTACAATGGAGAGAACCCTGCATTTTCAGTCAAAGAGCCTGGTTTCTAATACTCCATCTGCTACTTACCTGGGTCACAGTGGCACTTTATGAGCCTCAGTTTCCTCATCTGTCAAATAAAGAAGAATTAAATTGTGATCTTTGTGATCATTTTGATGCTAAATCTATGATCCTAAATTCTTTTCATCCAACCCTTTCATCTGAGCTCTAGAGAAGGAAACTGGAGAGAATAATAACCGGCCTTAGATCATGTGGTTATTAAGGGTAGTCTTGTGCTGCTCAAATTTAGTGCATTTTCTACTACTCCATTTCATATTCCAAGGCTCCACATTAGCTCTCTACTTCTAGAGAGACATCTCTGAAAATCACTTTAATTTAAAAAAATTAAAAAGCAACCTTCCTCTAAGAACTAGATAGTAAATTGTAGTCAAATGCATTTAGAGATGTCAAACAGGAAAATGCCGGCCCCACATTTGCTATTCTCTAACACGCCCTCTGTTGCTGGCTGGTTACGTCTGCGGCGGCAGAGCCGGGAGTCCTCCCCGAGAAATCTGTGAGGCTTCCCCCAGTTTCTGCTGCCCCTTTCTGGGTGTTCCCATTGACTCAGGCATTTCCTAACCTTAATTGCCCCGGCCTCTGAGGGCAGAGCTCTGAGGTCAGCACTTGACAGTCTCCCTGTGTGATTTGTGGTTGTGGGAGAGATGTCGATGTGCTGTTCATTCTTAAATTCTCAGTGGCAGCCGTGGTGGCTGGGTGGCTTTCAGGAGAGAGATTTATTAGAGCTCGTTCCCCCGCAGTCAGAACGTGCCTTATCCCCTATCCACTAGCAGGGCTCAGAGCCTCAGTTTGACCTTGGATCTAATCATGATTTTTCTATTTTATTACCTGTTAGACCATGAAAATCACCTCTCAGGGAGCCTCAGTTTCCTCATCTGAAAAATGAGTAGATTAGTTGGACTTAGTGGTCCCTTCCAGCTATAAATTTATGTTCTTATAACCCAGGATGAAATCCTGGCTCGGATCTTTACTTCCTGTATTCCCTCATGCATGGCCCACTTAGTTTCCCCATATTGAAAATGAGGATTTAGGACCAGATTCTGCCTTTCCCATTTCTTCTAGCTCTGAATCTAGGCTTAAGATCCACACTCTTAGGAAATAACCTTAAAATGCTCTGGGATTCTCCCTTAGTCTTAAGCAGGAACTCAGAGCCGATGACTGTGCTTGGTAGCTAATAGACTTGCCGAGCCCGGAATGGATGTTAATTGATAATATGAAGTGCATTGTTTAGAGAAGGAGCCAGGCTGCTTTCTAAGTAACGGTTCCGCCCACACTTTGTGTCTGCCTCTCTCTCCTTCACAAGCTCTCGCATGAATGACATCGCTAACCTTCATTCCTGGCCATGTTTTTCAGTCCCATGGTGAATCCAAGGACTTGGAGACAATAGACTGGATTTCCACCACGTTTCCGAGCCTGGGTCCCCGTTGACGGGGTTTCGATTCCTGGTGCTTTGGGAGCTTTGGATCAGCTCACAAACACTTGGGGTTTACCAGCCAGTTAGAACTGGAGACATAGGAAATCACGCTACTGGGGTTTTATTAAGGCGATTGGGCCTGAAATTCTCTGCTCTCCTGTCTCTCTACTTTTTGAGATCCTACCCATTTTTCAGCACCCAGCTTCAAGGATACCTCCTCACGAAGCCTTTTGCCACCCCCCGCTCCCTAAAAATAAACGACATTGATTTCTCGGGCCTCGGAACTCTTATAGCTCTTTGTATGTCTCAGACATATTCTCCTGTGGATTCTAGTTATTTGTTTCTACTTAGGTTTTCCTCTCCTGCTAGACTGAAACAACCCCTGGGCTTTACCCATTTCCCGAACTCCTCCATATCTAGCTCAGGGCATCGGATGAGGGAGCCGCCGTCTAGCCGTTTTAAGGAAATGAATTGGCTAGAAAATGTAATCGGGTCTAAGAGATGCAAGATCACAGTTGTAGTCCTGGTCCTCATGCTTAACTCAGAGTGAACTTGGCCCAGTTATTTCTCTTCTTCTCTGGGTTCTGGTTTCATCCTTTATGAAATAAGGGGGTCAGACTACATCTGTGGTGTGCCATCCAATGCCAATATCCTCCATATCTGTGATGTGCCATCCAGTGCCAACCTCTTCCATATCTGTGATGTGCCATCCAGTGCCAACATCCTCCATATCTGTGATATGCCATCCAGTGCCAACATCCTCCATATCTGTGATGTGCCATTCAATGCCAACATCCTCCATATCAGTGATGTGCCATTCAATGCCAACATCCTCCATATCTGTGATATGCCATCCAGTGCCAACATCCTCCATATCTGTGATGTACCATCCAATGCCAACATTCTCTATTTGGTTTAGTGTTTGTTTGCCAAGATTGTTCCTAGTTAGAACATTTTTATTTTGAGGTCCTTCCCCATTCTTATGTTGTGAGTCCAAAGGTTCCTCTTAGCTCTAACATTCTGTTTTATGTTGTCAGGTCTCTCCTCAGCTTTGATATTCCATACTGTAAGGTTCTTTCCTCTGTTCTCCTTACAAGTTTTCCCATTTCAGCTCAGATATTCTATAGTATATTCCCTCTTCTCCCTTCTTCATCTTTCATTCCCTTTTCCGTCCCTCCTTCCCTCCTGTTTCTCTCTCTCTCTCTCTCTCTCTCTCTCTCTCCCCCTCCCTCCTTCCCTCCCTCCCTCATTTTCTTTCCTTTCTTCCTTTTTCTCCCTTTCTCCCTCCCTCTTTCTCATTTGAAAAATTACATCTTATTTTTAAACAAAATTTATCCATTAATGTTGAGGGTTAAATTAGAATTTAAGGGGAAAAAAGGAGAAAAGGAAAACAGTCTATGATATACATTTTATACAGAAGAGAGAAGAGCGTACATACCCATCCATAGCCACACAAGATGAAGGAAAGATAATCTGAGGAGCAGGTTCAGGGCTCTTTGCTAGTCTTTGTGTGGGCCTTCAATAGGTACAGTTACCCTTTCTACCTTGTAGAGTTAGGGGCACAGCACCCCTGCCACCCGAGAAATCCACATAAGATTCTTTGGCTCTGTCTGACTTTTTTCTTTTTATTTTATGGGTTTTTTTTTACAGTAGTTTGTTATCAAATTTGGGTTGAGTATTTGGTCATAGACTCTGTGATATGTGATGGCTTTCATATGTCTATGGTATATTCTCCAAAGATCCTTCCGGCCTGTCAAGTTCTATTCTACATTTTAAGGGCCCTCTCTCAGGTCGGATATTTTGTGTGGTGCCATCTGATCTGACACCTTTTCTCTTGGCTGTATTTACTCCAAGCCAGGCCCTGACCCTCTGCTCTCCTGCTTCTCCTCTCCTAGGTGTTTGATGTAAGCTGCTATCAGGAGTCTCTGGCTCCCTGCTTCTGCCTACCTGCTCACAACAATATCAACCAAATCACCGAAATCCTTCTTGGGGAGACCAAGGCGTATGTTTTCTTTGAACGGAGCTATGGGGACATGCATTCCTTCGTGCGAACCTGCAAGAAGCTAAAGGAGGAGGAAGCGGCCAAACTGTTCTACCAGATTGCATCTGCCGTAGCTCACTGTCATGATGGGGGACTGGTCCTTCGGGACCTCAAGCTCCGAAAATTCATCTTCAAGGACGAGGAAAGGTAAGACTCTCTCTGCTCCCTCATTCCTCACCATCATGTCCCAGTGGGAAAGCGCTTCTTTAAAGGAGGTGTCATGGAGATGTATGTCTTCAGGGTGTATTCCCTGAGAGGCAGCTAGAGAGTATAGTGGAGAGAGGACTGGTCTTCCTACACTTGGATTTAAATCTTACCTCGGACCATTAGCAGCTAGATGAAGTTTCCTTCCTTCTCTTTAAAAGAAAGGGGTTCAGCTCAATGACTTCTCAGGTTCCTGCCAACTCTAAATCTAGGTATCCATGAAGACAGGGTGATCATAATTTTTAAAAAATGGCTCTGGGAGACCATCAGTATAACACTGCCAGGATTTCAACAAAAACCTAAAAGTAAAGCATGTACATCCTTTGTCTATCTCTTTGTAATTGGATAATAGCAATCGAAGTAGGGATAGGGGCCAGATGTGCGATTCCATGGGTACGGGGAGTATATCTACTGTGAACCTTCAAAAGGAGGTGAATGCATTGAGACTGAAAGTAGGCCTGCTTTGCCCACAGCTAATGAATAACGGAGTATGGATTTGAAAGCAGGTCCTGGGAGATAAAATCCTAGGCTTTTGCTATTCTTCCGATTTTCTCTCTTCAGATTCAAATCTTCTTGTTCTCTCTTTTTAGTTAGAACATCTGGTCATCTCCAGTTCTGTCCCTAAATATTTACGGGACCTTGACAAAAGCTTTCTTTTCTTTGTATCTCACTTTCCTTACTGATGAAACAAGGAGGTTGGACTTAGATGTCTTGGAGGCTGCTATTCAGTTCTCAAATAAAATGACATGTGACTGGCCTGGAGCTCAGCAGGGCTCACACTTCATCCCTATTTCTTTTCTCAATTAAATAAAAAAAATAGTTTAATTGGTTGAAAAATCATAGAATTAACAGAAGATATGATATAGTTCAGAGTAGCAAGGAATAAGTACTTTAGAGATGATGCAATCCAAGTGTTCTTCACCTTGTTGGTTTCCTGGATCCCTTCTCAGAATAATAATTTAAAATACACACAACAAAATACAGAATTTGACAAAATAAGCCAACTATATTGTAATAACTATAAAATTATTAAAAAAAAGTTTGTGGCCCCAAATTTAAAAATCCTTGATTTAATTCAATATCCTCATTTTGAAGAGAGGGAACCTGCATCCTAAAGATAGGAGGTAGTTTTCTTAAGAGCCTACGTGCTCTAACCCTTGGTGCTGGGGATTTTAATCCCAAAATCTAGCTCCAACAAAGCAACCAATCAAGAATTATTTGTTAAGTCAGGCACACTACCTTTAGGATGGAAGACTGAATCCTCTCTCTGACTTCCTCTGTGAAGGAGAAGTCTGAAATTCTGTGTTCTTTGTTCTGAGGTCTTGGGATCTTTCTGCCTCTTTATACAGCAACACACCTGGGTTTGGGTCCTACTTCCGTGACCTTTGACAAATCACATGGTGCTGTAGTTGTCAGGCCTTCGGATCCCTCCTAAGTCATGGCACCCATTGATGTGGGTTTGAGTGTCTGGATATGTTGGGGGATGTACCTGCCTGCCTGAAATAGGGGTATGGCTTTGGAAGGAGATCGGAGAGATGTCGGAGAGGGGCAGGCCGTGGTTGTGTTCATGAACTCACTAGTGTTTTTGGAATTTCTGGAGGTCTAAGTAAGCTTCTCCCTTCATTTTTCCAATGGGAATGAAGTAAGATTTTATCCCTGGGAGCCACTGAGGGTTGGGGAACTGTAGACATGAGGTGATGAGAGATTCTCTGCAGCCTCAGCACAAGTGAATGGTGAAGCAGTGTCTGAAGTCTAGGCTTTGGATCAATTCCATATTTTTAGGGGAGAAATAAAGAATGGGTTTCATGCTCTACCTTTTTGGTGCCTACAGCCAGGCAGGTACCAAGAGTTCTGGAGTGATGGGTAGGGTTGTTCAGTAGTAGGGGCCATGGTGAGGAGACTTCAAAGAGGCATTATGAGACAGTTATTTGGGGAAATGTGAGATTGTGAGATTCACATTTGTGAAAATGTGAGAAGTTACCAGGACTTGACTGTTGTACAGAGCACCTGATCTGGAAAACTACTTGACTTCTTGGGCTACCAGCAGAGGTATGTGATCTGAAGGTGGAGCCAAGGGATAATTCTAGGAATTTGGTTGCATTGTTCAGGAAGGAGCTGAGATGGCGTGCCGTCTAGTTAAGGTGTGCTAGGCTTAGTGGGTCTACAAAGACCCAAGATAAGAAAAAACCTGAAAGTTTTATCCCTCATAGGGACCCTGGGCTATATCTCTGCACCGTCTCACCCAATAGAGGAGAAAGCAGACCCTTCAGAGAGGTCCTGGGTGGGGAGGAGGAGATGGGGCCTTCAAGGTCAGCTGGCCCATCTTCTCCAGGGGAAGAACCAGCAAAGATGAAAGCCCTTGGTCGCGCGGCTCTCGGTGCTTGAGTAGGATGCCGTCTCAGATCTTGCTGCACGTGCCCTTTCTGTGATGGGCTCCGAGCTGGGCCCTCGCCTTTCACTGGTGCCAGAAACTGAGCCTGAGGAGATCTGCTGGATGGGGAGTAGCTGGCTTATGTCCTGACGGGGAAGACAATGTAAACACAGGAAGGAGTGACAAAGATAAACATACTCACTTATGCATGCAGTCTGGATCTTTCTCTCACTCTCCTCCTCTTCCACCCACCCCCAACACCCTGCCTGGCCCTCCGGGAATCCTTGTACTAGGGTGTCCCTGGGGTGGCAGCTTCTCCTGATTCATCCCTCCTCCAGAAAGAGGTACACACTGTTCATTGTCCCAGAATTGTAGAGCGCAGCGTTACCCTGGAAAACACCCTCTGGCCAAAGCAGATCCCACTTGGGAGGGAGCTTCAGAGCATAGAACGTCAGAGCCGGGGTGGGGAGGGCCCTTGGAGTATAAAATCAGCAGAGCTGGGCAGAAACCTGGAACGTGGGATGTCAGGCCTTAGGAATCCCAGAAAGCTTTAGAGGGGACCCAGGTTCGTATATGGAGTCAGTAGCAGTACCCCATTGCAGACCCCTGAGGAGGTAGTTCTCCTTTATGTCTGGGTCATGCAGAGGCTGCCTGTGATTGGGGTTTTGGTTGAGAGGCCCAGCCCTTGTGCTCCTCAGCTGGAGCGGGGGGAGACCAACCAGAGGCTGGGGATCAGCCAAATGGCCCCTCAGATTGTTTTTTTTTTATCTCTGCTCTCCCCCGTGCTCCCCCCTAAACTTGGGCATTGGGAGGCAATTGAGTTGGCGGTCGCTAGTGACTTGAGAAGACATCACTTAACTGAAGAACACTGTATATTTTCCCCTCGTGGTGTGGCCCTGGACCCCAACAAAACTCAATTACTATTTCATGTCATTGCATCGGCCGATGCGGGTCAAACATCTGGCCGGCCTCCTTCTGACGGCCAAGTGCAGGCCAGTGTGTTCTGCTGAAAGGAGGAAAGGGCTTGGAGTCGGCAATCTGGGTACTGGATGGGACCCTGCTTTAATTAGAAAGCTATAGAGACAGAGAGGGGAGGGAGGAGGAAGGGAGAGGGAGCAGCTAGGGGGTCCAGTCAATAGAGGGTCAGGCCTAGAGTCAGAAAAACCCAAGTTCAAATTCAGCCTCAGGTACTTACTAGCTGTGTGACCCTGGGCCAGCCAATGAATCTCTATATGCGTCAGTTTTCTCAACTATAAAATGAAGATAACAGAAGTACCTGTCTGCCAGAGTTGTGGCAAGGGTCAAATGATACAATGATTGTAAAGAGGGTATAAATGTTAGTTATTATTATTATTATTAATCTAGATGATAGGTAAGTGGGGATAGAGATAGGCAGACAGGATAGGTAGGTAGATAGATAGATAGATAGAAAGATAGATGGATAGGTAGGTAGACAGACAGCAGATAGATAGATAGAAGGATAGAAGGATAGCTGGATAGGTAAGCAGATAGATAGATAGATAGATAGAGACATAGATAGATAGATAGATAGATAGGTAGACAGACAGACAGATAGATAGGTAGATGGATAGAAGGATAGATGGATAGGTAGGTAGACAGATAGATAGATAGATAGATAGATAGATGGATAGGTAGGTAGACAGACAGACAGATAGATAGATAGATAGATAGAAGGATAGAAGGATAGATGGATAGGTAAGCAGATAGATAGATAGATAGAGACATAGATGGATGGATAGATGGATAGTAGACAGACAGACAGAAAGAAAGGTAGATGGATAGAAGGATAGATGGATAGGTAGGTAGGGAGATGGATGGATGGATAAGTGAGTAGATAGAATGATAGATGGATAGGTAGGTAGATGGATGGATAGAATAAGTACGTAGATAGAAAGAATAGGTAGGGAAGATAGGGAGTAAGGGAGGTAGGTAGAAAAAGAGAGAGAGAGATAAGAGAAAGAGACGATAGATTACATAGATTTTAAAAAGAGAGATGAAAACTAGCTAGCTAGGTTTATGGATAGATGGAAGGATGGATTGATGAATGAATGGATAGATAAAGCTATAATTTTTTTTGAGTACTTATTCTGGGCCAGGCTTTGTGCTGTGTATTGGAGATAAAAACACAAGCAAAAGAAAATCTAGTTTTTGCCCTCCAGTATTCTAATGGGGAAGACAATACAAGAACAGAATATGAGAAGGTCAGAGGAACAAATGTGGAGAAGTCCAGATGATGATGAGGGGAGCCCAGAGAGAAAATTAGTTCGGACACTTCTTCATTGAAGGCTCCAGAGGGAAAGAAGGTGGAGGCCTCTTCCAGCAGAAACAAGCTGCTGGTTCCCCTGTGAGTCAGACCCTCTACTAGTCTGAAGGAGCTGTGGAGGCTGAGTTTGGAGAAGAAAAGGCTCAGGGGAAAACATTGTTTTCTTAAAGTATCTGAATGGATATCATACAGAGTAGAGATGGAAAGGGATCATGCACTTGATGAGCTCCTACTATGTGACAGTCACTATACTAAGTACTTTATAAATATCTAATGCTCCTCATAATGACCCTGGGAGATTGATTCTGGTTTTTATCCCTATTTTTCAGATGAGGAAACTGAGGTAGAAAAAAATAAAGTGACTTGTCCAGGGTCACATAGCTAGGAATATCTAAGTCCAGATTTGAATTCAGTGTGGATTCCAAAGTTAGTGCTCTACTACTAGGTTATCTAACTACCTGGAGAGGGACTAGACTTGTTCTGTCCCTGCGGGATAGATCCAGGAGCAAAGAGGCTGAGTTAGGCTTGTTATGGGCCGAGAGTGGGAAGGAGGAAACCCGCTGACAGTGAGACTTCCTCGGCAGTGGAAGCAGCTTCCCTGGGAGGCCGGAGGTTCCCTTTGCCGAGACGCCTTCGAGCGGGGGCCGGATGACCACTCAGCGGGGATCCCCTTGGCAGAAGACTTGATGGCCGTGAAAGCTGCTTCCAGCTTTCAAATTCTGTGATTCTGGGCCTACTGGGAAAGCTACTGGGAAAATAATATCTGACAATGACAAAATGCTTTAAAGTCCAAAGCTCTTTGCAGGTATTATCTTGTTTCAGCCTCACATCAAGACGGGAATGGCTCACACTGGACAGTTTTGTTACCATCTCCTTTGTACAGATGAGAGAACTAGGCCTTAACCTTGCCTGGTCACACAGCTAGTTTGTTTGGGAGGTGGGATTTTGAACTCAGGTCTCTTCTGGCTTCTGGTCTAGTATTTTTTCCCTATTCAGTACTGAAATCCTAATCTTGATTTCTTCTCCAGGCAAGTGGTAGCAGTGGATAGAGCAGCAGGTCTGGGATCAGGAAGATCTGAATTCAAATCCAGCCTTAGACACTTTTTACTGTGTGATTCTGAACTGGTTACTTAACCTTGTTTGCCTCAGTTTCCTCATCTGTAAAATGGAATTAGCTAATAATATCACTTCGATTGTAGTGAAGCTCAAAAGAGCTGGTAATTACAAAGAGCTTAGCATCATAGTAGGTGCATAGAAATGTGAGCTATTATTATTTATTGATATTTTTCCCAAGAGCCTGCTGGTGCTCTCCGAGTGGGGGCTTATAAGTGTTTGTTGAAATGAGTGTAATGGGAAATATTCCCTTCCTGGGGGCAGCTGCTTCATCAGTCCAGTGCAAATGACATCTCAATTCCTCCCTTCTTCCCTCCAGTGTGCATTCTAGCATAAGAGATGAGGCAGGGCATAAGAGATGAAATACGGCTCTTAACAGGTGTGTCAAACAGTCAGGGAGCTGCTTCATGACTGGGTTTTGGATGAATGCATGGATAGATGAATAATTCACTTATTGGTTGCTTAGTGTCATAATGTTGGAAGCAGACTGATACATCGACCAGGCCGGGACCCTCCATCCATGTGTCAGGCCATTGTCACATCAGGCCTTTCTCCGGTGTCTAGGCCGGGACCTTCCATCCATGTGTGAGGCCATTGTCACATCAGGCCTTTCTCCGGTATCTAGGCCGGGACCCTCCATCCATGTGTCAGGCCGTTGTTACATCAGGCCTTTCTCTGGTGTCTAGGCCGAGACCCCCCCATCCATGTGTCAGGCCGTTGTCACATCAGGCCTTTGTCCGGTGACTAGGCCAAGACCCCCCCATCCATGTGTCAGGCCGTTGTCACATCAGGCCTTTGTCCGGTGTCTAGGCCGGGACCCTCCATGCATGTGTCAGGCTGTTGTCACATCAGGCCTTTGTCCGGTGTCTAGGCCGGGACCCTCCATGCATGTGTGAGGCCATTGTCACAATAGGCCTTTGTCCAGTGTCTGGCCGGGAGCCTCCATCCATGTGTGAACCCCTCATACTACTGCTGAAAAACTTCCTTCCACACTCTCGTTGCAATAGCTCTAAGAACTAAGAAAGCCCTCCTTCATATGATAGCCACCCATCGTTTTTTTTGGAAAATTCTTTATCTCTAAGAAGGTTGGGTTTTTTGTTTCCCTCTTATGTTGCTCTCATACCTGTCTCCATGTAAAGTCTCTGCACCCCAGGGTTAGTAGGGACCTCTAATCCTATCTCTCCCAACCTCAACCCCCTCTTCCATCGGAGTGGTCAGTCAGACTGAAGATGAGAAACAGCCTTTTGATGGAGGACATCTCTGATCCCTGGAAATTGTTTTTATGTGTTCTCATCGAATTTGCATCTTTATAATTCCCCCCTTCCCCCTGCCATTGCCCCTGGTTCTCTCTTCTGGTACCAAACAGAACAAGGGTGATTCCTTTTGGTCTCGTCTTGCCCTCTGATTCTAATCTCCCTCCTTTAAAGAACATCTTTGATTTCTTAGACAATGATCATGTTCCTCGCAAAGGGGAGCACTCCCATTACAGTGGGAGGAGTGCTGGATTTGGAGTCAGATCCTCATTCTGTACCTTGCTATGTATGTGAATTTAGGCAAGTTTTCTGATTTGTTAGATGAGGAAGGTGGTCTCTTTTTATCTCTAAGTCCTCCATTCCCATGATCCCCATTAACCATCCCCAGCTCCTTCCCCCATTCTGTCCATGGCATGCTATTGGATCCCTTCTCCATTTGGATCTTGCTTTTCTGAATGAAAGCTTCAGTGTTGGGGGGGTCTTATTTAAGGGGGACACTTCAATTCCTTTCCAGAAAACTGAAATCATGTTAGTAAAATAGAATGCTAGCATTGGAGTCGAGGACATGGGTTCAAATTCTAAGTCTTTTACCTGTGGGACTTGAGCAGTTTCTCTCTCACTCTCTGTGGGTCTCAGTTTCCTTTTTTGAAAATGAGAAGTCGGACTGTATGATCATTCTGGAACCTCCTCATTTTAATATGATCTTGGGTCCTTTCTGCCATCCCTATCCTAAGATACTTTCTAGGTCTCCTATGCTGTGTTCCAAGATCTGTTCCAGCATCGATTTCTGTGTTCCAGAAGGTCCCATCTGGCTCTGTCCTTCTACGTTGTGTATTATCCCTCTCATTGACCTGAAAAGTCCTTCAAGGCCGGGGCTCTGTTTTGCCATTTTCCGGTCTCTCCGGCGCTCGGCGTAGCCGTGTCTGTCACAACGTATGTGCTTGCTAAATACTCCTCATCTCTTCCCCTTCTGACATTCTGCCTTCTTAGGTTCTCTCAGCTCAGATGTTCCGGGTTTCAAGGTCCCATCTGGCCCCAGATCTTAGATCGTCCGAACTTGGATCCTCCGTTCTGAACATCTGAAAATTTACATTCAGAGGAGTCTCTCTCGATGTTGTTTTGTCTAATACCTGCCTAGGGAGAATCTGCGAGTGACATCTGTTCCTAGTGACCCTAATACTCAGCACTATATATAGAGCCCGCAGTGGCTAAAGCTGTCTTTGCATCCAGGCTAATGTGGAAAACAGGAGATGATGGGGAAGACGGGCCGGTGAAAAATCCAGGGCCCGGCCTGTCTCGCCGGGCTCTCGGCCTGTGCCCAAACCCCTATTTTCCATAAGAAGCTGTCAGGGTCCTTCTCAGGGATGGTGACAACAGTTGCTTTGGGAGGGGGGGTGCAATGTATCAGAAAGCAGGTGTCTCAGTAGCTACCAACTGTCATGCAGTTGGGCCAGCCTGGACAAGAGCCTCTGGCACGGGCAGTTGGCACTTGGCGTTAATGTTGGGAAAGCCCACACCGGAGAACCCCCTAGAACTGGCTTTTGGGCCACCCTCACGTTCTCTTTTAGCATCTGTTTACTTTCCTCTGGTCCCTAGAAGACCAGTTACAAGACTCACTGGTATTTTGAGAGAATGACTGCTCTTAGGTGGGACCTGACTTCCCGTCCTGACATTGCCAGTGCAGCTGTCACGTTGCCTCTTGGGAGGATAGTTTCCTGATCTGTAAAATGGGAATGATAATATCTCTACTCTAAGGCAAGCAACTTGTTACCTTAATGAACATTAGGACTTCAATAACCCAAATATTGTTTAAGATCTCCCATGCTGAAGGATCTGTGAACAATTTAGCACCTAATCTGCCGCGCACTGTGTGACTGCCAAGCACTAAAACTCCAGGGCTGATCATCTGCTATGTAGTATATGGACCACCCTCTGTCACTAGCTTGCTGAATGACCTTAGATAAGTCACAGACTCTCTGGAACTCCATTTCCTCATCTGTAAAATCCAGGTCAGGTCAATTCAAATGATGACTTTACACAGAGAGGAAATGCAGATATGGCAAGATGCTACCTACCCCCCTGGAGATAATATTCCAATCCACCGTAGAATCAATTATCGAATATCAGTCTGGGAATAGTAAATATTAATATGTGGGGGAAGAATTGGAAGAAAAGTCTTTCCTGATTGGACCAGAATCTCATAGGAATAGGAATCTAAGGTTGGAAGGTGCCTGCCTCAGTATCCCCCCAAATCCATCCCTCCAACTTGTCAGATGAGAGAACTGAGACTCTGGTCACAGAGGCAGGATTTATGCCCATGTGCTCTTACCACCTTCTCCCCCTGCTCTCCCTCGCCCCTTAGAACCATCCATCTTCAACAGGAAAAAGGCCATCCCTTTATTTCCCAGATGAGGGAGGTCAAGTTCATTATTCAGAATCACATACACAGTCAGTGGCAATAGGAATAGGAATCTAAGGTTGGAAGGTGCCTGCCTCAGTATCCCCCCAAATCCATCCCTCCAACTTGTCAGATGAGAGAACTGAGACTCTGGTCACAGAGGCAGGATTTATGCCCATGTGCTCTTACCACCTTCTCCCCCTGCTCTCCCTCGCCCCTTAGAACCATCCATCTTCAACAGGAAAAAGGCCATCCCTTTATTTCCCAGATGAGGGAGGTCAAGTTCATTATTCAGAATCACATACACAGTCAGTGGCAAAGCCAGGAGAAGCTGGCTGATAGGTGGTCATCAGGGTCTACTGAAGAAGGAACTCTCTCCCTCCGGAGGAAGCTTCTTACACTTTCAGACAACTTTGATCTTGGTCTGAGCACAACGATTCCCGATCTACCAAGTGCTCATTCTAGCAGCCTCCCTGGGAAGAGGAAGCTAGAGGTCAGTCCGCCGTGAACTCCCGGGGATAGTGCCATGTTTGTTCTTTTTCTAGGTATCCCCCGATCATCCCTTGCGCAACACGTATCAGGATGTTGCCAGGAATATAAGTCAAGTTCATTGACTTCTAGTTTGTAGACTCGTTTCTTCCTCTTAGTTTTCTTCTTAAAAATAAATATCCCCATTTTTGTTCTTTAACCCCTTTCCCATTGTCTTCATTTTTTCAAAAACTAAAGGGCACAGTGCTATCCTAAGCAAAGATAAATGCATCAGGGATAGGACAGTCACAGTGTGTTGTGGGACCTGAGGGGGAATCACGATTAACAGAGGGAGTGCAGAGCACTTGTCAAGGAAGATATTGGAATATTGGAATTGGGCCAAGATGATTTGACAGGAGCTCAAGAGTCCAAGATGGGGGAAGGGAGGTCCAAGGGGACCCAAGGTAGGAAATGGTAGGCACTCACGGGAGGTGCCCAAGGATTTGTTTTGATCAAAAAAGACAATAGTGTGAAATAAGGTTGAGACAAGAGAGTCTCATGCTCTACCTTGGGGGATCAGGATTGTATTTGAGGGACAGTGAAGAGGCTCTGAAGGAAGGAATTCGAGCAAGGATACATTGGGAAGTTTTGTCTGCTAGTCCTGGGAAAGAGAGAGAAGAACAGAGAGAGAGGAGGGCCAGTAAGACCCGGAGGAGGCTGCAGAGTGGAGCAGACAAGGGGTGCTAGGCTTGGCAGAAGAGTTCAAATGCTAATTCAGGTGCATGAGCAAGTCACTGAGTCTCAGTTTCCTCCTTATCAAATCAGCCCAATAATGCTTATAACATCCTCAGCTCATAGTATTACATGGATCAAATGCTTGAATGCATTGGGCTACTCATCATCAGAGTTGAAATGGGTATAAAGTGAGTGGTTCGGACTGTGCTCAAGCACCCAAAAGCCTTTTAAGTCCTGACATTTCTGAGTCTGAGATAGGAAAGAAACACTGTTGTGTGGTCTGTATATCATCAGGTCACTGATCAGATTCAGGTTCCCTGAAATCCTGGTCTTGGCTGTTGTTACAAAAGAGGTGCTACGTGGATCAATCAATCAGTCACCAGCATTTATTAGGCACCCACTGTGTCAGACACAGATATTTGCTGTGATATAGATGATATATATTCTCAATGAGAATATGTCTCATTTTATATAAGAATATGAGAATTATAAGAATTATTTTATAGAAGAATATATATATCACTTATTTTATATAATCCTCTTTTACCAGAGGATGAATGCCCTGAGACATTAGGAAGGAGTGAGATTACCTCTGTTACTGATGCTTCTCTCAGTTCCCAGAGTCACAGAAGCTCACCCTGGGAAGGAGCTGCCCAACTTCACACCCAAAATAAGAATCTCCCTCTCCAATATTCCTCTTAGGGATTATTCAGCTCATACTTGAACCCCTTGAGAGATGATAAACTTTCTACCTACCCAGGCAGCCCATTCAATGGTGAGAGTTTTTTTTTTTTTTTTTTTTTTAATAATTTTTTTTCATTGAACAAAAATTTGCCTCTTTGGCACATCCATTTTTCTTAGCTCTGCTCTGTTGGATCAAACAGAACAAGGCAAATCCTTCTTTTTCACGATAGTTCTAATGTTTCTGAAAGACAAAGATCTCACTTCCCCAGCACCCCCTCCTCTAGTTTTCTGTTCTCTAAGCTAAATAAGCATCTCCACTTCCGTGTAAAATCTCTCCACAATAGTTGCCTGGTGGGAGTGCTTAGTATAAATTTATCCTGCCACTCTCTCTGGAGGACAGTCCCTCACTCAGGGATTGTTTGTAACATCTGCAGGGTTAGAAACAAACAGGTTGCCAGTTAAATTCTTGGTTTTCTTCAAAGATCACCTCAGCCACTATCTTCTGCTTGAGACCTTTCTTCATCCCTCAGTTGCTAGTCTTCTACCTGCTCTCTCCCCCACTCCAGGGTGGAAGAGATACATTTTATTTACTTTGTATAGATTTACATGTATACATATTGTCTTTTTCTCTAAACTGCTTGAGGGCTGGGACTAATTCATATTTGTTATTGTAACCTTGATGCCTAAAAAAGTATCTGATAAAAAGCAGGTGCTTAAGCAGGGCTTTACAATTAACTAATTCATTGAGGGAAGAATTTCTGAGAGGCAACATGGTGACAAAAGCCAGGATAACTATATAACAGTCTAGGAGACAGGAGACCTGCATGGACCATTTTTTCAGCTGTGGGACCTTAGCCATATCACTAGACTCAGTTTCCTCTCCTGTTAGGTGAGGCTGTTACAACTCCCACTATCTTTTTCTCAGGTCATTGAAAGAAGAGTACTTTGTAAACCACAAGGGCACCTTGGAGGTATGACCAGTAGGACGGAGAGGAAAAAATGTTGAGTTTAGAATTAGCAGGATGGGCCTTCAAATCCTGCCTCTGATACAGGGCAAGTCACTAAACTACTGTCAGATTCAGTCCCCTCCCTTTCCATGGAGATAATAGATCTTCCAGGCTTGTTTAGAAAATCATATAAGGTAATTTTGTAAAATGCCTTGGATACCTTAAATTACTATACAAATGAATGTGAAATATTTGTTATTAAAAATTGATGGCTGCCCAGTGATGGAACAAACTGTTTCAAAGATAGTGAGTCCCCCATCACTGCAGCTATGCAAGCAGAATCTTGGTGAGTACTTGGCAGAGCTCTTGTGGACAGGATTCCAGTTTCACATAGTAGGGCCTATTGGGTATTATTATTTTTATTATTATTAGGCTCTGAGATTCTGCCAAACACTGATCCCAGGGCTCCCTCACTGGACTGTCACTAAAGAGCGCTTGACTCTGATCCTTCAGCTAGCCTGGTAACTCTCTGGCCTCTGGGGAAAGGGACTACTCTGTGAAGCTTTGGTCAGGGGAGGCTCTTCCTCCCCGTTCAGAAGTTGTGGACTGCTCCCTCTGGACTCTTTGTGGGGAGGTCAGTCATTGGTGCAAGACTGTCCCTAGCTCTTTAACTCTCCAAAGGGAATCAGCTGGGAAGGGGAGGAACAGGAGAGAGAAGGCCATGTCCTAAGGCTGCAGCCAGGTGGAAAACAAAGCTTCCCAGAGATCTGGTCCCTGGCCTCCATCCTTACCTGTGGGAAACCCGCTTCAGTCTAAAAGGCTCATCTTACCCATTCGCCTCCACACCCTGGAGAGGGAGGCAGAGAATGTCAGGGGGACAGGAGGCAGTCCAGGAACATTTAATCTTCTCCTGTGTATCAGGCAGAGGCTGAGTTTGGGGGGACCCAAAGAAGGGGAAAAATAAAAGGAGCAGTCCCTGTTACCCCCATTTGTGGATGAGGAAAGGTCAAGGAAAGACTCTTAGGACCACAGACCTCAAACTTGAGTGGTCTTCTGACAGCATCTCATCCAACCAACCCATTTTACAGGGAAGATGAGTGACTTGTTCACAATCACCAAGTTTGTGAGCTTCAAGGGGGACTTTGAACCCAGGTGTCCTGATACCAGAAGCAGGACTGTTTCTATAGCCCATGGAAGATGACATCCAAAGTCACTGAGTCACCTTGAATCCAGGCCCTCTAACTCCCAGCCTATGCTTCTCCCTCCTCAATATTAGTCCCCAGCATTACCCAGCCAGTTGTTATCACCAGTGGTTTTATAGGTGTTTAAAATTTGCAAAACACCTCACGTGTGGCCTCTCACTTTATCCCTGTGGCATCCCCCTGTGGCAGGTCCCGAATCCATATTATCCGTATTTTCCACATGAGCTAGAGGCAGGAACATGGAAGAGTGGGCCAGGTTTAGAATCAGGAAGATCTGAGTTCAAATGCAGCCTCAGCTCTCCAAGTGCAGGAAAGGAGGAGAAAGTGCCGTTCTTTAGTTCTAGAGGCTTCCTCTCCCAGGGTGGCCCCAGGATGGGAGCCCCTCAGCACCCGGGCTCATCCTGAAGGGCCTTCTTTGCCCTGCTCCCTCCTAACCCCTGAAGCATGGCTGCGTGCCGGGTGTTCAGCAGCCCCAGTGTTCCCGGTTTCAGGAACCTGTCAGACCCAGAGGATTCATGTCCAGTTGTGGCCCAGGGAGTATCTGAGATTGCTTTCCAGTCTGACTCTGAGACTTCCCTTCCCTTAGCTCACAGCAAGTAGGGGAAGAAGCCGACCCATGAATTATGACCGATTACGTCATGTCCAGATCTGGAAAATCCTTGAATTGAAATCTGCAAGTTTGTTGTTCTTCTTGTTGTTTTATGATGAATTGATAGAGATTTTGAACTTCTGGCCTGACCCTTCTACATTATAGACTTGCCCAAGGAAGTTGAGGGACTTGCCCAAGATCACACAGATCAAATATATCTGAGGCTGGATTTGAATTCAAATCCCATTCCTCTGATTCCAGAGCTGTCACTCTGCTTCCCTACTCAAATACATTAAGGAGAACATATCTCCTGTGTTCACGTCTTCTCTAAGTCACTGGGTTCTCTCTACTCGATGCCTTTCTTCACAGGATTCTTTTTTCTTCCCTAGATTTTAACTTTTCCGCAACTGCCTCCTGGCTCTCAGATCCTCACCAAGGGCCCTTTTACTTCTAGACTGTACCTCTCTCCCAGGGTTCCAGACGTGCTAGTTCAGCAACTTTCTGCCCTGGATTGAGCATCACTGGAACACTGTCTAGTTCTGACTCTAATCTAATTCTCTTTGACTCTATTTCCCCATCTGTAAAGTGGAGTAATAATCACATCTCTGCGCTCCATTCCAGCTCGGGGATGCTAGTGTCCTCTGAGTCTCTCCGCTGTATCCCAAGAACCCGGGTAGTCAGAGGTCACCTTCCCTTCGGCCTGTAAATGGAGCCTCGCTGGGATCACACGGGTGATGGAGAGTGAGAACAGACACTTGCTTTTTCTCTTCAGACAGATTTTATCAAATAATGGAATCCTTGTCGTTCTTGTAATAGACCTTGGCCCCTCTCTGACAGAGCAGGGGATTACCCATGTGCCCAGGGGGAAGCAGCCAGAATTTCAACAGCATTTGTCCACCCTTTGGCCTGTCAGAATGGGGGCCCCGCACGGGCCCTCTGTGACCATTGGGTTTCTGCCCGTTCCCAGTGTCCATATTTGGCCAGGCCCACACCTTAAAGGGCAGATCTTTGAGCCCATCCTGATCTGCTCTCTGTCACCCAGTTTCTGGCAGCTGGGCCATCTCTCCACAAGCCGGCAGCAGCCTCCTCCCCGCTGGCACCCTCGGCCTTCTCAGACTCACAAAACTCAGCAGGTAGAGGCTCACAGCCAGTCAGACCCAACCAAAGGAACCCCCGCTGTAAAATAAATATAAAGGGCCCCCCTTCCTCAGGAGGAGTTATTTCTTTTCTGCTTGGAGACCTCGAGTGAGGGGAGCCCATCACCTCTTGGGGCAGCTCAGAATTGTGGGAAAGTTTGTTTCTGAACATCAGTTTAAATCGTTCTCTGAAACTTGTACCCATTCTTCTAGTTTTGTCCTTTGGGACCCAGCGAAGTAAATCTAATCCTTCTACCATGTGCCATCCCTTAAAATAATGGAAGACGGGACAGCTAGGTGGTGCAGTGGATAGAGCACCAGCCCTGAAGGCAGGAGGACCTGAGTTTGGTCTCCTGTATGACCCTGGGCAAGTCACTTGATCCCAGTTGCCTCAGCAAAAAAAAGCAAATAAATAATGGAAGATGGCTACCATGTCATCCTGACACTTCTCCATCTAACTCCCACCCCGTTCTTTCGAAATTCTCCTTCTGTGCTCCTGAGAAAGCCATTCCTCTGGGTGCTGACTGCTCCCTCTCTCCTCCATTGCTTCAGGGGATGAAGAAGGAGATGGGCCTTCTCCTGGTCAAGGCCAAGTGGCCTTGGGTCTGCCATGGGTCTTCCCATGGGTCTGCCAGGCCCACCTTCTCTGTTAGCTCGGAGCCGACCTTTGGGCTTCCTGCTTTTAGCTATTTCCTTGGCAGCCTCTCAGTAGGCCCCTTGTGATAGCGACTCTCTCCTCCCTTGGCTTTGCTGACAGAGCCCCTTCCCAGGTGCATTAGCGACCGTGTCTCCCTGCGCATCACTCAGCACCCTTCCATGGTGGCCGTTGCCCAAGGTTTTCGCTTCCTGTGTGTTCTCCAGACTTGGCGGGCCATCCAGGGGGATGTCAGCTCTCTGAAGGCCCGTCTTGGCTCCTCGCATCCCCAGGGCTCAGAGCAGAGCTTGGCGCGTAATAACTAATAAACACTCATTCATTCACTCCTTTATTCATCCCCCGTTGGACCTGGAGAATGAGACTGCTTATGGCGATCTGTCTTGGATTGGTCAGAAAGTTTCCCCTCCCACGACTCAATTTCCTTATCTGTCAAATAGGGTCAGTTGGGACTCTACAACTTGGTAGAGACTCCCAGCTCAAAATCCATGTTCCTCTAATGATCCCATAGCACTTTTAATCAGTTAAGACCTCAGTTTAGGGCTGGAAAAGAACTTGGAACTCATCTTCCAGCCCCTTAATCTTATACAGAAGACAATTGAGACCCAGAGAGGGAAACTGAACCTTTTGGAGGTCACACAAATAATCACAACAAAGCCTTGGCTTGAAACCAGTTCCCCTGGCCGCCAGTTCCAAAATCCTCCCAGGTTATTTTCTTGAGAGGAAAATGGCCATTTAATAGATGAGAACACTGAGGCAGCTTGGTGGTTTGTCCTGGATTACAAGAAGTATTTGAGTCCCCTGCCCCTGCATCCTGAGCCCTTCCCACCCCACAGGAGCATTTCTCAGATCTGGGGACTCACCCACTCCGCTTCCTTCAGGGCAAAGGAAGCCTGAAGGGCTCTGACTAATTTTGAATGAAATTCTGAATCACCTGTGCTGCTTCTCCCGGAAAAGAGCTATTTTCAGGCACAGGATCCAGGGAAGGGATGGAGGGAAGGAAGGAGGGAGGGAGGGCAACAAGGAGGGAGGAAGGGTGAGAGGGAGGGAAGCCTTAACCAATCCTTTACACCTTTTAGGCTTTAATGATTTATGGGAAAGTGACATGCGCTCGGAGTGTTGGCAGTGTTGGTGGCAGGGTGTAATTTCCCTTGTGAAAGGCTTTTGTAATCACAATTAAAGAGGGGAAATCTTATTCCAGGCTGGGGCTTGGAGAGTGCTGTAAACAATCCAAGGCGCACAGGCTGCCGGGGGAGGCAGAAGTGAAAGCCCATTTCCCCAAGGGCACGTGGCTACCCTCTGGTAGAGCTTGAACTCCAACCGTCCACTCCTTTGGGAGTCATTTATTAAGCACCTACTATGTGTCAGGCATGGGATTGCTATTTCTTGGACCGGACCTGAGATCTCCTTGGTATCTCTCTTCCAAAAAGGAAATTCTTTCAATCAATGCAGAGTGACACCTCCCCTGCACCTAATAGGAAGTAATGTTTGTACAGCCATAGCACATAGTGGGTACTTTATATACATGGGTCCTTCCCCTGCACCTAATAGGAAGTAATATTTGTACAGTCTTAGCACACAATGGTTACTTTATATGCACGGGTCCTTCCCCTGCACCTAATAGGAAGGAATATTTGTACAGCCTTAGCACATAGTAGGTACTTTATATGCACGGTTCCTTCCCCTACACCTAACAGGAAGTAATATTTGTACAGCCTTAGCACATAATAGGTACTTTATATGCACAGGTCCTTTCCCTGCACCTGATAGGAAGTAATATTTGTACAACCTTACCACATAGTGGGCACTTTATATACATGGGCCCTTCCCCTTCTCCCAGATGTGCTTAGAGACTTGTTGGAAACAAGGAGAAGTCCCAAAGAGCAGATTTAGAGGTTGAAGGAACTGCTTTTCTTACTTCCTCATTTATAGATGAGATGGAAGACCTGTCCAAGGTGAAATTTGAACCCAAGACTCCTGCCTCACAGGCTAACTCTCTGCCTACCCAGATGGGTAGGCCTCTCTGGGCCATGCTGGGGCTAGAGAGACAAACTGGGAAACAGCCTCTGGCCTTGTGGGGTTTACGTTCTCCTGAGGGGAACAAATGTAAGAGAGGCTGAGCATGGGTTCGAGTGTTGCCTTGTGACAATTGCCCTGACAATTCTGCCAGTGAAGTCACAGGTCTGGGTGAAACACACAGTCATTTGAGGCAGGCGCTTCTAGAGACCAGTGGAGCAGATCCTCTGACCCACCCTCACTTGTCATCTTGCTCCCTTAGAATCCAGGGCCGAGCTAAATGCCCACTGGGACAGTGGCATTTACAAGCAGGCTCCTGCCTTCATGGGCCCATTCCACAGCGAGGCAAGTGGGGAAGTAGGGAAGAGCAGAGAGTTTGTAGCCTCAAGGACTTTGCCATTTTTGTAACTGCATGATCCTGGATCCTTCATGCCTCAGTTTTCTCTTCTGTAAAATGGGAGTGGTCCATGACATTTGCCTTTTCCCAGGGCAATGCTTTGAGCACTGAGAAGGGCTGAACACATCTGATGTGCTCTTGGGCCCTTCTGTCCCATGTCCTTGGGGCGAAGGAGTAGCAGTGATTTGGAGACCTGGAGTCTATTAAGCCCTGGAATTAAGGGGCAGTCCTAACTGCCCTGAAAATAGTCCTCAGATAACTCTCTCCCCCCTCCTCTCCCCCCCCCAATCCACTCTGCTTTGTGGAGCCCTCACAGAGTGATCCAAGATCTGCTCAGATCAGCATCCCCTTGGGGAGAGATTGGGGGAGAGCCCTTGGAGTCTCGCCTGCACTAATGTAGACTCACAAGCTTGAGCGACTGTAAAGGGCTGTGTTTCTTGTGTAGACCAGATCTCCCAGTGGGGAGCCTGTGGTCTGACTATTTTACACACACACACACATACACACACTCACTCACACACACACTCACACACATTCACACACACACATACACACATACACACTCACAATCAATAGCTGATTTGTGTGGGCCCACGCACACTTCTGAAGCTCTCATTAGGTGCCGGCTGGCCAGGTGGTTAGCTAAACAGGGAGGACACAAAGCAAGGCAGTATCAGCCCCCGCCCTCAGGAAGCTTCCCTGCTGATTTGTGTCGCTGCTGCTCTTGCCGGGAGCGCCTGTGGAATGAATTCTCCCCCAGCCAGGTGTTTGCTCCCTCTGTGCCCCCTGCCGATCCCCACACACTTGAAGAGGCCTCCTTGCTTCCTTCTGTTGTCGCCATTTTTCAGGGCCCAGCCTCGGCCTGCTCCTTTCCCTGCCTGTTCTAACCCACAAGCTCTCAGGACAAGAAAGCATAATGAAAACTTCAGCATGCAAAGCCTGGGTGTCTGCGGAGCCCCCAGACTCTGGCTTATGGGAGCCTCCTCCCAGCCCCAGGAGCCTGGTGCCTTAGGGGCTGTGCTCCTGGCTCTACACTCAAATGTAAGAGGTCCGATTTTAGCCCACATCTGCAGACTCCAAAGCTAGTGCTCTCTTGGGAAGGAAGGAAGGAAGGAAGGAAGGAAGGAAGGAAGGAAGGAAGGAAGGAAGGAGGTAAAAAGGAGGGAAGAGAGGAAGGAGAGATAGAAAGAAAGCAGGAGGTAAAGGAGAGAAAATAGGAAGGGAGGAAGGCAGGCAGAGAGGAGAGGATTTACATTTAAATCCCAGCTGTGCAGTTATTAATAACTGTGTGCTGTTGATAGCCTGCTCTGTGTACCCTTGAGCAATCCACTTAACCCTGGCTTCTCCCTCGATTAAGAGACGGGCTTGACTTCTATAACTTCCTGGGCCCTGCCTGATCTAAAGGAGAACCCCCTCCCCCACCCCACACACTCCCAGCAGACACTGACAAGAATTCTGGAGCCAGAAGAGCTCTGTGGCCCGAAAGCCTGGGAGGGCAGGGCTGGGAGGGCCCCCTGACTGAGAGGCCACAGGAGCCTGCTCCCAGGGTTCTGGGGAGCCTGGTGCCCTCCCCATTCCCTCCCAGAGCATCTCTAGGAGGACGTGGAGAAGAACCTTGGGAGTCCCTCTGGCCCCATACCCACCAGGGGGCCAGGAATGGTGGAGGGACCTGTGAAGGGGCTTTCGGGGTCCCCGTGAGAGCCCGTTCAGCCTGGGTGCTCTGCCTCGCTGAATGGCATATTGATCAGCCCTCAGAGCGGCTTTGTTTTCCTTGGGCTTCCCTGTCTGTTTCCATGGAGATGGCCACGCATTTCCGGCGGAGGGCCCGGGCCACCCCGTGACTGTGCCTCTGTGCTCTCATTCAGCACCATGGGAAGGCATTCATGGGCAGAGCTGAAACCCCCCTCCTCCTCCTTCCAGAGCCGAGTGTGCTGGGGGGTGCGGGGCGTGTGTGCTGTGGGTGATGTGTGTGTGAGTGAGTGGGACTTCTGTGTGTGCTACGTGTGAAAGAGCGGGCTTGGGGTGGGTGTGGTGGTGGCTCTGGGTGTGTGGGATGTGTGTAATGTGTGTGTGGTCTCTCAGTGGTGTGCACGTGTGTGTACATGTGAGGGTAAGTCTTGGGGGGGGGGGGGCAAGCTCATCCCTCCCCTTCCTCACATCAGAAAAATGGAAGCTTTTGTGCTTTTTAATCAGTGGCCAGACAAATGGCTCTCCCCGCTGCCCTCTTCTCGTTCCCGTTTTGTGACCTGGAAGAGCAGCAGAGGCCTGGTGCTAAGTCGGGAGCGGGGATCCTTCGGCAAAACCGGGAAGGGGGCTTGGCCCGGGGCTGGCAACCGGACTCAGAACTTGCGTGATCCGGTAACGTCGGAGTTGGCCAGCCCCGCAACGGGCAGAATCTTACCCTGAAGACTAGGCTTGAAGGTGTTTGTTGTTGGGAACCAGAGTATGTTCCCTTTACCTTAGAACACAGAACAGAAAACTCAGCTGGGGAATAGAGAACGTTGTCAGGGATGACTTCAGAATATGGAACTTTAAAACAAGGCATAGAATGTCAGAGCTGCAGAGGTCTAGAACGTAGACTGTCCAGCTGGGGGAGACTTTAGAAGATACAATCTTAAGAGTATAGAAAATAAAATGTAATAGCTGCGTTCCTGCTTAGCTTAGGCCACAGAACCCAAGACCTAGAACATAAAATGTTAGAGGTAGGCTGGGCCATAGGACAGAAAATGTAGAATGTCAGGGCAGGAAGGGACGTTGGAACATGGACTGTCAGAGCCTGTCATCCACCCGGTGCCCTTCCCTTGCTTCCCCCTCCATCTGTTTTAGAGATGAGGGGTCAGAGGGCAAAGGCCTCGCTTGGCTTAAATGGCAAACGAGACCTCCCCTTGGGTCTCTTGCTATCTAGGTAGAGGTCATTTCTTCTATGCGGTTGAACTTTCTCATTTCTCCTGTTCCTGATGGATTGATGTAAACAAGAACAGGATGTTTGCTAAGCAGAGAAGGGGCAGAATAAATGACCTCTAAGTGTGAGAAGCGAGCCTGCCTCCTCCTCCGTCCCCAGTCCTCTCCCTCTCCCTCATTCCGGCTTGTTCCTTGCATTTTGAGAAATAGCAGGCGCAGGAGGGGAGGTCGGCCTCCCGCCTGGCAGCGGCTGTCCTGAGGGCACTCATATGAGCCGGGCACGTTCCCGTGAGACGGCTGGTAGTGGGCTCCTGGCCGTGGTGGGCCCCTGGCTATAGAGGCCCCTGGCCGTGGAGGGCTTGCCATCTCCATGCTCTGGGAGCCCATTGTTTCTCTCTCATACTTAGGAAGCCAAGGGAGGGATGTGCCCCTGGGACAGCCAGTGTGCTGGGAGGCCAGGGACAGGGAGCGGCCAGTTTCAGGGAGTGTTTCCAATAATCACAAATGGGCTATTTCCATGTATTAATCGGCGCAAGGGAGGAGGTTATCCCTTTAGAGCTGGGAGGGGCTTGGATTGTCCCGCCACAGATGGGCAGAAGCTTAGGATTTAAGAAAAGGAAGAAATCTCCAGAGCAGAACCCCTACCAGAGCCTTCTCCAGTGGCGGCCCCTTTGAGATGGGACAGCACCACTTCTCCCCCGAATTTGTCCTGACAAATCAGGCCCTTCCCATTCCTCCGCTTCTGCCCTCCGTGTCCAAGCACAATGCGGCCGTCTCTCTCCCACATGGCAGCACTGGGAGTCCTTGGGTCACCACATGCTCCCTAAAGCGACATCGCCAAAGGAGCGCTGGGTCCTTGTATGACAGGCCCTCAAGTTTGGACTCAGTCAGCCAATGAGCATTGCTTGGACCGATTGCGTTGAAATACAACCTTTCTTTCCAGGTCTTTTTGTAATGTTTTCATTTGTCTTCACAAGGACTTGACTAGGAATCCAAATCTGTCCCCATTTGCAAAGGCTTCCTTTCTCACTGAGCCTGCCACGGGGAGTGTGGAGCAGGGGAAATTCAGATCCTAAGTGCTTGTGTCACCTTGTGTCACTCTCCCCGACAAGCCTCAGTTTCCTTATCTGTACAAAAAGGGAGTTTGATGACCTGACTTTGAAAACCTGTCCCCACTCTACATCTAGGATCCTGGAAAGCTTCTGAGTTGGGATTCTTACCTGGTTTTTTCCCGACCAGAAATCCTGCATGGCCTCAGTGGCTCTGCCTGCCTGGGTTCTAACCCTGGCTTTGCCATTATCGCCAGGTCCCTGACCCTCCTGTCTGGCCACACTTTCTTCATCTAAAAAGTGGAGACAGTAGGCGGCATGAGGTCCGAGCCAGGAAGACCGAGATCAAAAGATCAAATCCAGCTTCAGACACTTCCTAGCTGTATGATCCTGGGCAAGTCACATCTCTGTTTACCTTAGTTTCCTTATCTGTAAAATCAATACTAGCTCCTACTCCAGACTTGTTGGGAGGATCAAATGAAGTAACAGTTGTAGAGCTCTTAACACAATGCCTGGCTCATAGTAAGTGTTATGTAATGGTCAGCTGCTGTGGTTATTATCCTTATTATTTCTCCATTCTGGTGGTTGGTTTAAGGGTGAGGGATGCACCCGAGAGCAGAGCAGCTATGGACAGTCTAGGAAGGATTTAGGTTTATTTAATCTGTCTGATTCTGCTTTAACACATCTGGCCTGCTCCTATTTTTATGACATATTTAGCCAGGGAGTGGGCGTGGGATATGGATATTTAGAGTAGTCTATAGCTTCTCTGTGCCCAGTAGTTAGATTTGATAGACAGATATATAGCTAGACAGGCAAATGGATATTAGATACTTTTATATATTATTTATTTAATATTTTATTAATTTTTATTATATTAATAATATTATTTAATTTTAATTAAATTATTAATTTATTGACATTGAAATTAAATAATAAATTAAATATATTAATTAATTTTATTAATATTTAATATTTATATTTATATTTTTTATATATAATAAATGCATTATACACACATGTAAAACATTATCCACATGTATGTGTGTATGCGTAGTGAATTCCAAAAAAAGCCTACAGAAGCATCAAGTTGAGTTCCTCCTTTTTCAGGAGAAAAGAATAAGACACGAGAATGGAAAGGATTTATCCACAGTCCCAGAGCCTCATTGGGTCAGAGGTAGCTCTGGGAGCCAAGTCTCCCAACTGCCAGTTTTTTTAGTTTTCTGCACCAATAAGGAATGGAGAGCCTGATTTTATGTTCACGTGAAATCTACACGTAATCACTGCTCATTTTAAGATCCATCTATTAACATGCGTCTATTAAGAACAGCTGTATAGAAATTTTCTGGATGCTAGGGATTCCCTTTCAAAGGGAAGTAAAAATGAGTTCCTACTTTAGGGAGGGAACGTGTGTGTATGTATGTGTGTATGACTGTATAGACGTGTAATGCAATTTCATATATGAGATATAAGTCTAGGTAAATACACATATATACTATATTATATATTAATATATATATGATACTCACAGCATCTATATTTAAGCCTATATATATTAGGGAAGCAAGATGTATGCATGCACATGTATATTATGAATGTGTATACAGATGTGTGTATGCAAATATAATTTTATATTATATATAAATATATAACATATAATCTGTATATATAAATATGTATATATATTTATATAAATATAATCTGTATTATATTTAAGCATTATGTACTTATTTGTCAGACTTACTGATTTGTCAGACTTGGCTTGGCAACCAAAGTTTCCTCATCTGTAAAAGGAGCGGGTTGGCCTGGTTGGTCTCCGAGATCCCTTGAAGGTAGATCTGGGATCTCATGTCTTCTTCCTGTCAATATCAATGTTTTGTTCAGCTGTGATTCCTGTAGCTTTGTATTGTGATTGCTATTTGTGGCTCTTTGGGGACTTCCCCTGAAGTCCTCGTCTGTAGCCTCTTTGGCCTGGCAATGCCTTTAGCTGAATTGTTCTCTCCAAAGTGACAGTGATCTCTGAAATTGTTAGCTCTTTAAAAGTAGGGACTGTCATTTTTCCTCAGTTCTTAGCACCGTGTCTAAGTTTGTTGACTGACTATACTGGGGAATATGAACTCCAGGGAATCCTATTAAATCACCGAGGCTTCCTTCAATGTCCTGGTGATGGATGGTGACTCTGCTGTCTGAGAACTAGCTAAGTTCAGCCTCTCCCTGAAGCATGTCCTGTAGCTGCTGGGAATTAGTGGACCAGAACAGCTCCACACAGCTATATGTGGTTCTAGTGATACCAAGATGAAAAATAATGACAGTTCTTGCTCTCATGGAACTTAAAATACATTGAGTTCTAAAAGTTTCCAGCCACCTTTTTGGCAAGCATACAGAAGAGCTCATGGGATCTTGAAGGACTTGCTAGTGCACGTATTCACATTTTTGTGTATTTTTATGAAAGCATCAGCGATGTCTGATCCAGTTGTCAAGGTTTATATTGCCAGGGGATCATGTAGAACCACTAACTCTTGTTAGCATTTAAGCCATTTTCTGGGTACTTGTGGGGAGGCAGAAGGTTGTACACTTACTCATGTATATATTTCTTCAATAGAAGAGTGTCTTAAGTTAAGTTTTGTGAACTTACTAAGTGGATGGATGGATGGATGGTTGGTTGGTTGGATGAATTATGGATGATGGATAAATGGATGGATGGATAGATGAATCACTTGACAGATAATGGATAAAGGGTAAATGGATGGGTGGATAGGTAGATGGATGGATGATAGATGATGGATGGATAGAGGGATGGTTGAATTGATGGATTATGGATGACAGATAAATGGATGGATGGATGGATAGATGATAGGTAAATAGATGGGTGGATAGATGGAAGGATAAATGGATAGAGGGATGAATGGACAGATAGAAAGATAGACTATTTCAATATAGTTAGTTTGTAATGCTATATATATTTTTAGGCCTTTAAATACATTATTATTAAAAAAAACAAACAAAAAAAAAGGTCCATAGGCTTAGTAGGATATTAAAGGGATAGGTCTATACTATGACACAAAAAAGGTGAAGGACTCCTGTTCTATGGTATCGTTCCATCAAGAGGAATAGGAAGTAGATGAACTTTGAATTTAGGAAAAGCAGGTCTAGAGTGGAAAAAGTACTAGATTAGGAGTCAAGGTTTAGAGTCCAGCTTGTCCTTAGTTGTGTGAACTTGTACAAGTCACTGCTGTTCTTTCTGTGCCTCAGTTTCTTCAGCTGTAAGATGGAATATTGGGAATTCATATTGTTAAATCTTTGACTAGACACATAGCACAACTCAGAGAGAAAGAGACAGATACAGAATATGAGAATTTTATAACTTTTTATTTTCACTTGGGAAAACAAGATAGTATTTACTAAATGAGATTTATAGAAGGCGCAACTTGCACATTTCATCGTCAGCTTTGTTTAAAACAAACACATTTGAGTACTCAGTACTGAAGGGTGAAGAATCATGTATTAGGGGGATGGAGGAGAGGATTGTTGATTTGTTTTCTTGAACATCCCCAAAACCATTAAACTAATTCAGGAAGGGAATGAACAAGACATTTTTCCCAGTGAAAGAATTGGAAGGAATCGTTCAACTCCGCAGTGTAGAGAGTTTAAACCCCGGCTCTTGCTACTTATTATCTTTGTAACACCAGTCACTTTCCCCCTTCGAACCTCAGTTTGCTCATCTGTAAAATGATAAAGCTGATGAGATGATCCATAGGATAATCTTCCGTGTCTCCACAACCACTGACTTAGACCCCTCTCACCATAATGCTTGATATTCTTTGTTGCTAAGACCCATTCTGGTTCTGCTTATCTATGTTCGAAGGGACCTTCTTTTCTGACATTCTCTTGTCTTACTTTCTAATTCTTTCCCATCTCTAATACTCTATATCCCGGGTTCTAGCTTCATTCTGGTTCTGACATCATATGTTCTAAGTCTCTCTCTCTTTCTCTCTCTCTCTCTCTCTCTCTCTCTCTCTTTTTTGTTCTAAGGACATCTTTTGGCTCTAATGGTCCTTGTCAAAAGTTTGCTTGGGGCATTTTTTTCTAAGTTTTCTGTTCCATTTTTCTTTCTTTCCTGACATGCTCAAGTCCTAGATTTTACGGTTCCCTCCAACTCTACTTTTCTCTGTTTTGACATTGCCTGTTCTTGGATTCTCGATGAGCTGACTCTTTAGTTTGGATTTAGTTTGGATAATAGTTATATTAGATAGATAGATAGATAGATAGAGAATAGAATCACTATTTATTAAGGAAGAAGTCAAGATTATAATATATTCATTCCAGTCCATCAGTTACGGGTTCCCGGGGGATGACCCATTTCGAGCTATGATTCATCTCCACTCCGATCTCTTCATTCTGTTGCTCTCTCCTGGAGGCTGGTGCTCACCTCTCTGCCTCTTTTCCTTCCCTCTCTCCGCAGGACTAGAGTAAAGCTCGAGAGCCTGGAAGACGCATACATCTTGCGAGGTGGTGACGATTCCTTGTCTGACAAGCACGGCTGCCCGGCCTACGTGAGCCCGGAGATCCTGAACACGAACGGCAGCTACTCCGGCAAGGCCGCGGACGTTTGGAGCCTGGGTGTCATGCTCTACACCATGCTGGTCGGACGCTACCCTTTCCATGACATTGAGCCCAGCTCCCTCTTCAGCAAGATCCGGCGGGGCCAGTTCAACATTCCAGAGACTCTGTCCCCCAAGGCGAAATGCCTTATCCGTAGCATCCTGCGGCGGGAGCCCTCCGAGCGGCTGACCTCACAGGAGATTCTGGACCATCCTTGGTTTTCAACAGATTTTAACGTCTCAAATGCGGGATATGGTGCTAAGGAAGTATCTGACCAGCTGGTGCCGGATGTGAACATGGAGGAAGATTTGGACCCTTTTTTTAATTGAGCACACTTAAAGACTCAGTGTTTAGAAGGTACGCGAGTCACATGAAGGATCCCTTCTTGACTGAGTTCTACCACCCACCCACATCGGCCTAGCTTGGTAGTAAACGAGGGACACACTCACGAGCTGCTGGGTCCGAGGAAGGAAGCTCTGCCGTCCGAGAGCTGCCCCACTCCGCCACGTGGAGCGCGGGGGGATAACCGAGGCTGGGGTGGGGTGGGCCGGGGCAGAACTCTGCTAGCGGGGTAGATCGATGGGAGCAAAGGCAGGAGGGAGACTCCCCTCGACGTACCTTGGCTCCAAGGAGATGGCGCACGGTGACTCTCAGTTCCGGGGCAGCTCTCGACCGCTCCCGTTGGTGTTTTGTTTTGCAGATCTCGGTGGGACGGGAACTTGCTTTTCTCCTTTTTTGCCTCAGACACACATCTTGGCATCGCACTGTTAGTATTTAATTCCTCGTCATCTATTCAGGGAGGGGACAATTGGCTGACAATTTTTACTTTTCAAGAATACCGACCAACCTGGCGATAACTAAAACGGGACTCGCTCCAACACAGAACAGAAACTGGTGCAAAAACGGTCTGGCGTGTGAAAAGCGGGTGTTAAAATTGAACACGGGAGGAACTCGGCTCATGGGGGATTGATTTCTCCTGAGGCGACTGGTTCACCTTCACATCAGGAGCAGATGCTCGGGCGCCTCGTGTCCCTCCTGGGGAAGGCTCTCTCCTTCGGCAAACCCTTCTGTTTTGTGTTGAATGAACGGGAAATCGCAGGAAACTCTTTGGACTCTGCAGTTCCAGGAGTGTTACCGCTAGAAGAGCTGATTGTTGTTTTTTAATAGAAAAAGAGAGGGATGTTGAGAAAGGAGGCTGGAGAGGGTATTGAGGAAATAGTTGGGAACATGAGCTTCCCTGTTTTTCTGAGCTTATTATTAGCAAAGGGGCCAGAGAGAATGGGAAGCTGTGAAGTCCCTGTGGGACTGGCCCAGCTTTGCCTCTTCTCCTGGCCCCAGTCTCCTGCTCCGTAAAACAAGAGGGTGGTTGCTAAAGTCCCTTCTGACTCTTACCATCCTGAGTTTCAGGGTCCCTCCCACATCTCCCATTGGACTCTTCTGTGATTCTCAGCATCGGGTTTTGATACGTCGGCATCGCGACTGGTTGACCCCAGGGTAAAAGCCGGGGTGCATCCCTGGCGTCTTGGGGAGAGGAGCCCAGTCCTGGCTGAGCTCGTGGGCTCCCTCACTGGAACAGGGTGTTAATTAGCCCGCGGCTTCTGATTCAGAAGAGCAGCCCGTCATCCTCACGCTCAACAGAGGAAAGATGCACCTTCCTTTTGTATCGTATTGTCCGAATCACTCTATTTATTAAGGAAAAAGTCACAATTGGGATAGATTAATGCCAGTATGTCAATTACGGGTTCACCGGGATGACATGTTACATGCTGTAGCTCCCAATTATCCTTTTTTTCTTTGTTCCTTCCTGCGTTCAGCTACTCGTCCCCGAAACGGCGGTTTCTTTGGCTTCCCCAGGTAGCGAGCTCTCTCTGATTTAGCCTGCCAGCTCCCCGCCTTTCTCTCGCTGTATGATAAGGAACTCCCTCGGCCTCCGTCTTTGTGTTTCCAGTCCGTACCTCATTGTTGGGACTTGACTGCCTGTGTGTGTGCTTTGTGAAATGGTCACATTTTCTGGGTAGGTAACACGTGGACTCTCTAGGATGTAAATGTTACTTGAATTTGTGTTTCGTCAGAGTTTGTGGCATGTACGTGCAGATGCTTGGATGCTGCCGACCTGCCCGGCAGGATATACCGCGGTCACACTCGCGAGACAACGGTTCCCAGGAGACAGAGCTGCCGCCCACCTGCCCTCGGATTCATTTTGGTCACTGAGACTCTCTAAAGGAGGATTGTTTTATTTTATTTTATTTTATTTTATTTTGTACACTCTGAAGATGGTGCTGTGTCAAGAAGGACCTTTTTTTTTCCCCCTGTTTGTTTGTCTGTCTGGTTTCTCCCTCCCCCACCCCCACCCTGCCTCATTTGTTTTTTTTTTAAGTCCCCTGTAGGAAGAAAGATCGATGATGTGCATGGCGGGGCTCTCCACCCTCTGGTGCTTTGTCACGGATTTCGATTTCATGTTTTTGTCCTAATCTCTTCAATAAATAAAATTGTGCATATTTAACTAAAAGCATGGACTGGGCTGACCGACTCCATTCTCTCTGTGTCTGTCTCATGGGCTCACGCGCCTGACCAGCTCCTCGAGAGCTTCGGGGGTGGGTAAAGGCTGGTTTTTCTCGCTCTTCAATGCCTCCCAATACAATGCACTTAAGAAACACTACTTTAAAATGCCAGATTTGGGGCAGCTAGGTGGTGCAGTGGATAGAGCACCAGCCCTGAAATCAGGAGGACCTGAGTTCGAATCTGGTCTCAGACACTTAACACTTCCTGGGCAAATCACTGAACCCAATTGCCTCAGGAAAAAAAAAAAAAGCCAAATTCATAGAATTTCAGAGCTCAAGGGAACCACAAAAGGCATCTAATCAATCCTGATTTAAATGAGCAAGACCTCTCTTTCCTCCCCCACAAATGATCAAGCTGTCTTGGCTTGGAAGCCTCCAGTGATGGGGGAATCTCCCTGCCTCCCAAAGCAGCCCTTGCCACTTCAAAGCCCAACAGCAAGTCTGCATCAGCCCTTTCGCAGCTTCTGCCCATTCCTCCACATCATGCCCTGGAGGCCAAACAGAACAGATGAACTTGGGCCTGTGGAAATAGCAGAATGTTGAGAACTTGCTTTTAGCTCCAAGGCTCAACCCTTCAGTTGATGGCTTTCCCTCCAGCCTTCTCTTCCCTGGCCAGAACACCCCCAGTTCCTTGGATGTAGTATTAAGAGGTATCTATGGAGGAACATATTCTTTCCTGATAATAGCAGTCCACATCACTCTAGTTTAGGACAGTCAGCCCCATGCTTTCCTCACTATAGATCTTGGGGGTAGAGATACAGGGATTATTCCTGTGCCCTGAAAATTAGGAAATCAAGGCTCACAAAGCTCACAAAGGTGACTAGAGATGGTGGAAATGACACAGCTAAGAACTGGTAGACATGGGCCCTGTAGTCCAGGGATTCTTGAACCTGTTCCCCTGGGACCCTGAGAAATTTCACATGAGCCCAGGAACGTCGGCATAGGAAATAAACATTTAAATCAAACATTTACTGATAATAAATCAGAATTTCACTCCCTCCACCTTCAGCTACATAATCCCTTATGGGGTCACAACCCATTCTAGCCCATTTAATCACAGCTCACGTTCTATAAAGACTGGAACCCCAAGCCCACCCAAGGGGGATGAGCAGAATGGGGACTTGAGACCCACATCTTCTAACTTCTAACTGGGTCTTCCTTCAAGCGAAAATAGTCCCTCCTTTAAAGTCTTAGGATTGGCACCAACATCAGTTTACTAGCTTACTATGCAGAAAACCTTCCAATAGAAATCCTGATACAGGGAGCCGCTAGTGACATTGCAGTGGTTCCTTGGAATCATGAGTCTCTCTGAAGGAGGCTGCCCGGAAGAGGTGATGTTTAGGGGGAGCTTTAAAGGATGGGAAGATTTCAACAGATTGAAGGGTAGTACTTGAATGCAAATATGGAGAGAAAAAAGGCAAGGGGGAGAGGTTGGGGGATGCATTCGGAAGATGAGGAGGAAGTCAGAAGGAAGTCCTTGCACTCATTGGAATAGTTCTCCTTGGGAGGGGAACAGTGGGACCAAGTCTCATTGTGAGGGGTGTGTGTGTGTGAGTGTGTGTGTGTGTCTTCCACTTTCCTGTACTATAAGACACCTGGTTCTGTCCTGGGGAGTCAAACAGAACAAGCCCAGTCCCTTCCCCTGCAGCCGTCGGTTATTTATGGCCCCTTGGAATCTTGCCAGTCTGTCAGTCTATCCATTACCATTAAATAAGTGCTTCCTTTGTGCTGGAACTGTGCTAAGTGCAAGACAAGGGCCCAAAGGAAGGGGACAAAATCACCTTTGCTTTCAAGAACCCCCTTTCTAAAGGGAAGAGATTCTGGTAAAGAGCAGGGACTCAGGAGATGCATACAAAGTCATTTGTTTCAGAGCAGAAGCTCTGAAGAGCATTTGGTTCTCCTGGGTAATGTCTCTGAGTCCTTCAAACTAGTCTCAGACTTCATGGATCAGAACTTTCATCTTCTTGCTTGTCCACCTTGGACACCCTTCAACTCCCAAACCAGGGCTTCTAGAACAGAGCACAATCCTCCATCAGGACAGAGGCAAGGAGACCATCACTTTCCTGCATTTGGAAGTTGAACCTCCCTTCTGCCCAAGTTCTTGTCAATTCCCTTGGCGGCTGCCTGATGGTCTGGGCTCTACATGGGTGGGGATGGGAGCCTGGCTCTTTGCGTTGAAGCAATAAAGAGAATAATAAGTTCATTGACCAGCAAAGAGGCAGCACTGGGTGCGAGTTAAAGGGCCATGCTCTGAAGGATTTTCCGCCAGAAATTATCTGAAGCTTTTGTTTTGTCAAGGGGGAGAGGGAGAGCAGCATGGGATGGTACAAAAGAACACTGGGATCCATGCAGATCGCAGCTCTGCCATGTGCCTTTTGTGTGATCTTGGCCAATTGTTCTACACTGTGAGGCTAGAAGGCTTGACCCAAGCTGACTTACCTCTCAGCCCCTTTCAGCTCTCATTGTGTGCTCCTGTGATCCCATAAGCTCCAGGGAGCATGCAAACAGCAGGGATCTGTCAGGCTCAAGGTGGAATCTGCCCCTTCCAGGACTCTTTTCTGAGGGCCCGAGCTCAGCCTGAGCCAGGCAGCCAGACTCCCTCTTCCTGACAGCTGGGATCACTCAGAGGGAGAGCAAATTTCAAACAACCGGACTCACCGATGCTCCGTTTCAGGAATAAGTGGGAGGCAGGGAGTGCAGCAAGAATTCTCTCTCTCCTTGTTTTGAACCCAGCTGATTTATGAGAGATGAAGGGAGCAAGTGGGGGCCATCTCCAGGCCAGTTTTCCTTCCGGGGCCCCAAATGGCATCTCCTTGGCTTTTGAAAAGCCAGCCCAGAGCTTGATCCTTGGGGGAGCCCGGCCTCACAGAACCGGTTCCACGTCTCACTCAGCCTTGGGGAGCAATGCGAGTGGATGAGGGTGGATGGGAAATGCCCAGCCTTTGGATTCCCCAGGGAAAGCTTTCAGTGGAGACATGAGGTGAGAGACCCAGGAGCTGGCTCTTGGTGGAAACAGGGAGCCTGGAACCCGAGTCCCAGAGGAGACGGCTCAGGCTGGGGTCAGGAGCCCCTCAGCCCCCACCGCCACCAAGGAAGAGACTTATTAGCTAGTCTGAGCTCTAAGGCTGGACTCTCAGCCCACCCTGGCGCTGTGCTCCAGCTGCCATAGCTCAGAAGGCGATGGAGGAGTTCTGCTCCCGAGTCAGAAAGAAGTCCCTGGATTTCTCTGGGCTGGTCTCCCCATCCGTGCAGGAAGGCTGCTGAACAAAAAGACCTCCAAGGTTCTTTCCAGCTGAAAAATTATTCCTTCCCTCCCTTCCTTCCTTTCTTTCCCTCCTTTCTGCCCCTCCTTTCCTTTTTTGTTCCTTTCCTCCTTCCCTCCCTCTCTGCTTTTCTCTCTTCCTTTTTCCCTTCTTTCTTCCCTTTCTTTCTTCCTTCTCTCTTCCCTTTCTTTCTCCCCTACTTCTCCCATTTTTCCTCCCTCTCTCCCTCTTCCCCTTTGATAAATCTCTGTGTGGACTTCAAAGCCCTTGAAGAGAAGCTCTCGTTGATCCTAGAGGCTCCAGAGCAAGTGTGGGTTGGAGAACTGGGGAGCCCTAAGCTTTCACTGGTGTAGAGGATTCCCATTGTGAAGACTCTTCTCACTGATGCAACTTGGCATCTTTCCTAGAACTGAGATTTGGGAGAGTTTGCCAGCTGCAAGGAGAAGTCAAATGGCACCCAGTCGTGCGGTTGTTTGTATGAGCTGAGATCCTCCTGACTCCAAGGTGAACCCAATTCTCTATACCACACTGCATTTATAAAAGCTATTGGCCAGATTTAGTCACAGTTACTAACTGGGTAATTTGGTTAAGCCAGTTTCCCTCTGTCTGCCTCAGTCTCCTCATCTGCAAAATGGGGAACAAAATAATACCCACCTCCTTATCCAGGATCATTGTGGAGATCCAATGAAAGATTTGCAAAACCCTGAGCATAGTGCCTGACATGCAGTGGCAACAACAGCTTCTTTTCTTTCCCTCCCCACCCCCTGCCATGATCCCAAGGATCAAAGAGAAACTCCTAGGTTTGTGTTTAGTGTATTCCCAACTTCAGTCTTTCCTTTCTTGCTGACTCTCTTACACATTACTCTCCGTATACAAACACACTCACACACACATATATACACATACACTTTCAAGATACCACATATGCTCACACTCACACATACCACATACACACACACTATATATATGTACACACATATCACATATACACACATCACATACACACATATCACACTCACCACTTACCATATATACACATTCACACATACCAAACACACACACACACACACACACACACACACACACACTTTGTAACACAGACATACTAGGCTGTTTGCTGCTCCTTACAAACATCGCCTCATCTCCTGTCTTTATGTTCCAGTACTGGAACACCCTCCCTCCTAGAATCTATGGCTGCCATCGATGCTTGGCTCAACCCCCACCTTCCACCCGTGGCCTTCTTCTCTCCTCCCAGGTTCTGGGACCTTCCACCTTAGGTTCTCTTCTGCTCATGTTGGAAGGTGGCCCAGTCGTAGATCCCTTTTTCTGTGTGTTTTGGGCCCTCGGCTCCAAAGCAGCTCCTTGAAAGGAGGTCAGGTTTAATTTTTTGTGTTTAAATGTCCAGCCTCCATTTATTGTGATAAACACAATAAATACTTGCTGATGGACTGATCACAAAAGGAGCTTTCATGGCCATATGGAAAGAAGGAGAGATGATGATGAACTGACCAAGGCCTTCACTGACCAAACCAAACCAAACCAAACAAATAAAAGGCTCTAGACCCTGGATCTGGTGGGAGGGGATTCTGGGGAAGATGAATGAGGAGCTGTGGATGAAAAGTGCCTCTAGTGAGAAGTCATAGGCCCCCATCATAGTCACAGAAAGAACAGCTACTTTATTCATTAAGAATTGAGAAACTTCAGCCTGTCCCCTTCAGGCCACAGACTCCTCCTGAGATCCATTTGGATTCCAGCTCTGTTGGCCCTTACAGTGGCTCTCTCCTGTGGTCTGATGGCCTTCACAGTCATGATGAGCATGGCTCTCTACCTTGTAACAATCATGGGCTCTTCTGTGGGGCTCAAGAGGTTACAAAAGCTTTCCTTGCATCTTGAGAAAGGAAACATGAGTCTTACTAGCGCCATTTTTCAGACACTGACTAGCTGGATGAGTCTGGGTAAGTCACTTAAAATCTCTTAGCCTCACTTTTCCCATCAATAAAATGGGGGTCATGGCAATAGCACTTAACTTCAAAGGATTGTTGTGAGGATCATTTTTTTGGCAAAATTTGAGGTGCCATGTAATGTGAACCACAGTTATTATATATTGTGCTGTAGTGTATTATTTACATAATAAATCTCCTATATTACATATGCTATGTCATGTTAGATATTGTGTCACATCAACCATATTATATTGTATTACATCATTATGACATGATATAGCACACATATTATGTCCCACCATGTCATTTATCATATTACGCCTTATATAAACCCAGGGGCTGAACTGAGAGGATACTATTGTTCTCATCCCCCTTTGTGGGTGTCCTGAGGAACACTCAGCTGGCCTGTTGGCCATGTAGAACTTTCTCCTCCAGCTGGAAGGAGCACAGTATTCAAGACTGGAGAGGATGTTCTCTGTCTCACAGTGAAAGATAATGTTGTCATGAAAAGAGCGCTGACCTGGGAGGTCTTGTTTGAAGTCCATCTCTGCCCCAAGCCAGGTCTAGGTAGTTCTAGGCAAATCACTTCTCTTGGGGTCATTTACTAAATAGATCCTCCCAGATCTCAGTTCTTTGTTCTAAGGCCCCTCCCCGTCTGACATTCTATACTCTATGTTGTAAGGCCCCTTCTCGGACTGAAATTCTGTGTTCTATGTTCTGAGGCCCTTCCCAAATCTGACAATTTGTGTTCTGGCCAACTTGGATATTCTGTGTTTTGTTTTTGAAGGTCCCTTGATGCTCCACTGCACTCTATTCTATATTCTAAGATTGCCCCCCACCACCACCAGGTCTGACATCCTGTTCTGGGTTCTAAGTTCCCTCCCAGGCTTGCCATTCAATGTTCTAGGTTCTAAGCCCCCTCCCAGAGCTGACATTCTATTCTGAGGTCTAAGATCCCCCAGATCTGACATTCCATTTTATGTTCTCAGTTCCCTCCCAGGCTTGCCATTCAATGTTCTAGGCTCTAAGGTTCCCCCAGAATTGATACTCTGTTCTACGTTCTAAGTTCCCTCCTAGGCTTGCCATTCAGTGTTGTAAGTACTAAAACCCTCCAAGTCTGACATTCGGTTCTAGGTTGTAAGTTCCCTCCCAGGCTGGCCATTTAGTGTCCTAGATTCTAGCACCCTCCCAGGTCTGACATTCAGTGTTCTAGGTTACAAGGCTCCTCTCAGCTCCAACAATTGATGATCCCATTGGTGCCCTTGCACTCTGGGTTGCTTTGCTTTTGGCTCCCACTTGAATTTATTGGGCGGTCGTCTTCCAGACCTCAGCAGTCTCTGTTTTGAGCTGGGCACAGGACAGCCATTGCCTTTTGTCCCTCTCAGGCCAGTACGGTGAGGGCTTTAAATGCTATTTTACGTCATTCAGGCCTTTGTGCCTAAGAACTCTGGCCAGCTCTTCTGTGACTGGTGAGAGTGATGGGGGAGGCCATTAGCGCCTTCTGCCTTTTCACTTTGCTTTGTCACAAAGTCTTTTGTTCCTAGGAGGACTGAGGAACATGAGGGCTGGGGGGAGCCTGGAGGCTGCCGTGGAGAGAGCACAGAGGCTTGGCCGGAGTCATGATTTTATTACTCCCTATTAAACCTCTGGCCAGCTCCTCATTTCAGGACCCATAGACCCCAGTGATAAAGCCGCATCTACACCATCCAGCAGCTCCATCCCACTCCCAGCAGGGCACTGAACTAGGGCTTCCTGGCTTCCTCATCTCTTACATGAGAATCAGGGGCAGGAGCTCTCAATCCAATGTGTTCTCCCCCTGCTGCTCCTCAGGCCCAACTCAGTGACCCACCAAGCTGGTCCCAGACACCCTTGCCAGTGAGCTAACTCAGGGGGCCCTCTGCCTCCACGTAGTGAACAGGATACAAGGACACTCTTCCCTGAATGGTTCCCCCATTGAGGTTGTATTCACATGGAAGGTCTGAGCCTGAAGCCATGATCACATTGGTAACACAGAACTTGCTTCTCTAGGTGAGCTGAGGAATCTCCCTCTCCTCATACAGAAGGGAATCCTTTCTGATAGTCTGAGCCTGAAGCCATGATCACATTGGTAACACAGAACTTGCTTCTCTAGGTGAGCTGAGGAATCTCCCTCTCCTCATACAGAAGGGAATCCTTTCTGATAGTCTGAGATGTCTGCCAGAGCCTTGAGTGCTCATAAAGCCTATCAGGGTGAGATTTGAACCCAGGTCCTTCCACATCTGAGGTTTTCTCTGCTCCATTTCTACTGATGTCTCTCCTTACTTCCCAGGGACTCTGGATCAAAATAGCAAATCCTGGGGTTTCTTCATCCCTCCCAGTTGCTAGTATTCTCCAGGCTCTCTCCCCCACCCTAGGGTGGAAGAGATACATTTTATTTACTTTGTATAGATTTACTTTATCTCTAAACTCCTTGAGGGCTGGGACTAATTTATATTTGTTATTGTATCCTTGGTGCCTAAAAAAAGTATCTGCTAAAAAGCAGGTGCCTAAGAAGGACTCTCCAATTAACTAAATGATTGAGGGAAGAATTTCTGAGAGGTAAGATGGTGACAAAAGACAGGATAACTATGTAACAGTCTAGGAGACAGGAGACCTGCATGGACCATTTTCTCCAACTGTGGGATCTTAACTGTGGCACTAGACCTCAGTTTCCTCCCATTAGGTGGGGCTGTTAGAACTCCCACTATCTTTTTCTCAGAATCATTGAAAGAAGAGTACTTTATAGACCATAAGGCATCTTGGAGGTGTGACCAGTAGGCCATAGAGGAAAAATGTTGAGTTTAGAATTAGCAGGATGGGCCTTCAAATCCTGCCTCTGATACAGGGCAAGTCACTAAACTGCTCTCAGATTCAGTCCCCTCCCTTTCCATGGAGATAATAGATCTTCCAGGCTTGTTTAGAAAAGCATATAAGATAATTGTGTAAAATGCCTTGGCTATTTTAAATTACTATATGGATGAATGTGAAATATTTGTTTTTAACAGCTGCCCAATGACAGAACAAACTGTTTCAAAGGTAGTGAGTCCCTCATCACTGTAGATATGCAAGCAGAATCTTGGCAGAGCAGTTGGTAACTCTCTGGACTGGGGGGAAAGGGACTAGTCTGTGAAGCTTTGGTCAGGGGAGGCTCCTCCTCCTCGTTTAGAAGTTGTGAGATGCTCCCTCTGGATTTTGTGTGGGGAGGTCAGTCATTGGTGCAGACTGTCCCTAGCTCTTTAACTTTCCAAAGGGAATCAGCTGGAAAGGGGAGGAACAGGAGAGAGGAGGCCGTGTCCTAAGGCTGCAGCCAGGTGGAAGACGAAGCTTCCCAGAGGTCCCTGGCTGCCATCCTTACCTGTGGGAAACCTGTTCCAGTCTAAAAGCCTCATCTTAACCGGTCGCCTCCATGCCCTGGTGAGGGAGGCAGAGAGTGTCAGGCAGGCAGGAGGCAGTCCGGGAACATTTAATCTTCTCCTGTTTATCAGGCAGAGGCTGAGTTGGGGGAAGGGACTCAAAGAGGAGAAAAAAATAAAAGGAACAGTCCCTGTTATCCCCATTTAAGGGTAAGAAAAGGTCAAGGGAAGACTCTTGGTATCACAGCAAACCAGGAAGCAGTTTGGGTTTAGGCTGGCAGTTTGTCTCCCTCCAGGACTTTGTCAGCCCTTTGGTGACCTGGCCCATCCATGAGCATCGAGGCTTCCCCAGAAACTGTCCCCTGCGGAGTTACGGGATAATTAGCTGTCCCAATATCTTTCTTCCACCAAAGTCTGAGAATTGGCCCTCAGTGTGGTGTCTGTGCACTCTGCTTTGTAACTCTGTGTGTATCTGAGTGTGTTTATATTTCTCTGTGCATGTGTGTGTTTGAGTGTGTGTATATTTGAGTATATATGTGTGTATTTGAATGTGTGTGTATTTGAGTATGTGTGTGTTTGAGTATGTATATGTGCATGTCTGAGTGTGTGTGTTTGAGTGTGTGTATGTTTGTCTGAGTTTCTGTATGTCTGAGTGTGTTTGAGTGCGTATATGTGCATGTCTGAGTGTGTGTGTGTGTGTGTGTGTGTGTGTGTGTGTGTGTGCCTGCCTGAGTGGTTGCTAGAGAGACCCAGCTTCTTCTTCTCCCAGAGGGGAGAGGTCCAAAGGCCATCTTCAGGTCTCTGCCTGTGTCTGTGGGTGCCAGGACAGAAGTGGGCTGTAGTACCAGGGGTCTCTTGATTTCCCACTGAATGGAACCTTACATGCAGTCCGGTCCAACCCTCTCTTTTTTGACAGAGAAGGAACCTGAGGGTCACAGTGGTTAAGGAGCTCTCCCCAGTTTACACAGGTAGCACGCTGGCACAGCAGGTATCTGGCCCCGGTCACCACATTTCTGAGTCGGCCCGATTCCCTCCCCTGAGAGCAGATCCTGTCTCTCTTCCCTGGGTCTTGTTATGAGAACAGGCTCCAAGCCAGTCTGGGAATCTCCTGTCAGCTGGCACGGTTCTTGGACCTTCCCTCAGTCAATTCAATCAACATTTATTAAGTGCCTACTGTGTGCCAGGCAGGTACTGTGAAGTCAAAGACAGATAGGAAATAGCTGCTGCCCTCGAGCCACTCCTGTTCTATCGGAGAACTCAGAGAGTCGACCCCTGCCTGGCCACATGCTGGGCTTTGCCAGTACCATTCTGGCCATGAGAAGGCACATGGCAGCACAGGGCCGGCCTCCCAACTTGGGACCGAACTCATGCAGGATGAAGATTCGGCCCTAGGGAAGAGGAGGGTCTGAACTCGTGTCTGCCCATATGTGAGCAAAGCCACTGGGGCAGGGGCATATTTAACTGTAGAAGGTGATCACTGGGCCCAGAGAGACAAAGTGATTTATGGTGGGGTCTTGTGAATGAAGCTGGTTGGGGGGAGGGCAGCTGGGAAGAGCCTGCCCGGGAGACCCTGACAGCAGAGGCTTCCTCCAAAGGGGCCGTGTTCCCCCGGCACAGGAAGGCTAAAGTGAGCCCCACTCAGACTCCAGTTTGCTGCCCTTTCCAGAGATAATCAGAGTAATTGCATCTCCCATCAAGGTCTGTTCCTATGCAACACTGACTCAATTAGAAGTAGAATACTGTGTGGGAGTCCAAAGTTGGGGCTCTGGCTTGGGGATGGCAAAGAGGGCATTTCTCTCCCACTTGGGATCAGTTGGGTTAGAAGATATGGCCCGGGGTGGGGTGGGGGTGGGGGTCCTTTTTAACATTGATATGCTGCAAACAAGATTCTGGGAATATGTGGCCTGACGTTACTGCTAATAAGCAGTGGAATCTTACTCTCTGGCTCCCCATTTTCTCATCTAGATTTCTATTCTGTGACTTATGGCATTAACTCAAAATCATTCATTGACTTTAGGAACAGTCTGGGTCAGGGGTTCTGTACTGGAGCCCATGAGTTCGTATGTTTATTTGCATCTATGTTTCAACATGTACTTTAATAAAAAAAATTCTTTGTAGTTCTATGTATTCTTTTTTTAATTAATTTAAAAAATATGATTCTGAGGGGAAAATTAATTCTGAAGAGTCTGTAGGTTTTACAAGAGGGCAAAGAGGAACCAGGCTGGACAAAGAGGGTTAAGAAACCTTGATCCAGGTTTTTAAACTAGAGAATGTGTGATACTGAGAAGGAGAATTGGATTCAGAACGTTGTGCTCTTTCATCCCAAACCTCCCTCTATCACTAATGGCCAACGTGACCAACAATCATGGGTTTGTAACTTTAAGACGAGAAGGAATCTTGGAGTTGGGACAGTCCGACTTCCTCCTTCTGCTTTTCTCTCTCTAAAATGATCTGCTTGGCCCCGATAACTTCCTTGGCATTATGTGGGGAAGGAGGGATCCAAGGGAAAGATTCTGCCAGCCGCACATTTATGATCCATGTCCAACAATCTCCTATTGACCTGAAAATGTCTGTCTTCCTCTACGTGATGGGGAGTTGGAAGAGGGATCTTTTGTCAGCTCTGGGTCGGTCTGCATGACCTTTAAGGTCCCGTCCATCTCTGCAGTCCTGGGACTCCCATCTACACTGGTAGGCAGGATCGGTGGGAATCTTCAGGATGCTTAGGCAGCCAAGAAAGATCAGTGTCATCTCGGGCTTCTTACAAATGGACTCATTTCCAGGAGTTGGGGGGACAGGTGATCTACCGATGGCTTCTGTCCTCCTCAGACACCTATCAGAGTGTTACATTTAGCTCTCTCTGTGTGTATACACAAATATGAACATACATGTACAGTGTACATATATTTACACACATATGCATGTGTATGTATATACATATATTTGTGTATGTATAAATAAGTGTATATGTATATATGTGTAAATCATCCATCTATATGTATGTATCTCTATATATCTAATACATATATCTATATTCATGCATATATATCTATCTATACATATATAATATACATAAACACACACACACACACACATATATATATATTTTTTTTTTCCATATCTATCTATATGCAATCTATCTATCTACCTATCTGCCTAGTTAGCTATCTAACTGAAGGAAGACTCAATGTGCACCTAAACATCTGCCAAAAGCTTTGTGGGGGATCTAGGGGCTGATTTCTGAAGTCAGTCACCCAGTTCTCTTAAGTAACTGGAGGATTTATAAGATAAAGTTAGATAACTGGATATTCTTGAATTAGGATCACATCTATCTTTCTAAGGGATTTCAAAGATCACAGACTTGTTCTCTCGTTTTGCAATCAAATGAATTGAGGTTCACAATGGTCAAGTGATTTGGCCAGTAACGCGTAGGTGACATGGGTGAGATTTGACCCTGTGTCCTCTGACTACAAATCCATCGCCCTTTCACACTTCACTTCTTGAACTCTCAGTTTCCTCATCTGTAAAATCAAGAACCTAGCTGGTTTTGTCAAGATCCTAGATGGAGTGCTGCCATTTTTAGTATGCTCATCGTAATCATCACATGGCAGTGACTAATATGGTGGAACAAGTCTTGTATTTGGAATCAGAAGATCTGACCTTGACATTTATTTCTTCTATGACTTTAGGCAAATTGCCTAAACCCTCTCTAAACTATAATTCCCTCATCTGTGGATGTGATGCTTCTACATAGCACGGGATTAATTGATTGACAATTGACTGCTTTGTTTTTTGATTTGCAAAATGGAGTTAAGAAGCCTTATCTTGGGTTGCTGTAGGGATCACATGACAAAATTAAAATGAAGGTAAACTCTTAACCTTGGGTATATGAGTTGTTATTCATCATCTATTTATTTTTCCTGAGGCAACTGGGGTTAAGTGACACAGCTAATTAGTGTTAAGTGCCTGAGACCAGATTTGAACTCGAGGGCTGGTGTTAGCCACTGCACCACCTAGCTATTCCTTTATTATCTATTCTTTATGTTGTTCTTCCAAACATGATGTGAGTCAGATCCAATATTGTTAAGGCCAATTCTCTGAGAGCCTCCACAGCTGTGAACATCTGAAGGCATTGGAGGGCAGCCTTTACTGACACAGGTGTTGCTTGTGGACTGGGAATCCTCCTCCTCCTCCTCCTCCTCCTCCTCCTCCTCCTCCTCTTTCTCCTCCTCCTCTTTCCCCCCCCACCCCCCCACAAAAAAAGAAGAAAAGGTCTACCAGAGGTAAGGCAAAGTTACATATTGTATTCCCAACATAGTATACTTTGGAAATGATGGACTCTTAGCTTGTTTTTTCCATCTCTGTGCAAATGGTTGGACAACTGACTCATCTCATTCAATTTGGGGGTTCTGTGGTCCATGGCATCCGGTCTGAAGGGTAGACAGTCTGTCCATTATTTACCTTTACTATCAGTCAGTCAACCAACAAGCATTCATTTAGCACCTAATGCCTGCCAGGCATATCAGTGCTTCAAACAGAAAGTTACATTCAGGATACAACCCCCACTGCCAAGTTCCAGTTGGGGTTTTTATTTGTCATGTTGTTTAAAGGACCAAGAACCACAGGATCTTTAAATTTAGATTGGAGAAAGAGTCTTTTCCCCCTTTGAATTCTGGGTAATGAAGCAGGGATGTGGCCCCTTGGGGTATAGGATTATGACACAACGTTCCCCCTGGAAAACCCTGTCCTGGGGAGCATATCTGCCCTGATCTCATGGACTCACCAATAAATGAAACTCATGGAGGCAGCTTTGTAACTTCTTGTCTGTTCTCTGTTTTTGCTGTTTTCCTGCTGGAGGTAGTAACCTAGGTAATTCAATTCGAGCCAATTCAATAAGCCTTCATTAATATCCTATTCTGGCTGAGTTGTATGGCTGTGAGTCATGGAATACCACAGTCTCTGAGGAGGGTCACCCAAAGGGCAATGGAGAGGCCCATGGTGGGTGTGAGCAGGCTATAACTCAAGACTAGCAAAGAACTTCATAAAAGGGGGCATAATGGATGTCATCAGACAGATGAATGACTGGAAAAGAAAATGGCCAAACCTGTGGTGAGAACAAGGGATATATCAACAGGGCAGGAAGAAGACGTCAAGCCATTGGGTTGATCCTGTAAAGATTATGGGCGTAGACAAGTGGTATGCAGGAGGTTCCAATCTGCAGTGTTGGAAGGAAGAGCCACACAGGTGAAATCACAGATCAGTTGATTGAAGTGTCCAGGTGCCGGCCTAGTCTGCCAAGGCCCTGCCTGAGAACAATGAAGTCTGACAATTCTTCAATGAATCCATGACCCCATTGATGTGAATGGGCCTTCCAGTGATTCAGCTCATAAAGTTTTCATGCCTCCTTATCCGTGGGAGCCTCGCCCAGGTACTTCCTAGATCCTTCACCCAGAAGGCTATTCAGCATACTGTGGGCTGTTGTGACAGCATGGATTTAGGGCAAGAAAGCACTTCACTGAGTCCAAAGTCCTTATTTTACAGATGGGGAAAAGGAGGCACAAAGAGGTTAAGTATGACTTGTCTGGGGTAGGATTTGAACTTGATACTTCTTGACTCTATGATGAGCTTTCTACTGACTGGGCTAGCTGGTTGTCTTCCTCTAGGTCTCCCAATATTATATTGGTGACAAGGCAGCTCACTACATTGTATGTGATAATTACCATCCTTCATTCCTCTCTGATGATGATGATGATTGAGCAAGCTGCCCATTTCCATCTTATATGTTCATCCAGAAAGGTCCCGAAATATATGTAGATCATTCTCATAAAAGTTCTGTAGAGGTTGAAATGGGACAACTGGATGGTCCAGTGGATAGCGTGATAGAATGGAGTCAGGAAGACTCATCTTCACAGTGATGCTGAAGTTTAAATACTTTGGCCACATAATGAGAAGACAGGACTCATTGGAATAGACTTTGAGGTTGGGAGTTATTGAAAGCAAGGGATGGCAGAGAAAGAGATAATATTACAGAAGCAAAGAACATGAACTTGTATAGATTCTGAGAGATGAGAGAGAATAAGAGGCTGATGTTTCGATTCATGACTAGATGAAGAGGTTGAAAAGTAGAGATTATAGTTTGATAATTATCAGTGTCCTCCTATCGTGGTTTAAGGGTAGCACTACCATGAGTGATTAAAAAAAATAATAATACTTCATGTCTTTTACCTCAAATACATTGAGAATACATTGAGAATAGATCTTACAATGATCTTTTGCCACTGAAATACATGGATGTCTCCATATACTCATTCTAGTCCTATGTCACCTACATTTTTGTTTTCTTATGTGTCATTTCTACTTCATCACATAGCACTGGAAGAACTTCAAAATTAGAATCAAAATGTGGGAGCTTGACAATGATGGAAGGAACACACTGACGGGATCATGGATCAATTGACCGATTCAATTATGATACAATTTAAAAAGTCACTTGTTTGCTCGAGAAATATTGGCCAACATTTGCTATAAAAATGATTGCTGAACTCTTTCCAATTCATCTGTCAATTTCTTGAGATCATTTTGTTTAATGAGAGCTCATGCAATGACTTCTACATAATTTTTCTATCTATTGCAGTGTGAAGTTTTTTTGTTGTTGTTGTTGTTGTTTTGTTTTGTTTTTTGTTTGTTCGTTTTTTTGGTTTCCACCAGTCCTCAACTATCCTCCCTATGATTTTATTTTTTATACTTTAAACCTTGCTGTCCATGGCTTTGCTTATCTGCTCATATCTCTGTGCCCAGCCTGAAACTCTAGTGTGTTTTGCTGAGGTGGTTTTGAGGTGCTTTTGGCTGCTTCTGTTTAGTTACTACTTTGCAGTGTTTAAATTCCTGATTAACTGGGAGTTTGTAGTTCAGGAAATATAGATTTGGAAAAGCTGCAAATTTTCTGCTTTCTTGTAACCTATTAACTAATAGAGAACATCATGTACATAAATAACCACCATGAGGTGAGGCATAAAAAAGGAAAAGGAGAGACCCAGACAAAGTACTTTAAGAAAATGTGAAGATGAGAAAAAGATTTTGCTGGTCACCTGGGTCATTGTTGTCCTTCCTTCTCAGAGGATCAATGTGACCTCACTATGTTAGAGTCTAGTTAATGTGTCTGTGGTCTGACTGATTGACTGATCAGACAGCTTGAAATGCTCTGCCAGATCAGACACAACGAGTTCCTATGAACATTTGGGGTGCTTCTCTAACTTTGTACCTCTTGCATTTCTTCAGAGCTAATCCAATTCTGCTTTGCTCATAGAGCACAGCCCTTTCTCTGATAAGGGTACACCGTGATGGGTGGTTCTATGCCAATGTGTTCCATGTGAAACAATCAATCCTAAAATCCTTAAGAGTATCCTTGTATTGTTTTTTTCTAACCACTTGTCCTGTGCGAGTTCTTCATAAAATGGTCTTTTTTGACAAACATGCATTTGGCATTCAAATAATGTGGCTATCCCAAAGGAGTTGTGTCCTCTGCAATAGAGTTTGAATGTTTTTTTGTTTATTCGTTTGTTTGTTTGTTTTTTGCTGAGACAATTGGGATTAAGTGACTTGCCCAGAGTCACACAACTAAAAAGCATTAAGTGTTTGAGGGTAAATTTGAATTTAGGAATTTGAATGTTGGACAATTTAGTTCAGGAAATGACCTCAATTTCTGATATCTTATTCTTTAGAATCTTTCTGGGACAATTCAAATAGAAATGATTGTTTCCTGGCTGGGTGCTGATATGCCATCCAGGTTTCACAGACATACAACAATACCAGAGTTAAGAAGATCTGCACTTAAATCCCAAGCTATGAGGCTCCAAGCAAGTCCCTGACTCACTGAGCCTCATCTCAATCATGTACAAAATGGAGAAAGTTAAAGAACCTATCTCACAGGGTTGTCATGGTTGTCATGAGGATTAAGTAAAATAAGACATGGAGAAGTGATTCATAAACCAAATTCAACACTTTATTATTATTAATAACAATAATATTCTTTGTATCTTTGCTTTGTTTTCATTAAAACTATTTTTCCTTAAATTAAATTTCCTCAGAGAATTTTACAGAGACTATAAACATTTGTAAAAAAAAGCAGTATTATTATCATCATTATTATTTTTATATCATCATAATTATTATTGTTGTGTTTTTTGCTGTTGCATAGTTTATTGATCAGTATCTCTCTCTTTCTCTCTTTCTCTCTCTCTCTCTCTCTCTCACACACACACTCGCGCGCATACACACACACACACACACACACCCAAACTTATACATGTGGGACAAACTCTATAGTTTGGTAATGAATTCAGCTCAAAATGGAATATGGAGAAGAGAACGGGCTAGATTGACTTTGAGAACTATATAGAACTTTTAGTTAATCTAACCTACTTGTTGGGCTAAATAGCCAACTTCATTATGTATCCCTATGAGTAATATTGTGTGGCTTGTGATATGCTATATAATAAGAATTGAGAGTTATTGATATGGCAATGGAGAGATATATAATGGAGTACCACATATAACTCAAAATGCTTCAATTGGCTTGGGATCTCGTTGCTTTGGTAGTTTCCTTCAATGTGGATCTGGCTCCTCTACCAATGTCTATTTCATTGGATGATTTCAATGACCCAATAAGGCTCATTGGATGAGAATCTTATACAGATCATTGTGAAACTGAAGTTCATTGACAGTCTTAAAGTTCTGTAATTAGTAATGCCTTCTGTTAACTTCTTTATGCCTGTACCCATCACTGCAGGAGGGGAAGGGAGCCACTCAGGACTGAAGAACATTTACAATTTTTCTTTTTGCAGGATGTCATCATCACCAATTCTCCTTCTCTAAGTGGCCAGCTTCTTACTCATTAACTTGCTTGAACTTAGAGAGGTTGGTCCTCAAAAAACAGACAATCTATTACTAAGGCAATACTCACAGCTGGAAAAATTTGTCATAGTGAGAGCATAGCTTCTAGAGTGATTTATAGGTCACTTCTGTACAATGATGATGTAACAGTTGGACTTTTTTGGGGGAATAACATTCCTGAGGAAGATTTGCACACAATTATTCACTGGTGAAGACACTGAAGATGTCTTCAAAGAGATGAGTGTTCAAGAAAAGAAAGTAGGTCTGTCATATGTGTGCAGGAGACTCAGTGAAAAATCTGGGTACTCTGGAGATATTTGTGTGATAACAAACCATTTAGGGAATAGCTTCCAGAACATTGGGTATTCTTGTCTATGGGAAAATATGGACAAGAGAGGCACAAAATATAATTAATTGGCTTGATGGGATTATGTGTCTATCGCCAAAGCAACATGGATCTATGGAAAACCAAGATATTCTTCCAAAATGATGTGACTTCTTCAGTGTGGGTGCTTCCTACGACGAGACTAAGCTCCAACTTCTCCATTTCCTAAATAAGATAGCTTTCTGTGGTTAATGTAATGTCTTACCCAACTAAAAACTTTCTAGGGCAAATCTCTGGTCCTCAAATGATAAGCATATTCATCTTGGAAGGAATGAATAAAAGCATTTGTCAAGTCAAGCACTGTACTAGGTGCTGAGGGGGACACATGAAGAAGCAAATGTAGTCCTTGTCCCCAAGAGAATTTCATTCTTAGTTAAGAGACAATATATCTTGGGAACTTGTAGCCAAGTGGGTTTGAAAGTTATTGGGGTGTTGAGTGGATCCAAAGGAAAGTAAAATGTCACATCCTTTCTTAGTAGCAATGGCAGTATTTAATGATGGTTCTAGGGCTGGAAAGGTGAAAGGGGTGGTATAAATATCTCTACTACTAGCTGAGGTCCCTCTGTGTTCCTATCCTTTTAAAAAAAATCCTTATTAAATTCGACCATTCCTCAATGGATTGGAAGTTCCTTGGCGACAGAATTATTATTATTATTATTATTATTATTATTTGGTCAACAGTGCATAGCATTATCTAAACACAATGTTTGTTGACTGACTGTTTTCACTTTTTATCTCCATTTCCAGGACAATGTCCTGAATATAATATCCAGTCAATAAGTCCTTCTTACTTCAGATTGATTATATTGGATCAGATGCTCTGTGGATGATATGCAGAAAATGCCCTATTTCTTTTAGGTTTTTAATGTTTCACACCCTCTTCCCTGTCTATTTCCCTTGTTCTCACCCCACTCAGCTCCTTCCTTGATTGTATATGCTTTTTGCAACCTGCTGCCATTGTTTCGGCTTCTGCCCTTTGATGCTCACAAAACAAATCCCATCTGTCTTCCACATGAAAGCCCTTCAAATACTTGGACATAATTCTCATCATTGGGCATGTTGCTGTCCTCCCTCCTTTCTATGGGTCCCTCTATCCATTACTCTTTGGAGCACCTCCTGAACTTGAGATCGCAGAACCAGGGTTCAAAGCCTAACTCTGCTACTTACTGGCTGGGTAAATTTCTTTACTTTCCTAAATTTTATTATTCTAATTTCTAAAATGAGGTGCTTTTATGTTTTTGACTAGATGATACCTGAAATCTTTTCAAATCCTATAATCCCATGATTCTCCTGAGGTCACAGTTCATGATTTAGAGACATTGAATTAAGACTAAGTTGAAATGATTTTTTGGGAGGGAGGGTAAAAAGAAATATTAAGAAAATGGAAAATGTTGCTCATTTTGCACATTCATTTTTTTTTTTTTTTTTTGGTGTTTGTTTCAGGCTCTATTTACAATGGAGAGTTGCTGAAAGTACTATCACCAGTGAAGATCTAGAATGGATTTGAAAAATAAGAAATAGAAATCTGTCCTAACTAGTCCTTTATATTGCTTGAGCCCCTTCTCTCCAGAACAATAGGAAGCAGGCAACTGCTAAAATTGGGAATCAGCCATGGAAGGGTTAAAAAGAAAAGTCCATTTGCTCCCTCGAGCACTAATTCATCATTATAACCTGTGGCCATGGGAATTCCCCAGGAGGATGATTTAGGGTGAGTTTTTATGGGAGCAATAGTTCTTTGGTCTGGGTTTATGATGCTGCTGCCATAAATCTGAAATCCATAAAAATGCCCTTGCTAATAGCCGGGGCTTGTGAAGATACTGGCAGCATGGGACTCTTCTTCTTCTCAGGCAAATCTAGGGATCATTGGATTTAGAGCTGGGGTGAACCCTTCGGCATCATCTACCCTGACTTGCTGAGTTTATAGGATCCAAAAAAAAAAAATCAACAAAGCTTTAAGCATCAAGTAGGAGGCAAGCCCTGAACTGGAGAGTTGAATGTAGATAAGAAATAATCTCTGGGTTAAAGTGATTTGCAATTTATGTATTCAAGTGGATGGGGAGATTTGGGGGAGGTTTGTAAACACGAATGGGAAAGATTCCATCTTTATTTTCATTCACCTATAATCGAAATGTAGCATTTCCTTCAATTACATAAAAAAATTGAGAAGATAGATTGGAGCCAGAATGTGGAGGACATTCCCTTATTCCAAAGGCTATAGAAAAAGAAAAAAAAAATACAAGTATTAATTAAGCTCTTATTGTATGCCAAGCCCTGTATTAAGCACTTCACAAGTATTATCTCATTTGAGCCTCACATCAGCTTTGCAAGTTGTCATCTGTATGTGATAAATTAAGGAAACTGAGTTAAGTGCTCAGGGTCACAGAGCAAGGTCAGTTTGGAACTCAGGTTTTCCAGATTCCAGGCCTAGGATTCTAGTCCCAGGTAAATAGTAGAATATAATAATTCATCAGACAGGATAAAATAAGGATATAAACTTGGGTGGTGGCTGTGGGAGCAGATAGAAGAGGATGGGAGGGAATCAATTGGAGACATTCAGAAAAAGTTGGCAATTAGTTAGGAGTGTGTTGAAGATGAGTAAGAGCTGAAGGTGTCAGAAATCATGAACTTGGATAAGCGTGAAGAAACTGGTGCCCCCAAGGAAATGGAGATTGGGAGATGAAGAGCTAGGGAGAAATGTGAGCAGCTCAGTTCTGGACATGTTGAAGCTAGATGGGGAAAGGATACATGAGTGGAGAGCCCGGCCAATGGATACATGAGGCAGATTGAAAGTTTAGTTTAGTGCTCCCTTCTCTAGAAAATACTCTTTTTATCTTAGGCTCTTGACCTATAACTGGAATAAAATTTAGAGCTTATCTAGTCCAGCACATCATTTTACAGAGGGAAAGTGACTTGTCCAAGATCATGCAGGTAACAATTGACTAATCTAGGACTGTAATTGAGAACCTCTGACTACAAAGACTCTTCTGTATCATAATACTGTTGTGGGAAAAATGTTTCTTTGTTTAAAAAAAAAAAAAAGGAGTTCTATAGAAATATAGAAATACCCTGAGCCAACACCGCCATTGAATGTGATGGTTATGAGTCATGTCAAGGGTGGGTCATAGAGACGATACCCTAGGGCACTGACATTTGGAGGCCTCAAAAGTTTAACATATACACACTTTAATGATAGAAACATCCTCATTCAGCACCGAATTTAGCAAGATTAATTAAAGCAGGAAGTTGTGCTCATTTATGAGCCACCAGCGAATCAAATCCCCTCTCATACTCAGATGAATTTGTATTCATTCTGAAATTATTTTTTACATTATTAATAGAGTATGATGTCACTGAAAGAACTTTAAAATGGGATTCAGATCAGAAGAACCATGTTCATATTTTATTCTGACCAGTTACTCACTGGGTAACTTTGGATAAGTTATTATTCTCCGCTGGTCCTTAGATTGCTTAGATGTAACATAAGGGAGTTGGGCAACATGACCTCAGACTCCCCTTCCATTTGACAATTTGTGGTTGCATTTCTTGATGCAACCCTTGGAGGTTTTTGTGACACTAGTGATGCCTCTGATATGAATGATAATGATGATGATGATCCAGGGCTAAGAGGTCAGAGAGATATATAATACACCTTCCCTTTGGCTACAGGCTTTTTTTTTTTTCCCCACTTTTTTTTTTTATTAATAGCTTTTTATTTTCAAAATGCATGCAAAAATAGTTTTTAACATTTGTCCTTGAAAAGCCTTATTTTTCTCCCTCCCTTCCTCTCACCCTCTTCCCTAGACAGCAAGTAATCCTTTATATCTGCAATTCGTCTAAACATGTTTCCACATTTATCATGCTGATCAAGAAAAATCAGATCAAAAAAAGAAAAAAAAATGAGGAATAAAAGCAATGAAACAACAACAATAAAAAAGGTGAAAATACTATGTTGTGATCCACGTCCAGCCCCAAAGTCCTCTCTCTGGGTGCAGATGGCTCTCTCCATCACAAGTCTATTGGAATTGGACTGAATCACCTCATTGTTGAAGAGTCATGCACAGTAGAATTAATCATCACATAATCTTGTTGTTGCTATGTACGATATTCTCTTGGTTCCACTCACTTCACTTAGCATCAGTTCGTGTAAGTCTCTCCAGGCCTTTCTGAAATCATCCTGTTGGTCATTTCTTACAGAACAATAATATTCCATAATATTCATATACCACAATTTATTCAGCCATTCTCCAACTGATGGGCATCCCCTCAGTTTCCAGTTTCTTGGCCCTACAAAAAGGGCTGTCACAAACATTTTTGCACATGTAGGTGCTTTTCCCTTTTTTATGATCTCTTTGGGATACAGTGCAGAGATCACTGCTGGATCAATGGTTATGCACAGTTTGATAACTTTTTCTAGCCACTACAAAGAGGGCTGCCACAAACATTTTAGCATACACAGGTCCCCTTCCCTTCCTTCTCAAGTATTTACTGTGAGCCACACAATTTGTGAAGAAGTCCAGGGGATATAAATACAAAAATGACAGTTTCTGTCCTCTTTGAGTTATATTTTAATGGAGATGATAACATATGGAAGAGGTTACAGTTGAGAGAGACTGAAGGCAAGACCCAAGGTTCCTTAAAGAATAATATCAGGCCAAGGTGGCAAGACTAGAGATTTTCGATGGCACAGCATCAGGGTGAATAACAAAGCCTACCAGTCCTAGAGTGTAGTTAAAGGGAAGAAAACAAAGCATGTGACATAGAGCTAGATGACTTGTTCCTATGCTAGATTTTCCTTGTGGAAATTACATGATCATGAACAAGACACTTTTTTTTTTTTTCTGGGGCCTCAGTTTCCTTTAAATGTAGAGATAACAACACACTGATCTCTTCTTATCCTGTGTCACTTTTATTACATAAATCCTTCACAGAAAATCAGCTCAGTGAACTGGGGACCTTCCATCTCATGGATGCTAGGGCAGGAATGAGTTATCTGGTGTTAACTCCACAGTTCTTGGCATGAGTGATAAATGGTTAGTTTCTTCTTCTGATCTTCTTCTGGGTACACATCTCTGAAATGGGAGTTCTGACCTGACTTCTTGTAAGAAGGTTATCTTTGGTCATTTGTTGAACACTAGAGATTTCAAATACCCATTCTGTAGGGTAGCTGGTCACAGTCTAAAAGACAAATAACATTAAAATATAATAGTTAACAAAATAAAATAAAAATACAATAAAACACAGAAGATATTACATTTAAATCTTTCAATCTGTGGTCCACATGCACCATTATGTACTGTTTAATGGCTCCACTTCTATTTGATACCATTCATGCAGACTTTTTATGGCTCCATTAGTCATTGGAAAACTAATAATTTCAATTCTATGGAAATTGTATCTTCTTATGGTTTGGCTAGGACACCTAAATAGTGCCGTGACTAGAATACAGTACCTGGAACCAGAAAGAATAGAGTTCAAATCTGGCCTCAGACACTTCTATCTCTGTGATTCTGGGCAACTCATTCACCCTGTTTATTTCAGTAGCGTCATCTGTAAAATGAGCTGGAAAAGGAAATGGCAAACCACTCTGTTATCTTTAACAAGGAAGTCCAAAATGAGGTCACAAAGAGTCGGCCGTGACTGAACAGATGGTTTGAGTATGGACTCTACGAGAGAAAATGCTGCTTTTAATATGTTGGGATTTTGTGCCAGAAGAGGGCTTGAGATCACTGATGGCACCATTGAGTTTCTCAAATACATCTCACTCTCCTCTTTCTATTTAAGCCACTGCCTCTCTGCAAAGCCTAAATTCGGAGGCACTCCACTAATGGGCTGTCCATTTGACTGCCTAAAGGGGTGTATATGCTACAAATGGTTCATCCATTCAGTTGTCTCCGCCCCACTTTATGGATTGGATGGTGAGATCAGTCAGGATCTATGGATATTTATCCATGGATGTCATTTAGGAGGATTTCGTGAGTAGCCTCAGGCTGGATGCAATTAACACAATATAATCCACAAATCAAAACATCTGGAGAGAAGCAATATCCATAGGGAATCCCTCTTCCATCTGGAGGCTATGTCTATGTGGGGGGTGAGGGAAGAGAGAGAAAGAGACAGAGACAGGGAGAGAGACATTCAGAAAGACAAAGAGACAGAGACAGAGATGAAGAAAAAGAGACAGTAAGAGATAAACAGAGACAGAAGATTAGGAAAAAAACACAGAGATAGAGACAGGGTGACAGGAAGAGAGAGACAGAAGGAAAGAAAGAAACAGAGGAGCCAGAGCCAGAGAAAGAGTCAAAGACACAGACACAGAGAGGCAGAAACAGACTTAGAAGAGGATGTTTGGAAATGGCACTTTTCAAAATCTGAGAAGCTGAGTAAGGGGAAAAAACAAGAAGAAATAAATGTCGCTTTAAAGCAATATATGTATACAAGGCGTGAATATGAAATGCTCAGATTGATTTCCAGACAATTTTTGACATGACACTGTCATTTCAGGATTGGATATTCGTTTCACCGGAGAGCAGAGTGTGTTTGCGGATTAGGTAGCTCATCAAACCTTTGCATTTGTTGATCAAAGACAGTGTATTTTGCCACAGAAGCCTTAGTTCCTCCTCCTCATACATCTGCTGTGTCCTCCCCTGGCAAGGGCTTCACCAGGAGTAACTTCCTAGCTCTGGGTATCTGCAATGCAGAGCTTCTACTCCTCTCTGGGGCCTTTCCCCTGGAGGCCTGTGGGCTGTTACTAGGTCACTTTGGCTTTCAACTGAATTGACCTTTAAAAGTTTGCTTTAAGGGATCTTTCTGACAACTTGTCCTCAGTGTGTAAACCTCTGCAGAATTATCCAGACCTCCTCACCATCTTTTTTTTTTTTTTTTTTTTTTCCTGAGGCAATTGGGGTTAAGTGACTTGCCCAGGCTCACACAGCTGGGAAATGTTAAGTGTCTAAGACCATATTTGAACTCAGGGCTTCCTGACTCCGGGACAGGTACTCTATCTAGTTGCCCCTTTCCACTTTCTACAAGAAACCTTTTCCTATCCTCCTTAACCTCAATATCTTCCCTTAGAGATAATCCCACTATACCCTGTTGATTGATTTATTTATCCACTGTTGTTTGCATGTTGTCTTGCTCTTCAGACTGTGAGCTCTTTGAGAACCAAGAGCCTTTGTTTCTGAGTTTAGGAGGTGCATGATACATACTCGATTGAATTGACTTGGGGTTAAATGGGACTGGACAGGGGGCTGTCATTGCAACCAGATGACTAGGTTTAAACCCATTTCACACTGATAAAAACTTGGGCAAGTAGTACCACAGCTCGGAGCCTCAGTTTCCCCATATGTAAAATGGAAAGGTTGGATGAGATCTCTTCCAAGTCTGGCTCGGCAATCTAGGGGACTCCGAGGGTTCCCTGGTCTCCAGTGGCCTTTCCACCACTTTTCTCTGCAGTCTCTCTGTTCACCACATTGTCCCCGTCATCTTTACAATCTACATCCTGAGATCCAATTGAAGAACATGATTTATCCTTGGGTATTTTCTCCCTGTGTAGAGAATCATAATCTCTCTGTAAGACACCCAGAGATGTACTCTACCCGTGTCAGGATTGTCTAGCCGTGACATCTTTCATCATCTCTGTCACTGACACTAAAAAGAGGCAAATCTATTATTTCATGCAGGTCTCCATGGGCTCCTCTTCCCTCAGCAAGGACAGAAAGAACACAATTACCGGCTGCAGGGAAATGGCCAGAGTGACACCTGATTGTCCATCTGGGAAATCCAGTCTGAGTCTCAGAGCCTCCATCATCATGACTGTCTCTCTTGAGCCCCTGACTGCCTCCTTTCCACAAGACATTTAGAGGAAATGCTGGTAATTCACCCCTACTACACACAGCCCAAGACATCATTACTTGACTCCTGTAAGCACAAGATTTAGAGCAGAAAGGGGCTTAAAGCTTCAAGGACATTCCCCAGTCCTGTGCTTATGGATGAGGGATGAGTCCTGGATGGAAACAGTGGCTCGCAGAGATGGTAACAAAGCCCGGGAGCCGAAGGAAGGGGACTGCTTCCCTTCTGCACTGGCAACCCCTGAGAGCAATATTGGACTCAGCACATGGAAATCACAAAAGTAATGCTATATTGATTCACTCGTTTATTCATTCATTTATGCAATACAAAGTCATTTTAAGAGGGGGAAATTATGAAAACCCGAGTGGGGCAGGGGGCAGTATCTTAGAACTTATTGCCCTACCCTGTCTTCCCATTCTTTATATAATGGCTGAAATTTATAACTTGTGTAGCAAGTAGCATCCAAGAGGTGACTTGACTGATGCTAGGAATTCTGGGAGGCTGGGAAAATTAAGGAGTGTTTTCCAGATTCATGCAAAGGCATGGAGATGGGAGAATATGTGCATGGAAAATAGCTTACTGGGCAATTTGACTATAAAAGCAAATAAGTGAAGAGTAAGAGGGCACTAGATGCTGGAGGGCTTTAGATACTGGGCTGAGAATATTGTCTTTTTTCCTAGAGACTCCAAGTTGCTGCCTTCTAGATTTCTGCTCCTTTCTTTCTTCCTTCCTTTCTTCCTTCCTTCCTTCCTTCTTTCCCTTCCTTCCTTCCTTCCTTCCTTCCTTCCTTCCTTCCTTCCTTCCTTCCTTCCTTCCTTCCTTCCTTCCTTCCTTCCTTCCTTCCTTCCTTCCTTCCTTCCTTAAGTGACTTCCCAGGTTCACACAGTCAGGAAGTGTTAAGTGTCTGAGGTCAAATTCAAATTCAGGGCTGGGGCTCTATCTCCTACACCAATTAGCTGCCCCTAGATTTCTACCTTTTCTCCTAGAAATGCCCATGCTAGCCTGGAGGCTTTATACACCCTGTTGGCCTCATTGAGCACTGAAAGGAAATTGCTTTGTAAATTGTAAGTCCCTTCCTTCCCCTTAAGCCTTCGAAGGATCATGTGCTTGAAGCTCCAAGGGAACTTGGGGGTTGTCAAATCCAATCCTTTCACTTTCCAGATGAGGAAACTGGGGTCCAGAGAGGTTGACTACTTTGTCAGTTGTCACACAGCTGATGTGAATCTGAAGTGGGATTTGAACCCTGGTCTTCCTACCTGCCAGAACAACACTCTCTCCATTGCACTGCTCCATGCTCTACTGCCTCATTATTTGGGAAATACAGAGGTATGGAGGCCTTTCTCATGAGCTTTATCAAGCTTTATTAAGCACCATCCTAAAGCAGAGACCTTTCTAATCGGATTAGACTAGCCAAAGAAAAGCTCCTTCCGGTTTTTGGCTACAGATTAATTTACTGGCCACTAAGATGTAGCAGGTTTGTGATTTGTATCCTTAAAGAAAGGAAACAATCTCCGAGCAATGAAGCACTAATTGATAGGTTGGAAAGAGGGGTGGGTGTGGCTCTAGCCTCCTGATTTTTAATTCCTTTTCAATTTGAGAGAAATCATTTGATTTCATTAGTTAAAGAGGCACTTGAATTGGACACCTACTAAGGTTGTTTCCGGCTCTAACTCTGCTGCTGGCATCCCTGAAGTTTGAGTCCTGACTCTAGGGCTTACTACCTACCCATGTGACTTTGAGGCAAACACTTTCTTTCACTCTCTGGGTCTCAGTTTCCTTCTCTGTATAACAGGGCACTTGGATTCAAAGAGTATTAATTCCCTTCCAGCAGCCATTTCCTAATTATTATTAGGCTGGAAGCTGGGTTCTGTTCCTTTCTGAACATTCTGTTCATTTCCATAATATCCTAGAGCCCTAAGAACAGCATCAGACACACACAATAGGTGTATACATTTTTTTTTAAAGCTGGATTTATTTCGTTTCAGAGCACTTGGCTTCTGCTTTCAGGCTTTTCTCAGGGAAAGGGCTGCAGCACCAGCCACACAGAGCTAGCCCTAGCTGCAGGCAACCCAGGGTAAGTGAATTGCAGGAGACTGGCGTCATAGAGGAAGAGAAGATGGATGAGTCACAGAGCAGGGGGATAAACAGGGAATCCGGATATGAAGATCGCTGGAGGGAACTCTCTTTAAAAAGCCAAGACACATCCTCAGGGTTGTTCAGAGCCCTGAACCTGGGTGTGTTCAGCCACAGGAGGCACATGAATACACAGAGGAAATAGAATATGGCAACACCTTCAGAGTTTTATAGCTCTTACAACTAGATACAAGGAGCCAGGACAAGGAGAAAGTCTCTCCTTGCTCTCTATCCCAGTCCCCCACTGTCCCAGTATAATGGGAAAAAGCAAACAAGCAAATATAGATTGGTTTGAAAATTTGATTGTGGAATCTTGAATAGACTTTATGGCTACTCATCACCTAAAACCATTTCATCTCCCTGGGCCTCACTTTTCCATCTATTAAAGAGGGGTCCAGATCATAATTCACAAGTCCAAAATGGAGCTTATGATATTTCCCCCCCCAAACTCTCCCTCTTCCTACCTTCCCTCTTACTGTATATTTCCCAGTTTTCCATTTTGAAACCTTGATGTCATTCTTGGCTTTTTACTCTCTCACCCCTCCATATCGAACTGGTTGCTTAGTCTTGCTGTTTCTACCTTTATAATATTTCCCTGGGTCACGTTTTCTTCACTCAAAGGGTAACTATCTTGGGCAGCTTCTCATCATGTCATTAGAATAGATGGCTGGTTGGTCTCCCTGCCCTTATCTCCCCACTTCATCATACTCTACCAAAGCATATGTGTTCTCCTCTAAGTCATGCATTGTCCTGTTCTCTAAACTCTAGTACCTTCCTATTACTTCCAGAAGCAAATATAAAATCATCTGAAGCCTTCAGCCCTCTCTACTCTCCAGGTTCTGCCCTCTCAAACCCGGCAGAAGCCTAATCTCCCTTCCATATTACAGCCCTTCACATAGTGAAGACTCCTAGACTCTTTTGTCAAATCAGAAACTATTTAAACACCAACTATGTGCCAGCATAGATGGCACAGTAGATAGAAGACTCAGCTTCCTGGGTTCAAATCTAGTCTCAGATGCTTTTTACTGAGTGACCCTAAGCAAGTCATTTCACTCTGTTTGCCTCAGTTTTCTCCCCTGTAAAATGAGCTATTGATGGAAATGGCAAACCATCCCAGCATCTTTGCCAAGAAATCATCCAAACGGGTCAAGAAGAATTGGACACAACTGAATTTAACAACCGAACAACAACAAAAAGGTGCCAGCAACTAATTAGGGGAACTAATGATAAGCAAAACCAGTCTCAACTTGAAAACTAAATGGTTATTAATTGGTGTGAGAGGCTGGAGGATGAGGAAATCTTGGTCCCGAGGTCAGACTTGGACACTCCCTAGTTACAAGACTCTGAAGAGTCCTTCATTTACCTCTTTGTGCCAAAGGGAACATTCTAAGACTTTAAATTATGAATTGCCTGCAAATCTGTAGCTTTGGAGGGATTTACTGGTATTGGGAATTTCCTACACCTAAGGAAACTCAGACTTGAACAAAAGAAAAAAAAAAAAAAAAAGAAAAGAAACACACCCTACCAAGGGAACTCTTCTCTCCACTGCCTGAAGGAAAACAGCTTTTTTGCTTCTTTGTTTACTCAGCTCCAGACTGATTTGCATGCCTTGTTCTCTTTGATGACTTCAAATACCCCAGGCTTCAGGGGTTTCTTGTAATTCCAGAAAAAATAATGGAAAGTGAAAGAAAGTTTTACTTCCGGCCAGTTATCCATAGACACAATAAATTGGGTGAGAGTTTCTTTGCTCCTAAGTAACCTTATCTAAACACAAATATTCACCCCTTTGTGAATAAGGTTTTGGAGTTTCCCGGGTATTCTTCCCTAGTCCACTACTCAGACAATAGAGCAACTTTGCCGAGGGTTCCCATCTACCCCTGAAGACTCTGTTCCTTCTCTCTTCCTAGCAGACTGCCCTCCTCATTTTCTCCCAAACATAAACATTTATCTTCCACCTCTGAGCTGGTGTCCAGCCATTCCCCATGTACTCACTCCACCTCCACCTTTTTCAGAACTCAACTCAGATCCCACCTTCTCTAGACAAAACCTTTCTTGAATCCTTGAAGTCTACTGGTGTTGCGCTTGAAGAGTTGACAGTACGCCCAGTGAAATGAGCATTGTAAGATCTAAATTCACTACCTGGTGCTTTAGACCTTGGGAAAGAAGTCAGGAGATTGCTCTGTGCCTCAGTTCTCTCATATGTGAAAGTGATGGTTGAACTTAAGGGCTTTTCTTGATCTAGATTTATTTATTTATTTGTTTGTTTGTTTGTTCATTCGTTCATTCATTCATTCATTTATTTATTTATTTATACTACATACATACACAGAATCCTCTCCTAGGAAATGTAATCTCCTTGAGGGAAAGAAGTATGGCATTTTTATCTTTGTGTCCAGTCCCAAGAAGCCCCCACCCAGCACAGTGCCTTAATAAATTTGCCTTAATAAATAAATAAATTGAATTGGAGAAGCTCCAAGTTTTATCTCAGAGTTCAGAATAGATTATAATTAATTGGGGGCAGGGGATGTTTGAAATTCTTTAAGCACTATTCATAGGCTTGTAGGATTTAGGACTTTAGAAATTATTCTAGCCCATCACAATAGATGAAAGAGCCAAGGGCATAGAGAGGAAGCGACAAGCCCAGAATCACTTTTTTTTTTGTTTTTTTTTTTGTTTTTTGAGGGAAGTAGAGGGGGAGGGGAGCTGAGAGTAATGGTAGGTGCTTTAAAGGAAGATGGAGACTCACAGTTTGCTCTTGGCCCACTCTGGGCTGTGAATGATGAGCAAGCCATAGCTGGTGCTGAGGCAATACTTGCTGGCTGAGCTAAAGGTGCACTAGGCAACTTAGAAATCTCAGGGTTCTGGTCCACAGGTAGCCCTTCCTCTCCCAGATTAAATTCATGGTGATGTGAGCGAATTGGATCCTCACTAATGGATTCTATCCCAAAGCAAGTTTATTGTGCCTCCTCAGGCAGCACCTTCTGGCTGTGCAGTCAATGAAAAGCCACTGCTCCTATCCACATGGTAGGCCAAAGAAAAAAAACTATTTCTTGCAGAAGTTGTTCCCCAGCATCTCCCACATTTGCTTCCATTTTGGTGATCCAAAATCCCATTAAAACAAGTTCTTTCTGCTTGGTTATTTGTATGTTGCTGCTCGTTAGATTGTGAACTTCTTGAGGGTAAGGACTTCTTTCTTTCTTTCTTTCTTTCTTTCTTTCTTTCTTTCTTTCTTTCTTTCTTTCTCTCTCTCTTTCTCTCTCTCTTTTTCTTTCTCTCTCTCTTTCTGTCTTTTTCTCTTTATCTCTTTTCTTCCTCTTTTTCTCTCTTCTTCCCTTCCTCTCTTTCTCCCTTCTTCCCTTCCTCCCTTCCTTTCTTCCTTCCTTTCTTTTTTATCATCAATACCTTCCAGAGTGTTTGGCATATAGTAGTCACTTAATAATCAGTAGCTGACTAATGATCATCAGCTTTTTAAAGGGCTGAAATACATAAAAATGATTTTTTTTCAGATACAAGTAAATATGAAATCTTCTGTTTAACATCTAAATACTTTCCTAACCTGGCCTCCACTCCTACTTATACCTTTGCAGATTACTTATTTGCAGACAACAATCACACATCTCAAACTCTTTCTTTAAGAATTTGAACTGGATGTCTCATGGACATCTCATCGCTGCATAAGTTTTGATCCAGTGACGCTGGTTGCTCCGTGAAGAAGATACTCCCTTTCTCAGCTCTGAACATTTCCTCTGACTGTCCCTCATCCCTGGAATGCTCTCTCTTCTCCTAATTTCCCTGGATTCCCTCAAGTTCCAACCAAAATTCTCCTTTCTACAAGAAGCCTTTTCTAGCCCCTCTTACTTCTAGTGCCTTCCCTCTGTTATTTATTTCCTATGTATCCTATATATAACTTGTCTGTATATATGCTTGATTGTCTCAGTCATTAGATAATAAAATTCTTGAAGGCAGGAGTTGTATTTTGTGTCTTTTTGTATCCCTGGTCCTTAACATAGCTCCTAGATCATAATAGGTGCTTAATAAAAGTTAATTGATGGATTGACTGACACAGGTCCTAAGAATAGACAATACTTTCTAAGGTTTCCCAGTTTTAACATAACCATGGCCACAACTTCCATCCACAGCAACAATCTCTACCATAACCATGGTACCCACTAATAATAACCACTGACACCACCACCAATAACAAAGCCCAGAACAGTAACCATCAAAACAGAACAATATCAATACCAGTTACTGGTGTTTGTAAAACTATATTCTATGATCCCTTCCAGCTCTGAAAGTCTAGGAATCTGGGTTCTAAATCTCTTCTAGCTTTGACATGATATTTTCTATGTTTTTCTCATTTCTGACATTTGACTATTCTAAGATCTTTCTTACTCCTTTCTTTTTCTTTTCTCTTCAAAAGCAGAGCTCTCTCTACCCTAACATTCTAAGTTCTAAAGTCCTTCTCAGCTTCAACAAACTCTGTTCCTCGTTGAAGGTCTAACTATTTTCAACTCTGATATTCTAAGCTAAATATTCCAAGATCTAAAATTCCTCCTAACTCTGCCATTCTCTGTGTCACACGATCTCTGACATCCTATGTTCTAAGTTCCCTCCAGCTCTGACATTTATATTCCTTCCCCACTCTCTATTCTCCATTCCTTCCATGCTCTTACAGTCTATAGTCTAAAGTCCTTTTTAAACTATATTATTGTAAATTTTCTCTATTCTTGTTCTCTATGTGATCCTGATATTATAGGGAGCTTGTTAGTTCGATACCTGCCCAGGGGAACAGAACATCCAAGTCTTTGAGATAGTTTTGGGGAAACCTCAAACAAGCAGTAGGATGGTCTCCCTAGGGTTTGAGGTAGAAAACCCAGTTTTACCCTTGTCTCTACTGAGAAGGGCAAGAGTCACTAGTGAATTTGGAAAGGATAGCTAAGTTCAGTTTGGTTTCTGCTACTACTAGAATTTACTGTCACTGGGGAAAGTAGTCAGTCCCAAGGGGAATGTGAAATTGCTTGGAAAAAGAAGGAAAAGAGTGCTCAATGAATCCACTGTGACTTTATTATTTGAGGACATGTCCTCAGGTTGTTCTGGCTATGACAGGAGTCAAATGTCAAAGACTGAATTAGACTCAAATAAGAGTCCAAATAAATGATGAGCTACCACCCTTTGCTGTCCATTCAGGAGAAAGTGTTTGTGAGAAGCAGCTTGATTTGAAATCTGGAGGATGTTTGTTCAAATACTGCCTCAGACACTAAACTGAGTGTTTGATCTCCGGCAGATTACTTAATTGAATTTTCCTCATCTGCAAAATCATGATAATAATAGGACATAGCTCACAGGGTTATTGTAAAGACCCTGTGCCATAACTTGTACAACATTTTGCAAATGGTAAGTCTTTTATAAATGTTAAATTATTGTTATCATTATTGTTATCGTTGTTAAAGGAACAGTTCTTGGGGGAATCTAGTAAGACTAGTTTTCCCAGAGGATCTTTGCCTCTGGTTTGGAAATTATATTTGGACAGAAGTATGACTCAAATGCCACTTTCTCAAGGCTGCCTTTCAAAATCATCGTTGCCTCCTTGTTTTTCTTGCCAAATGTTCTCATCCCCACTTTTGATAGGGTATTGTGTGTCGCTAAGGCATTTTGGTGAAATAGTATGGTTTTAGGTATTTCCAGTTTGGTCCAATAAACATTTATTAAATACCTACTATGTGATACGTTTGTAAAATAGGGATGCAATTAGTGAAACAAAAATCTGCCCCTGCTCTCTAAGGGATTAAAATCTATTGGGGGAGTCAAAATGAGGCAGGGATATTGGGCCAGAGGGGAGTGTATAGAAACCAAGAGGAGCAGCAGTTTCTGCCCTCTTTATAAGAAGGCATTGGGAGGAGTTTGGTACTCGACTTCAGCTCTCCAATCAGCAAGAGGAGGATGAGGGAAGTGATGCCATTCAGGGCTTGATTTAGAAGCTTGGTGCTGAGATTAGAAGTGATGAACTTGATCTGTAAGGGAACTCTTGTTCTGTGAAACTGGAACCAGGCAGGGCAGCAGAGCATAAGAGGGCAGGGACTAAATTGATTTTGCATTTGTCTGTTTTTTCTATTCCCCCAGGGTTTAACCCCAGTGACTGGCATGTTTAAAAAATGAATGGGGATTGGTTGGATTCATTTATTTCCTGATTAGCCAGCCAATCAAAAAACATTTAATAAATAATTATTAATTAATTATTCAGTGTCAGGAACTGGACTAAAAACCAGGGATACACTGAAGGCCAAAAAACATGGCTCCTGTCCTGTCACATTCTAACTGGGGAGACAATATGTAATACCTATATTCTCCATGAGGAGAGGAGCTCTTTTGATCTAATAGAATCCCCTCATTTATAGATAGAAACAGACCCAGAAAAGTAAGTGTCAGAGGTGAGACTTGAACCTGTCTTTCTAACTCCTGACCGGTTCTCCAACCAATACTCTATGCACAGAATTTGACTTAAGCTCAGTAGCTGATGGAGTCCTCTTCTACTTTTTCAAACCCAATCGCCTTATTGAGGGTTATGGAAAAGGGGTTTTGGTAAAAAAAAGGATTGAGTAACTGGACTCTTGAGTCCCTTCCAGCTGGGCATGTCTGATTTAGGGAGCCACCCAGGCGGCCCAGGGCAGGTAGGAGATATTGTCGGGCAGCAGATTGGCTGCCTTTCTCCCCTTTCCCACATCCTTTCCAAGGAATGCAGGAAGGGGATGGAATCCACAGAGAGAACTAACTGCAGCTCTCTATGTTTCCAAGAGCATTCAGGATTCACAGATATTTAAAATAGAAAAATACTCCCTCATAGAGATCAGCTCATCCCCTGCCTTCCAAATCCAGGCCACCTTCGTAATGTCTTCTTCCAGTTGATTCAAAATGTTGGTTGTGACCACAATGCCAAATGATCCAAATGATGGAGAAAGCGTTGGTTGCAATTTGGAGCCTCGGTACTCTGTCTAGACAGGGCTGGCTTCTTGAGATTCAGCCCAAATTTCCTTGTATTTGTTTATAGCATATGATTCCAAGTCCTGTGTTCTTGGGCTACAGTCTGCTAATATCTAAAGGAAGTGATCTCCTCCAAAAAAGAATCATTTTGTCAGTAACAGAAGAGAAAAAAAAATTTCCTCTGTTCATATAAAGAAAGAGAACTTTGCTCATCGAGTCTCTCATGAGCAACATCAAATGAGGTTTAAAAGATGGAGAAATACATTTGCCAGGGAGGTTGACCCTCGACTAGTACACTATACAATAGTATAGTGTCTCATACTATAAAAGTCCAAATGAAGTAATGAGATTCTCCAGTTGCTCTTTAGAGGGGGAAGCATTATACTAATCGTGGCAAGTCCCAGACTACAACACGACCTTCTCAGTGGCCTGTCAGAGTACTCAAAAAAGTATAACCAAATAACTCCAATGGGAAAAATAAAATTGATTATAATCAGGTATTTCACAGACTCTCAAAGTGGGGAGGGCCCTCAGTGGTCAGTTTTGATGAGTCCAAAGCTACATGTTTCTGATTTTAACACTCTATACAATCCAATGCCCTCATCCCTTGCCTTCTTTTTCTATTGATAATTAAGTCTTATGAACTCCAAGCCTAGATCACTCCAAGCATTGACCTTATTCCTTTCTAGTTACCTGCTGCTTGATGGAACTTTATGAAACCATGCTGACTATATCTACACCAAATTTGTGTTATCCGATTTCAGCTAGGACCCCACGGCAACAAGAAAGATTTTTTATTCTTCTCTGTTTCCCCAGTCTCCACGGGTGCTGTTCCAAACTTCTTTGTCTCTCTGTGTGCCTCTTACCCCTTCTATCCCATGCAGCCCTTCATCATTCTTTCAGCTAAAGACTACCTCATGTTTTACAGCCCCCCAAACACAAATTTTACTTGACCTTATCATCCCTGTAGTTCTATTTATTTAGTTCTATCTGTAATTGTATTTCTCTTTTGGGAGGCTAACCTACTTACAAAAACTGTCTACACTAGGTACCTCCACTTCCTCTCCTCTCTCACTTCCTCTCTTTTCTTTTAAACCCTCTTCAATCTGTCTTCTCACCTCCTTACTCAAGTGAAGCTTCTCTCTCCAAAGTTACTTTAATTGCTGAATCAAATGGTCTTCTCTCAATTCTCATTCTTCTTGGACATTTTGACTTCCCAGACACTATTCACTCTTTAGGTCTGGTGGTCCTATTATACCCTTGTTGTCCTGTCTGTCTGAACCACGACACCATTGGTCACTATTGCCTCCCAGATACTATTTACTCTCTAGGTCTGGTGGCCCTGCCCTCCCCTTGTCCTGTCTGTCTGAACCACGACACTATTGGTCATCATCGCCTCACAGATACTATTTACTCTCTAGGTCTGGTAGCCCTGTTCTCCCCTTGTTATCCTGAGTGTCTGAACCACGACACCATTGGTCATCATCACCTCCCAGATACTATCTACTCTCTAAGTCTGGTGGCCCTGTTCTACCCTTGTTGTCCTGTCTGTCTGAACCATGACACCATTGGTCATCATCACCTCCCAGATACTATTTATTCTCTAGGTCTAGTGGCCCTGCCCTCCCCTTGTCATCCTGTCTGTCTGAACCACTTTTCAATCTCTTTCTGCCCACTAACCACAAATATCTCCTTAGTCTTTGATCCCCACCCTGTTCTTTTTAAGCTGGGTACTCTATCACTTGGCAACTTTGTCACCTCCATGGGGTCAGTTGTCATCTTCGCACTAATGATTGTCAGGTACACATATGTAGCCCTAGCATCTCTCCTGAGCTGATCACACAACCCTCTACATCCAATGCGTTGTGAAACCTTGATGTTTTCATCTTTATACCGTCTCCAGCATGAATCCCCTTCTTGACCCTCCCAGGGCCATAGTGCTGTTCTCAGTCCTCATTACTCTTCACTTGGACCAGTGCAGTGATATTTTGGATAGCCTCCTTGACTCCAATCTGTCCCTGAACCCATCCATCCCCTACGTCACAGGGATTTTCTTAAACTGCAAGTCTGACCACATCACTGCCCTGCTCAATGAATGACACTCATTTACAACCCCTCAGGATCAGCTTTAAATTCCTCCCTTTGGCTTTGGAAGCTTTGAAATTCTCTTTGCTGTTCTTATCTTCTTCTATCTTCCTCCCCTCCAAACATCCCATGATTCATCTACATGATTCAGTAGGTGGCCCCTCGAAGGAGGCTTTGGATTCCCTTTATTTGGCTCTCTCCCATGTCCGGAATGCTCTGACCTCTCACCTTGGCCCTTTAGCTTCTCTGGCTTCTTCTCCCACAGGGCAGGAGGACTTTTCTGTCACTCCTACCCCTGTGGGACCCCCAAACCCTCCATTCTCCCTCCATATGCACATGGTTGTTTGTATGCCTCCTTTATTAGAATGAATTTTTCTAAAAACATTATTTTTCTCAATGAATAAGCATGAGTTTTCTCCCTGCCCCCCCTTCCCTTTCTTCTCCATCAGAACCAAGAATAAAATAAAACAGGGACGCATGGTCAAGTGTGTGTGTATGTATATACATTTACACATCTATATGTGTGTGCATATAGAACTATATGTCAATTTTTCAGTCTGGATCCATCATCCCTCTGTCAGGAGGTTTTAACACACTGTGGATGGAGCCGGTAATTGACCCAGTCATTGGGGAAAGCGATTTGGAACTTTGCCCCCAAAGTCCTTAAACCATATTGACACATGACCCAACGATGCCCCTCCTTGGCCTGTATCACAAAGAGCAGCTGAGCCCCTACAATCCAAGGTGACTCTTTTGGTCTTTCTTTCCGTCCTAAAAATATCTGGCCCGTGTTAAGTGTCTAATCAATGGCTGCTGACCGCAAGCTGTCTGGGCCTCTTTTTCCTGATCTGTGAAAGTGGGGAATGAGAACAGATACTTGCTACGGTTCTGTCCAGATCTAAATCTAGAATCTTATCTAGAATCCAACTCCTAATGATGCAAGAAGAGCCAGACCAAGGCAAGAACACCCCCCTGAAATACCTCAGTACTCATTCCCTGCCAAGGATCAGACTCAAGAAAACCTGTGTTCAGTTCGGGCTTCAGACAATGGCTGTGGGCAAGTCACAATCTCTGTCTGCCTCAATTTGCTCATTCATAAAATGGGGATAATGGTGTACCTACGTTGCAGACTTGATGTGAGCATCAAATGAAATGAAAGTACTATGTGAATGCTGGTTTTTGTGATGAAGAATAATCACAGCTAACATTCATCCAGTAGTCCCTGTTTTATGTTCATTATCTCCCTGGAGTTTCCCAGCAGCCTCGTGAGGTGGGTACCATAAATCTGACTCGCATTTTGGCTGTTTGGGGTCCCAGGCTCAGGATTCTTTGCAGGGGCCGGAAATCCTCCCCATTGCATTTTTGGCACGGGGAATGGATGGTCTGAATGAATTTTCAGAGCCCTAAGTTTCAGATGAATAGAAAGCTTTTCTCCCTGACAGAGCAGTGAGCCAACAACCTGTGCAGCCTCCTGCCCCCACACAGAACTCAAGGAGGTTCAAGAAAGGTTTAGCTGACAATTCTTGGAGGCGAGCTGGCCTCAGAACGGAGTTCCGTGCATCCTACACTTCCTGCTTACTCATTGCAGCGGCCTTCGATGCCTTGTGAGAGAGAAGGCACTTTGGAGGGGAGGTGAAGTGCGAGTTGGGTAATTGTCATCCAGATTGTTTCATCAGCGGTGCGTGGGGTGGGGAGGCGAGTACCAGACAGGAGACACTTGGCCAGATGGAGAGATGAGTTTAAAATTGGATCCGTCTCCTCCTTGCAGCATTTCCTCCGAGGCTGCTCTCTTTTCACAGCCTATTTCATGTGGCACTCGCTGGGGAACGCCATGCCCGGGTGGGGCAGAAGGCCGGGAGAGTGGGGAGCACAGGCAGGAGGGGTGGGAGGCGGAGAGTCACAGAACTCCAGGACACAGTGTCACAGGCAGAGAGAAAACAGAGTATGGCTATGGAGGAAGAGAAGTAGAACACTAGAAACAATGAGAAGGGGGGAAAAAACTATTTATACAACATCCATCTGCCAAGCATTCTGAGTGCCTCAATGAAAAGGCGAGGCTCAAATTCAGCTGAGCAAATGGCAAGATGGGTGACTTCATTCCCTTTGTCCTTCCACTACACTAGGCAGAGGCACAGGGACATGGAGCAAGGCCGTCAGCCACAACGTCCCGACTTCAGACACTAGCCATACGTGTGACTTTGGGCGAGGCACTGAACGTGTCTGCCTCAGTTTCTTTATCTGAAAAAATTGGGGATAAAATAAGGGCATCCGCCTCTCAGGGTTGTTGTGAGTCTCAGACAAGATGATCCACGTAGAGTGTTTATGACAGTGTTTGGTACACGGTGAGCGTTATGTAAACGTTAGCTATTATTATTTTTAATAGAACCTATTTAGGATCTTGGGCTTCAGAGCTGGAGAGATTTATTCTTTCTATTTGATTTTACAGATGAAGAAACTGAAGCTTAAAGAGGGAGACAACCCCAATGCCCTCTGGGTAGCAAGTGAGAGGGCTGGGATCGGAAGGAGGCCCTCAAAGATTTTTGTACTAAGACTTTTATGTAGTCTGGTAAGGGGAGAGGTAGAAAGGAGTTCTAAAGTGGGCAGAAAGTGTGTGTCCAGTTAATAACATGTTATGCCTAAAGTTTGCCCAGTATTCTTTACTCATTATCCTATTTATGTCTCCCAATACCCCTGTGAAGATGGACAATGTATGTTCAATGTGCAACGGCCATTCTATAGATGAAGAAATTGAGCCTCAGAGTTAATAAATAGCCACCGTTATTTAGCAAGTATCTGACATAAATCTAATCTGAACTCAGGTTTTCCTGATACTATCCAATGACCTCTCTACCATGTCACTCGTCTGCCTCTGATGGTCTTCTCAGGTCTTGAGAATTCATCCCCGAGTTCTTATGTAGAGTAGTATTCTCACCCAAAAAGATTTCTAATAATAGAAGAACATAGTGATGGGGCAGATTGGGGGAGACATCCTATCCTCTCTGGTTCTTTCTGCAAGTGCCTGGCAAGGAGTTTAGCTTTGGAGGCAGCCAGAAGCTTCAGACCTAGGGAGAATAGGAGGAGGGTGAACTTAGCCAAGATGTCTTGCCCATTGAAGCACAAATAGGAAGATAGCAGAGACCTTGTAGCATTCAGGACACGAGATGCTCACCCATATTTGTTTCTCTTCCATGCATCCCTCATGTTCCATTTCTGCATTTATTTATTTTCTTTCTTAGAGGTATATATAACTGTGGAAGAACGCACCTTAAGTTTATTGGAGGAAGTTTATTTGAGGATTTTATGATTCTGTTCCCATAAATCCTTCACTTTTCACTAATTATATCCTCTGGCTGACTATTGAAAAATAGACATAGGAATGGGGGCTCATGAGCTATAATTTTAGTACTATGGACTCACAGGATAACTTAAACCTGCTGTACCCATCCCCTAGAGAAATGGCCAGCAATTTGGAGACTAACCCAAAGTAACTCTTCACTCTAGTATTTGAACCTAAGCCATCCTGATTTCACATCCAGTGCTCTATTCTCTCGCCTACATTGCCTTCAAGGAGAGATGCTGTGTTTCCTGGGTGTGGGGTGGGATAAATAGTTTCTTCTCGTTGCTCTGACACATTAAATTTTCTTAGTTTAAGTCGCTGGAAGTTTGTAGCAAATGTTCTCCTTTTAAACATTTTTCCTCTAACTTAGTTGCCCATTTTACATTCACAAATCATGATGAAGATACAGAACACCAGGAAATCCTCCCACTGACACCTCCAGACTTCCTTTGCTCTCTCTTCCTTTCTCATCCTCCTCCCAGTGGGGACATTCCATCAAAAGCAACAGCAGAGTTTCTTTCCCCATGACCCAATGAGACTTTATCTCCCAGAAAGCAACTCTTTTTGGGAGGCTCACAGGGCAAGGGCCACGGAGATTATTCTATTTGGGGATTCTAGTATTTGTCATGGTTTTGAATTCAGGGAGGAAGAAGGAGGAGCTCTTAGCAAAATCACTGGATATTTTTAAAGGAAGAAATAAAAAAAATGACAGAACTGAAAGGAAATTTCTGTGCCTAGAAAATTAGCAATAAAGTGAACTCTATGGGCTGAAGGGAGGAGATCTTTATGGATCATTTCTGTAAGACAAGTAGGGAAGGTATATTAAGAGCTCAATGGCATGGACACATCTCCATTTCTGTAGTGACTCTTGGGAAAACCTCAGTTTTCTCTTTTGTAAAATGAAGAATCGGGATTCATGATCTAGTATTTGTTCTAATTCTCAGTCTATGAACATAGTACAGTAAGCAATACTAGCCAATGGGGTCCAGTCCTCAGAGCACACACTTGCATCCACCTTTATTGTCAATTCAAGTGAGACCCCACTTACTTGATGGGTCTGCTTCTGGAAGGTCATTATAGTATAAAAATGGAGAGCTCCCATCTCCAATTCATTACTGGGTGTTCTGTGACTGTTTCTAGCCTTGCAATGGTAGTCAAGAAAAGTGTTTACTTGGCTCCTGAACTGGAGGAGAGAGTACAAACAAAAGGCTCCGGGGAGAAACTTGATCTGTTTCCTGATGACCATCAAGGGGAGAAAGACCAAGAAGCTTCAGACCCAATTCTCTTGACTTGTATAGGCACATGGCTATGATCACATGACTCTCTCTGCCTTGACCTCTTTGTGTTTGCCCTTTTAACTCTTAGGTGAATCAGTATCAAAATCAGTATTCAAAAAGAACTAACCAGATTCGACTTTAGACATTTCAAAAAGTCAGAAGAACCATTGGTAGCCCAAGAACATGACCTGGGAAGGAGCCAGCATCCTGCTTGACCTAGCCTCGCCATGGGTCAAATTAGCATCCAGACAACACTGGGTCCTTTATCCTGTAAACAAAAAAGCTACTTCTTCGTCCTCCCTGCCACATGCAGAGAGCTGGTTGGAAAGATGTTTGCATTAATCACTTTAAATTTGAGTTCACTCTCCAGGTGCACTGGTCCTGAAGGACATTTTTGTCATTTGATTCTTGTAATTTTTCACTAAATATCCCCTTGCAAAAGCCAACTGAGGTAGGAGAAATCAAATGCTTAAGTTGATAGTGGGGTGAGAATTCCTAATATTAATGGTATTAGGGAATATAAACTGACATTGGATAACAATAGATATTGGAGGAAATTGCATCCTGGAGGAGGATTCAAGCCTATAGCATTAGAAAATCTAATTGCCCATCAAGGGTAGCCCAAGATTTCTAAAAAGATGTACCATGGGATTGGTAATGAGGAAACCAAATTAACACTCTTTGCAGACGATATAATGGTATACTTAGAGAACCCTAGAGAATCAACAACAACAAAAAAAAAAACTATTAGAAACAATCCACAATTTTAGCAAAGTTGTAGGATACAAAATAAATCCACATAAATCATCAGCATTTTTAATATATTACCAACACAGTCCAGCAGCAAGAGATAACAAAGAGAAGTTTCATTTAAAATAACTGTCAATATTATAAAATATTTGGGAATTTATCTGCCAAGGGAAAGTCAGGAACTATATATGTAGGAACTTATATAGATACATGCACACACACATATATATAAGAACTATATATATAATAAAATCAGATCTAAGCAATTGGAAATATATCAAGTGCTCTTGGATAGGTCAAGGGAATACAATAAAGATGACAATACTACCTAAACTGATCTATTTATTTAGTGCTGTGCCAATTTAGTTCCCTTGTAACAACAAAAAGATGTATCATGTGCTTATACATTTAAAATACACACACATATGCACATGTGTATATATATCCAGATGCCTGCATGTATAGGTACATAAATAAATATATTTTATAGAATACACATAAATATATATATCTTTTTCCTTTTTTTTTTTTTTTTCTCTGAGGCAATTGGAGTTAAGTGACTTTGACTTGCCCAGGACCACCCAGCTAGGAAGTGTTAAGTGTCTGAGGTCAAATTTGAACTCAGGTCCTCCTGATTTTCAGGGCTGATGCTCTATTCACTGCACCTTTCCTCTAGCTATCGTAGCTGCCCTTCGTCTTATTTTTCATCATCATTTTGATGTAATGTTTCAATGAAGTAATTCTTACAAAGATCAAATATTAGCTGGATACATTCTTAAGATAAAGATGATGATGATTAATAATAATAATATCTCACATTTCTATAATGGTTTCAGGGACATAAAGATAATGATAATAATTTATAAAGATAAGGATAATATTAGCTCACATTTGTATAAAGTTTCAGGTTTACAAAACATTAGCCATATGGTAGCAGTGCCAGGGGAGAAAAAGGAAAACATATGAAAGAAATCATCAAGACAGAAATGCTACGACTTGACAATTAATCAAATTTGGGTGGTGAGAGAAGGAGGAGTTGGACACCTAAGTTGTGAAACTGGGTGATGGGAGAATGAACAAATAAAAAAGAACCTATTCATTATAATGACGAGTATGTTCAGGATATCAAATTATAAGAGAAAGATTCCAAAACACCTAGGAGCTAAGCCTCAAAAACAAAGAAACAGACAAACAAACTCCATAGATTGGGGACAGATTAAACTAGAATTCCTAGAAGAGATGAAGCAAGAGTTTTTAAAAAAGAACTAAAATGTTTTTAATCATCAAAATGGGAGTGCTTCAGGAAATGAATGGAAAAAAAAATCAGAGGACCATGGAAGAAAGAATTAGAAAGGCAACAAACAGCATGATGCAAAAGATACAAAACCTTACCCTAACCACAATCTTTTAAAAATTGGAATGGATAAAGTAGAAGCCAATGACTCCATGGAACAAGAAAAAAAAACAAACATTAAAACAACCCAAAGGCCAAAGGAAAGAAAATGTAAGAAATTTCATGTAAAACAAAAACTGACCTGGAAAACAAACAAGAAAAAAAATGAAGTAGCATTGAAGTAAAAGAGTGCCTCATCTCTATCATATTGCTTAATATGATAGAAAAAAATTGACAAATGTTGAAGAGAATGGGGGAAAACTGGGACACTATTGTGCTGTTGGTGGAGTTGTAAACTGATCCTACAATTTTGAACTATATTCCCCAAAGGTACTCTTTGATCCTGAAATACCACTACTAGATCTATATCCCAAAGAGATTAAAAACAACAACACAAACATTAATAGCAACTCTGATAGCAAAGAATTGGAAAATGAGGGAATGCCCATCAATCGGGGAATGGCTGAATAAGTTGTGATATATGATTGTGATATACGTGATGTTTTTAGACAAACTTGGGAAGACTCATATGAACTAATACAAACAGAACTAGGAGAACATCATTCACAGTTGCAACAAAATTATATGATGGCAAAGATGACTTAGTTATTCTCAATAAAACAATGAACCAAGACAATTCTGAAGAATTTATGATGAAAAATACTATTCATCTCCAGAGAAAGAAGGGATAGATTCTGAATGCAGATTAATGCATACAAAAAAAAAAATCAAAGCATCATCAACAACAAAACCTTTGTTATTATTTCTTTTTTTGCCTGTATTTTCTTTTGAAACATGGCTAACATGAAGAAAGAATCTTTAGACTATTTGAATGTCACGATTAAAAAAATCCCTCTTGACATCTTGTTAGTATTTATTAAATATCTGCTGTGTACCAGGTATCAATTCAAATTCTATAGAGTTGAAGAATGGTTGGTGGAAAAAGTTCCTTCTCTTGAAGAACTCAGTAAAAATGGGAGAAAAAATAAGCAAGCTACATAGAGGATAATTAGAAAATAAAAGAGGAAAATCCCTGGGATGAAGAGGAATTGAGAATTAGGGTAAATTGGAAATATTGTGTTGAAATAAGAAAGGGAATCATTTCAGAGAAACCTGGGGAAATTTACATGAAATAAAAATTAAAAATAAAATAAAAGAAACACAATGATAACAGCATGACAAGCAATTTTTAAAGCATTAGGAATTCTGTTTAGTGATATAACAAGCCATGATTCCAGAAGACTAAAGATTAATCATGTAACCCACTTCCTGATAAAGAGTGAAAAATGAGACACACATTTTTGGACAGGACCAATGTGGAAATTTGTTTTCTTTGACTGTACATATTTGGAACTGGGCTTTTATTTTTCTTTTGTTTTCAATTGGGAATGGATGATTGGGGTGGGTAGGAGCGAAGGTTGATTTTTGCTGATTGAAGAATAAAGTCTATCTAATCAGCAATATATATATATATATAATATCTATATCTATATCTATATATATGTAATATCTATTTTTTTCTTTAATAGGATAGGAGGAAAACTGGGTAAAAACAGTCACAAAAACCTAAAGCAAACATATCAAGGATAATCAAGGATAAAAAAGGATGAGGATTGAAAAAAGGTCATTCAATCTGTTCATTTAGAGCTCACTAGTAACTTTGGAGAGAGAATTTCAGTTGATGATGATATTGGAAGCCACTACCAAGAATGAAGAAGAGAGTAAGAAGAACAAAGTGGATTTGCTTATTGTAATGACTTTCTGGCTTAGCCATGAAGTACATCTAAGAATCCAGATGGGATTCTGGGATCTAAAAACTTTTCATCTCACTCATCTTATGTCCCAGCTTGGATGTGCTAGAGCTAGAGTTTGAAGCTTAAGCTCCTGAATTTGTGTCGGCCTCCATGATGAGCTCTAATCTCTGACTTCTAAGCATGGGATTTCTCCAGTGTTCTTCAGCTTAATAGTGATTTCAACAGAATGGATAGGGGTAGAGAGAGAGTCACATGAGGGACTAGAAAGATGGGAAGTTATTAAGAAAGGGCAAAGTGATTTCACTGGCCTCATAAATCTTAGGCAAAGAGATGATGATCAGGGCAGAAGTAACCTCCCTCTACTTCTCAATGTTTATCCTGTTTGCTAAGAGTTTCTGGGATCAACGGACCAGATCATTCATTTCCCGCCACCCTTTGGCCTCTCAAGGGTCACTTAATTACTCAGCCCATGTGCTGTATCTTAAATGTCCTTTTCATCTGTTGACTGGGGCATTTATCATTCACTCTCCCCAGATGTCACCCCACCATTGTTTTCTCTAATTGCTTTCTCCTCTTCTTATCAAGGGCAAATTCCATAAATCTTTTTTCCCTTGGCTTATAAAAATAAATAAATTAATAACAATTTAAAAGGAAATTCCCACCCTCCATTTTTTTTTTACCCAGTTGTGATTCTTCTCACAAAATAAAAAAAAAAAAAGTTTGAAGAATATTTTACATTTCCTCCCTATTTTGCAGTTCTCTCTACTCTTCTCACCTCATTTCTCCACCAAATAAACTCAACAGACACTTGAGTCATCTGTTACTTGAGAAGATGATAATTTAATGTTAATTTTCCCCTACAAAGGTAGAGGAACTATTAAGAAGTGGTTGTCAGAGAATTCTATTCCAGATCCAATTCTTCCAAGAAAGAGGAAGTGGATGGTAGTATGGGAATGATGGGAACCACAAGGGGAAGTGACCAGGATCTCTTAGAATTGGTATGACCTCCGTCACTTGACTTTGGTTTCCTCATCTGTAAAATAAGGAGATTGGGCTTAATAACCTCTAAGGTTTCTTCTAGCTCCATAGTTATGATGCTATGAATATGATAATATGATTTGAAAATAATAATGATTTGTTGTTGGGAGTATAGCTAACGTCTGTTTAGCTTGGTAGGAGGAGGCTTTCCTGGCAACGTGTGTGAGATTTCAGGGGTCAATTCCATACCAATTCCATACCATGTTAATAGAGTTCCATCAACCCATCCACCTTCCAGTAGAATGTAAGCTCTTTGCTTTTTATTTTGCACTTACTGCATCATAGTACCTTGTACATATATTGGTGCTTAGAAATGCTCCTGGTTTTTAATTGAATTGCTTCTTTTGAACTTCATAACAACCCTGTGAGGAAGTTCCTATAGATATGATTATGATTATTCCCATTTTGTAAATGGAGTTAGGTTCACTGGTTTGCCCATGATCACACAGTTTATGTTGCAGATGGGATCTGAACCCAGTTGTCTTGATTCCAATCAGCCTTTTAACTCATTAATACTTCTGTAATTACAAATAAAAATAATGGTGCTCGATACTTTGTTGAATGAATGAAGATATTTTTCCAGAATGAATACAGAAATGAATTAGTTGACAATTGAGAGTGAAGTAATGTTCTTACAAGTTTGGGGCTGAGTGTGGCTCAAGCTAGTTCCTTGAAGCTAATATGAAATTTTGGAATGGAAGGACTCCAGTTCTTTCTGTTGTTAATAAGAAGAGATAGCCTTAGTCTAATAGACAATGTACTTTGAAGACACCTTGTGTTGGTTCAGCTGAGTAAGCTTCCTACACCTGAATTACCCATCATTTTCTATCAGCCAAGCATCAAGAGAAAGCCTGGAGCTTCACTTGGTTGCTTTGCCATCAGGTGACCATAAGGTGATAACATCAACTGGATCCTTCAGTCCCTGAGCCAGCCGAATTTCAGGGGTCTCAGTATCTTTTGAGGAAGAACTAGCCTAATCCACACTATACCTGTTAGGTTTTGTAGTAAACCTCCCACCACCTAAATGACTTTAGGATGATTACTGGTCAATCTTAACTTATAGAATGCACAGAAGATAAAAGTAAAAACGAACAAATAAACGAACAAACAAAAAGAATCACAGCAAAACCAAAACAAAACTGAGAATGTAACAGATTGCAGGAGGTGTTGGATGTGGGAAACCCCAACCCAGAAATTCCAGCTCCCCACCCAACACATATTTCTTTTTCTTTTTTTAATTATTATTTTTCTCCACATCCATTTCTTGCCAGAAAACAATGCACCCCTTTGGTCAACCAAGCTCTCCCAGGACAGAAGTTGGACAACGATCCCTTGGGTGTTAGCCTAGTGAAATGTGGAGGCTCCAATCACCACTATATGATAATAAGAGGGGAAGGTTGCTTTCCCCCATGATTAGCAACCAGTAAGTAGCCCAGGTTTCCTTTAAACACTGAACCTCAATTAGCTTTTGCAAAGGTGTATTTATCCTGAAGATAATAGCACTAATAAAAGTATAACTGTTCACCCCCTAACACTTTGGGTGCGTGCCAGTGGTATGTCTGTAAATATTTAAGCATTGGCTCTCTGGGTGGGGGTGGAATGGTGTACACTAGACACTTTTAAGTTTAATCTGCATATTAATATTTTCTCTATCATTTAGGACTAGACAATCAACAAAACACCTCATCAGGCTCTGATGGGTAACAGTTTTCCAGTTCATCAGGTGTAAATTATTAATTAAACATTTAATAATCGGCTCTAGAAGTACTTTCCTCTCTATTTCTTCAGGGAGAATAGGCTCTCTTTTAGCATACTTTCTGTATTTTTGTTCCCCAAAGGTTCACATTCAGTTGTAGCACATCTGTCAGCTGAGTCTTTGACTCTACAACTGCTAGGCTGGGTTCTGAAGGTCACTCCTGTAGGTTACCATAAGCACTGATGTTAAGTTGGCTGCAAGATGCTGGGAGGCCAGAAACTCATCCTGACCTTTCACACCTCACAAAGACAGGGTTTCAGTGGACTACAAGGTTTATATGAGTTAAGTGTGAGATGGCAGCCACCTTAGAGCCCCAAAGACAAGGAGGTAAGAGCATCTGTCTTTCTGTCCTGCTCGGTCAACAACAGGAATATCGATCAGTGGAGAGGACTCAACCAGAATGGCCGAGGGCATCGAGGATTGGAGGAAAACCTGAGGCCAGTGGACAGAAGTGGTGAATGGGGAAATATAGGTCAAATGTCATAAAAGAACCATAACACAAACTTTTCAGCAAATAGAACTATCCCCAAATGCAATGGGTTACCTGGATAGGGTGACGGTGGTTCTAGATCCTGAAGAGACCCTGGTGATCACTTTTTTGGTTAAGCTATAAATTCATTTTCAGTTATATTACACAACTCCCATTTGTCTCTACCGATGCTGCTAATCCTACTCTGTCTCATCTAAAATCTCAATTGGAGATGAACACTCACTTAAACTTTGCATCCCTAGTAAAGTTCTGCATGTAGCACATCTTGGGAAACTGTGTTTTGTTGTTGAGTTTAACTAAACTTGGGGTGTATGAATAATCAGTGAGCCTCTATGGATTCAGCTTTAGTCCGGCAGACTGGTCGGAGCTGGGATGGAATGGGAGTCATTGCTTAGGAGTGGGGAAGGACTTTTGATTCAGCAGTAAACTGAAATGAAATTTAGATCAGCCTTTAAAGCCCTCTATGCTTTGCCCCTACTTGCCTTTCTAATAATATCACCTGCTATTTTTCTGCTATTGAGTCATTTCAGTCATGTCCGACTCTTCATGACCTCATTTGGGGTTTTCTTGAGAAGACTTTGGAGCGGTTTGCAATTTCCTTCTCCAGCTCATTTTACAAATGAGAAACTGAAGCAAACAGGGTGGAGTGATTTTCCCAGACTCACAGCTGCTAAGTGTCTGGATTTGAACTCAGGAAAAGGAGTCTTTCTGATTCCAAACCCAAAGCTTGGAACCCACCTAGCTGCCCTATTATTTCTCTAGGTGACCCTCTCTTCTGAAAAGATGATTCTTTTTTTCACTTCTGCCTGCTGGACCCAGATTCTCTCCTGCTCCTCCTTGCCCTTGGCCATTCTGGTTGTGTCCTCTCCACTGACCAATCAATATTCTTGTTGTGGACCTAGCAGGACAGAAAAGACAGATACTCTTACTTCCTCATCCTTGGGGCTTTGTAGTTCACTGTGGCTGCCATATCATACTTGTCTCATCCTGGAACCTGCCAGACAGATTCCTGCTTCAAATTTTCCCTTTCTTTTTTTTTTTTTTTTAGTGAAAGCCTCCAAAGCTCTCTGTTTCCATCATTTTAGTTTTTGTTGTTGTTGTTATTGTTTTTGTTTTGAGAAGAATCCTTCTTTAATGAAGTGCCCGAAAGGAACACTATTTGGAGATGTTGTCTGACAGGAAGGGAGCAGAGAAAGGAGTAAATTTTGTAAAAATGGAGATAGAATATTTGAGGAACCCAAATTCTGAGCTATATTACAGATAGAATGTAAGAGCTGCTAGGGATCTTTAGGATCACCTGGACTGTGAGAAGCAATCTGCCCTGGGTCACCCCAACATCAAGAAGAAGAGCTGAAATTTCAGCTTCTTGTGTTTGGCCTTCCAGACTTTGGCTCTTCGCATTACACAAAAGAAGCCCAGAAGCCTTTCAAAAAACTTTTCTGCTTACTTTCCTTCTTATGAAGTTTTTAATTTCATACTTTTAAACTAATCTTCCTCAAGAACTGGTGATAACTTCCCACTGGGGAGATCAGTGACCTCCTAGCATCAAAGCAGAGAAGGGCTTTGTAGATCAAAGGCCCTAAGAGGCAGTCCTACTGCCTGGAGACCCCCCAGGGGCTGGGGACTTAAAGGGCTCCTATTCCCAATTAAGTGGGTGGAACCCAGCCCCACCTCAGCTCCAGCTGATGCCTCTGGGTGGGCTGAGGTAGCCTCCAGCCCCCAAATTCTAGCATCTTTTGCGGAAGCTCAGGGTAAAGATCCTGGAGGGAGAATTATTGTGGCCTGGCCTTTTTCTACAGAAGAAGGTCGCATATTGTGTGTGTGTGTGTGTGTGTGTGTGTGTGTGTGTGTGTTAGGGAGATTCCAAACCAGTTAAGACAAGAAATTGTTCCTTTCAGCCTCAGTAGCCTGGAAAATATTAGAAATTAGAGAAGACTTTTGCAAACTGACTCTTTAAGGGGAAAAGCTTAGGATCCTCAGGTCACCTTCTATGCACAGAGCATGAGTGGCTGAGATTGGCCTTGACAGATCTGGTTTTACAAGGGCTCGAGTATTAAAAATCAATCAACAAGTTTTTATTAAGTACCTATTAGATTCCCAACTCAGTGCGAGAGACTGGGATACAACCACGAGAAAAAGGATCTCTAAGATTTGGAAAGTCTGGGGCTGAGATCCCTGCTGGCTTGCAGCAAACAAAACTGGGAAACTTTTGTTTCAATATTTTCTTTTCATTGTTGAACTTAAAATTTTTATTTTTTCTCTATTCCTCTGAGCAAAGAACTTTTTTGAGTAAGAGAGAGAATGAAAAAAAAAAGTTAGAAAAAAAAAGGAAGGGAATAAGATAAGGAATAAAAATATAAGGAAGAAAAGAAAAAGAAGATGAAAGAAGGAGAGAGGAATCAATCATCAGACATTTATTAAACACCTACTATGTGACAGTCTTAGAGGGAAGCAATAGTGTTAGAAAGAAAGAAAATGAATCAAAGGAAAGGTAGGAAGAAAAAAGGGAAGGACAAAGTCAAAAAGGGATATTACTTCAACGGATTTTGAACAAACCCAGTGAATTCTGGGGAGGGCAACAGAAAGGAGGTAACTTTTAAATTGAGCTTTCAAGGACAGAGGGGAATTTATCAGACAAAAAGGGGGAGAAAAAGTCTTGCAGGAAGAGGAACAAAGTGTACAAGGCAGGGGTTTTATGGGGTCTCTAGAACCCTCCTTCTGGATAGTATTGGTCGTTACTTACAGTGTACAGTCATTTATCCAGTTTCCAGATCCCTTGCTTCATCACACATCCTCTGGTTGTATGAATATAAAACAAGTGTATGAAACTGTTCCTTCCCCACAAGAGAAGAAATATTTTCCCAAAATGAGTCACAAGATTGAGGGGGCCATTTTCTAGGGTTGAATGGAATAAGACTCCCTCTCTCCAGAGATGTCGTCCCTGAAATATCATGAGGCCCAGGATGGGGGAGGCATCTTCCTGTGCTTTTAAGGGCTATTGGACTTCTCTCCCAGCAAACAGTGTTCTTCCTGACAGACCCTGAATTAAAAGGCATTGTTATCCTGAGGTAAAGCTGAGGTATACAGTCTTGGGACTTATCAGGAGAGCTAGTAAGCAAAATACGTGTCCTAATTTAAACGGAGCTAGAGGGTGAGATTTCAGTCTGATTATTTAGAGTATTTATTCTTTGCCTTTATGGCCTCTTCAGCCAATATCTAAATTTACTCTCACTGATGGGGTCTTCCATTGCCTTGGGGTGGAACAGTGTGAGATCCTGGGAGGTTCCCAATTTCTTGGGGAAGGGATGTAATTAGAAGTAGTGCTACTCTTTGGGGGAATGGAAAATTATCATGATTCTTTCTCTAATTTTTCTCCTCTTCCCTCTCTGCAAGGAGAATAGCTTTGTGCCCAGGTAGATTGTGCTTGTTTGGGGCCAGATATTGAAAATAACCCATAACCACCATCCTCTTTATAAAAATAACAATAAATATTTTGAGGGTGGGATGGAGGAAGTCACCCAGACCTTTGCTTTCATCAGGATAGTGTGGGGAGTTCACCCTCCTTCCCATAGACCTGTGATCCAGTTTAATTCAATTTCATGTATATTAATTGCCTTCTCTGTGCAAAACTGTCTGCCAGGTGCTGCTGATCCAAGTTCAAAAGGGAACAGTCTGTCTGTCCTCAAGCAATTTAATCCTACTGCGTTTGTAATTTGCAGCCTTAGACAGTAGCCGGAGATATTATGGGACTAAGTTAATTTCTTCTCATGGTTATTGTCTTATGGAAGATTTTAAGTGGAAAGACAGGATGAAGAAAGGGAGCCCTTCTCATGTTCAGTTGGAGCAGGAAGCAAAATCTGACCTTTCCTGCGGAATCGCTAAGACTTGCTCATTCAGGGAACGTGACCAGAGTTGAAGCTTTGTGGCCAGTTCAAGTCTCTTATCCAAAATAATTGCCTGGAGACCTACCGTCCCTCTGGGGTGTACAAGGACAATCTGATTTAAAGGGGACTGTTCTAACTGGCTCATTGGCGCCTCCCTTACCATCTAGCCAATGATGAAGGAAGCTACTCCTCCATTTTTACAGGCCGTCAGCCCTTTCCTAGGGTATCTACATGCAATTCCCATGCTGGAAATGTGAGTTTATCCTCAGGTAATGAAAGTTCTTTTTACTTCCCTATTGTATTTCTCATGTCCTCGTATACCAAGGGATGGAACTCTGGTCACCCACTGGCCACCAGCACACAGATAGCATAAGAGAAGCATCCCTGAACCCTGGCCTTTCCAACCCCAAGGCTGTCGTTCTTTGACCACATCCCACTACCTGATATCTGTGCCTTCTCTGTTCAGGATCATTATTAATCAATTATAAGACCATGAAGAGTTAAGAGGAGCAGAGAAAGACCCATGTGAACACATGCAGAATAATTAAAACCAAGAACACATACAATGACCACAACAATTAAATAAAAAGAACAATAAAATGAAATGGAAAATTGACTGACCTTGGACCCAAAGAACAGATGAGAAAATGGATCTCTTTGTTTCTTTCCTGAGGCGGGACATTGCTAGCGCTTCAGATTGGGTTCATATTTTCCTTCATTTTGTTGAGCTCCATTTAAAATTTTTTTTCACTAAAAAATCCTCAACAACAAAACAAATAATAATAATGACAATAGAAACTTTCTTAGAAGAACTGGTTTTCTGGATAAGGGAGGGAAAAGAATATATTTGTAAGTAAATTTGGTGCAAGAGTTAAAGGCATCATTAAAAGAATATTATCTAAGAATGTTTTTATTTTGATTTTTTTGGCTATGAACCTGTTTTCAGTTTGTCAAAGATGTTTTGATTGATTCGTATTTTGATTAGTTTTGATCATTTGCATGTTTCCGATAGCGGGTTTAGTACTGATGGAGTGATTCCTCATTAAATACTGACTTCTCTAGAATAAACTTGTTGAATTAGATTGAAACCTCTTTGAGCCACAGGGATTGCCCTTTCATCTTAGAAGTATTCCTAGAGTTTTAGCCCAGGGTCTGAAACATAGTATGGTCTTCATTAATGTTTATTCAATTGTCTTATATAGGCTCAGTTTTGTGGATATATTATAATCAAAGCTTAAAAACATACCCAGGGGAGCCCCAGCAGATTTGGGAGTATAACCAGTGTAAAAGCTAGTGGTAGCTGAGAGTTATCCTTCCAGTTCAGTGCTCAACAAGGGGGCGGAAAACAGTCCAATCAGACTGGATCATGAAGGATGTGATTGGAAGAAACATGAAACTAGGTGAATAGATTAGGTGGAATTAATTTACAAAGGACCAAAACCTCATCCATGAATTTAGAACTTATTACTCAAGAGAGCACTGGTGGTTCTGGGCCTGGAATTAGGAAGACTCATCTTTCTGAGTTCAAATCCTGACCTCAGATACTTACTAGCTGTATGACCCTGGACAAGCCACTTTTTCTCTGTTTGCCCCAGTTTCCTCATCTGTAAAATGAGCTGGAAAAGGAAAGGGCAAATCACTCTGGTATCTCTGCTGAGAAAACCCCCAGTGGGGAATCGACATGACTAAAATGACTAAACAATAACAACACTAAATAGAAATTTAAACAAATTAAATAGGTGAGACTTCCTCTTATCCCAGTGATTGAACTCCACCTGAGACTCATGATCTGGAGTAGCCTTATCCTCTGCAAGACTTTGATTGCAGAGATCAAACTTTGTTCAATCTGTCCTGCTAAGTTGGAAGGCTTTGAATTTCGTCTCTGGATGATGGACTATGCGTCTATCATTGAATAACCACGTCGATTAAGTATAAAGATATTTAACACCAGAGAGTCAATTGCCAAATTCTGGGGGTCCCAACACCTGAAGGAGCCCCTGTAGGGGCTGTGATCTTCCCTGTTGGAGGAACCATCTGTGCCGATGAAATCCTGGATTGCTTAAGTATTGGAATAGCTGAGAAATGCCTTTTGACCTGCAACTTCTATTCCTCAGAATTACTCCTTTTAGGGCTGGAAGACATCTCCAAGTATTCTAGAATATTTTCTGCTTTCTGCCAGTAAAGACTCTGTGCCTAGTTTTAGTGATCGGGTGATCAAATAAGGGAAGTTTGTGGAAACAAACTAGAATGGGATGATTTGTGTGTCTGGAGGCAGCCAGGTCAGGTTTGATGCCATTTACTCTGGGGGAAGTTGTTTAGAGGACCTCATTCCCTTTATCTAAGAAAAAACTACATGGGCAGGGGAGGATTAAGAGGTCTGATTAGATGGTTTTTAGGCTCATTCAATTTCCAAGATGATGTTTTTCTGAATCTTGGATGATAGATGCAATTTTTTCTTTACAAGAAATTTCTGTTTTCTTACCAGGGAAATTGCTGTGCCACGGAGTGAAGTTGGGCATTCTTAAGAATCACAAGACCCTGCCAGACAAAAAGGGAGTGTGTTGAAAACAAGCTCCTTCTTTGGAGGCAGAGAGCCCTGAGCTTGCCTCTGCGCCAGCTCCACATCCCCAGGGCACTTTCCACCTTCACAGGGTCCCCTTCATGGGTTTGTCTGGGGCTCCTACTCAGGACCATCTCCTTCCATCTGACTTGCCTCGTGAGGCAGCTGATGACTCTCCTTCAGCTGTAAGGTTCAGCTTTGGCAGATGTCTTGGCCTGGAAATAGCCCTTTTAATCTCTGAATGAACAGGAGTCCGGACAGAGAGCAGTTATGACTTTGGGTCATGAGAGGTTAATTGAAGAAGAGGCAGATTTCAAGATCTATCTTGCTGTGTTCACACACATGCGTACACAAGCAGTATATACAGAGCCCCCATCATTTGCTTTCAAGAAGTCCTTTCAAGAAGACCAGTGATATCTTTGTGATTTCTTGTGATTAAGAGAGAGAAGCCGCACTAACTCATCATCCTCACTCCCCCTTCCAGGGTCCTCGAAGCTCAGTGACAGGATAAAAATTGGGATGAGGGAAAATGACCCAGAAGGCAGCGGATGACCTTGGCGTCTCCCATGTCTGACCAAGCTCCAAGCACTCCACTGACATGGCTCCAACCAGTTCTGTGGTCATTGGAACAAACTGTCCTTATCTACCCATTTCACTAGGGGAAGTCTTCAGCTTCTTGGAGTAGAAGACTATCTCATGATGGGCTTGAAACTGTTGGTTACTCTCCACCTGGTTTAGCCCCCTGCAGAGACAGTATTACTGGAGTGTGGATGCTGGAGGCCCTACAGCCTCTAAGAGCCACAGAGTTGGTGAGAATTGGGGGGCAGGGGACCAGGCCCTCATTTCGGAAGTGATAGTTTTCTCTGAACACCTCATATACGCCTCTCTTTTGTGCTGGCCAGCTGTCCCCCCTATCCACCGTGCTTTCCCTCTTCATCTCCATCTGTGGCTGGAACCACAGCTTAGAGGCCATTTCCTCCCAGAAGTCTTCCCTGATTCTAGAGAAACTGGGATGTTCCTTTCTCCTGAAATTAGGTTCTGTCTGTTCATCCTATTATGACCTGCCAGGGGAGTGTGAGCTTCTGGAGAGCCTAGAAACAGTTATGACTTAATAAATGAATAAATGAAAAACACATTTAATAAATGTTTTACTGCGCTAAATACTGTGTTAAGTGCTGGGGATAAAAAGAGAAGAGAGCAGATGGCCCCTGCTCTCTAGGAGCTCACACTAATTGAGGGAAACAATACATTAAAAAGAACACTCTGTAAGTTAGATGTCAGGTCTAGAAGGTCTGGGAGCACAACTGTGGGGAAGATGCGAGGCTCGTTTATTTATTTATCCTTTCATTCATTTCTTTGCCTACTTGTTTGTTAAGGATAGTGACGTTTTTATGATTTATTTTAACATTCTTGTAAGGTTCATTGATTGAACACATAAGAAGTGCTAAACAAAGGATTGTTGAACTAAATTGAATTGACTTTCCTTGAAAATTAGGTTCTATTTACAATGGATTTGTTTTGTAGATAACCCTTCCCCCTTTTTTGTTGTGTAGTATCCCATTTGGAGTGAGAGCTCCTCAAAGACAGAGGGATTGTTTTTTTCACCTTTATTTCTATTTCCAGAAATTAGCACAGTGCTAGGCACATAAAAGATGCTCTTGCCATCATTTCTGAACGACATTTAATATATAATTCATTCATATGTTGCAGAAAGTACATTAGAGAAACATTGACTAATAATGCCTTATGTAGCTCTAGGGCTCCTTCCACCTCCATTATCCTTCTCTACTCCCCTTACTCCTAGCACCATCTTTCTCTATTACTCCCACCCCCAGAACCCTCTTCTACTCCTTCAAACCTTCCTCCTCCATTCCCTCCAACCCTAGCACCTCCTTCATACCCCCTCACCCACAGCATTTTCCTCCTCCAGGGCTCCTCCACTCCCTCCACCCCCATTAGCCTTCTCTACTCCCCCCACGCCCAGCACCATCTTCCTCCATTACTCCTACCCCCAGCACCCTCTTCTATTCCTCCAAACCCTCCTCCTCCATTCCCTCCATCCCTAGCACCCTCCTCCATTGCCCCCACCCGCAGCACTTTCCTCCTCCATTCCTTGCCACCTGTAATACCCTCTCCCAGCCCAGTCCCAATTTGAGCAGCTTCCATAGAGCCTTCCTTGTCCATAGAAGGCTGCACTGGCTAAGTAATCAGCTGATTAGCTGGAAGTGCCTTTTAGACATAGACCAGGTAATCTGTTAGAAGTCTTAAAAAGGGATGTTTTATGTGTAAACACAGCCTAGTCAGGAGCAACCAAAGCAAGGGAGGGAGTCTTGTTTCAGCCTGTCCTCACCCTGCAGTACCACCCTTTTCTCCAGTTCCACTCTGGTTATCTACAGAGAGCCTGACAACCATCCCTGACAATGCTCTCTCACCTGCCTGGGTTCTGGGAGGGACACAAAGGGCAGATTTCTCTATGTCTGAGACCCTGACAAAGCTCATTCTTTCTACTGGGTGAGGGAAGTGCTGTGAGCATCTGCACTCTCCTCCTACAAGTATCCTGAGGCTCTGGGAGGGAATGGCAAGGGCTGGGAGGCACATAGAGGCAAGACTTCAAGGTGGCAGGTCTCTGCTTTCTACTCGGGTATACTCTCTGTCTCCATCTTGGCTTTATTTCTATTCTCCATCTCTCTGTCTCTGTTCACCTATTTTTCCTCCTCCCTCTACTCCCATCAGACTTTTCATTCCTCCTGGATCACATTGGTTACTCGGGGATGGCAATAAATCCGTCCTCCCAGGAAATGAGTGCCTTTTAATAGAGGTCTTCAATTCCTCCATAGAAACAAATGACTATTGTGAGAGACAGCAAGCTTTGGTGCAAAAGTACTGGATTTAAACCCAGAAATTCTCTGAATTCAAATCCCATCTCAGATACTTACTTGCTATGTGATCCCAGTGGAGACATGACCTACTTCGAGCCTCACTTTTCCTATATGACAAATATGGATAATAACAGCCATAGAACCCATCACTGTTCTGCGTTCCTTTGGTTCCCCCCACTCTCCTCTGACATTTCCTACTCCAAGAATCTCTCAGTTCTCATGTTCAATGCTCCAAGATCCCTATTGATGCTGAGTGAAACAAGCAGAACCACAAAAACATTTTATATAGTGACAAGTTTATATGATGATTATTTATGATAGACTAGATTCTTCTCAGAAATTCAATGATCCAAGGCAATCCCAACACCTTTGGCTGGAAAATGCATATCCACAGAGAGAACTATGGAGACTGAATCTGGATCAACGCATTCTATCTCCACCCTTTTTTTTTTAATCATATCTTTTTTTTCTCATGGATTTTCCTTTTGTTCTGATTTTTCTCTCTTACATATGGACATATATTAAAAAATGAATGCACTTATATTACCTAAAAACAAAAGAAATAATAAAAAAAGAAAAAAATGATCCTTGTTGCTACTAATAATCTATGCCTTAATGAACTTTTTTTTTTAAGAACTAAGATCTTATGCTGTAAGACTCTTCCCAGCTTGGACGTTCTCTGTTGCAATGGGCCCTTCAGCACAAATTGAACAGGTTCAATATTCTATGGTCTCTCCTAGATCTGCTAATTTTTATTTTAAGATCCCTTCATAGGCTTTGGGAGAGGTTTCCTGTCTGAGAGCTGCCTACAAAGATGAGATTCTATCTTGAGAGTTATTTCAAGATTCAAAAGAGATTATGGAGGTGACAGGTTTTGTAAATCTTCTGGTGCCATATAAGAGTGAGTGAGGAAGCAGAAAGTTCATGCCACTAATCCCCACGCAGAAAGGGGCAATGTTTGGGGTATACACAGATGGCAGAGTATCTGACCCATGGTGGCTGCCAGCTCTGTGTACATGAACACAGTCAAACGTGGACATTCTTTAAAGTGATCCCAGGAGACAGGTGTACCCTTCCTGACCTTCAGATACAGGAATTGCAGCTAAACTGAACTGGTGACTTTCTGGCTTCTAGATCTTGCTGGTGTTGGTCTGTCACTCTCATATGTTCTTCCCTCAAATCTACGTCTCATGATCTTGCCTCTCTTTGAAGGCCAACTTCTCATGTCATCTCTACCATGCTGGCTTTCCTGTCCCCAAGTGATATCTATGATCTTGAAACATTTTTATCTGCAAATGGATAAATATACTGAAATCCCTAAGGAGGAAGGAAATTGATTAATAGTCATACAGATCTGAAGAAGAATTGGTACTAGAACCCAGGATCTCTGATTCCACATCCAAGTCTCTTAAGGAAGAAAAAATAAAAATTTCTCTATCCTCTTTTAAAGATCTCTTTCTTAGGCCTGGAGAGACTTACATGATATGATGCTGAGTGAAATGAGCAGGACCAGGAGATCATTATATTCCTTAACAACAATACTATATGATGATCACTTCTGATGGATGTGACTCTCTTCAATGGTGAGATGAACAAAATCAGTTCCATTTGTTCAATAATGAATAGAACCAGCGACACCCAGCGAAAGAACTCTAGGAAATGAGTGTGAACCACAACATAGCATTTGCACTCTTTCTGTTTTCGTCCACCTGCATTTTTGATTTCCTTCACAGGTTAATTGTACATTATTTCAAAGTCCTATTCTTTTTGTACAACAAAATAACTGTATGGACATGTATACATATATTCTATTTAACATATACTTTAACATATTTAACATATATTGGTCAACCTTCCATCTGGGGGAAGGGGTGGGGAGAAGGAGGGGAAAAGTGGGAACAGAAGGTTTTGCAACTGTCAGTGCTGAAAAATTACCCATGCACATATCTTATGAATAAAAAAGCTATAATTAAAATAAAGAAAGAAAATAAAGTTCCTTCTTACAACATATGAGACTTCACAGAATGAGGTGATACTAGGATTAAGATCTTTCAAGAAGTAACTTTAGTCAATTTGTACAGTTTTAATTTATTTGCTTGCTTACTCATTTGTCTATCTGTCTATCAATTAATCTTCTGTATCAATCTATCTGTCTACCAATCTGTTAATTAATCAATCGATCTGTCTATCTCTATCCGTTTATCAGTCTATTTGTCTGCCTAACAATTAATCTTCTGTATCAATTTATCTATCTTCCTATTTGTCTGTTAATCTGTTTATATCGAATCTATCGGTCTGTTAGTCTGTCAGTCTATCTATCAATCAATCTTTATCAATCAAGCTGTGTCTGTATCTATTTATCTATCTGTCTGTCTGTCCATCCGTCCGTCCATTATTGTCTATCTGATTACCCATGTATCATCTCTTCATTTTTCTATTCTAGATTGTCATTTTTGACTGAAAACCTTTTAAGGACAGGGAATAAATACATCTTGGTCTTTCTACCATCTTACCCCATCATCCTTTCAGTTAGAGTTAGACATAGGTCTAGATTTTGGGTTAAAATAAAGTCAAGGGAAACATTCATAGCCTAATAGCTGGAAGGAACTTTTGAATCTATCTAGTTCCTACTTTTCACAGATACTTATTGAATAGATGAAGAAGAGGCTGAAAGAAGTCATTTAATGAGTCCATAGCTAAAAGTAGCAGAGATACAAATTAAATTCAGATCTTAGTTAGCACTTTATCTGGTCTTCCACACAAGGTGGTAAATGGAGGTTATGAGTTGATCTCACAAGTAAATGCACTTCCCATTTATGGAAGGTCACCCTCTTTTCACATCTACCAGCTGCTTCCTTGAGCCATTCTCAGATGCCAGTGGTCTATATGTCCAATGAACTCTCAAGACATGTCTATTACTTAAGACTACACCTAATTATTACCATATTAATATTTTATATTTATATATCAACATATTAGTTATTAAAAATGTCATTATCCCCATTTTACTGATGAGGAATCTGGGATCTGTTGAGAGTTATTTATTCAGAGATTTTAAGTGACTTGGCCAAGCCAATCAATTAGTAAATGTCAGATACATGATTTCAAACCAAATCTCTCCTGATTCCAGTCCAGTTTAAGTTTCATCCCCAATACCGTCCCTAACCATTGCAAAATACAGTCTTACTCAATGAGCATTGAATATCACATCTACTCATTGTTGCTGTGATAAGACAACCAGCAAAGGTATATTGCAACATAATTAGCTTACTCTGCTTACTAAGGCAGGAAGTGAATGAATACTTAACAGTAGTGGTTGGGAAAAAAAAATTTCTGAGTCACAATCAGAAATTTCATGTTTCTCAGGCATTCTGCTTAACTGAGTTTTTACTAGGTCAGCCATGTGTTAACCACTAGATAGGAGGAGATACAATTTTCTGTTTAATTTAACATTTTACAAAACATCTCTTTAGCAATAATGCCACATTTCCCTGGGTTTAGTTTTGAGAAACACAAGAAGTGGAGGTGACTAACCCTCATTTTTAGATCACTAGCATGTGTGCTTGGTAGTGGAAGAACTTTAAAGGTACTTTCTCAGATAACCTCCATCTTGAAAGAGATATTCTCCATCCATTCCTTTCTTTGCCATTCTTATCTGATTAAGCCCTAACTCATAAATTCTAATTTAAAACTTTTTTTCATTCATCACTTTCTCTTCATGCACACAACCACTGCCTCTATTCCCCCATTGTGGGTTTATAATCTCTCACTTTGATCATTATATTTTTTAACTAGCCTCCCCCTTTCTGCTCACTTTTTTCTCCAATCCATCCTCTACCACCTGTTGAAATGGTTTTCCTATGGGTAAAAAATGTTTGATGTGGAGCAGGTAGATGTCACAGTGAGTAGAGCTCCAGCCCTGGAGTCAAGAGGACTTGAGTTCAAATCTAGTCTCAGACATTTGATACTTAAAAGCTGTGTGACCCTGGACAAGTCCCCAGTTGCCTCCAACAAATAAACAAAATATCTTGTGATTCCTTATTTCCTCTGGGATTAAATTCAAATTGTTTTTCTTCTCTAAAAGAACCTCCATAATTTCTCTCAAATATACCTCTTTTAGACTTATTTCCTACTCCTCTGCTCTAGCCAATCTAGACAGTTTTCCTTTCTCTAATTTTTGCATGTGATCCTCCTTTCATCATCTGTGGGGCATCCCTCCCATCTCTATATGAGACAATTCTCCCCTTTTCAAGGTTCAACCTGAGGGTCATCTCCTTTGTGAAACCATCAATGACACCACATCCTCCCTCTTTTCTCTCCAATTTTTTCTTCTTCTTCTTCTTCTTCTTTTTCTTCTTCTTCTTCTTCTTCTTCTTCTTCTTCTTCTTCTTCTTCTTCTTCTTCTTCTTCTTCTTCTTCTTCTTCTTCTCTCTCTGTCTATTTTGATTTTAAATGTACCATTTCCCATTCTGCCTTGTATTATAGTGATATAGACTCATGTCTCATTTCCCTTCATGTTGAAGATATGAATTTTGTCTTCTTGATGTCATCCTAGCACAGAAGCTTGATCATGAGACCCTTCATCTATGTTTGCTAGAGTGTAATATGGTGGAAAGAGGATTCATTATGATTTTTTTTCTCCCCTAGAGCTGAGTGAGTGTTTTTGGACATTATCAAAGAAAAATCTTGGAGAAGCCCAAAGGAGGATATTCAGATGAAGAGTTAATGGCTAGACTTAGTTCAGCAGTGGCTCACTCAAGTAGAACTAACCCCTCCAAAATTCAGGAACCATTTCTATCTCATGGGACATAGACCTCAAGCTGAGATGGACCACAACAGCTATGTCTAACGCACTCAGTTTTTTTTTAAACAGAGATTTCTATTCAATCTTTTGAGTAACGTTTGACAAAAAGACAACAGGGAAGGTGGAAAGTAAGCAAGGAAAAGGCAGCTAGTTCTTAGTGACAGGGTTTGTGGACCCAGGTCTTATTTCCTACTCTCTGAACTTTAATTTTCTTTTCTGTCAAAGAAAAAATGGTCAATTCAGTTTCTAAGTCAGAAAATCAGCATCAGACACTGTGTGACTATGGGCAGGTAAGTTGTTCCACCTATTTGTGCCTCAATTTCACCTTATCCATTAAAGGTGAATGATTATATTCTGTGTCTTAGAACTATAGCAAGGAAAGTATTTTGAGAATCCCTGAAGTCTTGAAGAACTGAACAAGGGTGGTGGGGGGGGGTTCCCTTACAAATAGTCTCTCTTTCTATCTCTCTTTCTCTGTCTCTTTTGCTCTTTGTCTCTTTCTTGGGCTCTCCCCCCATCACTTCCTTGACGGTGAAAATGTCTAGAATGTATATCTTGAATGAGATACAAATAAACACATCACTTTAGAGCAAAATGATGATTATTCATTTGTCCAGGAAGCACCAAGAAGGCAGGTGGAATGGTGGGTTGCTGCTTGTATGAGAGAGTGATCAAGCCTTAGTGCTGTTCATCATAAATATAAGTGGGTTGTGCCTCCAGCCACCAGCTGGGACAAGTCTCTGAATGTCTCTCTCTGGGCATAAATGGACTCTTAGGCTCTCCTTGTACTAACCTAGGTGGTCTCAGGGGAGAAAGCCCTGAGCTCATGAGCCTGCTACCAAGTGTACCTGTCTGGGTCCTCCCAAGTGAGCCCTGACCCTGAGATGGGGAAAGCTCCCAGAGGAGTCCTGACTAGACAATGCTGTCATCCTGACTGGGTCTAAAGGCCCTTCCAGATCTGACATTCCATGATGTGTGCAATAAGGCTCTTCCTAGATGGTTCTGATCTCCATCCCAGCTCTGCCATAGTTGAAAAGTCCCATGAGCCATCACATGTATTACTGATTTGTTTTCCATGAAGCTCTTCCATCTTAAGGAGCTTCTTACCCTAAGATTCTATATTCCAAGTCTGTGACAGCTTGGACATTCTGTGTTCCAGATGTGAAGGTACCTTCTAGCTTTTCTAGGTCACATTGTTTAATGAACAATTAAACAATGGACAATTAAACTGTCCAATTCTGAAATGCTCAGCTCTGTTCAGTTCTGACACTCGACTCTCTCTGTCTGTCCATCCCTCCCTTCATCGCTCTGTCTCTCCCTCCTTTCTTCCCTTCTCCCCATTTTTCTTCCTTCCTTCTTTTCTTCCTTCCTTCTTTCCTTCCTTCCTTCCTTCCTTCCTTCCTTCCTTCCTTCCTTCCTTCCTTCCTTCCTTCCTTCCTTCCTTCCTTTCTTCTTTCTCTCTGTCTTTCATCTATCTCTCTCCGGATTTCTGTCCATGCAAGGCTCCTGGTGGAACAGTGAAAAGTCACACATATGACATAGGATGCATTCTCTGAAAGTTCCTCTTGGTTTCCTGAACCCAAAGGAAAAATCCTTAATTGTTCCTCTTGAAATAGCATGTGTGGACTTGTGCACTGAAAACAAAGCAGCCTCAAACTGGGAGTGAACATCCCCAAAGAAAAAAAAAAAAAAAAAAAAAAAGAACTCCAAAGAAACAGGATGAGTCAGCTGGGCCTGAGAACACTGAAGGCCCTGGCAGGCTCTTTTTGTGAGGAAGAGATGGATTTTCAGCAAACAAGGAAGGAGCCAGCTGGGAAGCGAACCGGCTGAGGCTGGAGCAGACCACCACAGATATGTTCAAAAAGTGTCCAAGGCGGGACCCTTCCAGCACGAGCTTTGGGATCAGCTGGCCCAGTTTCCATCGGACGGTTTTTGTTGTTTTGTTTTCTTCCTGTGCAGGCCTTTTTGCTAATATGACAATACTTTGTTCCCTACTCTTAGCCAATTAGGGTCCAAATAATGACCAATGGGACTTATTCTCAAGAGAGAGGGCCTGGGTTCAAATCTCTGCTTTGGTAGTTAGGAGCAGGTACATTTCTTCAGGTGCTCCACACTGTAGCTCCCTTGTAATATTGTGGTGAGGCTCAAATGAGAGACTGCTGTGTCAATCTTCAAATACTCCATTGATATAACGTTTTATACATTAAAATATACATTTTAAAGTACAAGAATCAATAATTGTTGTCTGGTCTTTTGCAGAGGAAAAATGAAGATTTGCCATTTTCATTTCCAAATCATTTTACAGATAAGGAAACTGAGGCAAATAGAGTAAGGTGACTTGACCAGAGCCACACAGCTAGTAAGTGGCAAAGCTGTATTTAATATTTTCAGAAGACATCTGTCTTGGTGTATTGTTTTTGTTTCAAGTTGTTTTCCCCTAACATGACTAATGAACTTTTGCTTATCTCAAAAAAACATATTTTAGAAAAGCCAACTGACACAGCAATTACTTCCAATGACATTTATGGTCTTTTTAATTCCTAGTCCCCCACTGAGAAGAAGGGAGAGAGGAGGATGTATCTATCAGCTCATCTCCAGATTGAAGACTGATCAGCACAATTAATCAGAAACTGTCTTTGTGCTTTTATTTTCTTCATTGCTCTCACTCTGTGTTGTTCTGGTTCTAGAGCACATAAATCTTCCCTTGGGTATCTTAACTTTGTATTTCCTCCCTCCTTGCTTCCCTCCACTCCTAAAAAGTCAGTGTCCTTTCCAAAATGACATTAAACACATTGAGATTTACAAACACCCCCCCAAATCCCCCTCACACAATTATGGAAATTACGATTCCCGTCCAGGCTGATCAGGAGCAGGATCAAGGCTTTCTGAGGAGTTAACTACCCTCTCTGGAGTTGGGAAATCTTTCATGTACAACTAGTCAGAGTTGCTTTTTTAGTCCATGGGACAGCAACCAGAACTACCCTTTCTCAAGAACACACCTCCCCTTAGCTAATGTTGCCAATTTTCTTTAGGGGAAACTGAAAGTCCAAAGATTTATAAATGCACCACTGGGACATTCTCCAAAACAATGGAACCATCAGGGACAGTAACTGTGCTCTTTCAATTTTAGCATCCCTACTATGTATTCCATTGCCTGCGCACAGTAGGTACTTGATCAATGCCTGCAGATTTGAATTGGTTGAAATTCTCCCTATAGAAGCAGACGATGGATTCTAGAAGCTCGAAGCTCCCAAATGTCTTTTCCCTTTATGCAAAGTGTCCGGCATCAAACACGAAGCAGATGTTGAGGCTGATGTGTTTCCTGAAGATATCGACAGATCAAAAAACCACCGAATTCAAGTCCTTTTTCTTTCCTTAGTGTCTACTGATTGAAACTGGCAAGAGTTATAATTGAAGGAAATCCGAATAAAGACTATGTATATATATGCACATAAATTTAAAGTAAATAAATAAATATGTATATATACATACTCACATATGTCTTTATATATAGTTAACATAGAGTTATAATGTAACATTTTATGTACAATTATATGTAGCTGTACTATACAGTTATAATATATTGTTCTAAATACATATAGTTATGTAGTTGTATTTATATGCACATTTTTATGTGGAAATCTCCATAACAAATATATATTTAAGCTTGTGTATTTATTCTCTATATCATGAAAGAAGGGAAGCATGTGGTCTCACTTCAAAATTTCAGCACATGATAATTATGTGTTTCATATTGCTTTGGATGAAGTGTAACAACCTTGAATGGTTTCCATTAACCCTTTCTGTGGTCAGTAGGGAGAGTCAGGGAAGCCGGGATGATAAGTCTTTTTTAAAGCCTAGGGTGACATCTGTTTTCTATTCTGGGATAGGAAGTATATTACTATATACTGATGTTCTCTTTGCATTATTGCTTTAAAAATGTATTACCCATAATTCACCAAAGGATCTTCTTTCTTCTCATCTTTGGGGTTAGGAATAAGACCCATATGTATGAAATACTCAGGCTTCCCTTCAAGGGAATAGATGTCACTCATTGAGAGAATCAAGGGCACCATGCTTACCTTTTCCATCAGGACAGTCTCACTGTAGAAATAACAGGGGAATGAGTCACTTGATGGAAATGATGTTTAGCCATCCTCCGTGAAAGCTGTGTAGGTTCAGTCATTTCCAAATCATTTTATATATGAGGAAACTGAGGCAAATAGAGTAAGGTGACTTGCCCAGAGTCACGGCTAAAGCTGTATTTAATATTTTCAGAATTTCAGAATCAGCTGGATCGGGCAGTAAATAGAATGTTGATTCTGGAGTCTGGAAGACATCAGTTTAAGTCCAGCTGAAGTTCCTTATTAGTTGTGTCACCCTGAACAAGTCACTTTATCTCTGTTCACTAGTTTCCTCAATTGTAAAATTGGGATGATAATAGCACCTATCTAGCAGGGTTTGTTTGTTGTAAGGATCAAATGAATCAAAATTTGAAAAACAAAAAACAAAACAAAAACAAAGCACTTAAAACAGTTCGTGGCATATAGTAGACACTATATAAAGATTTATTTCCTTCTCTTCTTTTTTTCCTAATACACTGAATTGGCAGAGTCAACATCCCCAAAGATCTTGATGAGCTAGAATTGGAGTTCATTGAGTCAGATGAAGTTTAATGGGGAGAGATGCAAACGTTTGCATTTGGGTCCAAAAATTCAACCTCGCAAGACAAGGCAAGCAAACACTGGCTGTATAATTATTTGTCTGAAAAAAATAATCAGGGGCTTTAGTGGACTCTAATCTCAATATGAGTCAGCAGATGAATTAACTGTCAAAAAAAACTAAGGAAACTTGGGACTTCATTAAGGGGAACCTTGCTTCTAGACTGAAGGAAATAAAAGTCCTGTTCCAGCAGAGTACAATGGAAGTGTCGGATTCTGTTCTGATCACTTTAGTTTAGGAAAGATATTGATGAGCAGGAGAAAATCTAGAGAACAATAAGCGGAGATGAAGGTGCATCATGGGATTTTAGTCTCCCTTTCCAGTTACAGTCCTGTGCTACATTAGAGATCTCACGCCATCATCCTATAGGCATCTCAAACTTCAAATGCCCCAAAGAGAGGCCATTGTTTTTCTCCCTAGAGTGTCTTATAGGGTAAAAACACTTGGGTCTATCAAGGACAACATTATTCTTCCAGTCTTCCAAAAGTGTCATCTCAGCATCATCCTGGACTTCTCCCTCTCCTTCCCTCCCTTTGTTGCCAAACTGTGACAATTCTAAAGAAGCTTTTCTTGCATCTCTCTCCTCTCCATTCCTGGGGCCACTACCTTAGTTTTGGCCCTCATCAATTCTTCTCTGAACCAATGCAATAGCATCTCCTTGATCCAAATTTACCCATGTAATAATATAAAATCCATGATGGGGCCATTTTGTATCTCTCTCTTCTCCATTCTTAGGACACTACTTTAGTTTTGGGTCTCCTTGACTCAAATTTACCCATGTCCCAATATAATCTACATGATATTGCTAAAATGACTCTCCTTAAAGACAGATATATTGACATTTATAGTTCCCAGTTGCCTTGATTATAAGGTGCCTTTAAAGCACTCTACCACCTGGATCCACTCAATATTTCCAACGTCCTTGGTTCTTCCTTTGCTTTTCCAAACTCTACAATCTGGCCCTCTCTCTGTTTAACACACGCAACACTCGATCCTCCTATCTTTGCTCTGACCATCCCCCATGAGTGCCATCCTTCCCTCTCTACCCCATTCCATCCCTTCCTTCCAGACTAAACCTATTTCTGAACAATGTCTTTTCTGATCCCTCTCCCCCATGGCTGATGCCCTCCCCCACCAACACCTTGCATATATGCATATGTTTTGTATCTACTTATCAATGGATACTTCTTCTCCCCCTTAACCATATGCTCCTTGAGAATAAATTATTTCACTCTTTGTATTTGTGCTCCCATTAGTTAGCACAGTGTCTGGAACATAGCAAACACTTCATTTCTATTGATTGGTGCTTCATCTGAAGAAGAGAATTTTTTTTGGGGGGGTTGGGGAATGATTGCCATTCTATGAAGGAAGAATTCTGGTGATTTTTGGGGGGCCCAGAAGGCAGCAGCATAAAAAAGTAGTGGGAATGGGGGACTTTTAAAGAGGCAGAAGTGGACTTCATAGCAGAAGAAATTTCCTGTTCCAAAGTGAACTGTCCAAGGGCAGAGGGAAGGTCTCCCTTTCACTGGAGGGGACTACACACATTTAGTAAGTGCCTACTATATGTCCGTTGTGATGGATGCTTTACAGACAAGTACTGAAAGAGCATCACTTCTCTCCCGCTGCTTATGATCCCTCAACTCAGTCTAAGATTACATTAGCTTTCTTGAATGTCAAAGTATATTATTTGACTATTAGGTACACTAGGATTTCCAGCTCTTTTCCAGCCCAACAGGGTTGGACTAATGTTCCTATTTAGTAATTCAATTCAATCTACCTCAACATGCATGTCTTGAGCATGTATTATGCTCCTGGTCCTGCTGGGTCCTGGGGATAAAAATGCAATCATTTCTGAGCTCAGAGAATTTCCATTCTACTGGTGGAAGACAATAGGAACATATAAGCAAAGAGAAAGTATTCCAAAAGACAGTGGAACTAATAAATGAGATGGTTGGTAAAGGGTTCACATGGGAGATAATACTTGTACTGAGCTACAGAGGAAATTAGGGATTACATGAAGCTGTGGTAAGAATGGAAAGCATTGTAGCTATGGGAAAACATCAGTGAGGAGTCGAGATAGGGCAGGAATTAGCCAACAGATCAATCAGAAATGACCATTTTTGAAGCACCTACTATATGCCAGAGGCTATACTAAGAACTGGTGATACAGATACCATGAGCTTTCCAAACTAAGCTCTCCTTAAATGGAGTTGTAGGAGTTCATGACCCTACCCTCCATTCAGAGGGAATACTGGTAATGAGGAGGTGGGTGAATCTTGTTGGATGATGAGGTTTGCCCAATAATGATCTTTGTGGGGCCAGGGATGAATTCAGAGAAGTTCAACATAGTGCAGCCAGGTGACAAATGAAGAGATGTTCATGAAGAGAGAAAAAACAGCTAGCAAACCCATTTGGATGGAGAATATATGAAGGACTGGAATGAGAAATAAGACTATGGTCAAGGTAGGAGTAAGCTTGTAGAAGACCTTAAATCCAAAACAAGGCATTTTGCTTTTTTATCCCCAGGGCAATTAGGAGTCATCAAAGATCTTTTTGCCCCCACTTTTTAGACTTCTGTTCTATTTCAATTTCATCTTATTTGAGTTTGGTCCAAGGCACTAGCCTATTAAAGTCTTTTTCGATCAAGACTCTGACATTCAATATGTCGGCTTTATATCAACCAGATACTGTTTAATAGAACATAGAGGGAGAACTTGAAAATTTGCTGTTTGTCTGGCAATTCTTTTTAAGTATAGATGCTCCAGTGTCTTCTAGGAAGCCTGGTACGAACCTACCTTGTGACATATTGCAGTTCAGAATGTTACAATGATCATAGGTGGCGTTAAGAGGCTTCACACCTAGGAATCTACAAAGAAAAGATGAAGACAATTGTAATTCAAGGAAAATATCTAAGCCCCATCCTGAATGTGAGGACATTTTCTGTGTCACAGCCAAGTCATTTCATGAAGCTGTTCCTTTCACCTTCCAGATAACTTCCTTTTGGTGAAATGTTCACAAAATTAGAATGAGCAATCAGGCAAAAATGCACAGTACCTTTCTTTAATGAAATACCAACCCCTGGGCTCTGGCTTTAAAGGAATATTATTTTAGGAAATATGAATTTTTTATTGAATTAAATTTTTTATTAGGACCAAACACAATTCTTTATATCCCATTTCATCCTTGCCACCACATTCAAAAACAGTTACATTCATGACTGAATATAAGGGAAAGCACAAAAAGTGGCTCTGCAATATTTTTTGTATCCATTCCTTCTTCTTCCCTCCGGCTTTTACTACTGGAATGAATCAATAAAGATAATAATATCTAAGATTTGGATACCATTTTCTCAGTTCATCGCCAGTCTTTGTGACTCTTGTGACTGGTGACTGGAAGAGAGAGGAGGCTGATGACTTTGAGCAGCTCTGCTGCATTTAAATCCAATTTATGAACAAGTCGAGACATCATCTCATGATGTCATTGATCCATTAAAAAAAAACAAACAAAACTCAACAATATGGCACTTACTATGTGCCATGCTCTGTACAATTATTATCTCATTGGATTCTCACAACAATATGAGGTAGGTACTATTATTATCTCCCCATTTGACAGAGGAGAAAACTAGGCAAGAAGCATGAAGTGATTTGCTCAGAATCACACAGCTGGAAAATGTCTGAGGTTGGATTTGAACTCAGGAAGAGAGCAGGAAGTCTTCCTAGCACTCTCTCCATTATGCAACCTGATTAACTTCTGCCTGTAGTAGAAGTTTCCTAATGTGTTCATTCTTTAAAACTAATCTTATCTGTATTATTGTTGTTCAGATGTGAATGACTCTTTGTGACTCCATTTAGAGTCTCGGTGACAAAGATCTCCAACACATTTTATAGCTGAGGAAACTGAGGCAAACAGGATGAAAGAAGATACACAGGATCACACAGATAGCAAATGACTGACCGCAGATTTGGAACATGAATCTTTACTCAGGGATCAGAGCTTTATCCACTAAGTTGCCCCTTAGTTAATTATGATGCCCCAGTATTAAGCCTTTCACTCTTGCTCAGAAACTGTCAGTGGTTCTCTATCGATATTGGCCAAAGTCTATGATCTTTATTTCCCCACTCAATGCCTGCCACACTCTGGCATCAGCTTATTTTTTTCAGCTTGATTTGATTGTTCTTCTTTCTCCTCACTGGCTTATCTGGATTTTCCTTGGTACCCCACGGAAAGCTGTCTGTTTTGTGTCTTTGCTTATGCTACTCCCTGAAATGACTAAAATGTTTTGTTTTTTTTATTTACCAACTGTCTTTCAAATCCAGTAGAAAATAACACCCCAAAAGTTAGGGATTATTTTATTTTATTCTTCCTTTTTCATATTTCCAGCATAAAAATAATAACTGATATTTATGTAGCTCTCTTATGCAGTTTGCAAATCACTTGTAATATCCATTTTCTCACTTGATTTCCCTAAGTCTCTTGAAGTATATTATTATTCTCATGTCATTTCATAAATGAGGAAATTGGGACATGTGTTTGTCAAGTTACATGTCAAAGTCAGTGAGGTAGAACTGGAGGTGATATTTGAACCCAGTTCTTTATGACCCCAATGTTCTACCCACTATGCAACACTGCCTCTGGATTTAATTTCATTGTCTTGAAATCATACTCATACTTTAAGGAACAGTTATGCAACAATGACTAATAGACTCCCAGGCAGATTTGGGAAGACCTGGCTTCACATCCCACCTCAGATACTAACTAGCTTTGTGACCTTGTGCAAGTCTATTAGCACCCTGTGTACTTCATCTGTAAAATGGGGACAGTAATACCACCTGCTTAACAGAGTTGTTGTAATCATCAAATGAAATGATGTATGTAAAGTATATTGGAAACTTTAATAATTAGGTAGATAGATATAAATAGATATATAGATATATGCACACATTATGTATATGTGTATAGAGATATAGAAATAAATACAGATATAGATATGTATACATATATATATATATATCAGCAATTATGGTAACAGCAATAAGGATTTTATGTGGGCAGCTGATGATAGCATTTCTAGCATTTGAACTTGTCTAGAAGATGGGCTCAGAGGAAGTCACTCATAGTTCTAGGTCACCTTGGAAAGAGGTCTTTGGAGAAATGTCCAGGGATTTGTGTGGTAAGGGATTTGGATGAAGGCATAAATACGATGCTTTTGAAGTTTGAAAATGATATTGTGTTTAGAGAAGCAGATAACCAGATCTTGAGAGGTTAGTGATCACCACTTAGAAAAATTCCTGGAACACAATAGGTGCTTCATAAGTGCTTGTGGGTAAAAATAGAAAGACCCATTGTACAAAATGATTGTGTACTTGTGCTATTTTTGTAGTAATATAAAACTGGAAACTAAAAGGGTACCCATTAATTGGGGAATGGCTGAAAAATTATAACACAAAAATTCAATGGAATCATTTTTTTTAATGACAATTCTGGGTAAAATAAACATCATACAATTAATAAGTGTCTGAAGCCAGATATGAACACAGGTCCTTCTGACTCCAAGGCTGGTGCTCTATCTACTTTACTACATTACATCTGCCATGTAATGGAACAATATGCTCCAAAAGAATTGATGAAGGTGATAGTTTCACAGAAGTCTGAAAAATTTATAAGAACTGAGACAAAATGAACAGATCTAAGAAATTACTTTATAGCACAGCAACAACTTTGTAAAAATGGACAACTTTGATAGACTTAACTTTGATGAACGCAAATGGCTCTAAATCATTTTAAACCATGATTCTAAAAGCCTGAGGATGATGTATGTTTTCCATGTCCTGAAAGAAAAGTGATGTGCTCAAAATAGAGAATGAGACATACCCTTGAGGTCATGTGAGAATTTGTTTTGCTCGACTCTCAATGTAGGTTAAATGAAATTTGTTTTCTTTCAAATTGGGCAAGTGGGAGGGAGAGAAAATGAAAGGTTTTTAATTGAAAAAGTGGGAAGAAAAAATGTTTGTTGATTATTGATGATGAGTTTAATTTTAAAAAGGAAATTTTAATAGACACAAATGCAAAGTTCTACATTTTGATTAAAAATCTACTTTATAAATAAAGAACATCAATGTATTTGGCCAGACGATGGTTTATGTATAAAAGACAAAAGACTTTATATGAGTCAGTGCTACATGATGGCAACATTAAGAGAGTTTTAAGGTTTAAAACAAGGAGTCTACCATTTATATTCAGTACTGCCATGGGCAGATCAGATCTCAATTATTGTGTTCAGTTTCCTTTTAGAAAAGTTATTGACAAGCTATTTTGTAGTCAGAAGAACATGACTAGAATGATGTGTGAGTATTGGAGAACATGTAACACATGGATTGGCTGAAGGATCTGGGGATGCTTAAACCAAGAAAAACAAAAGATAGAATATGGCAATCTTCTTATATCTCAAGCATTCTATGCTAAAGATTAGCTTTGTTTTGCTTAGCTTCAGAGACCAAACCCAGGGGAAAAGGGAAAGTGGCTTCTAGAGAGGCTGATTTGGATTTAAAATGAGATATTTATCAGTGAAATTTGCTGCAAAAATTTCCCCAAGTCTCCTGCTTTCCTTCTAATTTAGGCTGCACTTATTTTGTTTGTGTAAAAGATTTCTAATTGAATACAATCAGAAGTTTTCACTTAATCTTCTATGATACTCTTTATATTTCTCTTTTTTCTTAAAGAATAAAGAAGGGTGTGGAGAGAGGCAGATAATTTGTAACTGAAAATATTTTTTTTAAGTGACTTAAAGAGATTTCTTCTGAAGGTAGAATTTTACTTGGGACTTGAAGGAAACCAGGGAAATCAGGAAATGGAAATGAGGAAAGAGAATTGTAGGCATGGGGACAGTCAGTGAAAATACAGAGTTGGGAATCTTTTCTTAATGCATTCTTTTATGATGAAAATTTTCTTAATATCAAACCAACATTGAACCTAGGTATAAATTCAAATTGGTCAAAGCATATATTTTTCATAATTTGTTAGAACCTCTCTGCTAATGTTTTGTTTAATTTTTACATAAATATTAATTAAGGCTATTGTTCTATAAACCCTAATTTGTGTTAAGAACATATTTGGTTTTATGGAAGGAATTTCCTTGGTCTCCTTTTGCAATCTTTCCCACTTTACTTGCATTATTGGAATTTTAATTGTTCTTTGAATGTTTAAGGAGATTATCATGTACATTTATTTGATTCTTTCCCCTCTCCTCTTCACCCCCACTTCCATATTATACCCTGACCCTTTTACACACACACACACACACACACACACTCTCACATATATACATCCACATACCCACATCCACCTCTCTTCTTGCCCCTCCCACCCCAGCCCTTTGGGAGCTCATTTATGTCTGTTAATTTTTTTTCTTATTATTAAGATTCTCTGTTTTCTGTTCTGTTAATCTGGACATTTTATACTTTTTTTTTTTTTTTTTTTTTTTGGTAAATGTACATTCATTACCAATTTAATTGGCATATAATTAAATGAATATTTTCTGATAATTTATTTTCTCCATACATTTTTTAGTTTACTCTTTTCAGTTTCAGTTTCGATACCAATATTTGGTTTTATTTATTAAAATCAAATTAGGTAATGATTTATCTATTTTTTTTCCTCTACACACACATGAACACACACAAAAGAGCTCCTAATCTCTCCCTTTTTATTTTGCTTCCAATTTTGCTGTTATCACTTCTTTGACTATCTACGATCTTAGACATTAACATTTTTTTGTGAATTTTCCCTTTCCCAGAGTTAAGATGATTTTTTTCTACATATAGAAGTATCAATATTGGCTTTATCACCTGAGTTGAATATATGATTTTAAGGATTACTCATCCTGGATTCAAGGCACATGAGCTCACCTGCTTCCTATCCATGGCACTTCTGTCCCGATACTTACCCTCTCTAGGGAAGAGGAGGAAAGGGAAATGAAGGAATAAACAATGGAGGGAAAAATCACTGAACAGCACAGTTAGGAGGGACTTTAGAGATGATGGAGCCCGTACCCTCCCTTTCATTTTCACATGGATGGATGAAACTGAGGTCTTGAGCAGTTAACTCAGTAACAGATCTAGATTCAAAGCTGAATCTTTTGCTTCCAAATGCAGAATCTTAAAGAAAAATGGGAGAGGAACAAGAAGCAGGGGAAAGAGGAGGGCAGAGTGGAGAGAGGATTGTGTAAGGATGCGTTCCAGCTCCCAAGGGAAACAAAAGCCCTGACCTAACATGGTTTTGATATTTTCAGTTCTCCATTTAGAATTTTTCCCTTTCAAGCCAGAAATTCATACTTCAGTGAAAAGGCCTCTGAAAGCAACCTAAGGATGCTGCAACACTTTCTTTCTCATGGGAAAAGCCCTCCATGGATGGGATAGGGTAACTGGATCCTTCCTCAGCTGGCCAGGGAGCCCACTGGGGTCTATCTCTGTGCCAAGGGCACCCCTTCTCCTCCCCCCTCAGATCCTAGAGCTGTCTGTTCTGTTTTGATGTTCAGTATTGCCCTTTTATTAAATGTCAACAGACCAGGTTCAGCTGAGTCAATCTTGAATCAGCTGGGACTGGTTCTGCAGTTTGGCAAGAAAAGGCTAGGGGAGCCAGGGCTTCTATTTCAGCAGATTCTACAGTTGCTCTGTATCTCTTTCTCTCTATGTAGAATCACTTAAAGATCCAACATTTCCATTATATTTCTCAAAAACGCGTCACTATTGTGCTTTCCCCTGCTAATTACCTCCTTGGCTATTGACTGAGGCTCGGTTCTTATCAGCTCACACCTAGACAGCTGCCATGACCCTCTAGCTGGTCACCTTTATTCTGATTTATCCATTCCAATGTATCCCTTCCAATCTTGCCACCAGTTGCCAGATCCTTTCTCCCAAAACTCTGTTTGAACACGTTTTGTTACCGAGTTTTCTAGGATTTCTGGGATTTTATTCCACCCCATGAATCTGATTTCCATTTTTCTGTTGCCTAGCAAGATTAGGAGTTGCCTTATAGAAATCTGAATAGAAGAGAAGTATTGTAGACAATCTGTGAAGATTTCTTTGAGCACTTTGTGGATGATTATGAGTTGAACAAGAAAGTAACTAGATGAATTTGCTGTCCCCAAAGGTGGGGAATTGTTAAGTAAATGGCCCATTTCTTTGGTCCGGGCCCTGTAAGATCTAATGTGTTTATCAGTGACTTGAATGAAGTTATATGTGATATTCATATTATATGTGTTATATATGTTACATGTATTATAACTTGAATAAGTTATACGTGATATACATATGAAATGAGAAAGTGAGATAAACTTTGGAGGAATAAATAAGGTACCAAACAATATAATAAAAGTCCCAAAAGGTCAACAGATCAGGAAAAATGGGATAAATCTAACAAAGCACATTTTATGTTTAATAGGAATTAATACAAAGTCTTATCCTTAAGTTGAAAAATCCATATTTATATATAATATTAATATTATTATATATAATATTAATGTACGATATATATTATATATAATTACATATTATGTATAACCCACCTACAAAATAAAAGATATGGGAAGCATAATAAGAGAATAGTTTTTTTGAAAGGGATAAGAGTAGGGGTGATGGACTATTAGGTCAATATGAGCACAATATGTCCCAGAAGCTGGAGGCTGAATTGAGTGTCCAAATGGCCAGAAGAAAAAGGGGGGTCTCACTCTGTGCTGCCCTGGTCAGCCTACATCTGCTCATTGTATTCCTTCTGGGGCCATGTTTTGTGATAGAATGCTGAGATTTGGGACAATCTGATTTAATCGGATTTCCCAAGAATCTACTACATGTCCGACATGGCTAGCTTTGGGGGACATGAAGATAGCAAACAGAAAATAACCCCACATTTCAGAGATAATGTGTGATTTGGGAGAAACAGCTAAATATTCATATTTTTAAAAATACAAAATCAAAGTTCATGGCATGCTGAAAGAGGAACAGCGAGGATGGGAAGAGGATTCTGAACCATGCCTTATTCAGATTAATGAGAAGGACTTGTGCTGGCAGGCCCAGATGTTCCAATGGGCACCCATGTCTCCAAGCACTTATAGAAGGAACTCTCCCGCTACCCCCAAAATGCAACCTGTCCAGGACAGATGTCAGCCTCGATTTCCGTAAGCCTGCTCTTCTCTTTGGGGACAACAACAAATTCATTTAGTTACTTTGTTGTCCAACTCACAACCATCCACAAAGTGCCCAAAGAAATCTTCACAGATTGTCTAATACTTCTCTTCAGATTTATATAATCTAAGGCACCTCCCAGCAGCCCCTCCTATTTGCAGCCTTCTCTGAAGTCCTGTTCTGCACAGTCACTGAGTCTTGCTGAGAGCATCTCCAGCTCTCTCCCCCAACTCTAGTTCCTTGCCAACTGCTCCCACCCTAGACCCTAGCTGCCACCCACCCATCAGGACTGGCACATTTCCTCTCCCGGCTGTCTACTCCCATCAGTCACAGAATCACAGATTTCAGAGACTGGTGACCACAGAGGGCACTGACTGTGTGTGTGTGCATGTGTGTGTGTGTGTGTGTGTGTGTGTGTGTGAGAGAGAGAGAGAGAGAGAAGAGAAACAGAGACAGAGACAGAATGAAAGATACAGAGAGACAGAAAAACAGAGACAGAGAGACAGAGACAGAGAGACAGAGACAGAGAGACAGAGACAGAGAGACAGTGAGAGAGAGAGAGACAGACAGAGGCAGAGACAGAGAGACAAAGAGAGAGAAAGAGAGGAAGAGAAAGAGAGACAGACACACACACACACACACACACACACACAGGACAGAATCCAGAATGTGTAGGATGGTGAATAAGCACCGGGACACTCTCAGATCACTTCTCCAGGTCTGATCACACTCTGTGGGGATCAGAGAAGTCTGCATAGGGAACACAAGCCATCACAATGACTTTATTTGTGTGCTATGTAGTTTAAGGTCCTGAGGTCGAATCCCACCTCTGCCACTACCTCTGTGAACTTGGGCAACTCATCAACCTTCCTGTGTCTGACTTTACTCACCTGCAAAATGTCCGGGTTGGACTAGATGGCTTCCAATACCCCTCCTCCCTCCAGTTCTAGTAGATCACACTATCTCACATGTTGTGAAGAATGAAACCAGAACAAATGCTTTTATTTTAAAAAAAAAAAAAAAGTACATTCTTCAAACCATAGATCTCTAAACATGATATTGATTTCTGAATTAATAAATGAATTAAAAACGAAGCATCTATTATGTACCAGGAGATATATTAGGCCCAGGGTATTTACAAGTTGATGCAAGTCAATCCATGTTCTACTACAGTAAGCAATTCGTAGAGGAGACCATGGAGGGAGGGAGGTCTTGGTCTCTGAATTACAGGGATGCCAAATGGAACCATAGGGTGACCAGTAAAACACCCTTCCAGAAAGCCAGAGCAATAGTATTTTGATAACTAATCATGGAATAAGACTGCCTGTTTCTGTCTCTGTCTCTGTCTCTCTGTCTCTGTCTCTCTGTCTCTCTGTGTCTGTCTGTCTCTCTCTCTCTCTCTCTGTGTGTGTGTGTGTGTGTCCCTGTCTCTGTCTTTGTCTCTCTGCCTCTGTGTTTGTCTATCTTTCTGTCTCTTCCCCCACCCCTGGAATGAATTATAAAACTTGGATGGTCCAGAAACTGCTAGATGTAGTGAATTTAGTGAACTTGAGGCTGTCCCGCTCCCACCAATCAGAACCTCTCAGTTTCAGTTCGGCAATCCATCTAAAGTTTAGTAGATGACTTCCTCCTGGGCAGGAAAAGGAGTCACAGTTTCTGGAAATATGTCATAATTACTGTAACAGATGGGAGCTTTTCTAGAACCTATTTTTATTTTCATTATTTTTACATTTCTTTTTTGTTATGAATTTAACAAAGATCATCAAACGCTATATTTCAAAACTCACAGAGCAGAAATAAAGGCATTGGTTTGAAAGTGGGCAGCTCCCTTATCTCCAGCTTATGGATCTGTAGAGGAACAGTACACAGGTTCTTTGGGCAGCCATGATCCTTGGAAACCAGCACAGCTTTAGTAGAAGAAGTCCTGGCAAAATATCTTTTTTTTTTTTTTTTTCATTCTTGATGGGTGAATCAGAGAAGTGCAAGTAATGTAGACTCTGCAGATTTTGATCAGGACACTCCAAAAGTCGCTCATGCTATCCTTGGAGATAAGATGGAGTGATGTTAACTAGACAAAAGAAGTAATCGCATGTATTAGGAGTTGGCTAAATGTTTACAGCTAAACTTTAATTAATAAATTAATGTAAGCCTGCGGGAGGCATCTACTGGAGTGATAGACAATGAGAGGGAGAATCTGGGCTCATGGCTGTAAATGACCATTTCCAGGCTACGAAGACATAGGCAAGGCATTCTCTTGATGTTGCCATTGGTATATTGGCTGGTAAAGCTGTTGCTGAATCATAGGGTTGTAATGGGCTGAAGATCAAGTTGACGCACTGAGGTCCCAAGCACGTGAGGCTAAATAGCAATTGGATGATACTCTATTAATATATATGCTTGGAGAAAGAATGGCCCCCGCCCACTCTCTGTGCAAGTTTTGATTTATTGTATAGGAAATGACGTAGAGACAATTTTGGTGGATGGGGAGAGAGAGGCAGAGAGACTGCTGGCCGGGTTCCTGTCGCAGCTGTTCACATTGCTATGGCCATCCCCCTTCACCTTCGCAAAGAATAAAGATCGAGGGTTTTCCCTTAACCTGAATTCCTGACTCCGGTGGATTTTAAAATACGCATTCATCACACAGGGTTCTGAGTGTATGACGTTGGAGTGAGTGGGGAACCTGCCAAGAGTCAGAGTGTAGATTCCCTGAAAGGATAGCTTCACTCCTGGGGAGAATTTTAGTTAAGGAGTATGGGTAGGCTAGGTGAGAATTGAGAGTATTTTTATAAGTGGATCTAGTCTTGGAAATTAGTCAGCCTGAGTGTCTATATCCTAGTTCTGAGGTCCTCACAATAGAGGGATGCTCACTGTGGGTGGGTAGTAACAGAAGGATCAGGATTTGAGAATTGAATTGGACCTGTGGCCATTTAGCCCAAGACATCCTCCAAAGGAATCCCCTCTATCTATCATCTGCTTGACAAGGGGTCATCCAGCCTGTTTGACAACCTCCGGTAAGAGGGAGCTCACTTCATCCGAAGGCACCTTATACCATTTATTTAGGAATTTTTTTTTTACATCAATCCTACATTTGCTTGTCACTGTTCCTGGTTTTGCCAAACAAAACTGCATTTTTAAAATACAACAATCCTTCCAGTATTGAACATAGAAATAAGATCCCTTCTTGAGTTCTCCAGTCTCCAGGCTGTGTCTCCAGTTCCTTCAAGTGACTTTTCTATAACATGACTTAACGACTTCCTGGTAGCCTTGGAATGTTCCATAGTTTAGCCCATTAAGTCCATTAAAACGTTTTCAAACTAACTACTCTCTGATTATTCGCACACTGCTGCCTAAATGGATTTTTTGAACCCAAGCATAGGACTTTCCCATTGTCCTTACTAAACTTCATCTTCTTTGGTTCAATCCCAGTCTGTTAAGTTCTTTTGGATCCTGATTCTGTCACCCAGAGCATTAGATAATCCTCCCAGATCTGCGTCATCTGAAAATACATTGAAGTCAACCATGTGATGTGGGAACACACAAACACACACACACACATACACACACTTACACACAGCTCATTGTGATCTTAGACGCTCTTCAGAGACGCATAGGTTTAGAAACTATGACCTGTAGAGGAGATAATATAGGGGAGGGGGAAATATGATGACTGTCTTCAAGCAGACTGAGTGTGATCACATCAAAGAGGGATTTGACATGTTCCACTGGCCAAGTGAAAATAATAAAATAGAAATTGCAGAGACATTTTGACTTGATATAATGAAAAGCTTTGTAACAATAAAACCCTTCAGATGAGGAAAAAAGTTGCCTTTAGAAAATCATAGGAGTGTGCGATTACAGATTTTGAGCTGGAAAGCTAAATTCATTCCTGATTGTTGTTGTTGTTAATCATTTACATTGAGATTCTTCACCTTTTATTACACCAGATTTTAAAAATTATTATTTTGGTCAATCGAATCTGTAAATTAATGTAATTGATATTAAATAAATAAATAATGTGATGTAAATTAAATTAATACTCCCATATTTAGGAGATGTTGACATCTAAGTTATGAATAAGCAAGATCACGTCAATGATTTGGTTTCTGTTAACTGTTAAAAAGCATTTTGCTGTTATATTTGAATAGGGCCTGAATGTATCCTGAGCAAAACTCCCGGATATTTTATATATTCCGGAGCGAATCTGAATGGGATTTTTTTTAGCCCTTCCTACTGAGCTTTGTGAGAAATATGAACACAACGGGAGAACTAGACAAAGATGCTCCAATCATTAAAATATGCTTGAATGTGCTGGTCAGCAAGCATTTATTAGCTATTTCCTATGGTTCCGAGCTGTGCATAAGAACAATTTGAAGAAGTGGGTCTTTTTTTTCCCCATTGCAGCCTACCACATATATGAAGATAATTATCTTCTAAATGTCTTTTCTCCTCCAGGCTAAGTATCCTCAGGCATTAAAAGCACTTTTCAAAATCCAAAAAGTGATTCGGCCAATGAATTCACTCTAGGCCTTAATCCACAGGGTTTATAGATCTTATTTATTTGTCCTGGCAGTGTTCCAGGGCTTCACATTGGGAGGAAAGATTCTGGAGGTAGAAGTCCAGCGTTCGAGTCTCACATGTGATAGACTATAATCTTGGTCGGATTATTTAATTACTCACCTATAAAGTGATATTACTATAAAGCAATAAGCATAAACCTAATTTGCAGATGACACCGAACTCTGAGAGGAATGGCCAACTCATGCTTAGATATGTTTCTGATATCTAAAACAAAAAGAGATAAATAAGAGCAGAAAGTTATGAATCAGTATTTCTAATAGGTATGGATGCAAAAATCTTAATTACAAAATTAGCAAGGAGGCTGCATGTTCATGAGATTATATGCTATGATCGGGTTAGATTTATACCAGTAATATAGTAGTGGTGCAACATTAGGAAAACCATAAATATAATATATTGTATTAATAACAAAATATAAAAATCAACTGATTATATCAATAGATGAAGAAAAAACATACTACTATATATATATTTCATATTAAAAACATTAAACATCAAGCAGAACAATCTATTGAAAACCAAGAACTGGTATTATCTGTAATGGAGGAATATTGTTAAGGATCATGCCTGGGTGAAGGGGCAGGTCAATTCTCTGAGAGCCTCCACAGCTGTGGATCATGACACTTGAGTTTCAAAACTGAGTACAACTGTAGATCTACTGCTAGGAGATATCTCAAAAGAAGCCAATTAATTCAAGCCTTCAATGAACCACATTACCTCCCTTGTTCATATGTGGGTGTGTGTATGTGTGTGTGTCTTTTCTTGTATTATTGTTGTAAACAGATTGTCTAAGATTTTGTAGTTTACTCTTCAGATATGAAGGCTTGGGAAATGGCCTGGATAGTTGAACTTGGAATAAAGAAGGGGGATTATAGAGTACCTCCCCATGTTGAAATTCTTTGTGGTTCCATGTGGTTCCCCCAGTAACTGGAATGGCCAGTCTTTGAAAATGAGGCAGACATTTTCTTCCTGGTTTCAGTTACTCATTAGAAAATGCTTAGATATTTTCTGTTTGCCTCTAGTTGAACGTGCATGGAACACATGTGGCCAAGAGAAGAATTATGGGAGCCAAAGAGCTGCAGTTGACTCTTTGTGCAAGCATACTCGGTTAAGCTCAGCACCTCATGGATCATCAGTTCTTTTACTTGCTCTGAGAACCAGAAAACCCTTTATCACTGCAGTGTATAGAAACTTCTCAGTCACTAAAGGCAAGAAGAAGGCTCTCCAAGCCTTCACGTTAATAACAGGCAGATTGACAAAATAACCTCTCACCAAAGGCATCTACCCAAAATAACAGTGTTTATCAAACATTTGGCCCTATAAATCTAGAGAACATCCTCCCATAAATACCCATCATGTCTAGGGGGAGGGTGAGCCCTAGCTTAAAGGACAATGACAATGAGAAATATATCTCTTTCCCAGTCCCTTTGCTCTTTTTCTTTCTGGTAGTGAGTGAGGAAGAATTGTCATGAAGTACCTGTTCCAAAACTGGGATTCCCCATCTGGCAATCATGTGTCCATTGAGGCAAAGTTCTTATATTGCACTTATGTCTGTTCTTTCCTGATCTTGTATGAATGGTCCTCCTGAATGGGATGTCTCCGGGCAATTGGAATATCCAACTGATCCATGGCTGGTTCCACCAGCAATGGAAACTGTAGCAGAAAGTAGGGCTTATTTATAAAGGATGTGGAAAGACATTCTCCCGAGTATGATGTCGTCTTTAGAGTAGGGGACCTTTAATTCTTAGAGCTCAACAGTATTTTAGACATAAAGGAAATCTTACAAATTCTCCACAAAGGGAGAAACAGACTTTTGGAGTCAGGGTCAAGAGATAACCTTTTGCTAAGTATATTAATCTATATCCACAATTAATATCCATGTACTTTCTATACCTATGTAATATTGAAATTTGAGCCCATTCTTCCTGAGGACCTTGTATGTGGAAGGGGAGAATGTACTTCCATTAAGGGAGATGGTTTCAAAACTTCTGTTCTTGCTACGACTTCTCAGTCTATTGTAAAAGCTAATTCTGTTTTACTGGTTGATTGATAATGGTCAGCACACTGCATTTGGGGGGCTAAGCAAACATGGTGGTAGAAATTCTAACTGCTCTGGGGAGTAGGAACTAACTATTCTCTGGGACCCAGTCCTGTCAGTTAAAGGGGATACAAGGGAAGGAGTTCGGTGGGGATTCTCCATGCTGAAAAAGGACTCGGACACCGGTCGGTCCGATGTCTTTATTTTCGAGCGCCGATAATGAAGGCTGAGAAGGGAAGTGATTGGCCCCAGATCGCTCCAAGAGCCGGTGGTGGATCAGAGTTGGGCTCTGTCCTGACCCCATTCTGAACTCTCTTAATATTCTAGCCCATTTCCTCCAGTCACCAGCGTATGTTCTTGTAGCTCTAATAATACACGGATGTCCTTAATAGAGGGCGGACTTTGAAGTTTTCAAGGTGAGCGATGATGGCCAAGTTTAAACTCTCCCGTCCTTGAGATGGGGCTTTAAAAAAAATAGGCATGAGTCATGCTCAGGCAATTCCCTTTTTTTCTCACTGAAAGGAATTTTCAGTCCTTCCTGGCAGCCCGAGCTCTGTTCTCAGCCAAGGGAAAGGCGAAGGCTGGGCAGTGACTTACCTACATAGAATGCCATCTAACTAGGGCAGCCTTGTGAGCAGAATACTCAGTCCATCAGGAAATCAAAATAGGCTAAAAGTGAGCAGGCTACTGAGCGTTAGAGACTGGTGGAAGGCAAGGTCTATTCCATAAGAATCATAACAACCATTTGCTTTATTCTAGTCACCATGCCTTATGATTAATATTTGATCCTTAAAAAACCTTAGGTGCTATTGTTATCCACATTTTACAGAGGAGGAAACTGAGGCAAATAAGGTTAAATAACATAGCACATACTTGACACATAGTAAGTGCTTATTGATTTTTTCCCCCCAATCATTCATTACTCAATTACTGGGGTATTCTCACCCTTGAATATCCGTCTTCCAGATATCCCTTTCTCCTATGGATAATTTTTTTTTTTGTCAGAAGTGGGCTCCATTCTGGAAATTGGCCCAGGTCAGCCAGGTTTCATTTGTCTCCTAAGTGCCATTTCATTTTCATATTTTGTCATCCATTAGATGGCAGGGACTGTCTGCCTTTCTGCCTTTATTTGTATCCCCAGCACTTAGCATAGTGTATGTCCTTAATAAATACTTAATAGTGCTTGTTGTCTTTAGGTTGGATGTATAGAAGATTACACACTCACGGACAGAGACAGAGGCAGAGAGGTAGAGACAGAAAGAGACATGGAGTGATAGAGAGACAGACAGACAGAAACATGGAGAGATAGACAAATAGACACATGGATACACAGATGGAGACAGAGAGACAGAGACAGTGAGACAGAGAAAGAGGCATGGAGAGATAGACAGAGAAAGACAGATACACACAGACAGAGAGACAGAGACAGAGAGGAGGAGGGAAGGATTCCCTTATCTGTTAACTGAGGTATCAAATTCAGTCAGCAAAACTCTCAGTGTAATCAAACCAGGCTACAATGCAACTGAGACATTTTTCACAAACAGATGGATATTCAAAGAGAAAACTGTAGATGAAAATGTGGGACAGACTTAACGACTTTAGGGAGCTCTGGAGTAAGGGTGACTGCTGCTATGTCTTTCTGGCTGTCACTTACTAGCTTTGTTACCTTGGAAAGGCGATGATTTCCTCCTCTTCCTTCCCCTCCTACCTGCCACCACACACACTTTGGGGGCTGTTTCTTCATCTGTTAAACAAAGAAGATAGATTAGAGTTTTTCAAAAATTAAATGGATTGCTTTGGGTATGTTAATGAATTTCCCATCTCTGGAGCTGTTTAAGTAGAGTATCAATGATTAAGTTGTTTTAGGTGGGAATCTTTTTTTATTTTTTTTTAAATTTTTTTTCAGTTTGGTCCTAACAAGTTACCTCGGAGGTTTCAATCTGCACTGACATTTGACAACTTAATTTAGGAATAATTTGAGGAAGAAACCCAATGGGTCAATTTCACAGAAAATAGAAGAATCAGAACCGGAAGAGACCTTAAGAATTTATCTACTCTATTTCATGGAGGAGGAAACTCAAGCTCTGAGAAGGGAGGTGATTTGAGCAGGACCACATCAGCTGAAATTGAAACGCAAGACTGCTATTGTCCAGGCGTATCTAAGATTTGCTTTTGTTGGTGTTATTCTTGTTTATTTATTTTTAAAGCATTTATATTTATATCTATCTGTGCATCTATCTAAATCATCTATCTATTGATATATCCTTTTGTTATTGTTATTTATAAATACCAAGTTATTAATAAGGTGAATATTAGCATAATATAAATTATATTTATCTGCTTTTCCTATGAAAACTCAAGCTTCCATTTTTAATGAATGCAAATTTCAGTTTCTATATCTTCTCTCATTTCAGATTTTCCCCTAATAGTAACATAAAGTCTCAACATTTTAAATGTTTAAATTAATTTTCATGTCTTCAGGCATTATAATCCCTGTGACATCAGTGTTTGATTAAAGCCTTTTGAATCTGTTATCCAGATATTCCTTTCCAATCTTCTATGACTTTTTCAAATTATGTATGTGTACATATCACACACTTATATATTATATAATATACATATACACATTTATACAGATACATAAGTGTACATATATACATGTATATTATTTAATTTATTTATAGATAGATATAGTACAGAAATATGGAGAAAAGCAAAGACCTTTGGAGAACTCCAGTGGAGATTTCCTCTAATCTGACACCAAGCAATTAATGACTATTCTTTGGTTCTGGGCATTCAACCAAGTTTGAAGCCACCTCACTGTACCATAATCTAATTTATATCTCTCCATCTTTGAAAAAAAAAAGAAGAAAAAAGAAAGGAAGAAAGGGAGGAAGGAAGGAAGGAAGAAAGGGAGGAAGGAAGGAAGAAAAAAAGGGAGGGAAGGAAAGAAGAAGGGAGGGAGGGAGAAAAGAAGAAAGGAAGAAAAAAAGGGAGGAAGGGAGAAAAAAAGGAAGGAAGAAAGGGAAGGAGGAAGGAAGGAAGAAAGGGAAGGAGGAAGGAAGGAAGAAAGGGAGGAAGAGTATCTAAACAAACCAAGAATAGCATAAATTTTTTTTTAACCAATTTAATTGTTAAACCCCAGCTAAACAACAAAGTATTACCTTAACATAATTTATTTTAACCCACATCAATTTCTGATTATTTATCCAGGAGAATTTTATGTCATTAGAATGGGTAGCCTAAGGAAGAATCTGGTTCTTCAGAGGAAAGGGTAAATGACCACTTGTAGGGTATGGTAAGGAGGGGACAGATCTGTATCTATCTATCCATACACATAAATTTACACACATCACATATATATGTATGTTTGCACCTATGTATGTATATACATGTATCTGCTAGGTTGTCCATTTTCATGACAAAGACTTCTGGATCAATCATTGATTTAGGATTTAAACATTTAACTCTATTTTTAGCAACGGGCACACATAATAAACATGCACACATGTACATACACACATCATATAGTATATATACATATATGCACTGTGTGTATTTATATGACTCCCCCCTCCCTGATAAAGATCGGAGAGATGGTCACTGAAGCCCCATCCAAAGTTCTGAGGCTGATGAACGTGTCTCCCACTGGCTGAGGGCTGCTTTTCTTAGATACCGATGACCTCAGTTTGCTTATGAATTGTGGTGACTATTAATCACTCCTGGGAATTAGCATCTCCCAAAGAATTCCCCAACCCAGAAGGCATTGTGGGGAGGAATTCTGATGATACCATTTTCCCGGAGGGTAGCTATGAAGGCAAAGGGAATAGCAACTTCCCTCTCTGCTCACCAGGTTGGGGAGCATGGCAGGAGACCCCGATTTTGGCAGACTGGAAACAGCAAGACTCAAGATGTCCCTGAAACGTTACTCCATCTCCCAGAGCTAACCCAACTGGAATCTCAGAAAGCATTTGCTGGGCCTTGTCTTGCCTAAGGCCTGACGTCTGTGACTGGATCTAGCAGGCCTTTGATCCCAGGCCTATTTTGGTAGTTTTTTGTGATGTCATGTTTTCTCCACTCGGGAGAGACTCCTCCAACTAAGTGGGCCATTGACAGTGATCTATGGAAGGGCACTGGAGCCGCTCAGGGGCCAGATGGAACAATAAATACTATGAATCTCTCGCTCTGTTCCCAGGAAGGATGGTGAGGTCTACAAGACAGAATCCCCCATGGTGAAACAATGAATGACCTTAGGAAGGACATAAACTAACAGGCTCGACTTAAATCCCCAGGGGAAAGAATGACTGAAGAAGCAAAGTGTTTCAGGCTTTCCCAGACACATTGTTCGACCCGGAATCCATTTTTAGGATCCTGATTTCGGGGTCCTTTGCTCAAAGAGGTGCTAAATAAAGACTGGAAGTTAGGGAAACTGGGCTCTGGTGTTGGCTGGGGCGCTGACTTGCCGGATTGGACTTTGGACAAGCTTGGCCTCCGATAAAATGCCCTTGTTGGCCGAGTTGAGTTTCTAGGTTTCTGACATTTAATGTTCTGTATTCAAAGGTCTCTCTCCATTTCAATAATTCTGTGCTAAGGTCTCCTTGAGGTCTGACGGGCCGTGATCTCTATTCTAGGACAAATCCCAGCTTTTCTATCCTATGTAGAATGTAAGATTTCTCATAGGGTCATCAATCACAGATCTAGAGCAGGAAAGACAACTTGGAATCTATCAAGTCCAACCATTTTATAGATGGGCAAACTGAGGCTGACATTAAGTGACTTGCCCAGATCTCCAAAACCAGGAAGTGTCTGAGGCAAGATTCAAATCCAGACTTTTCCTGCTTCCAAGCCTGGAGCTTGATCCACTGTACCTCCTAATGTCTCGCCAAGATTCTTTGCTTTGGTTGTCAAAGCCAGCGCTCAGCTTCCTTGTTGGGACCAGCTTCAACAATTAGTGTCAAACATGCTCAAGAGTGAGGAGTCATGCTCACCGCAAGCCTCCACTTTCTTATTGCCACTCCCTAAAATGGGCTTTCTCCTTCTGCCAGCCTGCTCTCCCTCTCTCATCCCCTGGCTCATGATTGGCACATCCCAGCTTCCCTTCCTTTGCTGAGCCCTTTAAAAAAATAGAATAGTTACCCTTTCACCAGACCCCACATTTCTGCTTTCCCTAATGACCCAGGTCCTTCCCATCCCACCTCGGGCTTAAATCTCCTCCATAAAGCCTCCCCACCCCCGCCTGTATACAATGATTCCCCCCCCCCTTTCCCTAAAGTGCATTTAGTTGACTTGAACAAATACTTGAGCCAGTTAGGTGGGCAGTGGCTAGAGCACTGAGCTGCAAATCAGGAAGACTCTGCTGTGAGTTCAAATCTCCCATATGTATGAGCTATGTGAGCCTGAGCAAGTCACTGCATCCTCAGTTTCCTTATCTGTAAAATGACCTGGAGAAGAAAGTGGTAAACTACTCCAGTATCTTTCCCAAGACCCCCTCCCCCCCAAAAAAGGGATCATGAAGAGTCAGACATAACAGAAATGAATGCACAACAACAGCAAAAAGAAATATGCTCTAATATTTACAGTGACCACAACAGGAGTAAAAACAAGGTATTATCATCCATGATTATACATATGCTTTAATATTTTCAATGGCCATGTGTGGCAAAGTGGCAAAATGTTATCCTCACCATTTTCCAGATTTGGAAATTGAGGCTCAGACACAATAAGTTTTTCAAGGTCACACAGCTTGTAAGATTTCAATCTGCTTCTTATTCCAAGTTCAGTATTCCAAATTGCCTTTATTTTTATGCTATCTTTCCTCTTTAAAATGTAAGCTCCTTGAAGGATTGTCTTCTGGGCTGGTTTTTGAACCTTCAGGACTTAGCACAGTGCCTGGAAAAGAGTAAGGCTGGAAATGTTCTCTGACTGTGTCTGTCTGTCTCTGTCTGTCTCTTGTCTTTGCTCTCTGTCTCTCTCTGCTTCTGTCTCTCTCTGCTTCTGTCTCTCTGTCTCTCTCTGCTTCTGTCTCTCTGTCTCTCTGCTTTGTCTCTCTCTGCATGGGACATTTATTTTCTCTATCATCTCTTTGGCACTTAGCTAACTTTACGGTTTAAGGAGGGAACTCCATCTATAGGTCCATTAAAGCCAATCAGGTGCTTAATCAGCACCGGGGACTCTCCTGAATAAATTCAGTGCCCAAAGAGACTCTCACTTTAGAGGACTCTGGCAGGATCCCAGAGGATCATCAAAGTTCCGAGGAATCAATCACTCGTTCACCAAGATTGGATTAAGCACCTACTATGTGTCACGCACGGTCCTATGCTCTGAGGACAGAAAAACAACCAAAAAAGGAGCAGTCTCTGACCTCAAGGAGCTGACATTCTACTGAAGTGTGTGTGTGTGGGGAGACATGTACCTTGAAAATTAAATACAAAATACTAAAAAAAAACAATAGTTTCCCCCCCTCCCTGGGCTTCCTCTGCTGTCTGATGGAGGGCAGGATGCTCATCCTTTGCGGGAACCTTTCTTTTGCCAGAGCCGCGGAGGGATGTGGATTTTCCAGCTCCTTCCCTCTCTGTGTCTTCAGTGTAGCCAAGAGTGGTCTCCCCAGATTGGGATGTTCCTGGACCGGTTACCCCCCCCCCGTATATTTCCTCCCACTGGAGCTCTCCAGATTCCCTTGTGTTTATTATCTTCCCCCCTTAGATCGCAAGCCCCTCGAGACCAGGGATTGTCTTTTTTTCCCCCTTGTAACCCCCACCCCCGAGCTTAGCATACAGTAGGTGTTTAATTATTGAATCGATGGCGGGTTTGAGACAGTGCCGGGAGAACGTCCCATCTAGAAGTATAAGGGGAAGCCCGACGTCCACGGAGAGGGATCCACGCGGGAGGAGCCAGTTTTAAGATGAAAGGAGGTTCAGGACTTGGCTTTTGTCAGAGTTACGGCGACCCAGGGGTTGGGGTTTGTGGGGATCTTTTCCCGGGAGTTGGGATTTGGTGAAGGGGCCCAAAAGTTTTAGGGGGGTTCCCACGTTTTCTATTTCGGTAAAGTTTTGCCGGTTTGGGGTTTTTTTTTTTTGGAGGCTTGGGGGGATTGCCAGGGTTCCCAAAGGAGTGTTGTTTGAGGAGATTAATGGGGTTTTGATTGGGGTGGTAGGAACCAGGGGAATAAGGGAAACAGACAATTAAAGAAAGCTTGCCGGGAGGGCCTGGGGGGGTGGTTGGGGCCAGGGTGGGGCCTTTGGGGGGCCTTTCCTGAGTTTGGAGCCCCGGTCTTATTTCTCTTGGGGAAAGGAGGGGGTTTTAAGCCAGTCTCGGCCCTTCCAGTTTGGGAGCCAGTCTTGGGGAGGCCCAGGTTCAGGGAAAGGGCCCCTTGCGTGAAGGGAGCTCTCAGGGGAGGGGCCGGACCCTGGGTGGGGGGATGGGTGGGGAGGGGGGAGCCAGGGGGGGGGGGGGGGGTTTTAGAGACTTTCTTGGGCCGGGCCCATGGCCGAGTGGGGGAGGGGAGGGGTGGGGAGGGGCTTGTCTAGTTGAAATGGGCAGGGATGCGAGAGATTTATTTTCGGTGAAGGGGGAATTTGGAGAGATAGAATGAGGGGGAGGGTGGGAGTGGGAGGGGAGGGAGGTGTTTTCCCGGTAGTTTTCCCTTCTCCTTTTTTCCTTCTTTTTCTGTTTGTTGTTTTTTTTTGAGAATTTTATTTTTCCATTTTTGGGGTTTTGTTTTTTTTTTTTCTAAATTTTATGTTATTTTTCATTTCATTTTTCAGTTTTTTCCATACATTTCTCTTTTGTGGTTTCTCCTTCTTGTGACCTTCTGTGTGTGTTCTCTGTCTCCCTTTCCTTCTGTTTCCTTTTTTCTTCCATCTTCTTTCTTCTTTTCTGTCTGTCTTTTTTCTCCCCCTTTCTTTGTCCTTCCCTCTGTGTTCTGTTTCCTTTTTTTTCTGCTTTTCTCGTCTTATTGTCTTTCTGCCTCTTTCAATTCTGTGTCTTGTCTGGGTCTCCTGTCTCCTCTGTTCCTCTGTCTTCTGTCTTTTATTTTTCCTTTCGTTTTCTTCCCTGTTTTTTTCCTTTGTCTTTCTATTCTGTCTTTCTTCTGCCTGGTTTCTCTTGTTCTTCTTTTCCCCTTCTTGTCTCCCTTTCTGTGTGTTTTCTTTTTCCTTTTGTCTTCCCCTCCTGTCTTATTTTGGGCCCTCTTTGGTTTCTTTTCTTCTGTTCTGTTCTTTTCTGAGTTATAAGTGGTCTGGAGCAGGTATTCTATGCTGGGAATATAAATAGAAGAAAGAACCTTACCCTCCAAAGGACATGAGGCCCGGAGCAGGAGGGTGTTTATTAGCTATGTGGAGGATGGTCACACACTTTTAAGTAAGACTGTGCTTATTGAGTTACTGTTCTCAGAGTCAGAAGTAAAAAGTGTGGGCGTGTGTGTGTGTGTGTGTGTGTGTGTGAGAGAGAGAGAGAGAGAGAGAGAGAGAGAGAGACAGAGAGAGAGACAGAGAGAGAGAGAGAGAGAGAAATGGGGTAGAATATACCTCTTTGATGTTAACTAGGCTGTTTCTTGGATAACAGAGCCAATGGAAGGGTTTTTAGCTTTGTAAAACCTGTTGCCATAGGTTGTGCCATGCCGGGATAGATCTGGACCCAGGCATCCAGCTCCCATAAGACACCATTAAGGAAGGACGAGATTTGTCAAGCCAAAGAATTTCAGCCCAACAGTAGAATTCTCTGCATTCAGTCCCTTGGTGGAACTGATAGTTTTAGGTCCAAGGACACTGTAGCCCCTCAAACCAGACCCCACTGAAACTGAGGCTGCCTGAAAGGGCTGTAAGTCTCACTTAGCATCATTCAGTAGCCTGGATCCTACATCCCCTGATGTTATCAAGCTTGCTCTGTATTCTTGGCATCTTCTGAGATATGGTCAACAAAATGCCTGGAGAGATGAAATAAGAGAGATGGAGAGAGTGGGGAAAGGGGAGAGACAGAGACAGGGACAGAGAGATGGAGACAGAGAAAAAAAAGGAGAGGGAGGGACAGAGAGAGAAGCAGGGAGACAGAGAGACACATAGAGAAAGGGACGGAAACACAGAAAACCAGAGATAAAGACTTAGAAATATAGACAGAAACACACACAGAGGCAAGGAAGACACAGATGGAGACAGACTGAGACAGAGGCAGAAAAAAGAGAGAAGAGAGAGAAAAACAGATAGAGAAACATAGAAATAGGGGGAGAAGAGACAGAGAGAACATAGAGAAAAGCAACAGAAAAAGAGAGAAACAGAGACAGGGATGGAGAGACAGAAAAAGGGAGGGGGAAAGACGGAGATAAAGAACAGAGAAAAGCAACAGAAAAGTGTGAGAGAAAGAAATAAAGAGACAGAGATGGAGAGAGAGGGGAAGAGAAACAGAAAGACAGATGGAGAGAGACAAAAACAGAGACACAGAGACACCCTGTGAGGTGTGTGCACACAGACAGACCAAGAAGCAGAGAGACAGAGACAGAAGCCAGAGAGACACCCAGAGAGAGACAGAGAGACTGCGAGAGGCACGTGCACACAGGGGGACTTCTTCCCTCACCGAGCAGCGCACACAAGGCCGGTGTAACTCGGGGTTATAAAGCACAAGGGCTGTCAGAGGAAATTCCTGGCTTAGTACAAACATACAAATCTCCCAAATATGTCTATTAGGTAATGAAACAGGATCCTCGCCACTAATCCAGCCGTGTAAGCTATACCATTATTTCTGAAAGGAGGATCCCGATGCCTTCATTCCACTGGCTGCAGTTGCCCTGACCTTGACATCAGGCCACATGCCGTTCTCCAACTTCCAGCGAGGAGAGGAGAGACGGGAGGGGTGGGGGTGCTGCTAATTCATCACTCCCCTGTCTGGGAGAGCTGCCCTAGCCAGCGGAGAAGGAGCAGCAGAAACGGTGACAATAATTCCCTTGTAGCTCGGTGCATGGCGCTGTCTGGGTAATGGCGGGTGCCGGGCTTGGAGTCTGAGCTCACCTTCAGACTGAGATACTTATTAGCTGGGTGACCTGGGAAAATCCCTTACCTTCTACTTTCCTCCTTTTCTCATCTGCAAACTGAGACACGATGGAGAAAAAAAATGGCCGATGATTCCGGTATCTGCCCCATGGACGACATCCGTGGGGTCCCATGGAGTCAGATATAACGGACTGAACCCTTGAGAGCCTAAAGCACATGCCCTGTGGAATCTCCTAGCTATAGATTTCTGCCCTCTTCCCAGTTCTGAGGAGCACGGTTATGTTTTTCTGGGTCATTCATAGCTCAGAGGTGAGAGGCAGAAGGGAAAGGGGATCAAAGATAAAAGAACCCAACTAGCAAAAGAGAAAAAACAAAAGACTTAGGGAAAATGGGTTCTGTGAGCATTGAATGGCAGAGCAAAGAGACCCATCTGAGGTAGCCTACAACTTGGACTTCTGCCCCATTTCTGCTCTTAGCCTGACGGCTGTATTCCTAGGAGTTCCTACCCATAAATAATAGCTGGCATTTATATAGCACTCAGAGGATTGCAAAGAACTCATAAATATTAACTCATTTTGTCCTCAAAACTAGCTGGGAGGTGGTGCTCTTCAGATACTCATTTTACAGGTGAGGATATGGAGGCAAACTGAGACACGCTCAAGGCCACATGGGGAGTAAATACCCAAGGCTAAATTTGAACTAGCACCTCCCTAATTCCAGGTTCCATGCCTGATCTACTTTGCTACTATTTTTAAAGCCCAATTCCCCTGGGACCTCTTCCATGGAGTCTCCCTTTGGGTGCCCCTGGACCTCGTAAGCCATTTTGTTCTGTAGCATGCTAATGCACCTTTCCTGGATTTTACTCTTTGGGTAAAAATGAAGTTGTTCTCGCTGATTTTGAGATCTCTTCTTGCTCTCAAAGGTATCTCTTATCGTAGATTGTAGCCAGACACCGGCTCCTCCTCTTAGTAGACTGTCAGCCCCAGGAGGAGCTTATCTCAGTTCTCCCTTTATCTTGGGACCCAAGAAATGGTGTTGCATTCACAGTGAATAATAATATTGGAAGACTGAGAAATGAACGAAGACTTTCTTCTCATCAAAAAGTAGGAGAGGCTTTAGAGGCTGTTGGTAGACCCAGGACTCATTCTCCAGATTATGGGGAAGTGGAATCTCAGAGGCTGAGAGCTGAAAAGAGCCCCTGATCTGATCCGTGGCTGAATAGAAGAATCTTCCCTACATCAGCTGTAACAAATGATTGTTCAACTTTGGCTTGGCAGGGTCTCCCAAGGGAGCCTGGGCCATTTTTCCATATCGAAAGATGTTTGGGAGTTATTGTTTCATCAAGCCTAGATCTGCTTCTCTAGAGCTTAGTCCGTTGCTCATTCATCTTTCCAGAGTTAATTAATTGATTCTCAAGTCTTTATTAAGCACTTACTATGGACCAGATGATAGCCCAGTCAGCTGTAGAATGGAGAGAGAGCTATCTGTGGAGTCGGCAGAGAACCTTAGCAAAAGTCCTTCCTCTGGCGCATCCTGACAGGGTGACCCTGGACATGTGGATTAACTTTTCAGGGCTTCGGCCAACTCTCTAAAACTGATTCTCCATTTTAGAGAAGACGCCCACCTTCATTGGTAAAGAGAGTGCCTTCATTTGGGATTTCCATATATGAATGAGATCAGGTCTAGCTCGATCCCAGTCTTTATATGTCAGGAAATGTGCTAAGCACTGTGAAGATAACAAGAAGAAATAAGACAAACAAAAATAAAATCGGCAATCCCTGATCTCAAGAAACTTTATATTCCAATAAAGGAAACACAACATAGTTATAAATGATATGTACCTACAAGGCACTTATAGCATAGATATATAGAAATCCTCAAGGAAAAAAAATGGTGGCAGAAGTGGGCATTAGCTTTTGTACAAACAAAACTTTTTGTACAAACAAAACTAATGCAGACAAGATTAGAAGGGAAGCAATAAACTGAAAAAGTATTTTTACAGTTAAAGATTCTGATAAAGACTTCATTTCCAAAATATAGAGAGAATTGGCTCTAATTTATAAGAAATCAAGCCATTCTCCAATTGATTAAAAAAAAAGTGGGGCATGGTATGAGGAAGGGCTTTCTGTAAATAGGATTTCTTGAAATGGGTCTTGAAGGAAGCTTAAGAGTCTAAAAGAGGTTAGGAAGGAAAAACAAATTCAGGCATGTAAATGCAAAGGTATGGAGATGAGAAATGCAAGATTATGGTTAGAATGACAGGTGTCTGGCTAGATTTGAGGGAACACCAAACATGTGGTCATGTGTCTAAAGACCGCAAAGGCAAGAAATGAGATGCCTCGTTCATGTAACAATTCTTCCAATTCTGGAGGACACTTATTGTGGCTCTTCCCCATCTGTTCTGCTCCATCCTAAATATTTCAGATTTCTTCATCTGATCTTTGCACCAAATGGCTTTGAGAAGAACACGATAAAATGGTTTTTGGTCTTTTCTCCATCCACCAAAAATTGAGGAGTGAGATGTAAAAAGACTGAAAAGCTAGGAGGGAGCTAGATCATAAAGGGATTTGAATGCCAAACAGAGTCTTTTATACTTGATCCTGGAGGCAGTTTGGAGCCACTGGAGTTTTTTGGAGTAGGAGAGAAATGTGTCTGATCCTTTCCTTTAGGAAAATCACTTTGGTGACTGAATGGAAGATGGACTGGATGGGGAAGAGACAGGAAACCCCTTCTGCAGCTATTGCAACAGTAAGTCACTAACAATGACTAGGAATAACTGTGGTCAATGATCAGATCAGGAAGGGTTGTGAAAGTTATCAAAGCTCCATTTTTCCATCATAAAAACAATATCTTGCTTTCTTAATAAAGCCTTTTATTTTCAAACCACATGCATCGATAATTTTCAACATTCACCCTTGCAAAACTTTGTGTTCCAATTTTTTTTCTCCTTCTCTTCCCTCCACCTCTCCCCTAGATGGCAAGTATTCCAGTATAGGTTAAACACATGCATTTCTTACATCTCCACAATTATCTTGCTGCACAAGAAAGATCAGATCCAAAAAGAAAAACGAAATGAAAAAGAAAACAAAATGAAAGCAAACAACAAAAAGGGTGAAACTGCTATGTTGTGGTCCATTCTTGGTTCCCGCAGTCCTCTCTCTGGATACAGATGGCTTTCTCCAGCACAAACCCATTAAAACTGGCCTGAATCAGCTCAGTGCATTGCCTTTTTGAAGAGAGGACCACTTTAAATCATGATTTTTTAATCAAGAATTTCTGTCTTTATGTTGAATCTTGAGAATATTTTAGGTGGAAGAGGCTCGTATTGATCGATGGCGTCCTGGGCCTGCCACTCTGGGATTCTAGGGGTATTTGCATGCTGGATCCATGGCCAGACTTCTCTGGGTTCGAGTTTGTATTCTATGTAGCCCATCCAATTCGGTTAACTGAACTGGACATATGTACTATGTCCCCTGTAGTAGACAGCAGGCCAGCTGAGGGCTAATGACCCTCTCACTTTGGTATCTGTATATCCCATGATTTTTATACAGTAGGTACTTAATTAGTGCTTACCAGTGGTCCCAGATCCCAAAGGGAAGTCACTTCCCTTCTCTGAATCTTTGTTTCCTTCTCTGTTCCATATTCCCTAACCTCCTTTCTTGCTCTATATCCTACCATCACCCTCCTCCAGCTGTTCTCTGTCTAGCTTGCTACTCCCCATCCTAAAAAGGGGCAGGTACCCAAAATTAGAAATTAGAAATTGCCAAGCTGTGTCTTTGAGAGAAAAATTGTGAGGGAGGTTTCCGCTATGCTCTGGACTGATCAGCATCCACCCTGAGTTTGCTGATGGCCAGCCCCTCTTTGTTCCTGTCCTCCATGGCTCTGTTTGGGCCAGCACCTTGGGGGTCAAGGCCAGGGAGGAGGAGATTGGGTCACTGGAGTTCCTTGCCACTCTGGGGGCCTGAGCATCTCAGCGTGGGGCCGGAGGGAACGTGGAGGAGGGCTGGGAGCTGGTCCGATTCCCAGGGGTCTCCGTGTGCCAAGCAGTGGGGTGGGGGAGAACAGCTGGGAAGGATGCAGCCCCCTCCCACAGACAAGGAGGAGAACATTTGCAAGATGCTGTACATTCATCCGGCCCATTGTTATATAATTGTTTTCTGCAGATTACATAAATGTCCCTCCTCTGCCAACTGTGAGAAGAGGATCACTCCTACTTCTCTGGGGTGTGTGTGTGTGTGTGTGTGTGTGTGTGTGTGTGTGTGTGTAAAATTCCATTCTAATAAACTCCTGACAGAGTCTGCTGAACACAGCTATTTGGGGAGCACGATCTGAATAGCTCCATAAATGTGAGCTCTTGTCGAGAGACAGCTGGCGTAGTGGAAAGCACAGGGCCCGCCGGGAGGGTGCCGCCATTGAAATCTTGGCTTTACTCCTTGACAGCTCCGTCACCCTGGGCCACACTCCTTCTCTCGTCCTCAGTCTTGGTAAAACTGTGGTGGAGGCTCAATCGAGGAAAATCCATCAAGCACCTACCAGGAGTCAGCCATTCTGGGGAAACGTACCCCTCTTTGAGGGAGACAGTCTGCATTTAGAGAAGTGGAATGAGCTAGAGCTAGGGAAAGTACTGGGTCCGCTCAGCTCCAGCCTCCCTTTGGGAAGGGGATGGCTGAATCTGATAGGCTCAGCCATGTCTTGCCTTGTCCCCTTTCCTTTGTCACAGCGGGTCCTGGAGATTTAATTAGCCACATCCTGCTACAACAGCTAGCTCAAGGCAGCGTAATGATACTCACACCCAGGTGACCCCTTTCTCTGCTGTTTTATGGGGTACATATCAGATTAAAAGTTATTAGTATAATTGCAATAGCTCATAGCCCCCAGCTGGCAAGGTTCCTGACATTCAGAAAGAGGTTTTGCTCCGTACCCTAATTTAAAATTTTATCTATCTCCAGCTCACCCTCAGCCTTGATACATTGGGTGCAAAATCAAAATTCAGAAAAAAAAAATGCAGTGTATAATAAAGTCTGTTATTACACAGGAAAAGGAAAAAAAAGAGTTGCAAAAGGAGATCTATTTTTTGGAACTTCCCTCAAGTCCTCGAGGTGATGAATACAACTGGTTAAATGAACACAGGGCCTGAAATGTAGTCCAGGCTTAATAAATGTTGAATGAGTAATTGTACCCATTTAATCTGTATCAGATTGTTGTCTCAGGGAGAGGGGAGGTAAGAGAGAGAGGGAGAAAAATCTAGTACACAGCTTTACAACAATGAATTGAAAATTATCTTTAAATGTATTTGGAAAATAAAATACTATTGAAAATTTTAAAATAATTAAATCAAATGCAAAATTAAAAGAAGAAGAAAGTTAAAAAAAAATGAATTTTGTTGACTTATGGACTGGTAGCCTCAGTTTGAAATCTGTAAGGCTCTTTCCCTGCAGCTTCTCCTCTTAATTATTACTTCTATACCAATACTTGAGCCCGGCATCACAGGTTAGAGCTGGGGGAGCTCTTGGTTCTGGAGTCAGGAAAACCTAAATCCAAACATAATCTTAGATACTAGCTATCTAAGTGCATGTGGTACTGGACAACTCACTTAAGCTCCGTCTGCCTCAGTTTCTTTATATATAAAAGAGGATAATAACAACACTTATTTGCCAGAGTTGTTGTGGGGATCGAGTCTTCTATAAATATTAGCTGCTGTTGGTATTATTGGGGAAGAAGACATAAAAAAGGAAGAAGAAAATATGGACATATTTAAGGCCATGCAAAGTACATATAGACAGATGTCAGATAACTTTAGAAGGGAAGGAACGATGCTCTCAGATGACGCAGGAAGACCCTAGATCAGGCTTGAAGAAAAAGTGAGATTCTAAGTGGTAAAGATGAGGAGACAGAGCATTTCTGGTAGGGACTGAAGAGAGTGAGCAGGGAATGTGTAGGTAAGCAGGATGCTTCATCTCAGAGAGTGTGCAAAGGGAAATGTAAAGGGGTGGAAGGGTGTGAAGCACTTTCAATGTGCATTTGAAGGAGTGATTTCTTTACGCTTCTTTTTAGAGATAATAGGAAGCCCTTGGAGGTTATTGAGTGTGTGTGTGTATGTGTGTGTGTGTGTGTGTGTGTAGGGAGAAACACGGATGGGAGGTCAGACCTGTGTCTTACAAAAACCAGTTTTGTGGCTCTTTGGAAAATGGATGAGATCAGGTAGTGACTTAAGAGAGGGATTCCAAATAGGAAGCAATTGCTTAGGAGGCAGGAGATGATGAGGGGCTAAAGGATTGGGTCCTAAACCCTAAAAGACCAATGACTGATTCCCTTTTAACAGGAGAGGCAGCTGAGTCTTGGAGGCCCTAACTTCTCTCCATTTTTGACTGTCCATGCAGAGCTCTCTCCTCCCCACATGGCAGGGCCACACACTTGTCAAAGTCCCTGTTCTCTTCCTCCTTTTGTTTTGGTCCAGATCTATGCAGCAGCTTCTTGTATCCAAATTCCCTCCACTGATGCAGATTGCCAACTCAATGCGTGATTAGAGTCTTAGAATGTGGCCCTGGAACTTGCTAATATGAAACTATGATTTACATGATGGCACATGCGTAACCTAGAGCAAATGTTTACTGTCTTAGGAAGGGAGAGAACTTAGAACTCAAAATTTAAAAAAACATGTTAAAATTATTTTACATATAATTGGGAAAAAATAAAATAATGTTTTTTTAAAAAAGTAACCATGGGGATCTAGACGTGTGAGAAGTGATTTGTATGTTCTGCTCATCAAAGCGGAGCGTGGTCAGAGACAAGACCTGGACCCAGGGCTTCATGGTACCTTCCAGCTGTCCCATTATACCATGTCTAATCCTTATTAGTTGGTTAGCTTAGTAATGAATACTACTTTATAACATGATAATTAATTATAATTAGTTAATATTATTAATATTATATATTATATATTACATATTATAGAATATATATAATAAATAATTAATATTATTGAATGCTTATTTTATACTACGATAATTAGGTATATGGTAATTAGTTAAATTGTTCACCCTCTCATTCCTTTGTGTTTTTCTATGAAGTTTAGCTGGAAACTAGCCAGTAATGGGTCCCTAACCTGCTAATATTCTTTGGTTCCTGTTTTGGGGAGCAGAGTCCCTCACATGGGGAAGTGGAAGGTAGCTTAGTGCCCACCGAGTCAAACCCCCATTTTAGAGATGAAGAAGAGGTTTGCTAACAAGTGTCTAAAGCAGGTTAGGAACCCCCATTTTCCTGATCCAAGTCTAACACTGTACCATGCTGCTTAGGGGAAAGCCAAACTACTAAAAACAGTAACTAATATAAGCCCTTCTCCTAAGCATCATTGCTAATATTTATTAATTATCATTATTGCTATTATGTCATATTTATTTACTTTTTCAATAAGAGTGGCAGGGGCTGTGTTTAAAAGAATGATTTAATTTGATATACTTATTTGGATTTGGCATTTTGCACTTGGAACATTTAATATGGAAAGGAAGACTTTCTTTTTATTCACTGGGATTATGCAACCCTGGACATACTTTCTGCTTCATGGCCATGTTTGCAGAAAATCCCAAACCACACGGCTGGCTCCCTGCCTGTATTTCTTGAATTTATTATCTGGTGACCCTGAAGGTATTTTTGTATCCCTGTCTCTGTGTCTCCCTGTCTCCTCCAGGAGCTTTCTGCTATTTGCCAGATGTCCTGGAACTAGCCTTCTCTTCACTGCCCAAGGCTAGCCAAAAGATTCTCTTTTCACTCATCCAAAGTGCATCCCTACCAACTGTGACTTAAATTGCCTTTATAGGCTCCTTCACACACAAAAAGCACCTTTGTTAAAAAAATACTCTGTCTTTGAGGTATCCAGATTCCTTCATCTTCAGAAGAAAGACAGTGTAGTGTAGTGGGGAGCGTGTCTCGGCTTTAATCCCATTTCTGAGGCTTACCTGAATGATTTTGGATAAATCACTTAATCGAAATTTCCTTAGCTGTAAAATGAAGGCGTTGGACCCAATGACCTCTGAGCTTTCTCCTCATTAGCTCTGTGATCCTATGGACTTTTCCGGGTCTTGGTTCCTTTGTAATGGAAGAGCATCGGGATAGAAGGTCTCTGAGGTCCCTTCCGAGCTCCAGAGTCTCCGGCCTCTGTTCCGATATTATCTTTTGCTTATTATCTATTTGACATTTCTCTTGTTCCCTCTCCAATCTGGGCTTTCTTTCTTCATTTGTAAAATTGGCAGATGGCGGAGAGTGTTGGAGGATTAAATGATTTCTAAGTTACCTCTTGACTCGAAACCCTATGATCCTGGAGGGTTCGAATGGGCTATTTATCAGAGACACTTTGCAAATGTTTAACAAAAATGTGGCTTCCTCCCCACTGAGGAAGGAGGGATTTTTAGCCCTTGATGAGCATCCCAGAAAAAATAATACTATCTGGAATAGTGAAGCTGAAGGAGGACAGGCCATTAAAGAAACAACAACCACCTGTCTCGTGGACTGTTCTCTCTTCTAAGAAAACTAAGGTTTCTAAGCTCTGAAATATCCCTATTTTCAGATCTTTCCTTCTCCCTCCTAGTTTTCCATTTTCTGCCAATTCTCTGCGCCTGCTAAGAATATTCTGAGAAAGAAGCCATGGGAATTAATAGTCGACACTGATTTTTGGCGGGTGGGAAAAAACGGAAAGAAATTGCATTGTCTTTGAGATGGGGCTTCTTGGTACAAAGAAAGTGGTTGTTCTGATCTCTATGGGCACGCCAAATTGTGTGAACTGAAAACCTATGTCATGACTCTGGAATTAGAAGGGATGAGTTTTAGTTTCAAGATGTGTGACCCTAGTGTGGTCATTTATTTCAGTGTTAGTCTCCTCACCCAAAAGAATAAGCGTCTGTGTTGACATCCTCACCCGCCGGTAGTTGCTACATCAGTGGATGCAAGGTGTTATTGGTGTGGGGGCTCAGGGCTGGAGTCCCAGAATTGGAGAAAACTCAGATGCCATTTAGCCCAATCTTTCAACAAGGATATTCTCTACAAATGGCCCCAACCACTGGTGGTTGAGTCTCAACTTGAGAGCCTTGAATGAAGAAAAGCCGGGATGGGGAAGGGCCTTAAACCCATGCCTAATGAGGACTGATGGAAGGACCTGGGACTGTATAGTCTGGTGAAGATTTAGGGAGAAAGCAGGAGGGGCAGTCAATTATTCGAAGGCCTTCCATGTGGATGAAGGATTGCCTTAGTTTTATTTGGTCTTAAATCACAAAATCAGGAATAGTGCTGGGAAGCAAAGTCAGGTAGGGTGTTGGGAAGGGCTTCCCAACAAAGAGAGCCCACCAGTGGAAGGGGCTGCCTTGGCCATGCCTTCCTGGGCATCTCAAGCAGAGCTAAGATGGCACATGGTGAGGGAGCACAGCACAGATTAAAGCTTTTTGCATCGGCATTGGACGGGATGATTAAGAAGATCTCTCATCCCACATGTGACCTCTAGGACTGTCTTCAAATTTCAAACCACAGTCATCATTAGCAAGTTAATTCTCCCATTGTTTAGTCATGATCTCATTGGGGTTTTCTTGTGTTTTGCCATTTCCTTTTCCAGATCATTTTACATATAAGGAAACTGAGACAAATAGGGAAAGCAACTGCTTCAGTTCATTGAGTGTCTTGAGGTCAGATTTGAATCTTCTGGACTCCACTGTCTGTCCACTGTACCACTTGGAAGTTCTAACCAAACCCCATCCGTTTCACCCATTCATTGCTCCTCCTTCTTCCCTGTGAGGTGAAGGTGACCAAGTCAGATCTCCGTTCTCTGCACCGCCCTTCAGATGAGGCACAAGGTCACCGGATCTCAGCACAGAGAGGGCTCTTGAGCTCAAGAAAGCTCCATATGGTGTTCTTCATTTCTGTGTGAGGGCTTCTTGGTGAGCAAGCCATGAACAGTCAGTCTGATCCCTATTGACTGATGGATCATGTCCATGGCTTTCTAAAACCATCCCAGAGGGTTCAACCCTTGTGAGGGTTGGCTTGGCTTGTTTGTTTAATATTCCTCCAATACCAGTGTAACAATTAGGGTTTATCTGCTATGCTTCTGTCTCCCTCTTTCCTTCCCTCTCTCCCTCTCTTTTTCTGTGTGTGTCTCTCTCTCTCTTCCTCCTTCTCTCCCTGTCTCTCTCTGTCTTTATCTCTTTTTCTCTGTCTTTCTCTTCTTCCTTCTCTGTCTCTTTTTGCCTCTGTCTCTCTCTCCTTCGTTCTCTGTCTCTGTCTGTCTCTCTATTCTTTTCTCAGATTGTCTCCATAATGGTTCCTTCTGCTGATCACTCCCAGGCACACTATCCATCACTGATTTGCACTTAGATTTTTGCCCATTGTCTCTCTCATCAGAGAGGGAGCTCTTCAGGGGCACAAACTGTCTTTTGCCTCCCTTTGTAATCCCAGCACTTAGCACAGGGCCTGGCTCCTAGGAGTTGCTGCATAAATGTCTGGTGGCAGATTCTCTCTGTCTTCTTTGCTCTCTCTCTTTCCCTTTCATTTCTGATCCAGCCCCATCCCTTTCCCAGTTTCTAGTGGTGAATGACCTTGCCTGTCGCCCTCCTCATTCTGCCTGTGTCACCACTGAGAACCTGCGGAAGCTTGCCTCCGCCCACCAGCCACCATTCTCCATCTTCCTTCTGAGTCACCTGCAGACTTGAGCTGATGCACAAGATGACAGGCTGTGACTTTCAGTCCTGAATCACTGCTGGGTGAAGAGATCACTGGGTCACAGATTTAAGACTAGAAGGGTCTGTGAATAGGACCCCCCCATCTAAGAGCCAATTCTCAGATAAATGAGAAGATTTGGCCGGGGGCACAGAACCAGTTGATTCGCAGAGATGGGAGTCCAACTCTGGTCCCCTGATGTCAATCTGGCATTCCCCCACTGATTTTTCAGAGCTATAACTAGGGGTATTTTAACCTGGGACAAAGGTCTTTGGGTTTTTGCGGGGTGGTGATGATAGAGAGCACGATCCTACTCTAAGTATTAGAGAGAAGAATACCGGATCCCTTCTGACAATCCTTGCATTGAGAGGACGTGAGAAACTATGATGAAAAGGTCTCTGGGAGTGGATACCGTGAGCAGGAGAGTTCAGCACTTAGCAGTGGTACTTAGCTGTTCTGTTTAGAAAAGGACTTTGTCATTTTTAATCCCATTTGATACTTACAACAACCCTGGGAGGCTGATGCTACCATTATCACTACTTTATAGATGAGGAAATTGGGATGGACAGAGTTAAGTGGCTCACCTAGGGTCACACAGCTAGTGAGTGTTTGAGGCTGATTTTGAACTCATCTTCCTGATTGTAGGACTGATGTTCCAAGCTACCGCTCTTATTTGGTGTTGTTCAGGAAGTTTGGGAACCCACTTTTCTGTGATTTTACAACTCAAACAGCTCTCCTTGGCCCTTCTTGGGTCATCCTTCCCATCCTTCCTGTCCCACAGAGCACAGGCAGAAGATTTAGGGGAGTTTGTTGTATCTCCCTCGTGTTCTCCTCTTCCCCCAGAACAGGAAGAGCTCTTGAATCTGCCTCATTGAAGCTTCATATGGGCCACCCAGAACTCGGAGCTGGCTCCCCTTGTTTGGAGGAGGCATTTCCTGCAGTGTGGGGAAGGGAAAAGCCAGCCGCCTCTCCGCCATTCCTCATCTGGCAAATTGTCTTTCCTGTGAGGGGGAACAAAGTCTGCAGGGTGATTCATCGGTAATTTCATTCTTTCCCCTCCTTCTTCAGGCGAGCCATGTGTGATGGGGATCCTGAGAGCACATTAAAAGCTAGTTTCTAGCCTGTCAAGATTCCCCCGACTTTGAGGGGGCCCCGACTTGATGGTGAGCTCCAGTGATACACAAAGCTCACAATATGTTACAGAGACACCTTCGTAATAGAATGAGTACTTAACCACACAGAAAAATGGGACTTGACTCATAATAAACGACAATTTTATGGAACTGTAACATTTGAAAAGCTTTATAGACATTCCCTCATTTTGATGCATGGAGGGCGAGAATTGGCCAAATGGACTTGGAGGCACGAAGAGGAAGTCTGGGGTTCATATTTTGTCTGTGAAATCCTGGGCAGGTCCTTCCACTTCCAATGGGCTTCTTTCTCTGCAAAATGAGAATTGAATTTATGTCCTTCAAGGTCCCTACCAGCCCTAAACATACGATCCTGTGAGACTCAGTGGAGTACGTACCACAGGAAAGATTGCAACCATTTGTGGCTTTCTCGGAAAACTGCTTAGTCTCCCTGTGCCTCCGTTTGCTGGGAAACGATGGAGTTGGACACCAGTGACCTCTGGTATCCTAACTAGAGCTAAAGCTCTGTGATCCCAAAGAAAGAAATGAGACTTGGTGACATTATCTGACTGGCCACAGTCACCTAGTTAGTGTAGCTCTGATGAAAGGCTTGATGCTATGAGGAAAAGTTGTCTCTTGCAATGCTTAGTAATTCTGGAAGCAAGATAGTCCTTGATTTTCTTTTCTTGTCTTCCTTCCTTTCTTCCTTTCCTTCTTTCCTTCTTTCCTTCTTTCTTTCTTTCATTTTTTCTTTCCTTCTTTCTTTCTTCCCTTCTTTCCTTCCTTCTTTCTTTCCTTCTTTCCTCTCTTTTTCTTTCCTTCTTTCCTCTCTTTTTCTTTCTTTCTTTTTCCTTTTTTGTTATCTACATTCAAACCAGTATCCCCAAGGGATGATTCATGCTCCACATGGAAATTGTCTTTATAGGGAACTCAGCATGGTTTTTAAAAAGTATTAAGCCTAGATTTAGTGCAACTGGAGTTGAATCTTCCCTCTTCCCCTTCCTCACTTTTTGACCTAGGGGAACCTGTGTTCCACTCTGATCCCCATCTGGCGACTCAGTAGGTTAGTCCAAGTAGCTTCCAAGGGACCTTCCAGTACTAAATTGCTGGTGTTATTTTAACAGGGATGATGCCATATTGGGTATAAGGCAGGCAAACTGGGCTCTGGCTGAAGAGTCTGTTATTTTCTTTGAAATGAGAAGACAAGGTTGATATCTGACTGACGAGTCCCCTCTTGCTTTTGCTCCTTGGTTGATGTTGGTATAGAAGATAATTGGCAACTGAGCCAGAAACAGTTGCCTGTTTGGGGAAGCTATAAGTAAGAGATGAGCTAGTTCCTAGTCTCTTGTCAAACAACCTTATTGTTGGAACACGGCTGATGTCGCCTTTCCTTTGGACTCCTCATGGAGGGCAAAGATTTCTCTCACCTCTTGCTCTCCTAGTCACGATGGCAGCCCATAGCAACTCCATGGAAATGGTGTGGCTCAGATAAGTGTAAGGCAGGATCTCAAGTTGCTTCTCTGCTTTGGGTTTCTATCTCTGAGGTTAGGCAACCGAGTAGCAAAAGCAAAGAACCCGGTTCTGTCCATCTGGGCAACTGCCAGCTGAGTTGGAGATTCTCAAGTTCCTGAGTCAAGGCTAGCATTTTTTTTCAACCATGCTAGAGGAGAAAGAGATGGCCATCAGGAAGAGCATGTCCCCATTTGACAAATGGGAAACTGATTGAACTATTGGCTATGGGCTATAACAAACGAAGAAAGCCCAAGCGGTGCCCCCACTGTCTGTCAGCAGCATTGGTTTTCTCCTTCGTAGTCCAACTAGAGAAATCCTGTGAGTCACTCGGACAGTTCAACCTGAGGTAAAAGAGAGGTCCACAAAGCTGTCTCTCTTTTGAGGAGAATATAAAGAAGGGGATGGCGATGCTTGTTTTAAGTACTCTCAATGCATGACTTTGCCTTTCATCTTTTGTCTTTCGTGACAGAAGAAATAATTCTCAGGACATTCCCTATGAGAGGGACCCTTCAAACCAAAATCCTCCTTTGCCACTCTACTCCTACTCTTGGAGTGTCCCTTTAAGGCCATAGGCCAATTCTCCTCCTTTTCAAAGAATCCCAAAGGTATGTTACCTAATTGTGGAGAGGGATCTCCGATGCACCCAGTGGCTGACCAAGAGATCCTCATCCCTCCAATCTCCCTTGCTTCTTCACAAAGACCCGCAGTGAGCAACAGCCCAGGCCCTCCAAGGCGATTCTCTGATGCCTTCAGTGACTCAGAGTAGAAAATGTTTCCTTGTATTCTCTGTGTTTCTGCCCCTCTACTGCTTCTAGCTATTTTCCCTTTTAGCCATTTGGGATAAATCTCCCTTCTGTTTACTTGAAGACAGTTCCCGTGTTCTCCACAGATATAACAACTGCTGAGTCTTCTCTCTGCCAGGTTAAAGGTTGCCATTTACTTCAATTGATCTCCAGATGGCATGGTTTCATCTCGAGGGTCATCCTCTTCTGGACCTGTTCTCGTAAATCTATTTCCTTCTAACTGGGAATACGTCAGATGTGGCTTTTCAGAATACAGGACTCTACAAGTTTTGTTTTGTTTTTTAACATTGGATCTCTTTCAGTACAGACTAGGAAAATCCCCAAAGGTAGCTTAAATAGCACAGTGGATGGACCACTCGGTTTGGAAAGAGGAAGACTCAAATGTGGCCTCTGAGACTTACTGGTTATATGACCCTGTGCAAGCCATTTAACCCTTTTTTGCTAGTTTCCTCATCTGTAAGATGAACTGGAGAGATGAACTTCAGTGGCAAATTATTTTGCCAAGAAACCCCCAAATAAAGTCCGAAAGAGTCAGACGTGACCAAAGAATAACTCAACAACATTTATCTTGTGTAGAGCTCACTCTTACGCATTTGTTTACTTGTTATCTCTCCCATTAGATCCTGAACTCCTGTAGAACGAGGAATGCCTTACTTTTATTTTTTTTTTCTATTTCCATTGCTCAAAACAGTGCCTGGAATAAAGTAGGCACTTAATAAATGCTTATTGACTGTTGATCATCTCTTCCCTTTCTAGAATCTTATTAAGGATCTTTTTAATATTGTTTTCTAGAATGTTGTCAAGACAAGAATCTCAGTTTACTAGATTTTTACAAAAAAGTCTACAAAAAAAGTTAATTTTCCCCAACCCCAACCCAATCTAATCTGGAAGCTGGTTGCTCTCTTATAATCTTGGACATCAGCTCTGTATTTATCACATTGATTCTTTCCTTCCCATTCCATAAAGTAGTTTTGTTGGCAGAGAAAATTGAAGGAAATTAAAAGATGAGTAACTTTCCCTTCCTTCCCTAGGCCATCATCATCATCACCTCATCCATTCTGAGGAGTGGAATGAGAGTTATCTTTTGGCAGAACATTTTCTTGCTTTCAATATTATTTCAATATTAAATATAAAATAAATAAACATGAAAATATTTATATTAAACAAAATAAATATGAAAAATCTATATTAAACATAAAATATTAAAAAATACCTTTCTGCTATTGTCCTTGTCATTTTAGTGAGCATCAAGGTTATTCTGGACTTCACAGCTTCAACACTGTTCTAAGTCTTTGTTTCTCTTGAGTTCAACACCTAGCACAGAGCCTTATATGCTTAATAGACATTCACTGACTTGAAGTTAACCTACCCAGTCAGGCAGCACTATAGAGCACAGACCACTGAATTTGGGGCGACAAAGACTTGGGTTCAAGTCTTGTCTGAGATACTTGCTACCTGTGTGAGTCTGAGGAACTTCAGGCTCCTGATTTCACCACCATGCCTCAGTGATCCTCCAACTCCATTCTCTCATTGGTGGATTCTTCTCATGGCCTTCATTTTAAGGAAGATATTCCATTTTCTGTGTTTTATCACCATGAGCTCACACTAGGACTTCCCCAATGCCTTTTTAGATGTCTTTTATACATTGTCTTTTAAGTGAGACTCCCTTCAAGGCTGGGACTTTTTACTGGATTTATGTTTCAGGAAGAACTTTGTAGATCTTAAAGCACTCTGTAAAAGTATCTGCTATCCTACTGAATTTAGTTCCCTTTATCTCTCAATGCTACCCCTGCTGGAATTCTCTCTGTGTAGTGTATCTTCTTAATATATAAGTTGGTTCATTCTTCCCATGTTTAACAGCAGCAATCCTCTCTTTCTCTGCTTCTTCCTTCATCTCACTGCTCCCTCAAATGCAAATTTGTAATTTTTTCATTTGTTCCCAATGAGAACCCAAATCAAACTTCCCTAAAAAGTAAATGTTCTCTCCCCCGGTTTATGGATGAGTAACAAAGAGGAGGGATAAGTACATCTTTTAACTTTGACAATGTAAATAACATTTGTGATGTCTGGGCTAGCTTTCTGGACGATCTCTGGAGTCTGAGTCTAGAGGCTGTGAGTCTGAGGTCAAGCTCGAGCACACACTCACACACACTCAAGTTTGCTTATTTCAAGTCCTCTCAGCCCTTAAATACCTTAGTACAATTACATCAACACAGCACACTGAGCATGTGCCAACTGTAGAACCCTTACATCACACTAAGTACTAAGTATATGTGAATTAGAGAACCATTATCTTATCAATCACGCTGAGTAAACACCCTGCTGTATCTTTGATTCAAATATACTTATCTCAGAGTTCTCCAATATAATACTCTATAAGTATTGATCATCAAATGTATTTAATCCTCCATATTGCTTTTATTTACACCACTGTAGTTACTTCATAGAGTATCCCCCCCTCTATTCTGCATTGCTTCATGTAAATCCTTTGATATTTCATTGAAATTCGTCATGCTCTTTTTTATTCCGCAATGACATTTCATTCGTTATTTTGCAATAATTTGTTAAGTAATTAATCCCAAATTTTGGATGAAATACTTTATTTCCAGATTTTTTTTTACAAAGAGATCCCTGATAGGATACTAGCAATAAGCCTTTTCTTGCTGTTAATAAACTTTTTTTCTGGAACTATAATCCCACCTATGGATTCTTTGGATCAGAGGGTATGCACAGTTAAATAATTTTTCTTGAAAAATCCCAGAGTATTTTCTATAATAGTTAAACCAATTTTTAGCTCTAGCAACAGTGAGTTGCCTAGTATACAATAATGAAATCTTGCATTATTTACTTCCATTTTCCCTGCCAAGGAAAATGGACTTTGGACTAGCAAGATCAGAGAGGAAAAAAGGTCATTAAGAAATTAATGCTCCAAATAAGAGGATCTATATCCAGATATTGAGTTTGACTGGTTTCAAAGCAGGATCACCCTGCCTTTATTGAAAGGTGAATTTCTTAAAACTGAACTAAAAAAATCCAAAACCCAAACCAAACAAAACAAGACAAAAACCTTTGACATCGTTAACTACTTCTACTTACTCTGGTGTCCCAGAGATGTTAATCATAGCAAATTAGCTTTTCTAGTGTAGAGTTTCCCCCAAAGGGGAGAAGTAGAAAAGGTGCTCAATATACAGTGTAATTTGAATGTGGGGCAGGCAATTTATTACTCCTTACAAAAAGAATGTTAAGCATTAAAGAATCATAGGGCACATTAGCAGAACAATTAGAACATAATTCAGTAATTTAATTTATAAGTACTGGCACAGTTAGCTGGGAAGCCAATATTTAAGCCCCATCAGGGTGCAAAGCAATTTTGTAGTACTCATCAGGTCTTTGGTATTTCACCTTGGCTCAGAACCATCCAATCAGATGTTAAGATTGTGTCGATCTTCCTTCTGATGGCTTGCTCCTATCTATGCCTCAACCGATTGGGCTCTCATTGGTCCCAGGTTTCCTCTGAAACTTTCAAATTCACGAGGTCACAACCTGGACATAGACAAGGCTGATTCTCGATCATGGCTAGAAAAAGGAAAGATGAATGATGTGGGTCATCCCCAGGTTCATGCTGCTCTAGGCTTCACACATGGGAACTAGACAGGGGCGACTGCCCATTTCCCTACTCAGCTGTAGGGATACAAGTGCAAATAATCCATTTATTTTCCAGCTGGAAAGGAGAGATGAGGAGAAACAAAGTCAGATCCCTTTGCACCTTCTTTGTGCTTTCAGTTAGCTAGGAGATTCTTCATTGTCTTTCATCCTAAGCCTACTCACTCCAAGTGATGAATCAAACATGGAAAAAGAACAACAAAACAGCACCTTCAATTCTACCATAGTTTGGTTTTAGAAATGTTGACTGGCCATCCATCATGGTGGTTGAGGGAAGTCAACTGATATCAATCAGTAAATAATTATTAAGTGCCTACTATATGATAGTTAATGTAGGGGATACAAAAAGAGACAAAAGATGGTTCCTCTCCTTAAAGAATTTATAATCTAATGTATAAACCTCTCTCCACCTGCATGTTCTTAAGTCTATAAACAAATCTAGCTCTCTGTCATCCTTAAAAATCACCTTAATGTGGGGCAGCCAGGCAGCACAGAGGATAGAGCACCAGCCCTGAAATCAGGAGGACCTGAGTTCAAATCTGATCTCAAACATTTGACACTTCTTGGCTGTGACTCTGGACAAGTCACTTAACTCCAATTGCATCAGTTAAATAAATAAATAAATAATAACCTTAACATGATTGTGTTAGGATCCCTAGTTATCATGCTTTATTTCTTCTCACTTTGTCATCCAAACTCCGAAATGGAGAAGAAAGAGAAAGGAACAAGACAAATTACCCCACACCATATTTGTTGCCTTTTACTGGCTCCTGATTCTACCACTAAACTGGAAATTCTCTCTTCAAACATACCAATAATCTCTAAATTGGAAACCTAGATGGCCTTAGCTCAGCCTGCTTCCTTTGTAACAGCCTCCTAATTAATCTGTCAGTTTCTAGTCTATCCTTTTTCTAATGCCTTCTCCACCCAACTATCAACATGATCTTCCTACCTACAGATCTGCCTGAAATATTCAGTGGGTCTCTACTGCCTTTAGGACAGAAGATAAATTTCTCTATTTGACAATTAAAAGAAAAAAACTTCCCAGTTTCATGCCAATCTACCTTCCTTCCCAGAATAAAGAGAATAAACATTTACATCAAAACTCGCCCTCTTGCTTTGAATATCTGTATCCTACATCTCAATAACGTACCATTGCGCACATTGTGCTCTATGCCTAGAATGCCCTCCCTCCTCACCTCTGCCCCTTGCAGCCCCTACTTTCCTTCAAAACTGAGCTTCAGGTGCTAGCTACCTCCTCCACGAAGCTTTCCTTTATTTCCCAAGAACCTTCTGTGACAGCCAAAGAGGTCAAATCCCTCTCCCTCCCTCCCTCATTGCTCATCCCCATCTCTTCCCCTTAGACTCGGCTTCCCTTAGTGTTCTTTCTCCCTCTCTCCACCTACCAAATTTCTATCCTGACTGTAACCCCCACCAGTGCCATCCCCTCCAGAGAGCCCAAGCTGACTGCTCAATTGGAAGCAGCCCTCTCTTCCCTCCAGCTTTAAATAACACTAAACTTTGCCCTTCTCTAAAGCAGCTAACGTGCTAATTTGGGGATTCCAATAAAGGGAAAGTGCCAAACACTTTGTCCAAAACACATATGACACAATAGGAGCATCAGTGAGGTAGAAAGCGGTGAAAGGAGGTGGGGGGGAAACAAATACAAGATGAGACTGTTCCCTCACGTGAGCACATTGATCTACGCCAGAAGGTATTTAATGTGTGTTGCTTGGGTTGTATTAAATTTGGGACTCATCCAAAAAAGGGCACGGACCCAGAGAGGCGGCAGAATGCTGAAAACATATGTGAGTCGAGGCTCAGTGTGGGGTCATGGGGAGCTGGGGGAGGCTGGGAGCCTCAGGGGAGTCACATTGCTGGAAAAGGTGGGCTTCACTTTAGTAAGTCCATTGGGCATCTCTGATGGGTATGGCTCTCACAGAGCTGGCTCTGTATGTGTGTGTGTGGCGGGGGGCAGTCATGATAGTCATGGTGGTCGGGTGGGATGATAACGATAAACCACACTGATTTTCAATCAGGAGCCTCCCAGGATGGGGGGCGGTGTCCAAACATCAGTAGGGGGGCATTTTCCCAGCTGCCATGATCCTGACTATGAGACCCAAAGTTCTGGAGCTCAGACCCAAGGGAAAAGAGGGGATGGCCAAAGTCAGCTTTGTCTGAGGCCATCTTTGATCCATTGCTCTCGTCCCAGGGGTTAGTGCTATTCTGCCTTTCAATATCAGTTGACATTTACTCACGCTTGCTCTCTGTGTGGCTTTGGGAAATAACCTTCTGTAGGTGCCATTTTGTTCTTTTGCAAAATGAGAGGTTGGATTAAGTGGCTTCTAAGCCCGCTTGGGTCTCCTCAGCAGTGGCTAGGAGGGGATTTATCTTCGTGGACCACAGACTCACAGCAGCACAAATATGGGGCCTGCAGGGGACTTTGGTGTTCCCCTAGCCCGATCTCTCATGGTGATAGCCACTCTTCTGTGAGGGCCGGCATTGGACCAGTCTCTGAACATACAATGACAGACATCCCACCGGCTTCTCTGGGAACCGATTCTTGCTGAGACAGCTTGTGGCAGCCCTTCAAAGACAGTCGGCAGAACCACTAGATTCTTCTCTGCAGACTGACTATTCAAAGGTCCTTCTTGAATTATAACGCTCAAAACCAAACACAGTCTTCCAGATGAGATGTGATAGTGTGGTACAAGAGGTAGAGAAGTTGTTAGAAAGACCAGAGCTCAAATTTTTCCTCAGACACTTACTAGCTGTATGATCCCAGGCAAGTCACTTAATTTCTTCCTGCCTCAGTTTCCTCATTTGCAAAATGAAGATAATGGTAGCACCCAATTCCCCAGATTGTTGTGAAGATCAAAAGAGATGGTATTTGTAAAGTTTTTTTTGCAAATTGTAAAATGCTACATAAGTCAGAACTGTTGTTATCATCATCATCATCATCACCATCATCTCTCAGTTTCTAGAAACCATATCCCTTTTAGCAGAAACAGCCCAAAACGACAATCATTTTTTGACTGCCACATCATATTGCTGACCCACGCTGAGTTTGTGGTTCAAACACAAAGATATATATATTTTTTCCAGAAGATCTGATGTCTAATTACACTTCCCCCATCTTGTATTTTTGAGGCTGATTGTTTTTAACCCAAGAACAAGATTTGACATTTATCCCTAATGGAGACTTTATATTTATCCCTCTTTCTTTCTTCTTTTCTTTCCCAAAATAGACTGGATTCCCTTTAAGACTGTGACGGTTTCATTTTTCCCTTGTGTCTCCAGTGGCTCGCCCATAGAAAGCATTTAAATGCTTGTCAAACTGTCGTTGAGTCCTAGGCTAAGCATTTCAGGAGGGAACGTGACAAAAAAGGGGCCAAGAAGGTCATGAAGGGAGGTATCGAAGCATTAGTTGAAGGAACTGGGGATGTATATGCTGGAGAATTAAAAATTGCCAGATAAAATATTTTTTCAAATATCTGAAAGGCTGACTTGGGCAGGCTAGTTTAGCCCTACTCCATTTGGTCCCAGCCTGGAGACCCTAGTTGGTTGAGGGGAAAGTTGGCCAGAGGCTAATTTAGGGGGAACCTCAGGAATGGTTACAGAGCTGACTGAAAGGGGCATGAAGGGACTTGTTTCAGGTTTCCCCTGAGTAAAGGTCTTTTCCCAAGGAAGTGGATGACTCTTTGGATTTAGCCTGATGCCTAACTATGCTTCCCCCATCTTGTATTTTTGAGGCTGATTTTTTTTTAACCTAAGTACAATTAGCTTAAGTGACCCTTTGATCCCCTCCATGAGATTCATAGCTTTCTGCTCTGCCTTTTGGTAGCCAGAGATCAGATGCTCTCTCCATCTTTGAGCACTAAAGATGATGAATCGTAATTCTGCACAGGGAATTCTACATTGGTGTAAGTCTTGTCGAGCTTCCGATCTGGAGGGAAGCTCATGCCCTTTGCTGTGGACAGGCTACTTTCCCCTTCACCCCACTCCAGTCTTCCATCAGCTCTTGCCTGAACTATTGGAAGAGCCTCTGTCTCCATGTACTCCCTTCATACAACTTTTTAGTTAGCGTCCCTAAAACATGACCCAAGTACTCCCCTACCTCACAATCTCCAGTGATTTTTCTTGCCTCTTTCCCTATTGCTTATTATTTTGAATGATATTCTCATTCTGGCATTTATGGCCACCCACGATATGCTCATCCTTTTTCCATGTGACTTGCGATCTAGCCCCTCAGTACCTTTGCTCAGGCTGTGCCCCATGCCTGATTCAACATGTGAGCCCTCTTAGGCTCTGCGTCTCAGAATCCGTAGCTTCCTTCTGGCCTCAGCTCAAATTGAAATTTGTCTCGATGTCCCTTTTTTCCTGCTTTTATCCCACACACAGTCGTTAATTCTCTCTTTGTCACTGTTTTGTTTCTCTACCTCTATTTCTCTTATTGTTTCTGTTTTTTCCTGCCACTATCTTCCTCTCACTCTGGCTTTCTCTGTCTAGAAATGACTTTATAGCAATTGAAGCCTGAATGAAGGACCTGTCTATTAATCTGTCTATCCATCCCCCTAGTTCCTGTCCTTCATTTGAATGTGTCCCTCTCTGGTCACAGCCTGGAGCATTGATCTAGGAGAAAACCAAGTTGTTCTTGTGAACCTCAAGGAAAGGGTGGGTTCTTGGAGAGGGCTCGGTGTCTCTCTGAGGATGGTGGGAGGTGCCAAAGAAAGTGGATCACACTGGTCAGCTGGCGATTCTCCTCTTTTAGAAATCGGCTCTGTTCCATTCTGACTAGGGGGTGACAATGTAAAGTGACGTGGTTCTGAGCGGGCTCCCCCTTCCCCCAAATCCCTCCCCCCTCCGGCTCTCACAGTGAACTGGAGGTATCAGGGAAGTAGCACACTCCCCCAGAAAGCGGATGTTTTGTGTGACACTGATGTAGTGGGGATTTCATTGTTCCTACCCAGCTGAGGGCTCCAGATCTCATTAGGCACTTCTCTTCGGAGGAAGTGAATGGAAAACATCCTCTAAATGTGGGGATATTGACTAGGCAGGCCCCCTTTCTCTCTTAACCATTCACACAAGTGCTCAAAACAGAAATAGCTTGTTCTTATGAATGGAGTGGGCTTGTTCTCAATGCTGGATGATTCACCAAGTTCTAGAGAGAGTCAAGTTTCTGCAGAATATAATTGTGTCGATTTTCAGGGCTTCTGCTTATATAGCATCTCCCTCTCTACCCTACTTTTTCTGTCTCCTTCTCTCTCTCTCTCTCTCTCTCTCTCTCTCTCTCTCTCTCTTTCTCTCTCTCTTTCTCTCTCTTTCTTTCTCTTTCTCTCTTTCTCTCTCTCTCCCCCTCTCTCTATATTTATCTTGTTTTTAATAAAAATACACTATATTACATAATCCATGTTTTTAGTACACATATATGTATGTATATAGGTAAAGGTATATGTGTATGTTTATATATTTTCCCCATGGGGAAAAACCTCCATCTTTTCTTTGGCTTTTCATCATCATCTCTGCAGGAGACCAGATTTTATTTGCTGCACACGCACAATAGAAAAGTGAGAGGACTGGGCCCCTTTCCTGCAGAATTTCCTCCCACCCAACATTCCCTAATTGCTCCTGTACCTGTGGGTGGTAAATCAGCTCTTGGTTTAGGGAGGAAATAAACAGATGCAAACAGGGAGTCTTTTTCACCAGCGGTGGGACTCGAGAGCCTGCATTTGTAATAAAATCCTATTTTATTAAAATCCAATTTGTGGCTCCTAGAAAAGGACACCCTGGTTGTCAGAAACCACTCAAAGGTCTTTTAGAGCTGGGGAAGCCAAGCACGGCTGGCAGCTCCGTGTGGGGAGCAGTTACCGGGGGTAGAGGAGATGGAGGTGACTTAGACATTGCCCCAACCCTCAGGAAACCCGATGGAAAGCGGAGGTTGATACACAAGTTATTATGATAGAAAGTAGAACAAGATGAATAGTCTTCAGTCTTTTTCTCCTTATTATGACTAACCCCAGAGTTTCTGTGCTGTAGCTTTTTCTCCTTCTAAACCTCACCCACTCACCTCCTCTCCAGCCCTGGGCGATCTTGGGTCCATTCTCCTTACCTCACTGACACTGCCCTGTCCAGGGTCCCTCAGGCCAATGGACTCTCCTGACTTCTCCTCTGTGGACGGTTTGTAGCATTTAAAACAGGTGACAACCTTCTCCTTCTAGACACTCTCTAGGCATTTTTACTCCACATCCCAGAGAAGCAGAGTTAGAAGGAAGGACAGAGGCCATCTAAGACCCTACACTCACCATTTTCATGGTTAGATTCACGGGCTACGTGTCTGCTTTGTCTGCTTGCTGTCTCTTGGGGGATGATCTCCTCCTGAGCCCCAAAACACGGGGGCCTCCCAAAGGTCTGTCTTTGGTTGGCTTCCATTCTCTCTATGCTCTGAGCCTGAGCAGATTATCTACCTCAGTTTCCCCACTGTCTCTCCCCTATATTCATGACATCAATGATCCCTTCTAGGCAGTTCTGATATCATTTGAGCTTGTTTTTCTGGATGAAATGAGGGTTGGGGAATGTTTTTTGGAAGAAGAGGGAGGCAATGTTACATAATACAAAGGATGGTCTCCTTGCTGTTGTGAAAACCTGAGTTCAAATCCCACCTCAGATACTTATGGTTAGATGTCAGGGAACAAGTCTATTAATCCTTCTAGGTTCAGGCTTTTCATTTACAAAATAAAAGGGTTGGATTTAGTGGTTCCAAGTCTCTTCCAGGTCTAAATCTGTGACCCCATGAGACTGCTGGGTCTCTGTACCCCATTAGAAGAAGGGACTTCAAAGTCCCTTCCAGGTCTAAATCTAATTCTATGGTCCCATGTTTACTAGCTCCTAAATGCGTGGAACACACCCAGACTCAGTTTCTTCAGCTAAAAAGGAGGTTATAACAACATTTATCTTAGCAGGTCTCAAAATAAAACTATCTCTGTAAAGTTCTTTATAAGCCTTTCAAATACTGTGCAAATCTTGGCCATTGTAACAGGAGTTGGGACTTGAAAATAATTTTTCTTTGGTTGATTACTTAAGGCTTCTTGGGGGAGGTGCCATTGGAGCTTCGAACAGAAGGAAGAATTGAGATGTCCTAGTTGACCAATGAAGGCTTCTGAGAGAAAAATAGGAACTGGGCTTTGAAGCTGGCATGACTTCATCAGGCGGAGGGATGTGGGAGGGCAGGTATTTATAACATCCTTGACAATAGACAGGAAGAAATTCATTTAGGGCTGCGGAAGCTTGCCTGTAATGATGCTCGCATTACGAATGGCAGGACTCATTTCATCTCAAGCCGATGGGGCTCTTTTTGCACTTAGTTTCATGCTTCTGGGAGTGGGGCAAAGGCTCCTTCTTGAGGAGCAGCTGAGTCTTTTTGATGGGGAGGCCCAGCCCCTGCTGAGGCTGTGGATGGCAGTGCCAGGCCACCCTCTGCCCGACTGTCTCACTTGATTCTATTTATGGACACTGCAGAAGGAGACAAAATGAAAATCGATGGAAATGCCGTGTTCCCACACAAGTCCTGTATTTATAGGTATTAGAAATGGGGATGAGTCACTGGTGCTATAGTCAATGCCTGAGAAAGGGGGGTCTTATCCATTGAGAAAAAAAAAAAAAAACAGTGCCTTTGACTTGGTCCCTGCTTTCCTCTTGAGATCCTCCTCCCCTGGACTCAGCACAAAGATGGCGGCATCTGGAGTGGGAGGAGGCCCAAATGGTCTTCTTGTCCAGTCACGATGTTCAAGGGAACAGGGACCCACTCATAGACATGAAGCAACAGGGGGATTCCAGGGGCCTTTTCTTAGGGATGGAGCTTGTCCATGTTCCCTACAGGCATCGAACCCAGAGTAATTTTATACAAGGATTAGTTGCAGGGGATGAGGAAGGGAAGGCTCAAAGCTTCAGAAGCTGAAAGCTAGAAGGAACCTCCAAGATTTTCTGGTCCCATTGATTCCTTTTGCATTTTAGGAAAATGGTTCCAAGCTTGGCTCAAAAGCAGAATGGATAGGGTTGGATATGGACCTATAAAGATCTGAATTTAAAATTAGCCTCCAATATTTACCAGCTAGGAAACCTTGTGCAGACTCCAGATTGAACAACTATCTTTGTTTCCTCATCAGGATACTAGAGGCATCTATCTACCGGGGTGGTTGGGAGGAAAATGAGACAATATTTGTAAAGTCTTTGTAACTCTTAAAGCACTACAAATACATATACACACACATATGACCCTAGTGAATCTTACATATATGTATGTATTATGATCATTATTATGTGACCAATTTTGACAGTAAGTATGGAAGGCTTAGGGGCGGGTAGTGACCATGAGAATCATCTTCAGGGGCTTAAATGATCTACAACCTGAGTTGGGGCTTAGACCTTAAGAAAGAGAGGTTAGATTTGTTCTTTTTGTCCTTAGAGGGTAGAGCTAAGAGTCAAGTCTTGTGTAAGGAAGAGCAAGGAGTCACTGGATAATAGAGAAGGCTGAAGGGAGAGAAGTGAAAGAAAATGCACAAGGTTCAAGAGAACTTTAGAGGCCAAACAAGATTTTGTGTTTCATGCTGGAGATAAGAGGCAGCCATAGTGTATCTCATCATATCACAGAGCATCACATTGTATCATCTTATTATCACTGAATTTGTTTGTCCCTCCCTCTCTCTGTCTCCCTCCCTTTCCCTCCTTTTCTCTCTTTCTTTCTCTGTTTCTTTCCTTATTTATCTCCCTAGCCACTCATCTAGCCATCTCTTCATCTCTTTTCATCTTTTGAGCTTGAAAGGACCTCGGAGAGCACACAGTCCCTTCATTTTACAAAGGTGGAAATGAAGGCTCCCACATTCTCCTAGGCAATACAGGCAATTTCTACTGCTACTATTATATTACTACTACTACTACTACTACTACTACTACTACTACTACTACTACTACTATATTACTATTACTGCTTCTACTGCTACTACTACTACTACTACTACTACTATTACTACTATTATTACTATTACTACTGCTACTACTACTTCTACTAGTATTATTATTGCAACTACTATTTCTACTATTGTTTCTACTGTTACTACTACTACTATTATTATTACTACTGCTTTTACTGCTACTACTATATTACTATTATTACTACACTCCTCCACCTCTTATTTCTATTATTTCTACTACTATTTCTTCTATTGCTACTAACTACTATTACTACTATCACCATCACTACTACTACTACTTCTACTAATGCTAACTACTACTACTATTGCTACTGCTACTACTATACTATTATTACTACTACTGCTTCTACTGCTACTACTATATTACTATTACTACTACTACATTACTATTATTACTACTACTGCTTCTACTGCTACTGTTATTACTACTACTACTACTACTATTACTACTACTGCTTCTACTGCTACTACTACTTCTGCTAGTATTACTATTGCTACTACTATTTCTACTACTGCTCTGCTGTTACTACTACTACTACTTCTATTACTCCTCTTTCTCCTCCTTCTCTTCTTCCTCCTATTTCTGCTACTCCTACTTTTCCTACTACAGCTACTTCTTTTACTGCTACTAACTACTACTACTGCAACGACTACTATGACTACTACAAATACTACTACTACTACTACTACTACTACTACAGGTTGCTACCACTACTAGCTAGCATTTATATAGCACTTACTGTATGCCAGGCATTGTGCTCAATTCTTTACAATTATTATCTCATTTGATTCCCTTAACTTGTGTACTAGGCCTAGGAGCACAAAGATAGATGTAGTGGAAATTCTTTTCCACCTAGAGGTTAGACTGGGTGATTAATAAGGTCCCTTCCAACTCTGAGGATAACATCTTGAGATATTTCTTTTCTGTTACCTTAGTTAAAGAGCTGCTTTAGTCTCTAAGCAGACCCCACAGTTGCCTCTTTCCAGCAGCAGCTTGGTTTGGGGGCCTGGTCTTGGTATAGAATCACCTCCTAGCATCTTCAAGTAGGCCTTGGCCACTGTGGAGCCTTTTGTTTGGATCTTGAAGCAGAGGTCCTGGGGGTAGGAGGGATGGACTTACAGCTGAGTGACTAAAACAGAGATTTTCTGTCTCTCACCTGGGATCGTGACCAGGATTTGTAAGTTGCCAGGCCCAACCACTGCTGCCGGAGACCAGAGGTGAGGAAAGCAAGGAAGGTGTGGATGGTTCGGCAGCAGGGGAGCACTCAGCAGACACCCTTTTCCCTCTCCATTCTATGAAAGTGATTGGGCTCTTCTGAGTCTTTCACTCTTGGGAGATTTTGTGGATGGCAGAGAACTCAGCAGTTGCCTTGTCATGGATTCATGTAATTTTCTGGAGGAGGAAGGGTTTAGAAAAAATAGATGCGGGGGCCACTAAAGCACTCACAAGGGTCTCATAAACTACAGATTGACATCGAAAATGACATGTTAACAAACTACAGCTTATTGTATTTTTATTTATTTTGTTAAATAATTCCCAATTACTTTTGAATCTAGTTCAAGTGCACTCTAGAATCTTATAAATCTTCAAAAAACAGTTAGGTGCCCCCTTTCATTTCACAGATGTAGAAAGGATTACAGAAAGGGGAGAAGGCACTCCAGATCCCATCAGCAAGGAGTCTCTCGGCTGTCATACTCAACCCTAGTGAATGAAGCAGGGTTCGAGAGACAAACATGCTGGACTGGAATTTGTTTCAATAACTCCCCAGCTGTGTGACTCTGGGAAAGTCACTTCACTCAATTTCTTCATCTGTAAAATGAGTTGGAGAAGGGAATGGCCAAACACTCCAGTATCTCTGCCAAAGAAATCCCAAATAAGATCATGGAGGATTCGATGAGTCTGAAAACCAAATATGGGCTTAGTAGTATCTGAAATACCTGCCCCTCAGAAAGTTTTCATGAGACTCAAAAAACAGCACATGGGAAAAGTGCTTTTTGTGAAGCCATGAGGACCATGTAAATGTCATTTTTCATTATTCATTTCCTTTAATCATTTTCCATTTATGCTGTCTCACTTTGTATATATTTGTTTGTCTGCTGTCTCTCCCATTAGATTGTAAGCTTCTTGAGGACAGAGACTGTCTGTCCTTAGCCCTTAGCACCATGGCCTGCATGCAGTGCATGTTTAATAAATGCTGCTTGATTAAGGAGGGGGTCTGCACTTTGAAGCTGAAGCTTTTGACTCTCAGGTAATGGCAGTTCCTACCATGTCCAGTTTCAATGGGACCAGAGATAAGTACTGGACCTCTCTTTGCATCAATCTATGAATCTTCCAGTGAGGAAACTGACTTCTGCAACTCCAAGTCATTCCCTTCTTTGCAAATAAAAGTCACCAAAGCTAAGTGAAGCACTGACAAGATCACCCAAATGGGAAGTGTCAGAAGTGGGACCTGGTTTACACTGTATCTGCTGTGGAAAGGGAACCCACCACCTTTTAAAACAGTTAAATGCACAGGGGAAAATGCAGTTGTCATGAAAGTTTCCTTGATATATAACTTAAATTGTTCTCTTTGCAACTCTCTCTCTCTATTGCTCCCAGGTTAGTTTGTTTTTGTTTTCACGTTCCGTGGGATCGAGGATAACAAAATAAAATCCCTCTTCAGCTTTTCAAATACTTGAAGTCCCCTATTATGTTCCCCCAAGTCTGCTTTTTTCAAGGAAGGAAAACTCCCAGTTTTTTTCACCAGTTCCCCATAGACGGTGAGCCTGAAGACTCTTCAGCACTGATTCTCTGGATACTTCCCAGGTGATCGATGGCATTCTTAAATGGTGTCATCCAGAGCTAACCACTGTCCTCCAGATGTCGTCCGACAAGGGCAGAGTCTAGGGAGCCGACCTACCTTCTTCTGGCTGGCCGCTTTGTCTCTCCTCACACGTCCCCAGATGACGCGGACTTTTTTTTGGCTGACACATCGCACACTGACTCATCTTGAGCATGAACCCGAGGCCCCTTCACTGCAGTGACATTTATTAAGTAGCTACTTTGTGCAGAGAAGAAAGAGAAACTCAGGGAAGTTAAATGATCCCCCAACTCATAAATGTCAGGGCCAGATTCAAACTTAAGTGTCAGGCCCCATCCACGTCACCGTGTGCCCCGATCCACGTTTCACCGGCCTGTGTTCCATGAGGACAAACACTTGTCCTCTCTCTGGGGCTGCATTTTGACGAGGATATTTCCACCAGGCTTGTCAGCATTGTCTAACAGACTGTTGTCTTAGGACAAGGCCAGTAAAACATGACCCTCGGTTTCTCTCTTGGCAGTTCAGCCGTTGAAGGAACCGGTGAATTCAAATGAAACATGGATCGGTCTTACGAGCTTCCTTTGTGTCCTTCTGTCAAGTGAGTTAACCGTCCTCTCTTCAGCGCTGTGAGCCGCCTGTGACCTGCCTTCCCTCGGTTTTGTGGGAATGTCGGGCAGCAAACTGCAGCCCAAGTGAGTGATGGTTAAGTCAGCCATGAGTTCTGAGCCAGGACGTGTGACTGGAGGAGTGAAGATGGAATCCTTGTCTTGCTTCCTAATGAGTGACTTTTGACATCACTTCCGACTCTAAACCTTGAGTTTATCAACTTCCGTACTACCTGGCATTTGGCAGAAATTCAGCCCTCCTGCTCTCACGACAATTGTGTCTAGTATGGGCCGGCTGGTTTAAGGAAGTGTGCCCATGGAATTGCTGTCGGATAAAAGAAAAAAATGGCCCCTAACCCACTTACGTTCCCTCTGGAGATTTAGGGCTGTTGGACTGTGGCCTAGCGCTTCTGTCATTTTTGTATGAATCAGTGAGAAAGTCAATTTCTGATACCACAGACAATGAGCAAGAAACAAAAGCAGCAAAAACAGTAGAAATCTTGTCTCAATTTTTAATGACAGCTAAGTTGAGCTGAGAATTCAGATTTTAGATTACCTTCATCCCTGGGGTTGAGAGGGTAAGAGAGATAAAGAAGAGAATTAGCCCAGAAAGTGAGTCTACATTTAGATGTGGGCCCAAATAGAACCAATGACAGAGGTGTCTGTCACATACCCAGTAATGATTCTACTTGTGCTCCCTAGGCTAGGAATTGGTTTGTAAATGGGAACTCATCCCCAGGAGAGGAAACCTTCACTATAAGTCAGTTAGTCAGTCAAGAAGCATTAATTAATTACTAAATCTCTGTCAGGGGCCGTGTTAAGTGCTAGAATATAAATATAAGCAAAAAAGAAATAAACAAGTTATTAAACAAAAATACAGTGTTCCAAAGGAAATCAATTGAAATACAGGTTTAAAAAAAGTCTACATATCCCAGCTCAGACAGTTGCCCGGAGCACTGAAGGGTTAGGCAAATTGCCCAGAGTTCCACAGTCAGAGACAACACTTGAACTCGGATCCTCTTGGCTCAGAGGCCAGCTCTCGCTACCCTACTAATTTCCTAAACTGAATTTAATACTAATAATTAATATGAGCTTAAGTTAAAGGCCACAGCCAGGACTAGAATGAAGGGAAGGTATTATTCTAAAGTAGAATTAGGGCCAGGCCAAGATGTAAATGGGCAAGCCACATCAATGAAGACTTCTATAAAAATCCTGACCCCATCCACATGGAGGGCTGGAGCCAAGAAGAGAGGTAGGGATAGCTCTCTGAAAGAGCCTTAAGAGAGGCATGAGGGACTAATTTAGGTCCATACTCTGAATTACAGATCACATTGCTTGTCATTTAGTGCAGGGGGTGGGGTGAAGGAGGGGAAAATCTGAAACACAAGGCCATGCAAGGGACAATGTTAAAAATTTTATCCATGCACATGTTTTGAAAATAAAAAGCTTAAAAAAAATAAACTGAATTAGATATCACAAAGGCGTCATCACATGCTGCTATGTAGGGAACTTAAGCATCTTCACCAGTAAGCACCAGGTTGTCAATGCTCAGCCTGTGTGGTCCATGACAGCTGGAGTTGTTGGGAAGGACATTGGTCCCTCATCATTTCAGGGCTGAGAGGAATGATACAGATGTCCTTCTCCTCCCCCCCTCCAATGTTTGTAATATTCTTGAATGTTGTCTGCGACCTTTCTGTACAAGGCCTCCCACACATCTGTATGGGTGAGATGGTGAACACCTGCAAGGTCATGTTAGTGCAGACCCATGCTGATTAACTCACACAGTGAACCCCTCTCTGTGCTATCTCTGGTTCTTTAACTTTCAAGGTCTTTTACAATAATAATGATAATGATAATTACTATTATCAAATTTTCTTCTTCTCTACCTCCTTCTTCTTCCTGGAAATTTTTTCTTAAGTATTGCTTTGACTGCGTTCCACAAATTTTGCTTAAAGGTACCATAGAAGAAGGGATATGAGATACTAATGGCATCCTATCCAAATTCTTAAAGGAAAAGTTAAATGATTTCCAGACAAAAATAGACAGTAAAACTTTACTAGTAGGAGAACTTAAGTGCCTTCTCTCTGAGATAGATAAATCTAACCAAAGTAAACAAGAAATTAAGGAGATCAACAGAATTTTAGAAAAGTTAGATGTGATCGACTTATTGAATGACATCCTTAAAAAAAACATGTATTTAGGCTTAAAAACTTCACAGATTTCCAGCAGAAATATTAATTGTATTAGTTTCAAACTAAAATTGAATAAAAATTATATTCAGTAAAGGACAAAGTAAACCGATTAAAATTATTTGGAAACTAAATGACCTAATTCTAATAAATGAGTGGGTTTTTTAAAAAAGAAAAAATAAATAAATAAATGAAATGATAAATAAAATTAATGCAAGTGACAAAAATGAGATGACATCCCAAATTTGTGGGATGTAGTCAAAGCAATACTTAAGGAAAAAATTATGTCTCTAAACACTCATATCAACAACAAAGAGAAAAAGCAAACCAATAAGTTGGGTATGCAATTAAAAATTAGAAAATTAAAATCTCCAATTAAACATAAAGAATTGATGGAGGCTGAATGCAGATCAAAGCACAATTTTTTCACTTTATTTTTCTTCTTTTTTGGGTAACATCGCTAATGTGGAGATCTAGTTTACATAATTTCACATATGTAATTGATATCACATTCCTTGCCTTCAGAATGTATTACAGGAGGGGTGCAAAGGTGAGAGGGAATCCAAAACTATTTTTAAAGTAATGTTAAAATTCATCAACAAGATTTTTAAAATAAATTAATTTAAAAAATTAAGCTATGGCTTTGGTTACCACACTATAGTCTTGCTGCTGAATTACACTGCGTTTCATGGGGGAGTGGGAGAAAAGGAACCCATTACCATTTAATGAGGAACCAAACACTACAACTCCACACTAATAGCAGCCAATATTTATCTACTTCCTACCTTGATATTTCAATGGGTTTGTGATTTCAGGGAGACGGGTTCTTTCATTAACAGTGCAGGCTGTTGCCCATCTGCATCTTCTTATCTTGTGAGAATCCTTTCAATGTCACTTCCCCTCTCTGGGGTTCAGCTCCCTGATCTGTAAAAGGAGGGGCTTGAGTAGGATAACTTTTAAGGTTCTTTCTGGTGAGAAAGCTGTTCTCCTGTTATTCCCCTTTGAATTTTTCATGTAAAGATGCATGTACACATGCATATTTAGAACACTCTACATATATGTAAAATGCATGTCTATCAAATATATTACAAGCATATATAATTATTATATATGTATATATTCCATATGTGTGTGCATATATTACATATGTTATATATAATTATATATGCAACAAGTTTATGTACAACACATACTGTATATCTAGTAACATGTAACAAGACTATATATGTGATGTGCAATAAGGGTTTATGTTACAAGTTTATATGTAACAATCAATACATTATATACATATATAATACGTGTGTGTGTGTGTGTGTGTGTGTGTATGTCACCTGTGTGATTTTATTTGGATCTTTTCTCTGTTCTAGATCTATTTCCTCTTCTGCTGAACGAGGAGTTTGCCCAAGGTCTCTAAGTTTCCCCTTATCTGGAAATACTTAGATCCTAAATCCAGGAGACATGTGTTGATGTGGGTTGCAAAACCTGGCTGCAGAGGGAGAACTGCCATTGATCTAAACACCTGGGAACCTTGGGTCAGCTGCTCCCCCTCCTCCCCAAGTATTTCACCTGCTTCTATCAAATGAAAAAGGCAATTAAGGAGCTGGTGGTGGCTGGAGAATCCTGGGCCTGGAATTAGGAAGGTCTGGGTCAGAGTTGTGTGATCTTCAGAAAATCACTTAACCTCCATGGGCCTCAGTTTCCTCCTGTATAAAATGAGGAAATTCAGAGGTCTCTGGGATCACTTCTCACTCTTCATCTATGATCTGATAATCTTGATGTTCTAGGGCCCCTTCCATCTCTCGTATTCTTTATTTTAGGCTTTAATATGGTCTCCTATGCTCTATTCTATGTCTTAATCTCTCTTTCACCTTCAACATTTCCTAATCTGAGGTTTTTTTAGCTTTGATATTCCATCTCCTCTATTTTAAGGGTCCCTCCATGGTCAAACATGTAGCGAGGTAGTGGACATATTATGAGTTGAAAGTGAATCCTCAAGCTCAGCCGAGGCAGGATGGGACCAAGGAGTTGCCTACTGGGATTTTGCTCTTGAAGGCACTGGGAATCACCTGGAAGTGATTTTGTGATTTCTTGTTGATGACATCCCAGTATCCAGCCAAGTACTTTCCACAACAATTATTTATCGATGGGAAGGGCTTGTCAATAGGTTTTTAGTAAACTGGGAAGAAACACATTTCTTGGTCTTAGGAGCTGCAGACCTTCCAAGGTTTTTGCAGGCGCAGGCAGATTGGCCCCAATTCGCTGACATTTGAGGAAAGCCTTTGACCTGAAGCTCGGGCATTCTGTGGCAGTCTATGTTCTAAGTTTCTTCCCAGAGGGGACATTGTGTGTTCATAGTTCTCAAATTCTGCTGGCTCTGGTACCCTGAGTTCTCCTCATGTGCCGGTCTACGTTCTAAGGTCCCTCCTGGCAATGACTTTGCCTGTTCAGATTTCTAGGGTTCAACCTGCTCTAATGGCCTTATTTCATCTGTGCCAGTCTGCATTCTAAAGTGCCTGCTGGTGGGACACTCTGTGTTCTGGTGGGGGGAAGGAAGGGGAGGGAGGTCCTGCATAGTCCTGGCAGTTTGGAGTCTCTGTTCTCAGGTTGTCAATGACTCTTTTATGTTCACTGCCAGGTTCATCATAGATTCAGAACCATTCTCTTTGTCCTCTGGGACTTAGTTTAGTCCTTTGTAGAATAAGATGGGCCCCATTCGCTGACATTTTACTCTGTATTGCATGTTCATCCAAGCTGCAGAAGCTGCTCTCCCCAGGCTGCCAATATCTCTCTGTTTCTACCTGTTCTGTGTGCTGTCCCACCGAGAAAGGGCTTGTGTTTGCTGCTCCAGCACTCCCTCCTGTCTAAGAATTCTTCTGGAAGCAGTTCTCCCCCCCAGCCCAGACTGCCAGGGTGGAAAGGATGTTAGGAGCAAGGAGGAATAGGGAGGAGCAGAATTGTGCTTCTTCTTGTCCTTAGCCAGAGGCAAATTCTGTTGGTTTCCTGATTCATCAGGGGAAAAGATAATACTTTTCCCAGGAAAGCCCCTAAATTATGCAATGTCCCCTTGTTCCTCTGAAATACACCTTAGAACATGGAACACGGAAAGTCTTAGCTGGGTTGGGGCCCGGCCAATGTTAGCATATGCAGCCTAGAAGGGCCGAAAGGGACCGCACATAGAAGCAGACTGTCCATTTGGGGATGTTGTGCTGTCCATTCCCAGATGTTGTTGTACTGTCCATTCTGGGCTGTTGTTATACTGGGTTGTTGTCATTTGTCAAGACGACCAAGATATCTGGGAGCTGTGACATGCTAGTGAATTGGATTGAAGTGAGGGAGGGTTGGGCAAGGTCACTTGTCTCATTTTCCCATCCAGAGCCATCTGGCAAGATCCAGACCAAGATGACTGGAGATAGCCTTGGATGAAATGGGAGACCTTGGTCTTTAAGCTAAGGTCTGCAACAAGTCTCGGTTTGACTAAGGAAGCACCCATTAAGGCTGGGTAGCAATTGAGGCAAAGAATCTGCTCTTTCACCTAGTCCAAAAATAATCTAAATGAATGAATGAATGAATGAATGAATCTGGGAGGGGAAAACTCAGGGTTTCTGGCCAAAGAAGATGATTTTATTTATATTTATATTCTGGGAAGAGGTTTAGAATGTAAAGGTTGAAGTCAACACTTCGCCTCCACAAGGTGAAATGTCAGAATTGAACTGGAAATTAGGATCTAGATCAGAGAATATCAGTGCAAAGGGGGCGTGGGGCTTGGAACACAAAACACGGAATGATATTCTGAAAAGCCCCAGAACACAGAATATCAGACTTAGAATATGCAACAGAGTGTAAGAGGAGAGCAAGGGGCTTGTGTGTGTTTTTTTTTTTTTTTTTTGAATGTAAAGGACATAAGGCCCAATCCCCAAGTGGCCTTTGAGTAGAAAATGTCAGATCTTGGTGGAGTCTTAGACCCCAGAATGGCAGAGCTGATTGGTCCATTTGTATATAACAGAATGCCTGAGCCAGGGACAGACTTAACAACTTAGAATGGAGAATGCCAGATGGGAAAAACATCCAGAATGGGGAGGACCTTTGGAACATGCACCAGAGACCATCGGAAGTATAAATACCCATGGGGCAATGTGGTGGAACTGTCTCATTTTCCTGAAGAGAGAGGAAGGGACTTGACTGAAGGGGTCACACAATGAATTAATCCCAGAGCCAGAGATGCTGCGATGCTCAAATGAGGTAATGGCTTAAAAAAAGCACTTTGTAAACTTTGTAATATTATACAAGTGTCACTTGTTATTACTGTTACCAGCTATGGTCACCAGGCCTCCAGTTCGGTGGTGACTTCATTCCTGGAGCCTCCCGCCGCACTCCTGCTAAGATCAAGCTGTGATGAGGGAGAAAACCAGCTGCTCTGGTTCCCCTCTCTCCCAGGGCCCCTCACATCACTCTGGGAGGGCGCCAGTGAGAAGGAATCAGTCTCGTCCAGTCTGATGTCACCGAGCACTTATTAAGCTCCAACTCATCCTTACAATGTTGCTCCACTCGAAGGAGATCTGAGCTGACTTTTCAGGTCTCTCAAGCACCGAGTCCTGGGTCCCATCTAGTTTCCCAGACCTTGAGACCTTAACTCAGTCCCTGGAGCCCTAGATGGCCCCTCTCAGAATCTATGGAGGGCTTCTAGGGCTCAGTAACTAATGTGTGATGGAAAGAGAACTCCATCTAGAATCAGAAGACCTCAAGAAAAGTGAGACTAGGTAAGTCATAGTATCGTTGAGCCTTGGATGCTTTATCTGTAAAATGGGGATAATAATAGTACCAATTTGACAGGGTTATGTGAGGATCAAAGGAAATACATGTCAGGTACTTGGCTAAATGGACAAGCCTTATAATTATGATGACACAAAAGGCTATTCCTGCTCATTCTTGACGTCATGGATGGCATCATTTTCTGCAAAACCCCAGATGCAAACTAGGTTCTGCCACTTAGGAGCCTCCGAAAGGCACATTCTCTCTGAGTCTCATTTGGCTTATTTGCAAACTGCACAAAGAACTAGATAATTAACTAAACAAATACAGAAACAAGAGAATGAGTTATTTATTTAAAAGGCTTATATGTGGGGGAAGGTTTAGATTTCTCTAAATTTATCATAGGACTTTAGCTTTGGTAGGAACCTCAGGGGATTTAATCCAAACCATTCATGAAAGGAAACCCCACGATAACTCAACTGGCAAGGGATTATTATGGTTTGGTTTTATTTTTTTCTGTTTGGCTCCCAGAGGCCAGATAGCCCGCAGATGTTAGTTAGAGAGGAGAAAAGTTGGGCTTGACGTTAGGCTGATTAGAGAGTGGAAAGGGATGTGGAGGGAGCTAGTGAGTTCTCCGTCACCATAGGTCTCAAAAAGACACTGGTTGACCATTTGTTGGGCGTGTTTCCAAACTGTGTGTCAGACTGGATGGATTGAGGAGATCCTTTCCAATGCTGAGATTTTGTTCTCTTATCCTTCTCTTAGGGGCAGCTACGGGGCACAGTGGATAGAGCCCTGGCTTTAATTAAGGAAAACTCACCTTCCTGAGTTCAAAACTGGTCTCAGACATTTCTTAACTATGTAACCCTGGGCAAGTCACTGAATCCTATTTGCCTCAGTTTCCTCAAATGTAAAAATGAGTCAGAAAGGAAAAGGTTCCTTTGCTAAGACAAACCCCAAAGCGGGGTTGGACACAACTGAATAACATTATTTTCTGGTACTTTTGTGACCTCCTTCCTAAGGCTACTGGAGGTTTATGTGGGATAGTGCATGGGAAAGTCCATTTTCAAATACGGTACATAAATTTCTGTTATTGTGTGTCAGCGCGTCATCTCTTTGAGGGGGGATAAAGTCATGTTCTGCTCTGATTACTTCCCATTTTATGTTCTGACTATTAATAGATGGGTAAAATAACTGCTTTCTGTGACTGACTAAATACTGTTTCTCTTAATTGTTATCATCATTCACAGAATGATTTCTCTGCTCCGTTTCTCAAAAGAACACCCATTTCTCCTCTCTCTAAAGCTTGAGTTTCGGTGAAAGGCCTGGCATTTTCATCTGGTTGAATACCGTCCTATTTCCTACACAAATCATCTCATTCTAATTCCTGTCCAGGACTGAGTTGAAACCAAGCCTCTTCCTCGCAGCGGCAATTAAGGATTCACTACGAGAGCGCTGTTTGCCCGACCAGCTTCTCTGTGTGTGAACCCGGAACACACCCTGCGCGGTTTCCCTGACAGCGGCCCAGAAGCACCATTTGACTGGGGTGGTTGGCAAGAGAACTTGCTAATGGGGAAGCAGTGCCAAGCTGGCTTGGCTCAGAAGTCTGGTCTGGTCCCGGGACAACTGTTGACAGTGTCCCTTTAACTATGGTTGGAGATGGGGCGATTCAGCCTGTAGACAAGAAGTAGAGTCAGAAAAAAACATTGAATATGGACCTTGTATCCCCTATGAATTCGAATGTTCTCTCAGGGGATATGAGAATACGGAACATAAGAATTGAGACAGGGCCTTAGAACTAAAATGGTAGAACTAGATGGAAGCTTAGAACAGAATACCAGTGCTGGGAAGGAACCTAGAACATCAGAACTGAGATGTCCTTAATACACTGATTGTAGAAAGTCAAATCTTGGAGGGATCTTAGAACACAGTGTCAGGGCTGGAGTGGAACTTAGAGCATTAGCATTGAGAAGTACCTCTTAGAACATAGAATTCTAAATTGAGAGTCCCTGTAAAATCGAGGGTAGCAACTATGAGTCCTAGGAGAGACCTGCAAACATGCACTTTCAGAAATCACTTCTCTTTATTCTTCATTTTTTTTCCACTACAGATTTTCAAGATTCTGATAGATTAATCCCCTTTTAATATTGTGTATATCACCTAACTTCTTTCTTATCCATACCTCTTTAAAACTTGAGCTAAGCTTTTTAAATTTTTTTTCCAATTACATGAGACCCAAATTTTAATTCTCATTTAAAAATATTGAGTTGTAAATTCTCTCCCTCCCTCTCTTCCTCCTTCATTGAGAAGACAAACAATTTGATGTAGGTTACACATGTGCAGTCATGCAAAGCATATTTCCATTTCAGTTGTGTTGTGAAGGAAAGCACAGATGAAAAGAAACCACAGGAAAAACAAAGTTTAAAAAAAGTTTGCTTTGATCTGTATTCAGACTTGACCAGTTCTTTCTTTGGAGCTGGATGGCATTTTTAATCATAAGTCTCTGCATTTTTTTTTTTTTTGGCTCATTGTATGGCTAAGAATAGTTGTCATTCGATAACTCACCATTGCTCAATGTTGTTACTGTGTACAATGTTCTCTTGGCTTTGTTTACTTCACTTTGGATCAGTTCATGCAAGTCTTTGCAGGCATCTTGCTCATCATTTCTTATGGCACAATAATATCCCATCATAATCGTATACTCCAGTTTGTTCAACCATTCCTCAATGGATGGGTATTCCCTTAATTTCCAAAATTTGACACCATGAAATAAGTTACTATTAATATTTTTGCACAAATAGGTTCTTTTCTTTTTAAAAGAAACTCTTTGGGAGCAGCGAGGTGATGCAATGGATAGAGCACCAGCCCTGAAGTCAGGAGGACCTGAGTTCAAATCTGGTCTCAGACACTTAACACTTCCTAGCTGTATCACCCTGGGCAAGTCACTTAACCCTGATTGCCTTGGGTGGGGGGGGAGGGTGGAAGAAGCTCTTTGGGATACAGACCTAGTAATTATATTGCTGTGTCAAGGGGTATACATGGTTTTGTAGCACTTTTGGGCATAGTTCCAAATTGTTCTCCAGAATGGTTGGGCTAGTTCCCAACTCCACCAACAGTATTTTAGAAATTTCCCCACATCTTATTTTTCTGTTATATTAATCGATCTGATAGGTTTGAGGTGGTATTTCACAGTTCTAATTTGCATTTTTCTAATTAATAGTGATTTAGAGATTTTTTCTTCACATTACTATAGATAACTTTGACTTGTTGTCCTTCTTCACAATCTTCAAACCTTCTTAATACTCCACCTTTACATCCAAGCTATTTTTCCACAACTGGTTTCTCTGCTTCTTTCCTTGACTTTGTGACTTCTTTCTAGATGTTTGTGGTTTTATCCTTGGGTGGAAGAGATCACAGTGTTATCACAAGTTTTGAGTTGGGGTGGGGCAGCTGTCTAGTTCATCTCTGGGGACAGGAGACTGCAGCTCTTGTGAATATCCATCCTGAGGGTACCAGCCTTTCTCTCCCACTAGGAGACTGTTTCTAGGTTGGAGATTAACACTCTTTTGTCTAGTGTTTAGTCTGATTAATTATTATATAGGGATGATGGAGTCAGATATTTTAAAAGGAAAGAAATAAAAAAAAAAGTTAGACATGGTCTCTTTTGGCCAAAGTCGTGAGGATCTGGCTGCCTACAGAGGTTTTGTTAGGTCAGTTTTTGGCCCTCCATGTTATATGTCTGTCCCTTGGAAAAAGTCCTAAGTGTAGCAGTGGATTGTTCTCTGCTTGAGTATTTTTGATATAGTCAAATATCTGCCAAGGTGAAGCTGTCATAAGATCAGTCACCTTACCCATTTTCACTCATATAGAGCATCTTTTTTTATCTCTCCTCTCTCCCTCTATCAGTAGCCAAGGAACATAAAGCAAAGAAGTGAAATATCTCTTCCTTCCCTAGGAATTGTATCATTTTATCTGCCATGGGTTGACCTGGAAATCTCTTTTTCTTCAAAGTCAATAATTTAACTTAGTTATTTATCCCTATTGGTTTTCTTGCCATTGTGAGACATGACACACATCTATAATATTTACTATGTTATAGTATATAATAGTTATAATATAGCTATAATATTTACTAGTCACCTGATTGTAGATAAGTTCTTTTATCTCTGCAAGTCTCATTTTCCTTTTCAATTAAAAAAAAAAAAAGAATGCAAACATTTACATAGTTATATCACATCCTGAGCTTTTGTTTCACAGTCTATAGAGAATGAGACTTAAAGTTTCAAAAACCTGGGTTCAAATCTTACTTCAGACCATTGTCCCTGTGACCCTGTTATCATTCTGTGGCCTCTAGACAAGTTTCTCAGATTGTAAACTGCAGGACAAAGACTCAGCTGCATTTTACCAGCAAAATCACAGGATCTTACAAAGAATCATTTAAGTGGAGAATAGGAACAGACATCAGCAGCTCTCAAGTTTAATTTTTACCTCCACCCTCAAATTTCCACTGTATCATACCCATTATCTGGTCATCAAGCTTCTCTTTGAAGATCTCCACTGAGGCAGAATGCATCACTTCCCCAGGCAGTCCGTTTTAATTTTGGACAGCTCCCACTGGAGGAAGTTGCTCCTTAATCAAGTCTAAATTGGCTTGCCTTTGCCACTTTCTTCCATTGTTTCTCACTTTCTATTTTAGAGTCAAACAGAATAAATCTTATCCTTCTTCCCCATGACAGCTCGAGTACTTGTGGACAGCTTTGATATCCCTTCTCATCCAATCTCCAAAAACCTCAAACAAAATGAAGCTATTAGGAGTTAAGTGGCTCAGTGAATAGAGTGCTGGGATTGAAATCAGAATGATCTGAGTTCAAATCTTATCTCAGAGCTACATGACTGAGCAAATCAGTTAAATTCTCCCAGTTTCTGCTCTAATTTCTAATAGCCCCGTGAGAATCAAATGAGATAATATTTGTAAAGTGCTTAGCACAGTGCCTGACTATCTACACACACACACACACACACACACACACACACCCCTTCCCATTATAAGAAAAGTTTAATAAACTTCAAATAATAAATAAGGGAAGGAGACTGTTTAATAACACATTTAACTGGCATTTCCCATGTTTCTTCAGTTATCTGCCTTCTAAAATAGCAGCCAACATTCATGAGCATCCAGAGAAGATTAGCCAGCCTGAGGAAAATATGCCATATAAAACCCCAATGAAAGGAAGGAGAATACCCAGCCTGGAGAAGAGAAGGGGGCAGAACATGAGAGCTGTTGATATTTGAAGGATTCTCATGTGGCAGCTAGTTAGACTTCCTCTGGCCCTGAAGGTAAAATAGGATCCCTGGGAGTATATATGTAATGTGCTGGGAAAGGGGTGAGTGGAATTGCAAAGAACCAACTTTCATTTGGATGTTACCAATTTCTTCTTAACAATGACAGTAGTCCATAAATAAGAGACAGGAGTGGGATAAGTATGTGATCCTATCATCACTGGAGATCTTTGGGAAGAAGTGGGATGGCCAGCTTGGGTATATGAGTTGGGTTTCCAATAAAAGAGTTTCTTTTTCAGTCTTACACAACATTGACAGTACAGCCATGGAGGTCTGATTGGTCTGTCCTACTTGGAAAATAATTGATTTCTTTGATAGGGAGAGGTCCCAATTTTCCTGATATTTTGAAGACCTGTACAGTTCCTAGACCAGCAAGGTTAGGGAAGCCAGATCTCTAGTTCTCTACTGAAATTCTCCTCTTAGGGTCATTCTTGACAGGAAATGAAACAAAACCAAGCTAAATAACAACATTGCCTATGAGCCAACAGGAAATACAAAAATAAGTCTGGGCTGTCAGCAACGATGTTTGGGGTCTTTGCAGCTGCCCTTTGAGTTTGACTTCTCTGCAGTTCCTTTCTATTTGGTTGTTAACATGACCTTCAATATTTGGTCATTGGATTCTTGTTTTCCTGGACTTTCTATTTTTGGTGATGCCAGTGAGCACAGTAGCCCAAAGACAAATGAGAATACAACAAAGCGATGGTTCCCAAACCCTTGGAGGATGAAATCTGCTCTTTAATGCCAAAAAATGTACAGTCCTTTTATTTGTTATTATTTGATGGAACTAATTAGGAATAAAGATTTGTGGACCCTTTGAAATAACCCCGATTCCCCCAGAAATCCAACAACCATGAAATCTAAGGGTCTCAAAGATGGAAGGAAACTTGGAGCCATCCAGGCCAACACATAGCTAAAAATACATCTTGTCTACAGCCCAGCTCCCAAGTCATCAGCTAGACTGTTCATGCATTTCTTAAGTGAGAGATGGTAACATCATGGGTTTAAAAGTTTCCTTTATTGAATCATTTAATTACCTAGAACCCAAATTGTTTTATTTTTATTTTCTACCGACTCTTTTTGTTTTGACCCTTTTTGGCCAAGAGCATAAGTCAAATCTCTCTTCTACTGAAAACAACTGTCAAATAAATATTTGACACATCATCCATATCCCTCCTTTCCAATGTCTTCTCTTTCCTAATCACTTCTACTATCTTCATCCTATTTTTATATTGAAATCAAGCTATTGTCCCATATTATCCACCTTCACTAAATATCCTTGAAGTTATACTTTTCTAAAATGTGGCAGCCAGAATTGGACACAAGACTTCAACGTGGCCTAATCATGACAGAGTGTAGGGATATACCATCATCTCCATCTACTCATGTGTCTATTATGACATTTTTGTTTACATGTATTCCCTTGACTACAGTGTCACAATGAAGACTTGTATCTAGCTAACAGTTCTTTCAAAGGTCCAGATCTTTGTGAAATGAATAATTAACCAGTTGTATACTCCATCTCATACTTAAAAAGCTGGGATTTTAAAAAATCCTATTATAAGACTTTATCTCTATCCTTATGGATGTGAGGGATTATTCTTTTTTTTTTTTTTTTTTTATTTAATAGTCTTTAATTTACAGGATATATACATGGGTAACTTTACAGCATTAACAATTGCCAAACCTCTTGTTCCAATTTTTCACCTCTTACCCCCCACCCCCTCCCCTAAATGGCAGGATGACCAGTAGATGTTAAATATATTAAAATATAACTTAGATACACAATAAGTATACATGACCAAAACATTATTTTGCTGTACAAAAAGAATCAGACTCTGAATTATTGTACAATTAGCTTGTGAAGGAAATCAAAGATGCAGGTGTGCATAAATATAGGGACTGGGAATTCAATGTAATGGTTTTTAGTCATCTCCCAGAGTTCTTTTTCTGGGTATAGCTAGTTCAGTTCATTACTGCTCCATTAGAAATGATTTGGTTGATCTCGTTGCTGAGGATGGCCTGATCCATCAGGACTGGTCATCATCTAGTATTGTTGTTGAAGTATATAATGATCTCCTGGTCCTGCTCATTTCACTTAGCATCAGTTCGTGTAAGTCTCTCCAGGCCTTTCTGAAATCATCCTGTTGGTCATTTCTTACAGAACAGTAATATTCCATAATTTTCATATACCACAATTTATTCAGCCATTCTCCAACTGATGGACATCCATTCAGTTTCCAGTTTCTAGCCACTACAAAAAGGGCTGCCACAAACATTCGTGCACATACAGGTCTCTTTCCCTTCTTTATAATCTCTTTGGGATATAATCCCAGTAGTAACACTGCTGGATCAAAGGGTATGCACAGTTTGATAACTTTTTGAGCATAGTTCCAAACTACTCTCCAAAATGGTTGGATTCGTTCACAACTCCACCAACAATGAATCAATGTCGTGAGGGATTATTCTTAAAGAAGTCTGAACTAAGGGGACCCAAATCCAGACATATCGATTGAATCAATCTGTTAAAAACATTTCCACTGAGTACAACTGGAAGCACATGGGTAATGACTGAAGAAACTTGGCCATTTGTCCTTCAATATCATAGCAGTCCAGTTCAAAATCCCAGTTTATTGGAGTGTATAGCCAATTCTTGGCTAGTATTTCCAGCCAAGCCTCTGAGAGGTTATTGATTCATGGGTGAAGAATTGTAGATCCCCATGATCAAAGGACATCTTTGTAAACAAGGTAGAATTGGAGGATTTGGCCTTCTCATTGATGTCCTGGGAGTATTTCAGAAAGAGCAATGACTGGAGATAATGTCTACTTCCGGAGCCCAGGAAAAATCACACCCATGATGGAAAGACAGTTTTGAGATTCTACAAGAAGCCCTGTCAAAGCTATATGATTGTTAAAAGGGAAGTTTGGAGGATTCAGAGACTTTTGGGTGGAATATATTGAACTAACTATTCTTTTCAATTCTGCTTTGTAGATACCCTTTATAAAAGATAACTAAGTCTGGTAGACTGATATCTGAGGAGGAAGAACTTCATTGAGCATCTAGGAGCCATGTTATTAGAAAGGATACCCCCATTTCCTCAGAGTGTAGCCCTAGAATTATAAGGAAAGAAAGAGTAGTTGTTTTCTGGGAATCCAATTCGTCAATATTCCAAGGAATCTGGTATGGTTGCCTCTGTTCTACTAATTAAAATTCAGATAATTAATTTTAGCATACTGCTCTGATCAGTCAAGGTCTTCTAGAAACCTGATTTAATCTTCTGGATTGTTAATTATTCCTCCCAGATTTTTGTCAGACTTATATTAGAGAAGCGTGCCGACGATGGCTCATGAAACTCATGGATAACAATGCTAGCAGACCCTGGGCTAACTAGTCTCCAATATTTAGTGCACTTCTCCAGCCATCTCTCCAGCAATATGAAACTCTTAAGAGCAAGAGTTTAGCGCTCTTCTCTCAGTCATTCATTTCTTGGTTCTTCTCCTTCTTCTTCTACCCCACATCTTTCCATCTTTCTCACAATCAGAGGAGAAATTATCTGATGAGTTACTTATTGAGCTGACTAAACTTAAATGCAGAAAGGGACATTTTTATTAAATTGTGGCTGGAGCCCAAGAGACCTTTCTTAGAGACTACCTAGTACAATGTTCTCATTTTGGGAATGACGACATGAAAACATAGATATTAGGAATGATTTCCTGAAATCCCAAATCTCCCGGTACAAAGAATGTTGGAGCTAGAGTTGTCCTTGGAATATGGAACAGAGCATACCGAAGCTGGGAGGGTCCTTTGAACACAGACTAAAGCAATAAGTTTCTGAGGCCATCAGCAGCAGAGAGAGCTTTAGAAATCATTGAGATCAGCCCACTTAGGTTACAAATAGGAAAACTGATCCCAAGAGAGGAAATGAGCTGTGCAATTTTACACAGGAAATTAGTGGCAGAGCCTCCACTGAGACCCAGGTATTGACTCTCAAGGCTCAAATTGAGCAAGAAGTGGCCTGAGGTTTCGTGGGGAAGTTACTCCCACTGCCCTTACCTCTGAGCTGTCAAGCCAGAAGTGTGAATGTAGCCAGAACGGCTGAGACTTGAGCCCAAAATAAATCCAGACCCCGCCCTCCATTCTGCCTTTGCTCTGAAAGGCTAAGTGCTGTTTCCAGAGCTGCTCCCCAGAGTCCATTAGCAGAGTTTAATATCTGTAAGGGTCTTTGGAAAGATATGAACTCGCATTCCTGAAGAACATGACACTGGCCCCGTCCCCAAGGGCTTACCCAGATTCTCTGTCGGATCTGGCGCTGCTGATATTTAAAGTTCAGGGCCCTGGGCTTTCTATTTCTACTCCATTTTGTCTTTTACCAGAAAAAAACACTGTCTACACTGGCATCTTCAGCTGTTCGGTGTCTTCCCCAAGCCAAGACGAACTCAAGACTGAGTTTCAGTAGCAGGTCATGGACAAACGCTTTAGTCTGAAAATCTGAACCTCTGATTGTTCCAGGTCGTGGTCTGTCATGGGAAAAGGGAGGCAGAGAATTCAGCACCCGGTCCTTGCTGAGCTACATTGTTTGGCTATTCCTTCAATGGACGGATTCAAGGATTGGGATCTCCATCCTTCTCAAACTATCATGGACTGACTTACCTATTAGTTGGATTCTTCTAGTAGAAAGCAAAGTATTTGCCTTATAGTCCCAGTGCCTAGGACAGTGTAGAGCTATTCTCCCAAAACTCTTTCCCCTTGCAGGGTTCTGAGGCTGTGTCCCCTTGGGAATCTTGGGTATAATCTGTTCTCTTTGAGGTGGTTTTCTAGTATATCCCCAACCTAAGTATTTAATTAATAATTGTTAGATAACTTTTCAGATTTATTTAGTTTTGAAAAAGGACCGTTGACTAAAGTGGTTTAGTGAGATGCTACATCAGAATACTAGCAAAGGGAACCTCATAAAGGGGAGAAAAAGGTGACCCAAAACCAAAGAGAGAGGGTTACTGGGAAAATCTCAGCTCTCAGAACATAGAATGTCGGAGCTGGAAAGGCTGGAGCTGAAAAGGGAGCATCTGATGAATCCATTCTCCCTAGTTCATGGAGGAGGTCACTGGGTGATGAGGAATAGAAGGGGAAAAGGACTTACTGAGAAGATTTGAGGTTATAGGAAGGAAGTTTGGCAGTTACCAGATACAGAAAGTAGTTCTCTGAAAAGAGGAACGCTTTCTTAATGAGAAAAATCATTTGAATAACTCAGATCTGGGACCAAGATGATGCTCTGGCTGAAGGGAAGGAGGGGAAGAAAAGATGTCCTGCTATTCCAAGTGCTAAAATGGAAATAAAGGCTCCCTAATGTGTTGCCTGAGTCTGACTCCTAATCCTGACACCTTGTGGCTGTAGGATTGTGGACAGAACACATTTCATTTTTGAGCTGTAGCTCTCCCATATTTCAGATGGGGGCTGGGGGTAGAACAGACTGTGCTTAAGGCCCAATCTGCAATCACAAGCCCTGGTAGTTGATCATCTATTGATCACCCAAGATATCTTCAGGAGAGATGTAACTGATATAAATATATTTTTTTAAGAAATAAGTAAAATCATCATCAATTTTCACATCTGCAAAATGAAGAGTTGATGTCAAATATCATTAAGATCCTGGCCAAGTTTGAGGCTTGATGTTCTATGTTCTAGTTTTAGGATTTGGAGCTCCGTGATCTCTTAGAACCCTGCTCTCATATTCCCTGTTCTAAGACCCTTCCCACATCTGACATGCCTTGTTCTAGAACCCATCTCAGCCCTGCTATTCCATGTTTTAAAGTCCCTCCCAGTTCACAAATTCTATATTCTAAGCTCTTTCTCAACTCTGTTCTAAGATCCCTCCAACCCCTGATCTCTTGTTTTGTAAGATTTATTCCAGCTCTAATACCCCATGTTCCGAGGTCTCTCCAAGTATTTATGAACAAGTTGTAGGGACCGAAGAGTTGGCTTCTAAACCATGAAAATGTGGGTTTTAAATCTCTTCTGTTTGGGCAGCCCCAAGGAAGTAACTTAATCATCCAATGTCTTGGAATACTCTATATCTACACAGAAAAGATGTGGACCTACTTGTGGACATCTCTTACGGGGGATCCTTATGCCAGTAAGATCCTAAACCCAGTCCTTGACTCTTTATTATGTACCAAGCAAGATTTAAAGTTCTAGGGATGCAAAGAAAAATCAAAACAATATAAGGAAAAAAATACCCTAAATATCTATTCTCAAGGAACTTACATTCTAATGGGAGAGTAACATGCACACACATATATGTACATACACATACATAAAATATCTATACATGCACATGTGTACACACAATCACAAACATATATACACATGTACATAAACATACATAATATACACGTACATGCACACTTACAATACATATATGTACTGTACACACATATACACAATCCATACACATACATATACATATCTGTACATAACACATACATGTCTACATACATAGATCTAAGGTCTGTTCCCAAATCTAAATCTATGATCCTAATCATACTCCGGCATCTCTTATTCCCTAAAAGCTACAACACTGAATTCAAGCGGTCTCCCGCTGTTGAAGACTCCAGTTGTTTCCAGACATTTGCAATGATCTGGAAGACTTGGATGAAAATATGTGAAGAACTCGGAGCAGTGCTTTTTGGGAGCAGCAGAAGAAAGGCAAAGCTGTTGGCCTGGAGGGCCATCTGGGGAGGAATTTGCCCCAGACAGCTGGAAAGTCAGCTGCAGGGATTTGACTCCTGTACTCCGTGCTCCTCTGCATGGAATCGACCCCAACATTTGTTGCAGGTTATCGCTGCTGAGGACGACAGATGCACCAGGAATGAGCCGAGAAAGGGCCGCGGGCCTGGGTGGACGTGGGATATTAGGTGCTTGTGAGGGCCCTTTCTGCCTTGGGAACTTCCCTCAACTGCAGCTGAATTCCCTAATCCTTTGTGACAACATAAAGGCCTGTCCCCAAACATCTCAGGGTCAGTCATCCCATTGTGAATTCTCTGCAGTCCAAACAGACCATTCTCGAGTCTAATTAGAACTCCATCTCTGAGGGAAATCCCACCGGAACTAGGAAGACGAGTGACAGACGTTCACCTGGACTAACATTTCCAGCACAAGAGGGATTAAGGAAGACAATTTCTGTTACCAAGAGAAGGCGACAGTTCTAGAGGTTTCTGGGGCAGGACTCCCAGTTCCAGTCTGATCCCTCCTCCTCCCGCCCACCAAGGCCCAGGTTTTCACACAGATTCATACCTTCAGCAAGGACGCGAGATTAGCCTCTCTTAAGCAGATGCTTTTAATTAACTGCATTTTAAGGAGAAGGGATTTGAGGGAGGCTTACCTTGTAATATTACTAAGAATATTATACAGTCAAGTGACGTTCCTTTTCATTAAAAGTAATTTGGATTTGAGGACTTGGACTTGCTTTTAATCTTGTTTTTAAATCTTGAACATGCAATGGAAAGACTTGGAGTCATGGGACCTGGGGTTAAAATATGGGCTGTATCACTGAATATCTATTTAATCTTGGATCTGGGTTCCTTATCTGGAAAAAGGCAGGCTGGACTAGATCACCTGAAAGGGCCCTGCTGGGTTGAGTTCTTTGACCTTGTAAAGCTCCAGACTCCAAATCTGGGACAATTAAAGCCTAAAACATGGAAATAGATGTTTGCCACATGTGTTCATTGGTATTATGGGGACTATTGTGGGTAGAATCCAAATAGGGGAATCCCAAGAGAGCAGAATTCATAAGCTAAGTTCCATGAGCTTGTTTTATTTTATTTTTTTAAAGTTGACAATTATAGTTGGTGGGGTTTTTTTAGGTAATACTCAGTATTTTAATGCATTTTAATCACATTATTCTGAGTTGAGGTTCAGAGGATTTTACATATCCCTTAAGGGGTCCATAGAAAATTTGAGAAGCCTTGCCTCTGAGAGAACTCCCTTGCACACACCAATTCTTAGGACATTCTAGACCCAGAGTTCTAGAAGCCCTAGTTTCTTCAGGTAATGTCTTTAACAGAACTCCTGCATCCCACGTTCTCAATGGCAATATACCGTATCCTGTTTATAGCCACCACTTGTCCCTCTGTGGTCCTTCAGGTCACTGGGGAGCTTGATTATTCAGAGATTGCAACACACTGGGATTTCAGGGATTTTCAGAAAACGGTGATGAAAACAAGCTGTTTTTTTTTCCTATAAGAATGGTTTGTTGAGTTATAAAACAAGTGGAATTATAAGTGAGCAGGGGAGGACTTCATTCTCTCTCAAGGCTCCAAGTGACTTTGTAGCAACTTTGAATCATGTGAAATGAATGTTTTTTTTTTTTTTTAAAGGCAAGGCACATTTTCAGCCCATCAGAAGGGTGTGTAGTACAAATATTCAAGGCCCCTCGTTAGCCTGCTGCTAAACTAATAAAGAGAGTGAGGGAAACAAAACAAAACAAAATAAAGAGATTACCCCCCAGGTGGCAACAGGGAAAACAGGGAATGTGTGTCTGACTAGAGCCAAATGGAAATTCATTAGACAGTCTTAACATTCTATTCCCAAGGTCAGGTCTAGGAGATGCAACCTTTCCTAGCATCCGGATCCCATCATTCTACTAGGAGGGGATATGTCCCCACCCTTCCCCACCCAACCTCCTACTCCCTTTCCATAGGAAAGGGTCAGCTTTGGTTGCACAGAGAGTGATTGGACAGGAAATTTCACAAGGTCTGTTGCTCAATCTGGAGCTCTGTGGTTTCCTTGGGTCAAATCTCTAATGTGTTCAGAACCTACCGTGAAGCTATGGTTAGAACAAAGGGTAGAGAAAGGAAGGCTTCCTTCTCTTAAACTTTTAAGAGCAAAAAGGGTTAGATACATGGGCAAGAGGAAGTGTGGGGAAAGTTCTTGGAGACTTGTTTATGCCATCGATAAGTTGGAAGGGTGCTAAAAGTGATGTGCTGATCGTCTCCTTGGGCCCATCTGCCACCTGTTCATCTAGAGCACTCACTCACAAACTCAGATCTAGAGCTGGGGCAGCCTCACTTTAAAGATGTAAAAATGTCCCATGAAGGAGAAATGACTTGTCCAGTATCAAACATGTATCACCTGTGATGGTGGTGATGATGGTGATGATATTTATACAGGCTTTCAAGGTCTGCTGGGTGCATTCGGTGCAGCAGAGGAAGCAAAGATGATGAAGATGTGCTGTTAGTGGGGATAATGCTTCAGGAGCCATTATTTCCTCCACGTTGGTCACCTTTCCATTGGTATAGATCTTACTTTCATTCCTAACAATTTTTGAACGCTTCTGGGTCGAAGGAGAATTCACTTATCTATACTCACTTAGGGGATGGGCTTTCTTGAATTTAGACAGTCTGCTCTTTGAAGGAAAGATAGTTAGTTCATCACTGGATCTGCACTCAAACCCTTTCCAGTTTAGTAGCATCCCTTAAAGCCTTTGCTCTGTTAGCCTTATAATATAAGACTACTTAGCTAGATGATGCAGTAGATAGAACAGCAGCCCTGGAGTCAGGGAGAATCATTTTTGTGAGTCCAAATCTGGCCTCAAACACTGTGTGATAGCCCAAATGGGATCATGAAGAATTGAGCACGACTGAAAAATGAAGAAAAATAAGATGACCTCCAAGTTACAATGAAGCACCGGAATAGGACGTTAGTGGAATAGTTTCAACCCACAAAGCTCAAAAGTATTCACCTCTGCTACTCAAACTGTGTAGAGTCCTAGAGGACAGAAACCATGCTTTATTTTAATTTGTTTTTTAACTCCATAACTGAACACTGAACACTATACATAGTATGGATTTCATTAAAGTTTCTTTGAATGGATTTATTTATTATTTTATCTTCCCCTAGAGCCATAATGGATTCAATAATTAAAGACTGTAGATAAAGGGACCAAAATGCTCATAACCTGTGAACCAGAGGTTCCCTCAGAAAGCTTATACCCCAAAGGCCATTGGTAAGAACAACAGCCCCACATACACCAAATATTTACAACAGCTCTTTTTACAATAGCAAAGGACTGGAAACAAGTGGTTGTCCATCAACTGGGAAATGACTGACCAAATTTTGGCACCGGAATGTAAAGAAATATTATTGAGCTCTAGAAAATGATGAGTGTGATAAATACTGAGAATTGTAGGAAAATTGACATGAGCTGATTCCAAGTTAAGTAATCAGAGACAAGAAAAGAATACACACAGTGACTACAGTAAGATAAATGAGAACAACTAGACAAACACAAAAAAAGTACATAGCACAAAGTTATAAAGAATGAGTCTGGCTAGAAGGAGACATGAGAAGACACTTCCATATCACCCTTAGCAGGGGTGAGGGCTCCACAAGTCTTGTTCACTGAACATGTTTTTAGACTTTTTCAATGTGTTGATTTGTTATCCTGACTTTTTTTTTATTATAAATTATATATAAATAAAAATTATTTATTTTAATAAATATATATACATGTATACATACACATATAGATATATAAATATATAGATACAAACATACATATGATATATTTGAGAAGAATGGGAGAAGGATCCTGAGGAAAAATTAGTCATGAAAAAAATATATATCAATAAAAACTTATTAAAATAAGATCATGAATACTAATCAGCCTTATGAAATGCTGTACAGGCTCTCCAGAATGAAGAAAGCTGAGAGTCAATTAGTGCCTAAATATAGCCGTGATGAACCTACAAATCAGTAAGAGCTAATTAAGAACCTACTGTGCACCAAGTAAGATTCCAGATTCTGGGATACAAATTTCAAGGAAGACGCAATCCTCATTTCTAAAGAGTTTATAGGAGGGGAAGAAAAAAACCATACATTTCTATAAATGCACAAACACACATATGCATGTTATATATTCCCAATAATAATTCATACTTACTGCAAAGCACTTTCCACGTGCTAGGTCTTTTGGTCCACAATAAGCATAATTAGAAAAATACAAATCAATATAAGGAAGGTAAATAAAGGGAAGTTTGGGGGTGTGGAGAACACTAGCTTTTAGGGGTTTCAGAAAAAGTTTTCATTAGGAAAGGGATTTGATTTGCATGTTAGAGAGAGGTTCTAGAAAATGGAGGGGAGAAGGAAAGGGATCCAAACAATGTGAGATGGAAAGTGCCATTGATTTACCCGAAATAACAGCACAAACTATGAGTCAATGGAAAATCCTCTGACCACCGTGAATGCCCTTGAATTCAGAAAAGGAAAGGGCCTTAAGACATGGCATTTCAGAGCTCAGAAGGACAAGGACTATATCATTTTTGACTTTGCATCTACAACACCCAGAACCATACCTGACACACAGTAGGTCATCAGCAAATGATTGATGAATTGAGAGTGAGAGATCTGGGAGACTGAAGAGCACAAAATCAAATAGCCTACGGGGAAGGGATCTTAGAATATCAAATAAAGCAAAGATTTTCACATGGTTTGTGTGTTTGACAGTGTGGCAAAACTCATATATCTTTTCTTATTTGAATCTTTCTTTAAAAATTCATATTTGAAGAAAATGTCAAATTTCAATTAGAGGTAATAAAAAGTATTTTTTTTTTGCCTTTATGTTAACAGATCCCCCTGAAATCTTTCACCAGCTTAAAGAATCTCCATATAGAAAATGTGACCATTGCTAAGGGCTTTAAAAACAGAGAGCTGGGAGGGGCCTGAGAATGTGGACAAGAGAATGTCAGTTGTAGCTGATTTTGGTAATTACACACACATATACATGTGTGTATCGAAAGACAGATGACAAAGAGAGAGATTCAAAGAGAAGAGGGGAAAAGAGAGAAGAGAGAGAAGAAAGGAGAGAGGAAAGAGAAAGAGAGAGAAGAAAGGAGAGAGGAGAGAGAAAGAGAGAAGAAAGGAGAGAGAGGAGAGAGAGAAAAAGAGAGAAGAGAGAGCGGAAAGAGAGCAGAAACAGAGACAGAGAGAAAGACACACACACAAAGAGAGAAAGAGAGACAGAGACGGAGACAGAGTCCAATTTTCTCATTTGATGGATAGAAACAGGCCTCCCAAGGAGAGCTTTGCTCAATGTCCCCCAGATGGGAGTCGCTCAGGATTCCAACCCCATCCATTCTTTCTCCAAAGTAAGCACCTGCTTCCTGGGATTCTGCAGAAGCCAGTGGGGATCACTGGGTGCTGACTTCATCTCAGCAGGTTCCTGAGAGAAGTCTACAGTTCAGAGGAGAATCCTAATGGTTAGGTCTGTTTTAGATAAGTACAAGAGATAGGGGAGGGAAATCCCCCCAGATTCATTAAAGCCGGGCCCTCTTGGAGGGAACGGTGGAAGAAGATAAGATGATTATCTTTCAGTATTTGAACAGCTGCCTTCTGCAAAGAAAGTTACTGGCATTCCTCTAGCTGGCTCTAGGATGACAATTACTGGGCACCGGCAGTGGCAGGAGCTGAGCTGCGAGCCGGGGCTTGACATCCAGAAACGCTTCCTCACAATTAGAGCTCTCCCACGGGGGGATCCGTTGCCCCCAGAAGCAGTGGGCTTCCCCTCCCTGGAAGTCTGCCAGTGAAAAGGAGGGCTGCCATCCAGATGAGATTTGAAGGTGGGGGACTTCTGAAATCCTCCTAAACATGGAAATCCCTTTCATCTCAGAGTTCTGGGATTCCAGGGCAGGGTTGATGGGTGAGCGGTGACAAGATAAATGGCTGTGCTTCCCCAAGCACGTTATGTTTGGGAACCAGGGATGTTGTCCTGACATGAAAGACTGAGCCACAGGAAGTAGTCAGATAAAGCAGGCTGTCTCCTCCATAACCGATGCTCAAACCATCGTCTTCTCCGAGGCTTTGTTCTAGGTCTTTTCCAGGGGTAAGTAGGAGGCCCAGTGAATAGACCTGGAGTGAGGAAAACCTGAGATAATATCCAGCCTCAGACATGTATCTATTAATTAAGTGGCCCTGAACGAGTGACTTAATGCTGTCTGCCTCAGTTTCCTCTATAGTAAAATAGGAATCCTGACTGCACCTACCTCACAGGATTGTTGTAGGGATCAAATGAAATATTTGTAAAGTGTTTAACATGATTCCTGGCACATAGTAGGTGCTTAATAAATGCTCATTCCCTTTCCTTTCTTCTTCAAGACTCTCTCTTGGTAATTCCCATCAGCTCCCATGGATTTTGTCACTGTCTCTGATGGCAGATGATGCTCATATCCGTATACCCAGAGATGCTAGCGCATCAATCTGTCAACAAGCATTGGTTAATTGATTAAAGCAACTTTGTCCGGCTCTGCTAAGTGCTAGGGACGCAAAGAAGGGATGCTAACTGCCTATTTGATATTTTGAACATCCCTGTTCCCAGCAGAAGGCATCGTGGGGCCCTTCTCCCAAGCTCTTCATTCTCACTGTGTCTGCTAAGTCCATGGTCATTCTTCCAGCTGCCGGGACCCACAGGCTCAGTTCCCTCCCTTCAAAAGGGCCTCCTGACACCCTTCTCTCTCCCAGGACCCCCAGTCTAGCCCCACTTCCATCACCTGCTCCTGCACAACTGCAAAGCTCTCTCAGCTGTTCTCCAAGCTTCCTGCCTTTCTTCACTCCTCTCCATCACTCACTCAGTGGCAGGTCTGGCCATGTTATCGCATCCCCTGATCAATAATCTCCACTCGTTTCCTTTTCAATGCTTCTCCTTGTTTAGTTGTATCTGACTCTGACTCCCTTTCAGGTTTTCTTGGCAGAGACACTGGAGTGGTTGGCCATTTGCTTCTCCAGCTCATTTTACAGAAGAGAAAACTGAGGGCAGGCAGGTTAAAGAGAATTTGCCAAGGGTCACGTGGCTGAGAAGTATCTGATGCGGGATTTGAACTTCTGTCTCCCTAGTACTCTTATCACTTAATTTGCCCTTTTCACTGATATGATCTACTGTTAACCCCCCAAATCTTTGACATTGAAAGGCTTTTAAATTTTGTCCCAGCTTACTTTAGATTTCTCACATGGTTCCTTTTTACATATTCAATGCTCCAGGCAAAGTGGGCAAGTTCCTCTGTACAAACAGTCATTTCCCACTTTCATGCCTTTGTTGTCCCTCATGCTTGGACTGCTTTCCTTTGATACAACTCAAAAGTCATCTTCTTAATGAGTCCTTGTCTAGTTCTCCCAGGTGCTAATAACTTCCTACTAAATTATCTTGCGTTGGTTTTAGAGAGGATTTCTCAGTTGGCTTCTGCTCCCCTCTCACAAGAACTGTTTTACTTTGCCCCAGTCAGGTTAAAATGTAATGAATAAATGTTCAACAAAATAAATAAAAAACAGATGGGATATATATATATATATATATATATATATATATATGTGTGTGTGTGTGTGTGTGTGTGTGTGAATCTCTCTCTCTGTCTCTGTCTCTTTTCCTCTCTGTCTCTCTCTCCATCTGTCTTTCTGTCTGTCTCTGTCTCTGTTTTTGTCTGTCTGTTTCTCTCTCCCTCTCTCCCTGTCTTTGTTTTTGTCTTTATTTCTGTCTTTGTCTCTCTGTCTCTCTCTAATTGTCCCCATCTCTCTCTGTCTCTGTTGTCTCTGTCTTTCTATATTTTTCTTCTATCATCTGCTTACCTATATGTATCCATCTTCTTTATTTCTCTCTGTTCCATCCATTTATCTGTATTCATCCTCTCTGTCTCTCCATCTCTCTCTCATATTTCTTTCTTTATTTCTATGCCTATCCATCCTCTCTCTCTATTCTCTCTCTAACATCCATCTATCTGTCTGTCTGTCTGTCTATCCTATTTATCATCTATCTATCTAATATCAACATATGTTTTGCTAAGTCAATATGGTGCCTGCAGGGATCCTTCAGTAGACTTTGCTGGCCCCTGTCCCTATTTGAAGCCAGTGGTTTAGCTTAGAGAGGTAAGGGACTTGCCCAGAGACACTCATGGAATAGGAGACAGAAGGCAGGTACTTACTTACTAACAGCCTGTGGACTGAGAGGTCCTTCCAGTGTTTCTGTTGTTCTAAACTTAAATCAACAGAATAAAAGAACTCTGGCGTTGGGTGGGAACTTGTGGAGCAGAATTCCTTTGGCAACAACCCGGGAATGGTCTTCTAGGTAAGATGCTTACCAGCTCTCACGGAAGCCTCTCTGCCTTTAGATGTCTCTCATGATGAGGGCAGTTAGCTGGTGCCACAATGCACAGAGCCTTGACCCAGTCAGTCTGACTCATGTTCCTGAGTTCAAATCCAGCCTCAAACACTTACTAGCTGTGTGACCCTGGGCAAGTCATTTAACCCAGTTTGCCTCAGTTTCCTTCTCTGTAAAATGAGCTGGAGAAGAAGCTGAAAAAGCATTCTAGTATCTTTGCCAAGAACACCCCAAATGTGGTCACAGAGTTGGCTAAGACCGAACAACAACAACATAGTGAAGGAGTGTTTGGATTTCTTTGTGTTTTTATTTTTCCCCCTTGGAATCCATCCTAAATCCTGCTTTTTTTTTTTTTTTTTTTTTTTTTTTTTTTTTTTTTTTTTTTTTTTTTTGCAAATAACGCCCATTGCTGGTATGCTGGTGCATCCCTTTGCTGTGAGTGGCTGCTTTGTAACCCGACCTGCTCCTTCATGGGGCCCTGACCCTTCCCATTCTGCAGCACGTGGCTCTTCCATCCTACCTCCTCTTGGGACTGCAGTGGGATAGGGCTGGCCTGGGATGCTGCTCCAAGGACAAATGGCTGGTGAAATATCACAGAAGAGGATTCTGGGTGTGAACTTGGAATGCTTATTGTGGAAAATCCATCTCCCTGACTTCACAAAGCCTGGCAGGGTGTGTGTGTGGTGGGGGAGGGGGTGGTCATGGAAATAGCTTGAGCTGGGGTCAGAGCACAAGGGTTTTGTTACCTCCAATCACCTTTAACGTGTCCCTTCTTTTCTAAGCCCGTTTCTTCCTTTGTAAAGTCAGAGATCCAAACCAATGGTGTCTCAGCCCCTCCTAGGTCTGAATTTTGGTGCAGCATTTGTTTGTTTGGGATTTTAATCTCCTCCTACCATGTGAGCTCCATGATGGCAGTGAGTACATTTTAATTAAGTATTTTATCACCTCCCCCATGTCCAGAAAAACACTTCTTAAATTTCAAAGGGATTAATCATTGTCTTAATATATTAATTTCCACATTCCACATTCACTTTCTAATCTCAAATTCCAATTTCTATGTTTTAAACTCCCTCCCATGTCTCTCACTCCGTATTCTCTGGTTTAGGCCCTTCAAAAGCTCTGAAATTCTATATTCTAAGTTCTTGGGTAGAAAAATCTGACTTGCCGGCTCGTAGGTGGTTGGAATCTGATAAGATGAAATTGAGTAGTGATAAATGATAAGTCTTAGATTTGGGTTCAGAAAATAACCTGCAAAAATAGGACCAGGATGGGAAGAGAGGAACAAAGCCAGAGATCAGCTCTTTGGAACGAAGATCTGAGTATCTGAGTGGCCCACCACATCATGACATTCCTATTCAAACCCATCTCTACTGTCTCACCATGATCCCTTAGACTCCATCCATCTCTGTACCCTACAACACTGCCAGCTTAGCTCAGCTGATCTTGCTCAGAACATGGTATACATGGCATTTGCCAAACATCTCCTTACCCCGCTGCTGCCTCTGGATCTTCATTCTACCTCTGCTTTATGTGAAGAGTTTTTTTTTTTTTTTTTTTTTTTTATTAGAAAACAAACTCCTTGAGGGCAGATACTATATTCTTTTCTTGTATTTTGATCCTTGACACATAGAACAGTACTTAGTGTATTATAAGCAATTAATATATACTCTATTGATCTATATCTCTTGATTTGTTTTTTCCTGTGTCTTTCTCTCTCATCTACCTACATGTCTGTCTACCTAAGTATCTATCTATCCATCCAACCACCCAACCACTTCATTTATCTATCTACCTATCTATCTATCTATCCTGTCTGTCTGTCTATCTATCTATCTACCTATCAACGTATTTACCTATATCTATAGTGTGATATGGCAGCCAAGAAAGCTCATCTAAACTTAGGCTATATTAGAAAACAGAGAGAGTATCTGAGTTTCAGGAGCTAGGTGGTGTATAGATAAGGGACTGTTATGAGGATCAAATATTATATTTGCAAAGCATTTAACACAGTTCTTGGAATATAGTAGGTGCTGTATAAGAGCTACTATTATTATTATTGGTCCTACTCTGCTCTCCCTTGGTCCTTCTCTTCTCCCTCCCTCCTTCCTTTCCTTTCTCTCTCCCTCCTTTCTTCATTCAATACTCCTTTCCTTTTTCCCTCCCTTCCTTCTTTCCCTTTCTCCCTCCCTCCCTTCTTCCCTCCTTCCTTTCTTCCTTTCTACATTCCTCCTTCTTTTTTTTCCTTTCTTTTCTTCCTTCCTTCTGCAGATAATATGGATGAGTTCAGAAATATGTTGGTGCATTGAAATATAAAGTATTCAAATCCTTTGTTAGGAGCTATGGGAAATACACACACATACCAAACAAAGCAAAACAAAAAACAAGGAAGATTGTTTTCTTCTTTCTTTCTAGACAATTGGGGTTAAATGACTTGCCCAGGGTCACATAACTAGGAAGTGTTTAGTGTCTGAGGTCAGATTTGAACTCCGGTCCTCCTGACTTCAGGGCTTATGCTCTATCCACTGTACCACTTAGCCATCCCAAAATATTGTTTTCAAGGCATTTCTAGTTTAATGTGCATGCTAACCACTGCGTGTCCTTCCCCCCCCAAGTCTATCTCATCCAAGTCCCAGAGTAGTACTTAGTAAATGTTTCCTTGAGTTGAAAATATGATAAATGCCAGGAGAAGATATGACCACATGCTGGGAATATTCCAAAGAGAAACAAGGCGGAGTATTTGGAGGAGGTGGCGTTCGAATGATGGGCAAGGCTTCTGCAGGCCAAGCTTCCTGGGCACGGGGAAGCGGAGCTCTTCACTGCAGAAGGATCTAGGGCTCAAAAAGAGCCACAGGGACTTCAGCATGAGGGGTGGACGTGGGGAGCAAGGCCAGCGAGTATCTTGGAATCCTGGGTCAGACCGTCAGATGGATGTCGTTAGGGCCTCTTAGATTTCCTGCCAAAGGGCCCACCTGCCTCGGCACGCCCACCAGTTGCAGTCAGTTCTGGGGAGGGCTCCCTTTGGGACTGTCCTCCACTCCCCTTCACATGGAATCCATCAGAACCTGAAAGCGCCCTCACCTCAGGATTAAGGGTTTCCTTGTGTTGGAGGAACTCACGGATCTGGTGGAAAGGACCATGGGGAGTCATATCTACAGAGCGACATGACTTCATAGATCTTCTCTGTATGGAGTTGCTTTGATTACGGGCCAAGATTCACTGTTTTACAAGCAGGCCTGAGGAGACAGGGCCCGCCCTGCTCCCAGGGGGGTGACTGAGAGGGCTGCACAAGAGTTTCCAAATGAGCCCTGAAGTCTGGGGACCCTGGATTGGAGGCCAGTTTGGAGAAAGGGATAAAATGAGTCTAGAGTTCATTGCCTTGTTTCCAAATAAAGTTCTCATTCTCTCTCTCTCTCTCTCTCTCTCTCTCTCTCTCTCTCTCTCTTTCTCTTTCTCTCTCTCTCTCTCTCTTCTCTCTTTCTCTCTCTCTCTCCACCTCCTTCTCCCTTCCTCTCTCTTTTTCTCTTTATTGCTCTCTTTCTGTCTCTCTGTTTCTGTATCTGTCTCTCTCCCCTCTTCCCTCTCCCTTCTCTCTCCCTCTCTCCTTCTCTCTCTCTCTGTCTCTCTCTTTCTCGCTGTCTCTGTCTCTCTCCGTCTCCCTCTCCTTCTCTGCAACTCGCCTGTCTGTCTGTCTCTCTCTTTGTCACTGTCTTTCTGTATCTCTGTCTCTGTGTTTCTCTGTCTCTTTCTCCCTCTTCTACTCCTTCTCTGTATCCTTTCTGACTGTCTCTGTCTGTTTGTCTTTCTGTTTGTCTCTCTGTTTCTGTCCCTTCCTCTGTCTCTGCCTCTTTGTCTTTGTCTCTGTCTGTGTGTATCTCTCTCTTTCTGTCTTGTCTGTCTCTGTCTCTCTTCCTCTCTCTGTCTCTGTGTCTGTCACTCTGTCTCTCTCATCCCTTTATATCCATTCTATATCCATGTATTATTATATATTTAGCTGTCAGTCTATCTCCCTCACACTGATTATCTATGTGTCTGTAAACACATTTGTTGTTATTTAGTTGTTCCAGTTGTTCCAGGCTTTTTTGTGATTCCATTGGAGATTATCTTGCCATTTCCTTTTCCAACTCATTTTACAAATCAAGAAACTGAGACCAACAAGTTTAAGTAACTTAACCAAGGCAGTACTCTGTTTACTACACCTTTTCATTGCCCCTGTACACACACACACACACACACACACACACACACACACAAATATACATAGACTAAAAGTGAATCCAGGGTCAATATTAGAGATAGAAAGACCTGGATTCATGTCGTGACTGACAATCAATGCTGCATTATCCTGGGCATTTGCTCATCCTCTGTGTGCCCCGGAGCACTCTCAGACTCTTGGTGGCAGCATCCCTTTGACTTGTAGTAGTTGTAGGAATTTCCTTATCTGGGAGTTCCCTGAATCAATTATATCACATAGATAATAGAAAAAACCAGTGAATAAATTCTAGTGTACACACACTCTCTCTCTGTCTCTCTGTCTCTCTCTCCTCCCCTCTCCTCTCGCTTATATGTACACATGCATACACATCCACACACACAGTGGGATGGAGTGGCCTTTGCCCTGTGAAAAGAACCTTCAATTGGGTGTCAAGTGTGGAACCAAGTTTTTGTTTTTGTTGTTGTTATTGTTGTTGTTGTTAGTGCCCTGAAATCTGTGGAGCGTTGAGCAGTGACTTCCCCAAGTTCTTTCCCAGGGCCTTACTTAGTTTCTTTAGGAATAAAAAGAAGGGAGCTGAACTAGCCAAGCTGTCCAAGACTCCTCCGGCTACGATGCTCTGTGATTTATATTCTAAAATCTCTCCCAGAGACACACATCTTGTGTCTTTGTTGTAAAATCCACGTCCAGATCTCACGTTCAACATCAACCTTAACACCAAAAAGGGCTGGATTTGAGTCTTACTTCAGTCTGTGTCCAGTCTCTTTTTCAGCCCTGAAATACTCCCCCCATGCTGATATCTCCAGAAACTCTGATCCTGTGTCCCCCTCTAACATATTATAGTCTAATTTCTAAGGTTTTTCCAAGTTCTAACATTCTACGCTTCAAGGTTTCTCCTGACTTCAACAGTTTTTTAATATGATAATATTTATCTTTATTTATTAATTTTAAGTAGTCAAAATTTCACTCCCCAAATCTAGATTGATGATACAGTGTTCAATTTGACCTTAGCAAAGTTTTTACTAATTAACATCAGATTTTTTGTGTGTGTGTAATTTTCTATGTGATAAATACTTTTTGAATATATTATTTCCCCCAGTTACATATAAAAAAATTAAACATTTGTTTTTAAAACTTTGAGTTCCAGATTCTCTTACTTTCTCTTTCGCCATCTCCCTCATTGAGAAGGCAACAATTTTGATATAGGTTATCCATGTTTGATTATGCAAAACACAACTACAGATTAATCATGTTGTGAAAGAAAAAAGACTAAAAAACCCTCAAAAAATTAAATTAAAAAAACTAAGCTTCAATCCATATTCACATTCAAGTCCTTCAGACTTGTCTTAAATCACTGAAAATTGTCGTCACAGTTGATCGTTTTATAATACTGCTGTTACTTTGTACACAGTACATGTCACTTGGCATCAGATCCTTTGCAGGTTTTTTTCTGAGAGAATCCTACTCATCATTTTTAGAGCCCAGTAATATTACATCCAATCATATACAACAAGTTGTTCATTCATTCCCCTTTTGATGGCCATCCCTCGATTTCCACTTCTTTGCCACCAGAAAAGAGCTGTTATAAATATTTTTTTACATAGATCTTTTTCCTTTAAAAAAATCCCTTTTAAGAACAGCTCTAGTATTGGTATTGCTAAGTCAAAGGATATACCTGGTTTTATATCCTTTTCAGCATAATTCCAAATGGTTGAATCAGATCATGACTCCACTAACAGTACATCAATCTCTCATTTTCCTCTCATCTCCAATATTTGCCCTTTTCCTTCTGTTGTATTAGCCAATCTAATAAGTATGAGGTAGAACTTCAGAATTGTTTGGATTTGAATTTCCCTAGTTGATAGTGATTTAGAACATTTTTTTTCTTTTGGCTATGAGTAGCTATGATTACTTCATCTGAAAACTGTTTATATCTTTTGATCATTTATCAATCAGGGATTAACTCTTTTTTTTTTTAAATTTGATTTAGTTCTCTATATTTTGTTGTTGTTTTTTGCTGTGGCAATTGGGGTTAAGTTACTTGCCCAGGGTTACACAGCTAAGAAGTATTAAGTGAGTTCTCTATATGTTTGAGAAATAAATCCTTTATCAGAGAAACTTGCTTCTATTTTTTTTTTCATAGTTATGATTGCTAACTGTATTTCACCCTTTAATCTATTCTCTCTCCTTTTACCTGGTCCCTCCTCAAAATCATTTTTTTTTTGCATTTGATTACCTCAATCAATCTGCCTTTCCTTCTGTCATTCCCCACTCCCTTCTTTTTTCTCCTTCCCCTCCTACTTTCCTGTGCAGTAAGACAGATTTTCACACCCAATTGAGAGTGTATATTATTCTCTCTTTGACTCACTTCTGATGAGAGCAGGTTCAATCACTCAACCTCTCCTTTCCTTCTTCTCCTGCATTGTAAAAGCTTTTCCTTGCTTTAAACATGTGAGATAATTTACCCCACTCTCTCTCTCCCCTTCATTTTCTCCCAGTGCATTTCTCCCTCATCCCTTAATTTTTTTACATACCATCCCTTTGTATTCAACTCACACCTACATTTTTCTGACACTCTCTATCTCTATCTCTCTTTGTGTGTCTATCTGTCTCTGTATATATATATATACATGCACAGGTATACACACACACACATACACACACCCACCCACCCCCCCACACACACACACACACACATATATATATACACACAGATATCTGTGTTTTATATATATATATATATATATATATATATATATATACCTTCTGCCTGTCCAAATAATGAGAAAGTTCTCATGAGTTACTATAATATATGCATTATATATTAGTTACTATATACTTATGAGTTACTATAATATATGTATTATATATACCACATACACTATAATATATGTATTATATATTATATATGGCATATATAATATATACATTATATATAACATATATATTAGTTACTATATACTTATGAGTTACTATAATGTATGTATATACTATAATGAGTTACTATAACATATATATATACATGTATTTGTATATATGTGTGTGTGTGTGTGTATACCTTCTTCCTGTCCAAATAATGAGAAAGTTCTTATGACTTACAATTAGTATCTTCCCATGAAGAAATGCAAATGTTAACCTTATCAGGTTCCTTATGATTTCTCTTTTCTGTTTACCTTTTTATACTTCCTTGAGTCTTTTATTTAAGAGTCAAATTTTCTCTTCATTTCTGATCTTTCCGTCACAATTGCTTGGAAGTCCTCTATTTTCCTGAATATCCATTCCTCCCTTCTCGAAGGATTAGATTCAGCTTTGCTGGGTGGGTGGTGGCTCCAACATCCTGTGCCTTAAGGACCTTTCCAGATCAGATGCGCTAACTTTTCAGGTGTCTTCCATCTTTCATGTTCTCTGATTTATATTCCCTTGGCTTTTTCAGACCTGTTGTGTTCTGCTCTCTTCTTCAGATATCTCTCCCCTCTATCTGAGAGCCCATGGGCTTATGTCTTCTACAATGGCCTTTGCTGCTACAAATGACAGTTCACAGAGGATTTCCTCAAGACCATCCCCAAGAGATAGCTAGCATGAATTTTGGTATCGGTTTTATAGATATGGGAACTGAGGCTCAGGAAGGGAAAATAGCTCGACCAGATCATACAATGATTTAGCTGCAGAGTCAAGATACAAAAGCAGGGTTTCTGGTGCCCCTGCCCTTGTTCTTTCTGCTGATTGATATGGGCTGGTATCAGATATGATGGCTCAGATACCACTTAGACCTTTGAGCTGCACAGTCCGCTTTCAGTTATACTAATCCACCCCCTCCGATATTATGATGTCTCTAGAAAAACTCAGAGACTTTCCCCCTTTCCACTTCAAATATAGGTGGTATTTATTCTTTAGTCTTTAAAAATACACAGGGTCTTTAACAAGAAAATTTGCTCCAGAACAATAGTAAAAGGTTAAAAACTTTAGGTCAAACACACAGAGCGATAAAATAAAGAACCAGAAACACATGGAAAAAACATTTGCGAGGGAAAAAAAATAGCCTTTATAAAAAAGTGGCTTTTTTTTAAGAGACAAAAGACTTTTAAAAAGATCTAAAGAGAGAAAATCTCACCAGACCAATGATCATTGGAATTAACACAAAAAACTTAGCATTTATAAAGTTTACAATTTAAAAAGCACTTTTCTGAGAAAAAAAAACCAAACAAACACAAATGCAAAAATTTCCTGGTTGAAAGAAAGCCAGCCTTAAAGTCAGAAAGAGTTGGATTCAAGTCCCACTTCTGACATACACTGGTTGTAGGACTCCAGATATTCCATTTAACCTCTCAGTACTGCTGAAGTGGAGGAAGTCCTCACTCTGGAGCTCCTTATACTTGATGAAATCACAAATTCAGTCTCTTTATCCACTTCTCAAAAACAGGGGGAGGAAAGCCTAAATAAATATAATCTGTGAGGGAGGAAGTACATCATTTTGCTCATTTTTAAATAAGGAAACTGAGGGTCCCACAACAGAGATCATAGGGGAAAGAAAACAAGTTTTCTGCCTCTATCTCTTCCCAGAGCCCTTCTGTAGTGCCTGTAACAAATAACAGTCCAACAGTAGCAACAGCAAAATTCCCAGCAAATCCAGGCCGGGAAAACAATTCAGAACAAAGTTCCTCAGGATGTTGGTCCACCGGGGAAGGAACGAGAGCCAGCCCACAGCATGAGCCCCTGCCACACCTTTCCAGCCTTAGATGGGACTTTCTCGAGGGAAAAATGATGGGAATTCATGGGATTCCTGAATAAGGGCGGGGGGGGGGGGGGGGGGGGGGGGGGGGGGGGGGGGGGGGGGGAGGCAGAGGAGGGACAACAGTGGTGGGAAGGAAAGGATAGTCGCTAAAAATTAATAGTTAAAAGAGGATTGGGGAATAGAAAGGATACGGAGTCAAAAGCCAGGGTTTTGTCTCCAGGCTCTACGATTTTACCAAGTTCTTAATCTTGGGGAATGGCTTTCCCAGTCCCAACTCAGTTTCCTTCTGTGTAAAATGTGTGTCTGTGCATATGTGTATATGTGTAGGGGTGAAGACGATCTCTATAATGCATCCAGGACAGAGAATAAAGCAAAATAATACTCATCCTTTATTACAATTTAGTTCTTGAGTGCCCATGAGCTGCCATTATACCATATCTCTAGGAGGCCCCATTCTCATTCCCCTTATGGGGAACCATGGTTGGTTGCTGTCCATTTTTTTGTTTTTGAAGAATACCAATGACGTCAGGAGGGTGACATCTTGACTTCCACATGAATTGGATTTAAGGTCCTGGCACATTAATGACTTTGTGTTCTAGGGAAGCTGAAAAATATGAGATTATTAGAGATCCTACAATTTCCCTTGGTCACTCAAGAGTCTGTTAATAAACATGTGTAAGTGTCTCCTGTATGGCAGGCACGCTGCCAAGGCCTGGCCATACAAAGAAGGGCAGAAAGACAGAGTCTATTCTTGAGGACTTCACCATACAATGGGGACTTGGGGGTGGGGGACAACATTTCAACAACTATATGTACAAGCACACAAAGCAGAGGAAATAAAGACAGATAACAAAGAAAAGGTGCTGGAGTGAAGAGGGTTTGGGAAAGGATTCCTGCAGAAAATGAGTGTTGCAGGAAGTCAGGGAGATCAGTAGTCAGAGCAGAGGAGGGAGAGTATTCCAGGTATGGGGGATGGCTCCAAAAATACTCAGAACAGGGAGATGGAGGGTTTTGTTCTGGGAACAACCAGGGGATGGGGCTTATTGGGCTGAAGAGTACCCAGAGTACTGAGGTTCAAAGGGAGAACATCCCAAGGAGGGGGAATGGCCAGGGAAGATGCCCAGAGCAGGGAGAAGGGGTCTGTGAGAACAGCCAGGGGATGGGGTTACTGGGCTGAAGAATACCCAGAGTATTGAAACCCATCTGCTAAAAGAATTCCCACTGAAACCACATCTGAGCTTTAATGCCTGAGGATCAAACAATGTTTCCAGCCTTAGCAAGTGTAACATTGGACCAACCCATTTGTCTTCCTGCCTCACTTTCCTTATCTATGAAAGGAAGACAAAAACCCTTATTTTAGAAGGTGGGATACACATCCCAAGGTCCAGGCTGCCTTATGATGTGGCAGTTTGACCCAGGTAAAATATAATTAGGAAACTTTTTTTTTAATTCAGTAGAACATAGATAATGCTAATGTGTGATTTTCTAAGTCAATAGGAATCCACAGGAATCCTTATATATAGTTTAGTGTATTTTGTTTCTATTTCATTTAATATATAGTTTAGTGTATTCTATTTCTATTTCATTTTATGTATCGTTTAGTGTATTCTCTATTTCATTTTATGTATCATTTAGTTTATTCTATTTCATTTTATGTATAGTTTAGTATATTCTGTTTCTATTTCATTTTATGTATCATTTAGTGTATTCTGTTTTTATTTCATTTTATGTATAGTTTACTATATTCTGTTTCTAGTTCATTTTATGTATCGTTTAGTGTATTCTGTTTCTATTCCTTTGGAATAGTACTGCCTTATACTACTGGTTCGTTGGTTTGAGTACAGGACCCAAGTTTAAATTCCTGCACCAGATGCTTACTATCTGGATCACTTACCCACGGTCTCTCTGGGCAAATCAGTTAACATTTATCTGCTTTATTTCCCTCGTCTCTAAAATGACTTTTTACCTCCCAGAGTTGTTGGGAAGATCGAATTTCATATGGATACACACAAACATGCATATACACTCCTGTGTGAGTGTATATGTATGTGTGTATGTATTTGCAATGAGTAAATTCTTCATTAATCTTAAGAAGGACATGAGTCCTCCAGAGAGCTATAATTTCCAAAGACAATTTGTTCAGGCTCGCAATGGTCATTAGTCTAAAGTTTTTAACCATTTGCTTGCTATAGTGTCTCAATACTCTTGGTTTTCTATTTCTTTCCCCACCCCACCCCACCCCACCCATTCTATTTGTTGTTGTTGTTGTTGTTTTTGTTTTTGTTTTTGTTTTTGTTTTGGTGAGGCAATTAGCTTAAGTGACTTATCCAGTGTCACACTGGTAGGAATTGCCCCACCCATTCTTAACAAGTTAACTTCTGTTTTAAATGAATAATCCCTTGGGGCTGTTGCCTTCCAACCTGGATGGCTCTTGTCAGTTTGGATGGCCTAAAAGATAGAGCAATACTGCCTCTACCCAGCATCTTTCTGCAAGTCCCATGTTGCTTTCTTTTTTCCCTAGGCTTCAATTTGAACTTCACCAAAGTAATCCTTGGAGGACTCTCTCTCTCTCTCTCTCTCTCTCTCTCTCTCTCTCTCTCTCTCTCTCTCTCTCTCTGTGTATGTGTGTGTGTTCAGGAAAGTGGAAAGCTACCCAAGCAAAACTTGTCTCTTTCTCAGGAAATGCCCAGACTGTTTCTGAAATTCAGACCTCATTTGAGGGGAAGTGGATACTCACACTTCTGTTACCTAGAATTATTGGGGTTTGTGTGTGTGGTGGTGGAGGGGGATAAATCAACTGTAACATGTAAGAATCAAGAAAATAGCAAATAGCATCATCTCCCCAGGAAACAGAGGAGAGATGAAGGGGGTAGGGGGGAGTGTGAACTTCATGGATCTTACATACATTTCCTGGAAAATCTGGAACACATTTGTACTGAAATGACATTTTCTTTAGAGAGTTGTGCAATGCTGGCTCTTGCTAGCAAGGATGGGGAATTGTCAGAGCTTCAGACACACACAGTTGTTGTATCACTGTTGTGAGGGACCAAAATGAAACAGCATGATGCCAGAGTTGTCTAGGGAAATGTGGCTGGTTTATTCTTCTTTGGGACCAAACAACCCAGAGGTCAGAAAAGAGGCCCTGAATTTCTCTGTCTCTTCTCTCCTCTTTGTTGTTGTTGTTTATTTTCTTCCTTCCTTCTCTTTCCTCCTTCCCCCCTCCTTCCTTCTTTCTTTCTTTCTTTCTTTCTTTCTTTCTTTCTTTCTTTCTTTCTTTCTTTCTTTCTTTCTTTCTTTCTTTCTTTCTTTCTTTCTTTTTCTTTCTTTCCTTCCTTCCTTCCTTCCTTCCTTCCTTCCTTCCTTCCTTCTTTCTTTCTCTCTTTCTTTCTTTCTCTTTTTCTTTCTCTCTTTCTTTCTTTCTTTCTCTCTTCCTTCCTTCCTTTCTTTCTTTCTCTCTCTCTCTCTCTTTCTTTCTTTCTTTCTTTCTTTCTTTCTTTCTTTCTTTCTTTCTTTCTTTCTTTCTTTCTTCTCTTCTCTTCTCTCTAGCTCTCTACCTTTGATTTTTCTTTATTTCTCTTTCATCTCTCTTCCTTAAATCCCTCTTCTCCTCTCTTTCTTCTTCTTTTTCTTCTTTTCTTAATTAACTTTTCTTTTCTCCCTCCCTCCTTCTGTCTCTTCCTTCCTATGTGCTGCCATATTAGCCCTACAAATTATCTTCCTGCAAAGCCCCTCTCTCCCCGCCCAAATTGCACTTCCTTCTTGTCTTTATCTCCTAGAATTCTTCATGTCCTTTAAGCTCAACTCCAGAACTAATTAAGCCTTTCTTAAATCTTCCGGCTCCACTCCCAAATTATCTTGCAGTAATTGTTTCCGTATCTCTCTATGTGAATGGCATCTCTTCCAGCTGGCTGGTAAGCTCTTCCGGGGGAGGCTGTTATCTATTTGTCTTTGTATACCTGAAGTCTAGCTCAGTTCCTGCCTGACACATGGTGGAGCTCAGTCACGCCTGACTCTTTGGGATCCCAGGCAGGGTTTTCTTGGGGAAGATACTGGAGCATTTTTTGCCTCTCAGTGGATTAAGGCACAGATCCAAGATCACCTGGCTAATAAGTATTTGAACTCAGGTTTTCCTGACTCCAGGCTCTATATTCTATCCATTCAGCTATACAGCTCCCTCTAAAATAGAGAACACTGGGAAGATATCGCACAGGACCCAGAAGAGTGGGAGAGAATGGGATCTAAAACTCTGAAGACAAACCTCTGACACTTTCCAGTACATAGAAAAGAAATATATATTCTCTAAGGCTGACTCTTCTAGGAATAATATCTGTAGTATCTACCCCTCTGTCTGTGAGGACCAAATGAAGTGCTGTGTTTAGCATTTTGTGCAAAGCCTAAAGTGTAATTGAATTGTCAGCTATTCAAATTATCCAGCTTCCTCTCCAAGCTACCAGGTGAGATCATGAAGTTTCAGAGGCTGCCTATTACTTCTAGGTTAAAATTTAAAAGAAAAAGTCCTTTATTTATTTTTTAAAACCCTTCTCAGTCTGGCTCCAACCTGTAGTTCCCAGCTGTTCGTTATTATACCTCATGGAACCCCCTCACCATACATACACACACACACACACATATATATATATATATATGTAATTATGTATGTGTTTGTATGTGTGCATGTGTGTATACCCATATACATATATTAATATATATATATATAAAGTATATAATATATTTTACACACACATACACACACACGTAGTTGCTGGTTCAGTGATAGGACATTGGAAGTCCTGGATTCAAATCTAGCTTTGAAATTTACTAGCTATGTGACTTTGGCAAATACTTCATTTCTGACTGCCTCAGTTTCCTCATCTGTTAAATGAAGATAACAATAACCCCTAGCTCCTAGGTTGGTTGTAAGGAGCCCTATAGAAAAAACAATTGTTCTAATTATATTAAGAGTCTAAATAGCCAAGTTTCTGTTCCCTGTACAAAGTCTTCCAGCTCCCATCTCTAAGCTTTGCCCCAAGCTGTCCTTCATGTCAGCCATCTCTTCCTCCTCCCCCAACTTTTGTCTCTTGGACAACCTCACTCCTGTTAAGGCTCAGCTCCTGTCAGAGACTTTTCAACAAGTCACATAGTTAACATGAACACACTAAGTACTTACTATGTGCCAGACACTGTGCTAAGTACTTTTCCTCAGTCTCCCAAATGTTAGTCTTTCTATCTACCCCCCAGAAACCACTTTATATTTATTTTGTCTCTTTTCCACATTTCCTAACCCGTCTATATGCTCCTCTTACCCTTGTAAGTAAGTTCTTAAGGAGAAAAATGATTTTTTTTAAAATTTGTGTATCTCCAGGGTTTATCATAAACTTTGTCATACATAAGTCACATAATAAATAAGCATTGAACTAAATCAAATGTAAACAGAGAGGGCAGGAAGCTTGAAATATAGAATGGAAAATGTCAGAGCAGGAACTTTAGAGCATACAACATACACTATTAGAACTCAGGCGTGGAGGATCATAGAACTCGGGATGTCTGTGCTGAGAAGAACTTTGGACAGAGAACAGAATAGCACATATATCTGAGGAAGCGGCTAGGTGGGAGCTAGAGCTGGACCTGGGATCAGGAAGACTTGAATTGAAATCAAGTCATAAATCCTTACTTACTAGGTGATCTTGGGAAAGTCAGTTAACTCTGCCTCTGAGATGGGATAATAGCAGCACCTGCCTGCCAGAATTGCTGGGAGTACAGAATGTGTACTTTGCCAAAAGGAAAACAGCATATGAATTCATATATATATATATATATATATATATATATATATATACATATATGTATATATATACACACATACATATATATGTATAGATACATATGTAAATAAATATATACACATAAACACACATATTCATATATTTATTATTTATTTATATTATAGACACAACATATTTATAATATATTATATTATAACATTTATTATTATTTATATACTGTGTATAAATTATATATACACATATGTATAATTAGCATCATTATCAATGTAATTAGATTACTTTTGAGCCTTTGGGAGCCCAATAGATAATGAATGAATCGAGTTTCCCCACACCTGACCCTTACAGTTGATATGGAGAAATTAATTTCTCTTTCATTTCCTCTTGTGGCAAAATCTGTACTAAAAGATGAACAACAGTTTGTGGCAGCCCTCTTTGTAGTGACTAGAAACTGGAAACTGAATGGATGCCCTTCAATTGGGGAATGGCTGGGTAAATTGTAGTTTTTGAATGTTATGGAATATTATTGTTCTGTAAGAAATGACTAGCAGATCATTTCAGAGAGGTCTGGAGAGACTGACAGGAACTGATGCTAAGTGAAATAAGCAGAACCAGGAAATCATAGTACACAGCAACAACAAGACTATACAACGATCAATTCTGATGGACGTGGCTCTCTTCAACAATGAGATGATTCAAACTAGCTCCACTTGTTCAGTGATGAAGAGATCTATACCCAGAGAGAGGACTGTGGGAACTGAGTGTGGAATACAACATAGCATTCTCACTCTCTCTGTAATTATTTGCTTGCATTTTGTTTTCTTTCTCAGCTTTTTTTTTTCCTTCTTGATCTGATTTTTCTTGTGCAACAAGATGACTGTATAAATATGCATACATATATTGGATTTAACATGTATTTTAACATATTTGACATGTATTGGACTACCTGCCAGCTAAGGGAGTGGGTGGGGGAAGGAAGGGAAAATTTGGAACAAAAGGTTTTGTAAGGGTCAATGTTGGAAAAATTACCCATGCATATATTTTATAAATAAAAAGCTTTAATAAAAAAAAAATGAACAACAGCAGCAGATATAGGTAGCATCTAGACCCACCACAGGGTATTCCCACTGTCCTGATGCTTGAAGTCAAACTCAAGATTTGAAGTCAAAATCAGGATGATTTTCAGCAGTGGTCTTGCTGTGTGGCCTCTTGAAGGAGACAGGTTTAAGGAATCAAACCCCAGACTGGGATGACTCCTAGCCTATGTTTCCCCGCATAACCCTCACCTCCTACCCCACCCAGAGGAAGTTGGGCCAGCTGGGGTTACACCACTTCAATGTCAGAAAGAAGATGCCCTGGAAATCTGTTGGGAGTCCTGAAGACACCTGCTAGTTTTATTTTGCTCGGGTAATTAATTTGCAAGCAAACTGCAGACTTATGTTACTTCTATACAATAAAATCTGCTAACTGTAAATCTCATTAATTGGATAACTGGTTCCATTTGGGTTCTGCTCGAGTCTCCCTCATGGCCCTAACTATGAGATTTCTGACTACTTTCTAACAGAAGCAAACAATCTTTTATTTCTTAGTTGTTTTTCATCTTGAACTTTATCTTGACATTCAAAGCCATTAAAAATCTAAAACCAGCCCACCATTACAGTCTAATGGAGATCATAAGAGAATAGATTTCCTACTGGAAGGGTCCTTAGAGACCATCAGTTTCATAGCCCTCATTTTAAAAATGAGGAAAATGAGAAACAAAGAATTGTGACTTTCACAAAGGTAACAGGTAGTAAAAACCAGGGGTAGGATTTGAAACCAGTTCCTCCTGATTCTGCTTTCCAGATAACCTGTCATAGGATTCTTTATGAACTTCCCACTCCCTCCAACTTGGATTTTTTTTTTTTTTGCCAACATATGTACATACTACATACTTTCCAACCTATTTCTTGGTTATGGTATCTCCTACATTTGAACTTCTTCTTGTCCTTTATAAAGGCCTTCAGTCATTGAATCATTAATTTAAAGAGTCCAAGTTTTCATTTAATAGAGATTATATTTGAATAAGAATTTCCATATGTTGTACTCCACAAGTAGTTATCCAGCCTTTGTATGTCACCAGAGCCAAACAACTATGACAGGAATATAGTAGGTGCTTAATAAATGTTTACTGTCTACCTGACTGACTGATGACTTCCAGTATTAGAGAGTTGCAACCTCTTCCTTCACTCAACATCTTCCCATTGACTTAGGGGCAGCTCTAGTTGTTTGAAAGAAACAATCTGGGCAAGTAATGAGCAAATCCCTGACCAAATGCTGAAAATGTAAAATAAGGCAACATCACCTGTTTTCCTTTAAGTGCTGTTAGGCCCACTATTTTTGGCTTGGAGATTTGGCGTCAATTTTAACAATAGGCACAAGTTTCAATAACTAAAGAATAGATAGTTTGTACATATTTATGTAGGTTGTTAATATTAACCTTTATTATTATATTATAATAATTTAATTTATTTATTATATGTATATAAAATTTATTTATTATATTATATATAGGTTATTATATATTAACCTGTTAAATTTTATATTTAAATTTAGATGAATTCTCATTTAATTCACATAATCAATGAAAGATTTAGAATGTGAATTATCTGTCCTTAAGGAAAATTCTGTTGGAAGAACTTGAGATTAATAAGGTGCCCATTGGAAATCAGACTGGATTTATGAAGATCTGCTTCTGGGGATATGTGCATATACACACATAAATACATATATGTATTGTGTTTATAATTCTATCTTATCTATCATCCTATCATTTCTATCTCCATCCTATCATTTCTATCTACCCATCATTTGTTTATTTATCAGCTATCAATTAATTAATCTATCTGGCACTTAACATCTTTAATCAGTAATATATGGGTCCTTCAAAGAAAGACAATTTTTGTTATTTGAGTCTTTGCTTGCCAGAATTCCATATAATGTTTCTCACTTATTTGGTGATTCTGATTGCTGAAGATGTTTGTTGAATCCTTTTTTTGATTCATTCTTTGCCTTGACAATCTATCTATACAGCTTCTTAAAATGGAGTCAAACTTTTCAATAAAATTAACCAACTTGCTCAATCATTTCAGTTATGTCTGATTCATGGTGACCTTATTTAAGATTTTTTTGGCAAATGTATTAGAGGGGTAAGGCATTTCCTTTTCCAGCTCATTTTGTAGATGAGGAAACTGAGGCTTTACAGGATTAAGGGACTTACCTAGGGTAACATAGCTAGTAAGTATGTGAAGGCAGATCTGAACTCAGGAAGATGAGTCTTCTTGACTCCAGGTCTGGCGTTCTATCTACTTTTCTACCCAGATATTCTCTTCCTACTTTCCCTATTACTGTAGAGGGTACCCCTATTTTCCTAGGCCTTCACACTCAAAATCTAGAAGTCATCCTGAACTCCTCCCTCTCACCCTTCTGTATCCAAGCTGTTGCCTAAACTTATCAATTCCAACTTTCCAACATCTCTTTAATAGGCTCCCTTTCTATCCTCTGACATGGCCCCCACCTAGTAATTCCCTCATCCCTCACACCTGAATTATTATAATATTCTGCTGGGGATCTGCCTGCCTCAATTCTCTCCCTCCATTCATCCATTAAACTGATTTTCTTGAAGTTCAGATCTCTCCAACTCAATAAACTCCAGTGGCTGCCCATTGTCACCAGGATCAAATAAAACATGCTTTTTGGCATTCAAAGCCCTTCATAACGTAGTCACCTTTTATCTTCCCAGTTTCCTTATATCTCTTTTTGATATGGGCAGTTTGATGCAGTAATCCAGGCTTCCTGGCTTTTCTCTCAGATTTGGTCCTTTTCTCTGGCTGTCTCCTGGGCTTAGAATGTTTTCCCTCCTCAACTTGGCTTGCTTCCTTGAAATCCCAAATAAAAACTTATTTTTATAGGAAACTTTCCCCAACCTCTCTTATTTCTAGTGTCTCCCCTTTGATCATCATTTCCTATTTATCCTGTTTATAGCTTACTTTGATTATATGTATTAGCAGGTTAGCTTCCCCATTAGATCGTAAGCTTCTTAAAGACAGGGACTGTCTCTTTTTGTACCCTAGCACTTAGTACTCTACCTGATACTTAATAAATATTGATTGATTGATAATATTATATCAAGGTCAGGTCAACCTTTCTCTTTTGCCAGCATGTATCAATGATCCCTAAGCTTGTCAGAATACCATTTAGCCTAGACAATGGGCTCATGGGTAGTCTGACTATGCCACGCACAATAATCACTTTCAGCAATGGAATTGCCTCTAAAAGACCTTTCATCATCTCCATTGATCTACATTTGCTTGTCACTGTCTGGGGAGTAGAACACAATCACCAGTAAGTAGTTCACCCCCTTCTGTTTTTCAATGGAGACAGTTCTTTATTCTTACTAATCTTAAGACAGCAAAGTCAACTTCTTCTAGACCTTATCTTGGAGCAAGTCAGTTCTTGATCACCCCAGAACTTGGCAATTTCCAGGGATTTGTATCCACAGAATCCCTGCTCTGATCCCACTCTATGTTTCCTTGTGGCATGAGGATGACCTCAGGCTCCTAGAAGATGTCAGCAGACAGAATTCCAGTATCAAGCTGGTGAAACTCCCAATGTGGGGCTGATGACAGGTCAGGTCTCTGCATGATTGCCCGTCTGGCTCCATTTACAAAGAGGTTCATCATCTGAGAGATGGCCACCAGGAGCTAAATTGTGTTGTTGTTGTTTCTGGCAAGAGCTCGTGGAAAGACTTGCTGTCTACATCATTTGGAGGCTTGCCCACGAGGATGAAATCACGACTCTTGGAGTCATGAAGGACATAGACATAGCTCTGACTAAAGCAGGAAATTGCTAAACTCTAAAGACCCGAAGATAATGGCTCTTCCAATGCTTTCTTCATGACCCCTGGTTTCATGATACTATTGAAAGAGAATTTGTTTTCTCTTTGTCATCATTTATGGAAAATAACTACTCACCCTTTGCATTGAAAGCTGGAGGAGAAGGAGAAATGTCTTTTGAATTATTGATACTAGGAAATTGAAGCATTTTAAAAGAATAGACTTATCCATAACCATCCGATTCACATCATTTAACTTTTATTTTAGAATATGTTACTAAAGAGTTCATTAGTGAAAACCTAGAAAATGAAGCAAAAATGACAAAGAATTAAAATGGCACCATGAGAACATCAGTGTCCTATGTCAAAGGGCAGCTGGTGACTCAGTGGATAGAGCACCACTCCTGAGTTTAAATTAAGCCTCAGACAATTCTTAACTGGTGACCATGGAGAGATGTCTTAACTTCTGTTTGCTGCAGTTCCTTCATCTATAAAATGTGGATAATAACAGCACTTCTCTTTCCAAATAAATGAGATAATAATTATAAAGAACTTCACAGTGTCTAGCGCATAGTAAGTGGTCAATAAGTGTTGTTACTAAATCATATCAAATTGACTTATTGAATCACATGTTTGTGTCTATTTTGATAGATGGTCAAGTCTGTAAGAAGGATCAGATTGGAATTATCTTTGTACTCTATCAAGCAATTAGCAGAAGGATCTTTATAATTTGAGAGGCAATAAACTTCTGTTGATTCAACCAATAAACAGCTAGAAAAAATCAAAGAGAGCATGAAGACAGGTCACAAGGCCTTTTGTTTGGGGCAGACTTCTTTGATGTTTGGAATGAATGAACCATTTACTAAATGTTTATTTTGTGACAAACACTGTATTAAAACTGGGATAAGATAAGAAAAATAACAAAAACAAAAACAAAACAAAACAAAAGAAAAGAAACCCAAAACCAAAACCAAAACAAAAAAACACAAGCCAGTCCCTGCCCTCAAGGAGCTTGCATTCTCATAAGATAAAGCCACATATTTTGCATAATGATGATCAGTGAATTATGCTTTTGTGAGAGAAGTCACGGGAATAATGAGAGATATCATAGGGCAAGAATGATAGTATTGATTTGGTATTTATTCTCAATTTTAGAGATAGGAATTAAAGAAAATTAGGGGTGAAGGGGACCAGAAAGATTTATTATGAAATAAGGAAGGGTCCAGGTTGGGTGACAAATAGTCATTAGTTTGAGCCCAGGGAGCCAGGGTGATCACTGCAGTGTTTATTTAGAGATGGAGGGTGAAGTGCTGGGCATAGGATGTCAATGGCTGGGGTTCAAGAAGCACAGCTTCTCTATTGGAGAATTGCTTTTGGTTTTATATATTTCTACTAGTTGTCTATAAATCTTGGATATCCAGCTCTTATCAGAGAAATGTCGATGCAAAGATTTTCTCCCTCCATTCGACTGCTTTCCTTTTATTGGGTATCTTTTATTTTTATTATTTTTAAAATTTTTTATTGGGCATCTTTTAACAGACGCTAAGTGAAGTCTCATCTGGAGTGTTATAGGGGACATAACTTTTGGTTTGGATTAGATTTCCTCTGAGTTGATTTTCAAATCTGAGGTTCTTTGATTCTGTGACTTTAAAGTACACAAAACAAAATATCATAGCTGGAATAGCCCTAATAATAGTTAGCATTTACATAGACCTTCAAGTTTACAAATCATTTTATAAATATTGTATATTTTTATCCTCTCCAGAAACAAAGTGCTATTTTTACCTCCATTTTCTAAATGAGGAAAGTGAGACAGACAATGATTCAATGTCCTACCCAGGATCACAGTTGGTTAATGTCTAAGTCTAGATTTGAATTCAGGTCTTCCTTAAGTCTACAAGCTTATTGATGGAGATATCTAGATAAATGGATGAAAATATAAAGCCTCCCTCCCCCAACAAGTTGTGTTTTTACTGATTATTACCATTATCCTTCTCTTCTTTCAGAGATAAGATATGAGGGTTCTACATCCTACAGATTATCAAAGACCTATGAGAAAAAAATGATCTTTGATTTATGGGACAATGATCCTGAAAGAAATGCTCAAGAGGAATTCTCATAAAGCTTATTCTACTAGGGAAAATGACAAGTACATCAAGACCTATAAGAAGCGAATAAAATGAGGGAAAATGTGAGAAAAAGTCACTAGGATTTCATGAACCATTTCAGGAGTCTTCTAGCAGAGAGACCATGAAAGCCTTTACATTGGAAGTGCCACCTGAGTTGTTACTACATTAATCAGGAGGACAAGGAAATTGGTTTGCTGACAGGAATTTTACTCCTCTTGCCAATAACCTTGATGGGAATGCCAGCTTCTCTTCATCTCAGAAATTCATCAGGGCCAAAACATAAGAGTGGAGATTGATATGGGATTTTATATGGATAAAAGTACTATTTTCTAAATGGGTCCTTTGCTGCTGAATTAGATGGGCTGGAAGGAGGAAGAATGAACAGGATCAGGCATCAGAACAGATGAGGAAACTGAGGCTCAAGAAGTTTTATGGATTTGTCCAGAGTCTCACACCTTGTTAGTGTGACTATCAGCTTTATCCATCTTGGAAGTCAAGTTACTTGAGTGTCTTTTTGTGTAATGAGCTGAACTAGAGTCTGTGTGAGATTTGTAGACATGACACTCGATGAAAAGTTGGATAATGCTGATATCCTTTGGGCCAAGAACTTTCAATGTCTATTGGTATGCCCTCATTGTCAAATTTGATGTAGTCAGATAAATGGAAAATATTTACTATTGGAAGAGACTCCAATGGCCATTCAGTCCCGGCCATACCCTTTGCCTCGTGTCCCTCCCTCTCCTAAAATTTCTTTCACACTGGGAGATTTATCCAGTCTCTAAAGAACTCCAATGAAGTTATGCTTGTTCTTTGTTCTTGAGGAGGACCAGAATGACATCACTATCTTAGAGTCACATTACATAGCGTGTCCAACTGTGGTTGATCAGATCAATAAGAACTTGGAATTCAATACCATGGGTTGGGCACAAATAGTCCATGTGAACATTTAGGGTGGGTTCTCTCAGTGTGTACATCTTGTGTTTCTATTGAGCTCCTTCAATTCTGCTTTATTCACAGAACGCAGCACCTTCTTTGATGAGGGCACACCATACTGGGTAGTCCTGTGCCAATGTCTCCCATGTCACTAATAAATTCTGGAATTCTTCAGAGAGAATGAAAAAAAAACTCATGAATTCTCATGGTAGAATATCCCATTTTAGGAGACTTTAATTTTTAGGAAGCTCCACACCACCTTTTTTTTTGACATAAAACCTAAGTCTGTCTCTATATTCTACTCATTGCTCCTGGTTTTAACTCTGGGACCAAATAAAATAAGAAAAATTTTCCTTCCAGATAAGAGACATTTGGATATTTAAAGATAATTGTTGTTTATTCTTCATTTTTGAAGAGGACCAGTGACATCATAGGTGATGGTGGGTCCTTTGGATGAATTGGGTTTAAGAAAAGCAGAATCCAGAGACATCAGCGGCCAAAGGCAAAACAAAAGTCAGGATGATTGGTGATGACTTAGGATGCAGTGAATGACCATGGCATCTTCTGTGTCTAACCAAGCTCTCAGTGTTTCACCATGCCTGCTTTAGCTGCCTTCATGGCTGCTGGAAAAAATTGTTTTCATCTACCCATTCAACTGGGGAAGATCTTCACATGCTTTGGAGTAGACACCTTCCATATCACTCAGTTCCCTTAACTTAGTTTAGCAAATGATAATTTACTGGGATGTGGCCAACGTTCATGCTACAGCTTCTTGGAACCACAGGTGAGAGTTGGATGAAGGTTGGCCCCAAATCTGAATGAACAATTCTGAAAAGGACTTGGCAAACTTTTATACCAGAGGTGGAATCCTCTCTGAACACCTTATTTATCCCTGAAGGATAGTAATCTTAGTTTTCTCTCATATTTGCTTCTCTAGTCTGAATATTACTAAGCCTTTCCACCATCCTCATATGGCCTGAACTCAAGGTTTTTCATTATTCTTATTCATGTTTTTTTGGTTACTCTCTAGTTAATCCATCAACTTTGCTATAATTTGTGGCACATATCTGAACATGGTACCTCAGATGTGATCTAAGGTCCAAAGAGAGCAGAATAATTTTTGTTAGTCTTCAACTATCTTAATCCATCCCATGATTACCCTCCCCCTCTCTCTTTTTCTTTCTTTGTTTTTCCTTTTTTCCCTCTTCCTCTCTCCTTCCTTTCCTCAGTCCCTCCCTCTTTTCTTTCCTCCCTCCTCCCTTTTTTCTCCCTTCCTGCTTCCTTCCTTCCTTCCTTATTCCCTCCTTTCTTCCTTCTTCCTTCCTTCCTTCTTCCCTTCTTCCTTCCTTCTTCCCTCCTTCCTTCCTTCTTTCCTCTTTCCTTCCTTCTTCCTTCCTTCCTTCCTTCCTTCCTTCCTTCCTTCCTTCCTTCCTTCCTTCCTTCCTTCCATTACCTTCTTTCTTTAATTACATATCCCCTTTCCTCTTGCAGTTGACTAAAATCTCAAAATATTTGACAGATAAATAGCTATTTAACTATACTTCCTCCATTTTATGATTATGAAGTTGGTTTTTATGCTTACGGGTAAGAACCTGCACTAATCCCATTGAATCCCATCCTTATCTACTTGGCCCAGTGTTATATAGGCTGCTGTGCAATGTATTAGCCATCCCTTCAGCTTAGTATCTTTGGCATCTTGGTAAGTGTGCCCATTGTCCCGAGACCATCTGGCTCCCCGGGTAAGACAAAGTTCTGGAATTCTGGGAGCTGAGCATGTCAGGCTTTTTGGTGACATATTTTCATCTCTTACCTTCTGAAACAATGAACGTTCACAACAAATGAATTGTTACTTCCCCAATTTCCTCAGACAGAAATGATTCTCCCACCTGCCAGCACCATCCTCTTCCTTTATTAGAAGGAAAGTAGATTTCTGCCTCAAGGAATTAAGAGCATTTCAATTTGGGAAGACTGCTGGGGCTTTTCCAGTTGCTTGACAAGAAGAGACGGTGGCTTTGACAGTCTCTCAAGTACATTGTTTAATGATTTGAACTTGACAATATAAAAATAGCCCCATGTAAAACACTATTCAGCTACTCCATTCCTTCTTCCAGACCTCAGTAGGAGAACGATATCTGTTCCTTCTGTCTCATAGTTCATATTCTCCAGGGGAAACAGTGATTTAAATGCTTTTAATATCAGAAACATTTCTTTTGCTTTAGGGGATTTTTTTGTCATTTTGACTACAATTCTCTAAAAAATGTCAGGCGCACTTAGAAAGTATAAATGCTGAAGGAGGGCAGGATGGGAAAGTGGAAAGGGCAGCAGTTTAGAATCTTTGGGCCCAGGATTCTACCAGACTCTCAAGCCTTTACATAAATAATACTCCTCTAGGGTTCTTAGCATCCTTCTTTATAAAATGAAGGATCTATTCTAGATCATTACAAAGATGTCATCCATTCTAGACCTAGAATTTCAGTTCCAGGACCAGGCCAGAGGCTGTTTTATGTATTATTGTGTGTTATTATTGGAAGTGATATCCTTCCTTCCTCCCTCCCTCCCTCCTTTCCTTCCTTCCTTCCTTCCTTCCTTCCTTCCTTCCTTCCTTCCTTCCTTCTTCCTTCCTTCCTTCCTTCCTTCCTTCCTTCCTTCCTTCCTTCCTTCCTTCCTTCCTTCCTTCATTCCTGCCTTCCTGCCTTCCTTCCTGCCTTCCTTCCTGCCTTCCTTCCTGCCTTCCTGCTTTCCTTCCTGCTTTCCTGCCTTCCTGTGTTCCTGCCTTCCTTCTTTCCTTCCTCCCTCCCTCCCCTTCTTTCCTTCTCTCCTTCCCTCCTTCCTTCCTTCCTTCTTTCCTTCCTTCCTCCCTCCCTCCTTTCCTTCCGTCCTTCCTTCCGTCCTTCCTTCCTTCCTTCTAGTTCATGAAATCACTGAACAATCCAGACCAGTCTAGCATGCGGTGATCTATCAGGAAATGGTCTCTAAATGCTTTTGAATTTTAGGCGTTTAAAAAGTCTGGAAGAATCATGAAAAATGGTAGAACTGTGGCTGGGGTATGAGAGATGAGTTACCACCATCTGTAATAGCAGAGAAGAAAGTAGTGAACCTTCCTGAAGAGGATACAAATAGGAGAAGGAACAGAAATAATCTTTTGGGAGTAAGCATAGGACTTAAATCGTACAACTGGAAGAGTTTGGGACTGTTAAGGATGACAAGGAAAGTAGGATAAGGATTTATTATTAATATTAATACGGGCTATTATTTGTATTACAACTGGACTATGTAACCAGAAAAATCATATGATTTAATGCAGGGGCATCAAGCTCAAATAGAAACCAAAGTCACAAATATAGACATAAAGAACCCACATGTTGACTTAGAAAACCACATATTAACATCATCTGTGTTCTATTGCATTTTTATTTATTTTGTTAAATGATTTTCAATTACATTTTAGGACTGTTCCGAAGTCCCTCACAAATGTAGACTGCAGTGGGGGTTGCAGATTACTTATCTGACCCTCTGGGTAGAGGATAAAGTACTCAACTCAAGTACATTTAAGTAAAAATGTCAGTTTTATTCATTTAATTGGTGTGTATCTCTGAGTTAGTTTCCTTATCTCTCTCAACCTAAACTGATTCTGTGAGTTTTCTTAATTGCTAAATGGCAGTATTAATTCTTGGTCCATCTACCCCACACTTGAATAGTATAAGGATAGTTTATTGTAAACTTTAAAGTATTGTGGGCATGGAATTGGTGATGTTATTAATCCCTGAGCAATCCTTGGCAGCAACCAGAATAATACATTTAGAAGAAAATAATCATTTTGGATTGCCAGGCAGATTTCATCAATCGATTGAGCCAGAAGCATGTCATAAAATCAAGTCAATCCTTGACTTTTTCAGGTACCTACTATGTGCAAAGCACCGTGCTTGGAAGAAAGGAAACAGATATTTTCCTTTTTCTTAAAGGATTTGCAATCTAATGGATATAGGGTAAAACATGCTTGGTGGTCTCTGTCTCTGTCTGTGTCTTTGTCTCTGTCTCTGTCTCTGTCTCTCCACCACCTCCCTTCCCAGATAAAATAAATGTAGGGAAGACGTATTTGCAAATGCTAAATCCAGAGAATATTGGGGGGAAATCTGAGCAAGCAAAAATAAGCTGGGCCAGAGTGGATGTTTATCTAAAAGGCTTCATGGGAAGGGAGACTTTAAGTGTCCTGAGGGTAAGGACTGTGCCATTTTTTTTTTTTTTTTTAATCTCTTCATTCCCAGGGCCAAGGACAACACAAGACTATGACTGCCGACAGGTAATTAAGGGATATTTGCTGATTTGAATTTCGTTGAAAAGGGGCTAATCCAGTGGAAAAGCAGGGAAATGGGAGGGAGGGTCTTCCAGTCATGAGTTCAGATGTGATTGAATTAGTGGAAAGGGCAGGTAGAGGAAGAGATGCCACAACAGCTGGTAGGTTGATTTGCTTAAAATAGAGGGGCCTGAGGCAAGAATGAGAAACAGATGATAAGGAAGGTTGAACCCTAATTTTGCCATGTTTAGAAGGCCAGAGTAATTTTTTTTCACTTCATTTCAGGAAATGGGAGGAGAGGAGGAGAGGGGAAGAGAGGGGAGGAAGATTTATTTGGGGAATCGGGATTGATTCATAGGAGAGAGTGTTCTGAGATGAACTTTAAAGAATGGTGACATTTCAACATGTAGAAATGGAGATATGATGTATTGTGGGTATGGAAGGCCTGCTTTCCTTATACATCCTGCTTTTCCTTATATATCCTGCTTTCTTACTTTTTTCCTCCTATTTTTAGTATTATTGATGATTGTGTTTTACACAGCACAAGCATTTCTGGATAAACATATCTTATCTCCAATTCAAAATACTCCCTTGCAGCAAAGAACAGCTAAGCAAACCAAACCCACCATCCCTGAAAGCACAGTCTCATTCTGCTAAAATGAGGGAGCTCCATTTTGGCTTCAGGCCTCTGGAGTCATCTTTTCATTGCTTTGATGTGAGTTTTGAAGGCTTTTAGTATTGTTTCCTTTCCATTAGGACTATTGCGTTGATAGTTCTGGATCTGCTTATGCCCATGCCCACCATTATGACTCATCATGGATACGTCCACATTTCTTCGAATTCTTTGTATTGATCTATTCTTATGAAATAGTAATATTCCATTACAATCATGTACCATAACCTGTTTGGCTGTTCAGCATATGTCTGGTCTATTTGCTTCAAGATTTTCCAAAAGAATCTTCCTCCCTCCTTCCCTTCCTTCCTTCCTTCTTTCCTTCCTTCCTTCCTTCTTCTTTCCTTCCTTTCCTTTCTTCTTCCTTCCTTCCTTCCTTCCTTCCTTCCTTCCTTCCTTCCTTCCTTCCTTCCTTCCTTCCTTCCTTCCTTCCTCTTCCTCCTCTTCCTCCTCCTCCTCCTTCTCCTCATCCTCCTCTTCTTCTTCTTTGCTCACTCTCTCTCTCTCTCTCTCTCTCTCACCTGCTTCCATAAAATTAATTTGTGTACGGATGAGACCTTCCTACTGCTATTGACCTCCATGGTGTTGATGCCCAGTAATATGATCACTAGGTAAATGGTGTGAGTAGGCTAATGACTCTTCCATAATTCTTAACTATTTTGCACTTAACTATTTTATAAACCTCCCAAATAGAAGGAAAGAAACATTTATTAATCTCTTACTGTATGTCAGGTGCTATGCTAAGCACTTTAGAAATATCTTAATTCTCATTATAACCCTGGATGATGGAAAATATTATATTTATTTTTACATTTAATAAAACTCAAATAAATAGAAGTTAAGTGACTTCCTTCGGTCATAGGTAACTAGGGTCTGATGTGATGTGAATTCACCTGCCTCCCGGCCCAGTACTCTATCTGCGTTATTACCCAGCTGTCTAATTGGATGGAAATGAGACAAATCCTCAGAGCTACATTTCTCTCTTTAGAGATATCAAATTCATATTTCTAGGTGCTGAAAACTCTTCATCCTCATGGCTCAGCATGGTACAGCAAAAAGAACCGGGGCTATTATCTCCCGCGTTAGATGAGAAGCTCCTCAAGGGCAGTGGCCATGATTTTGCCTTTCTTTGTACTCCAGAGCTCAGGACAGGGCCTGGTATAGAGTGCTTCCTTCCCCATATTCAATTAAAGTTAAGTGACTTGCCCGGTAATTAGATTTAGTAATTAGCTGATACCAGCTACTAAGTGTCCAAGGTTGTATTTGAACTTAAGTCCTTGACTTCAGGGTCAATGTTCATTCCACTGCCTCTATTCATTTTATCTGTGGAGAGAGAGGGAGAAGGAGAGGGAAAGGGAGGCAGAGGGAGAGAGAGAGAGAGTGAGTCATCACCTCTTTCAAATTTAGTTTTCTCATCTATAAAATGGAGGGATTGGACTTGCTGGCCCCTCACATTCTATGACCCTACTGTAAGTGACTACCCCGGTCTCTTCTAGCTGCAGAGTCTACGATCCTATGAAGGAAAGATTTAGAAAAGAAATTCCATTGGTCACTTTTTCCTCCCTGATGGGGAATGAAAATGTCATGGTTTTTTTTTTTTTTTTATCTCATTGGGGATTTCTGTGAAAGGAGCCTGGGATATGCCATGAAACCAGATCCCAGGCAACAAAAGCCAGTCTGCTGCCTGTTTGTGCTGAGCGTCATTGTACGTGAATGTCCCACAAGAAGAGGAGAAACTCCCCACCAGATACGCTGGCACTTTTACTCAGCATTCTCTTTCTGTCTGTCTGTCTCTGTCCTCTCTCTGTCTCTCTCTCTCTCTCTCTCTGTCTCTCTCTCTCTCTGTCTTCTCTCTCTCTGTCTTCTCTCCTCTCTCTCTCTCTCTCTCTCTCTCTCTCTCTCTGTCTGTCTCTGTCTCTCTCTGTCTTCTCTCTCTCTCTCTCTCTCTCTCTCTCTCTCTCTCTCTCTCTCTCTCTGTCTCTCTCTCTCCCTCTCTCTCTCTTTCTCTCTCTCTCTCTCTGTCTTCCCCGCTCCCACCCCTAGGCCAAATGTGGTGGATTAAAATTAAAGGAGGAATTCAGAACCAAGACTATTAATCTTCTGGCAGCACATTCAAGTCAGGTCCCTTTATCGGAAGTACTTGAGGCCCAGTAAAATTACCCCTTTGGCGAGCTGACTGCTGATTTCAAAGCCTACATTTGACTTTGGGTGCAAAAGCATTTCAAGGAAGAAAGGCAGGCGGGTAATGAGTATAGGGTTACGTGAAATATATTCATTGTATGTAATTATGAGATTGTACAAAGAAACCATTTCAGTGTCAAGTACATATTAGTCAGAGAGATCCTCCGAGAGGGACCACATTATAATTTTTTTTTTAGTTTCTTTGATTTTCCTCCAATTGGGTTATTTTTAATTTTTAAAATTTCTGATTTGCACACATGTTCTCTCATGCCGGCGCAACATGGTGGGTGGGTTGGAGGAGGTGACCCTGGGCTCCATCAGGCTCTGGAGGCAGAGCAGGAGCCTGGAAAGATCTCTCATTCTGGGAAGCCTTTGGATGCAATGTCAACAATTGCCCCTGGGACCTGCAATGAGCAAGACAGAGATCTTCCACCAGGAGTTCAGTTGCACCAACGGCCGTCCAGATCTGTTGGAATATTGCATTTGTTACTACTTAGCAAACCAAAGGCCAGAGGGCCAAGAAGAGGAGGGACTAAATGAATCACTTTAAATCTTTTTCTTCTTATTTCTGTGAAAAGGTCCATTATGTTCAGATCAATCCTGAAGGAAGCTGCACAATTTCTGGTTGATAGAGAAAGAAACAATTGTACATCTTAAGGATGAGGGGATTTGATATATGGGGGAACAATTCATTTGGATTTGTTTAGGCTTTATGTTTTTGAGCTCAAAGAGAGGTTTTTTGGTGATAAATCTTGAGTTCTAGAGGAGTAGGATCCTAAAATCACAGGATTTATGAGTTGAAGGGACCTCAGTGACCATCTCATCCAAAATCCAAAGACACCAAAGAGCGCTCTACTGGAGCATCTTGGATAAACTGTCAAATGAAAGAGATATTTCCCATATTATATAATTTATTATTATTATTAATATAAACTATAGATAGCAGATAGAGATTCTTTATTAAATGGTTACTTTGTGCCCAGATCTGTGGGCAGTTCTGGAGATATAAACAAAAACTAGCAAAATTATTCCTGCCATCAAGGCAGTATAAAAAAGCAATCTGGACTTCTGTGAGTAGCTTGGCATCTTTTATTATTATAATACTTCTTTCCTTTTCTTTCTGTTCCCCTTACTTCCTCTCCCTTCCTTTTTTCTCCCTTTCTCTTAGGCAATAAAAAGCAGAGACAGTATTTGACCCCCAACTTTTTGCGATTCTTGCTTCCTTCTCCCTCTGAATATGGTTCTTAGGTGAACTCTGGATGGACAAAGAAAGAATAGTAATAAGTCACAATCATGCATTCTAGTTAATGTCTTTGGTTATGGATACCAGCTTTGGTTATGGATCTTTTGGTTATGGATACTCCGAGGCTTCAAGATTGTCTACCTAAGAAATGGTTTGATTGAATTCAATAACAATAAAAACAAAGAATTACTTTTAAAATCCTTCTTCACAGGCTTTCTCTGTCAACTGTCAGTTACTAGGATGTTATCTTAGATATTCTTCACTAATACTGAATCAGCCCTACCTTTCTGGTACAAATCTCACTTGGTCATAGTATATCATCCTGGGGATAACTTGATGTAATTTCTTTTCTAATATTTTATTTAAGATTTTTTCATTCGTATTCACTAGAGAAATTGGTTAATAATTTTCTTTCTCTGTTTTGACCTTACCTGGTTTAGATATCAGCAATCATATCTGGGTTATAAAAGGAATTTGATAGGACTCCTTCTTTCTCTCTTTTTCTAAATTGTTTGCATAGTATTAAAATTAATTGTTCTTTAAATGTTTGGTAGGATTCACATATAAATCCATAGAAATTTATTCTTGGGGAGCTGATTAATAGGTTGTTCAATTTCTTTTTCTAAAATGGGACTATTTAAGCAACTTTTCCCTCTTCTGTTAATCTGGGCAATATATATATATATTTTCTCAGTATTCCTTGATTTCATTTTGATTATCAGATTTATTGACATATAGTTGGGCAAAATAACTCCAAATTATTTGGAGTATAGAGCAATAATTATTGCTCTAATTCCATCTTCATTTTTTTTTTTTTTTGCTATGATAGTTTATTTTTTTTTAATTTATTTTTTTTTATTTAATAGCCCTTTATTTACAGGATATATACATGGGTAACTTTACAGCATCAACAATTGCCAAACCTCTTGTTCCAATTTTTCACCTCTTACCCCCCCACCCCCTCCCCTAGTCCATCTTCATTTGATAGAAAGTTCTCCCTTTTCAATTTTGATATTAATAATTTGGTTTTTTTTCTTTCCTTTTGCCAATAAAATTAACTAAAGATTTATCTATTTTGTTGATTTTTTTCATAAACCCAACTTTTAATTTTGTTTATTAGTTCAATAGTTTTCTTACTTTCACTTTTATTAATCTTTTCTTTTATTTTCAGAATTTCAAATTTGGTATTTAATTAGGGGCTTTTAATTTGTTCTTTTTCTATCTTTTTCAGTTGCATGCCCAATTCATTGAGCTTTTCTTTCTCTATTTTATGCAAGTAAGCATCTTGAGATATAAAACTTCCCTTAAGAACTGTGTTGGCTGCATCCCATAAATTTTGATATGTTGTCTCATTATTGTCATTTTCTTGGATGTGTCTATGATTTGTTGTTTCACCCTCTCATTCTTTAGGATTAGAATATTTAGTTTCCAATTAATTTTTGGTCTATTTTCCCCTGTATGCTCCCTCTTTCTTTTAAAAATAGATTATTTTATTTTCTCCACATACAACATTTCATCCCCCACTCCTAATGCCTTTGCCAGAGCTATTTCTGAGGCCTAGAATGCTCTCCTTCCTTACTCCACCATATGGAATACCTTCCCAAGCCATATCCTTTGAGACACATTTCTAGTTTTCCATTGTTGTTTTTTTCCTTTTCTCATTTGATTTTCATAACACCTTTGGATGGTAGGTGCTATGATTGTCCCATTTTGTAGCGGAGGAAACTAAAACAGAGGTTAAGTGGCTTGTCCAGGCTCACACAGCTAGCAGGTGTCAGGGGCTGGGGTGAATGGAGGTGTTCAAGGATGGACCAGCATCTGTGGGATGAGGGCTTGCTGAGCCCTTTTCAGGGCTGATTTCCACTCTTTTGTGTCCACCTGTCACCCAGTTCTCACTTATGGCTCCAAGAAGCTATAGTATACACCCATAAACATTTTCAGGAGATGGGCTGAACCAGGTGAGGGTAACCAACAAGCCTCAAACCTATTGGTAAGTTAGGGGTGTCTTCCTCAAGCATTTGAAGTCCCCACACCCCAGAAGAGACATAGTGGAACATTTTATTCCGATTGCCATGAAGGCAGTTGAAGCAAGTGCTGTGGAACGCTTCACGCTTGGTCAGACCCTGAAGACCCCAGATCCACTGCATCCCAAACCATTGACAGTCATCTGCCATTGTATTTGATGACTCAGGAAGAGAGATTGAAACTGATGACTTTGTGTAGCTCCGCCCCACTCAAATCCAGTTCACTCATGGGACCAGACACCCCTGCATGAAGTCTTTGGTACTCTGGAAATGGTTTGAACTCAGATTTTCCTGACTCCAGCCTCAGCCCTCTAGCCACTGTGTTCCCACCTCAGTGCCACAAGACCCCAGAAATGACTTTGTGTTTCTTCCATTGACATTAAATCTTTACTCATTGTGTTTCCCCCCAAAAGAAGATCTCTGAGGGAACGGGATTTCGTTTATTTTTCTTACTTTGAAAAATCAATTGATGAACCTCAATAGCATCAAATATGAATTTTTCAATATACACAGAGAATTATATAAGAAACTATGAATTTCTGTTTTGTCTAGTTTGTCTTTTCTGCGATTAGATGACATTGAAAGTGGTTCTTTCAAGCTTGACTTGCTTGTGTTGCCCTCAGCCTCTCCTGTTTGTGTATCTTGGTTCCATATTTGTGTTCTCTAGCCATGTGTGCATACAACACAGAGCCTCCTTCACTACTACCACAGTAGCAGTCTTACTATTACTGCTTCCCCAAAAGAACTAGGAGCACTCCTCTACACTACGGTCCTTGGGGAATAGCTTCCATATCTTCTTGTCTTGAGATTCTCCGGTGCTGAACACCGGGCTTCCCAGCCAGCTGGCTCTCAAGAAATACTTCTGAAGATGAGTTGAATCCCGGTGATAGATTCAATTGGAACACTTCACAACAAGAGGCTGGTGTTTAGGGTGGAAGAGTGTGGAGACAGATGATGCAAGGAAGGAGAGTGTGAAAACCCAGTGGAAGAGGCGAGGGAGCCACTCGTAGGAGAAGACGTGGGAATGAGTTGATACAGCTGTGGTTTCCTCTCCTTGGCTGTTCGGGAGATCGGCTCCAACGAGGCTCCTGTTTTGATCATCCATCTCCACGTGGTCTCTCTTGCTGATTGAAAGCAGCAGTCGGTAGCACTCCATCTGGGAGCTAAGCTTTTCAGACAGTTGGCTAGAAGCTTGATCTGCTGCATGTAACAAATATCATTTGTCTCGGAGACCTAATTTCAGGTCATCAAGGAGGTCCAGGGTCCTTGATTGCAAAAGTTGCTGTTTTCAATAATGCAAAAATAGAATCCAATATGGCACTTGTAAAATCTGGGATATTAACAAAAACAGTTGAATAATACTAGGCGATTTTCTTTGTATCCCTTCTCCAGGAATATGGGTTAAGTCAGCAATGAAATTATAATTTTTATTTTAAAAAGGTTGTTATCTTTGATTGATAGGGAATGGAATCATAGATTCACCAAAGGGAACACAGCGTTCTGTCCGGGGCCCTCACTTCCTCTCTCTACTCCCACTTAGTGATACCATCAGTTCCATATGTTCAGTTCCCATCTCTAAGTGCCCATGCCCAGAGTTCTGTGTCAGCCCTGGTCTCCCTCCTCAAGTACAGTCCCACTTTATCACTGGCCTTTTGGACACTGCATCTGATATACAAATGACGTATGAAAGCAGAATGTCATACACCCTTCTCTATTTCTAATTTTCCTGTAACTGTTGAGGGTACCACTAACTGCCCTTTCTATGCCATATTTACAGCCTTGCCATCATCCTCAATACATCACTCTCCCTACATGTATACTCTTTTACTTAATAAATTCCAGTTTTAATCATCTAATTACTAATTACTAAAATCCATGGAAGATTCTTGTGGGGAGGAAATGGGGAGAGATAAAAACAATCAAATCCATGTTTTAAAAATATCAGTTTGGTAGCTGGGAAGTGGAGTAGATACACATATCTGAGAAGTCACTTTTTTCATAATCGATGTCCCTCATTAGGGACTGGTTTGGAATTGTTTTCTCAATTGGTTCCTTCCAGCCTTAACATTATTTTCTCTAATCCCATCCCTCTTTTATGGATGAGTTACTTGTGGCCCAGAAAAGTGGACTGAAAAGAGTGATTAGTGGAAAAAACTCTTAACACAGAGGGAAGCGACAGATCTGACTCTCTGATGTCAAATTCACGTAACAATTTGAAAATTACTTCACATTTTTTTGAATTTATTAATCTGTCACATTGGGATAAAGATACCTCACAGATATCTCTCTTGCTTCTTGAATGAAGAATTTTGAAACTAAGTCCCAATATGTTTTGTTGCACCCCAGTCAGCTTCAGTGGCTCCAGGATGGAAGTTTCCTGATACCCAGGCCAGTATTTATTTCCCTCCTGTAGAAAAATGGACTTTTAGACTTAATGTGAACTGATGCTGAGTGAGCAGAACCAGGAGAATACTATATACAATATCAACAAGATTATGTGATGATCAACTATGATGGATTTAGCCGTACTCAGCCATGAGATGCTTCAAGACAATGCTTATAGATTTGGGATGGAAAATGCCGTCTAAATCCAGAGAGGGAATTATGGAGACTGTAGACTGAAGCACAGTATTTTCACCTTTTTGTTTGTTCGTTTGCTTTTTTCCCCATGTTTTTCCCCCCTTTGGGTCTTATTTTCCTTGTACAATTTGACAAATATGGAAGTATATTTAAAAGGATTGTAAATGTTTAACCTAAAAAAATGGACTTTTGGTATCCAGGACTCTTGGATACAATAAGAAAGGGCAGTTCAATCTTCAGGATAAACATGGAACTCTGTTTTGGATGGAGCTGAACAGCTCCATGGCAATTCAAAATTCAGAACTGGAGCCCTCATACACCTCATAACCCTGGACCTGAAGCCAGAGAAATCAGCTAGCACCCAATCGATAAATCAAAGCAACCTCTGCTTTTCCCCAGGAACGATTCTTTCCTTAATCTAGAATTCAGTTTTAGCTGACTGGCTGCTCTTTTCTTTGCTCTTTTTCCTTTTCAAGGAAAATATAGTCATTTTTTTTCTATCTCCCTTTTCTAGGGTGATTTTGCATGCATCTCTTTGTCTTTCTTCCCTCTCTTCCATCACCTCCTCCTCATTATTATAAATCTTTCCCTCCATCTCCCCCTATTCTCCTTTTCCTTTCTTCCCTCCTCTTTTCCCTGTTTCTCTTCCTCTTCTCCTCTCCTTCCTTTTCTTCTTCTTCTCCCTCTTCCTTCTCTTCCTTTTCCTACTCCCTTTTCTTCTTCTTCTCCCTCTTCCTTCTCTTCCTTTTCCTACTCCCCTTTCTTCTTTTCTTTCTGTTCTTTTCCTCTTCCCTCTCCCCTTCTTTTTCTCTTCCCCTCCTCCCTCCTTTTTTCCCGCTTCCCCCACCCCTTCCTCATCTTCTCTTCCCTCCCCTCCTCCTTCCTCTACTTCTGCTTCTTTAATCAACATCACTTAAAGGTTTACAAAGTCCTTTCTAAGTTATCTCACTAGATCCTCATGGCAAGCCTTTGGAAAAGGGGCTAAGCTCATCCTCATTTTACAGCTGAGCAAGGTGAGGTGATACCTGGGAAGTGGGTCAAATTCCTCTGATTCTCTGACCACTCCTGCTGCTTCTCTCTCCTCTCTTTTTTGGGCTTTCTTTGTCCTTGTCTCTTTCTCCCCTCTTTCTGCCACATGACCTCAGGCGCCATGTTTGCCTGCCTGCCTGCCATCCCTGCTTCCAGCCTGGCCCATCCTCATATGGATCCAGTTAATTTGTCTTTGTTACATGCTTACACATGTGGGAACATGGCGGGTTTGGGAAGTTGTGAAAGAGAAAGGAGCCTGGGGGTCGGTTTGTGCTCAGGGACAATTTAGAGCTTTTTTCAGGGAGGATGATCTTGGGGGTGAAGATCATCTCCTGAACACCCACAATATACAGGGCCAGAGGCTAAGAATTCAAGGGGACAAAGACTATTCCTCCCTCCCTCACCCCCATTTCTGGGACAGTGTGAGGGGTTCATATTTGGATTTAAGATGTTTTCCTTATATAATCAAAAAGGCCCAAATACCCAGGAGTATGGGACAGTATAGTGTTCTGGGCCTGGAGTCAGGAAGATTCATCTTCTTGAGTTTAAATCCTGCCTCAAACACTTCCTAGCTGTGTGACCCCGGGAAAGTTGAGTCACCCCATTTGTCTTAGTTTCCTCATCTGTAAAATGCAGTGAAGAAGGAAATAGCAAATCGTTCTAGTATTTTTGTGAAGAAAACCCTAAATGGTAGTGAGACATGACTGAAAAATGATTGAATAATAATAACCTCTAGAAGTATACATTCCCTATTCTAAAACATATCAAAAGATCTGAGATTCATAGGAATAAAACTATCTTCAAGGATACAATTCATCCAATGCTTTATTATCCTGGGCAAGTGTTTTCTCTCCCTTAATTTTGTGCAAGGACGTTTATCTGAAATGGCTGGGGGTTCCTCCCCTTTCTCCTGACATCTTGGGGATACTAGGAAAGGTTAATGTAGGACACAGACAGAGACTGGACCTGTAATTTCATAGATATGGAGAGTTCTCATAACCTACTCACATATAAAAAAGCAAACACATACAAGGAAAACAAAAGCTCCACAATAAAACACCCAGGGATTCATTATTAAGCATTAGCATGATGATCACCTGTGACAGGACCCGAAACATCTTCCTTCTTCCCCCTTCCTGATTGCCCCACTTTCCCAGTCCCAGCATCTCATAGTTGGGGCCTTTCAAGAGCTAGTGAGGTGCCTGAGATCCCACTCCCAAGACTCTGATAACTGACTGACCAGATGGAGCCAAATGAAGATGCTAAATGTCAATGCATGGTTGTTGTGTATCCTTGCTGTGTTAGGGCAAAGGTAAATATTTAATGAGTTGTAAGAGAGCCCCATTTCATCCCAACATTGAACCTGAAACTGAGTAAAGAGGGTGCTCATTTTATATATATATATATATATATATATATATATATATATATATATATAAATTATAACATATATTTATATAATATATACACATACAATATATTAATATTTTTTAAACATTTTTAATAACTTTTTTTTTTTTTTTGCTGAGACAATTGGAGTTAAGTGACATGCTCAGAGTCACACAGCTAGGAAGTGTTAAGTATCTGAGGCCAGATTTGATGCCAGGTCCTCCTGACTTCGGGGCTGGTGCTCTATCCACTGCCCCACCTAGACCCCTATTTTTTTTTTTTTTTTAACATTTTTATTACCATTCTCTTCCCTCTAAGAACAAGCCTAAATTTTCCTCTTCACTGCTTGCCCCAGTCTCTGCCCTCTGAGATCAGGCCTAATAGGGTTAATTAATCCTTTTCCAGCCTTTGGGCACATGTTGCATGATGCTTCCTGCCTCCTCTTTAGGCTTAACATCCTCCCAGGCCATGGATTCAGAGTAATCCTCGTCGCCTTGCTCCAAATGTTTTTGAGTTAATTAAAGTCCCTCCTAAAAAGTGCCACATGGAAGAACAGAACCCAAACCTCCCAATTCAGATCCTATTTTCCAGCTGATTGCCAAATTTCCTGTTCAGGGCAGTGATCCCTTTTACCAAACCAGTACCCACCACCGCCAGTTCCAGCACACCCACTTAGTTTTAAAGACCCACTTTGATTTGTGATATCAGATGCTCATCTCACAGCTTCTTTACTCATTTCGTCTGAGATCCTTGAAGGTTTTCTGGCTGCCTGTAGTGGCTGAATCCTTGGGAATCCATGGTTCATAGAATGTTAAAGATAGAGGGACCCTTTGTGATCATTTAGTCCACTTTTCCTTGGACGGACAGAGAAGGAAGGCCCGGTAATGTGAAAGTTACATAAATAGTAAGCAGGGTATTCAGAACTCGAATTCAGGTCCTCCTACACCCACACCTCACTTTTCCCCACTGCCCCACACTGCCACTGGCTCCTGGAGGCTTTGCCATGTGCCTGCCAGCTCATCCCACCTATTAGGGCCTCTAGAAATCTAATTAGGACACAAACCTCACAGATGCTGCCATTTACAATATCCAGAAGAAACAACAGAGATGAAGAAGACATGAAAGGATAATTTTGCTTATACAAAATAGCAGACTGAAAAATAAAAGCAAGAAAAACAAACACGCAGATGGAAAAAGGGGAGGCTGTGAGACACAGCTGTGAGCAGGATTTAGATCTCCAGATGCAGACTCCATCCGGAAGGGGCTAAAGAGGCAGGGAGAGAGCGCTCAACAGAGAGGGGCTTTCCCCTTTATCTTCATCCTTTCCAGGAATCAGATCACACATCAATCTGGCAAGGAATTGCCTTTTCCCTACCGCCCAGCCCTGGCAAACCTTTTCTAATCCACCTTTTCAAATTATATACAGAATGATTATCAGGAAAAAGACCTTTACCAAAAATAAATAATAGACTCAGACCTGGAAATGGTTTGTGAGAACCCAGAAGCTGATCCTTTCATTTATCAATGATAGCTACCATTTATGTAGGGCTGGAAGATGGACAAGGATGTTTGCCAATGGGATGCCTATTTTACAGAAAAGGAAAAGGCATAAAGAGGGTAAATGTTAACTTGTCCATCCTCACGGAAGTGAAAATTGATAGTCAAGATTTGGACACAGGTCCTCTAACTTTAAATGGGTGATCTTTTTATTAAACCAAAAATATATCTATTTTTTAAAAGGCAATTCTACACATTCTATAGACTCACAGAATCACAGAGCTACAAGGGACCTCAGTGGTCATCTCGTCAATCAATTAATTAAGCAATTAGTGAACATTTATTATAGTACCCCTCTATGTCAGGCCCTGTGCTTCAATCTAAGGATCCCAGTACAAAGAAAGTTAATAATCTCTACTCATAAAAAGTTTATATAATCAACCCACAACTGAATAAAAAAATCCTCTCTAAAACCTACATCCTAACAAGTGGTCATTTATCTCTACTTGGAAATCTACAGACAAAGAAAGTTCCCCAAGTAGCCCTTTTCACTGTGGGAAAGGTCTAGTTCTCAGGAAGTTTTTGCAGAGTGTGAGATCAAGGCTCAGTTTCCAACTTCCACCATTATTCATGGTTCTCCCTTCTGAGAGCAAAGAGAACAAATCTATTCTGTCCTCTCCATGACAGCCTCTCACAAACTTGACCACAGCTTTACAATCCACTTTAAGTCTTTTCCTCTCCAAGCCAACAATGCCCAGTTCTTTTCATTGATCCTTGTATGTCATGGACTCCATGTCATTCACCATTTTGGTTGGCTTCCTGTGGGATGCTTTCCAACTAATCTACGTCCCTAAACTATGGCACCCCAAACTGAATACTAAACAATTTTTTTCTGGTATGGAAAATCTAGTTTTTCTTTGCAGAAATAAATACCATGGATCCAATGGGCTTAATGGGCTTGTTTCAATAGCTCCACAAGAATATTAAGGAAATGGACCAAACTGTGTCAGCCAACAGTATCCAAACTCTTCTTTGTGGGAAGCTGTAGGCTTCAAAGAACACAAAGATGGCAGGAGACCCGTGGACTTTGTTGATTCCAGTATTTTCTGCTTGTATTATGACTTGCAAGTCACTTCCACTGAAGGATCTCAGTTTTCTCATCTGTAAAATGAAAACAAAGAAAGATAGGGGTACTGCCTGCAAGTATTTGAGGATCTGTTACATGGTCTACAAGGGAAGGGAGTAAGTGTCCTTTCACAGGAGGTCTTTGAGCAAATGTTGGACATCCACTTGTTGAATTTGTTGTATGGGTTCCCATTAAGATGTGAGTTAGATTATGTGTCCATCCATGCCCATCAGAATCTGGGTTTCTTTAATTGGGCTCCAGGCACCTTTGCTATAAATGACACAGCCACTTCACCCCAATGGTTGAGATGTGCCAGGGGAGCAGAAGGAAAGCTGATCTTCCAGAGACGAGACCACTGGACCTCACTAATTGGAGACAATTTCCCCAGATCCTTGACTGATTGTTCTCTGGGAAGTGCTCTCTTCTAGCCTTAGTACTGTTCACCTTTGAGGAAGGAAAAAGCAGGAAGCCTAATAGTTTCCCAAAGCTGCCAGTGATAGAAAAAGAAGTTAGCAAAAGCCATCAAAGATTTTTTTAAATTGTTTTTTTTTTAATTTTCAAAATACATGCAAAGAAAGTTTTCAACATTCACTCTTACAAAAATGTTGTGCTCCAAATTTCTTCTCCCATCCTTCCCCCCAGTCCTTCCCCTAGACAGGAAGTAATCGAATAGATATTAACCATATGCAATTGTTCTATATATATTTTCACAATTTCCATTATGTGCAAAAAAACAAATAAAAAATGAGAAAGAAAAAAAAAGCAAACAAACAAACAAACAAAAAAACAACAAAAAAGGTGAAAATACTATATTATGATCCACGCTCAGTTTCCACAGGGCTCTCTGGGTGCAGATGGCTCTCTCCATCACAAGACCATTAGAAATGGTCTGAATCATCTTATTGCCAGAAGAGCCAAGTCCATCACAGTGGATCATCACATAATCTTCTTGTTGCGTACAACGATCTATTGGTTCTGCTCACTTCACTTAGAATGCAAAGAAGAACAAAGTCCCAGAATTCCTAGTTATTGTAAATAATTTTTTTTCTAATTCAAATTTGGCCATAGAGTGGAAGGAATCATATCCCCATTTTTCTCAGAGCTTTAGGATTGGGTTTGCAGTCCTGGTTTTCTCTGCAGATCATAACATTTCCTCTCTATCATCAGATATAGCGTCTTGGGTCTTTGGAGGTCATCTAATTTAATCCCATTATTTTACATAGGAGGAAACTGAGGACTGGGAACACTGAAGATTAAAACATAGGAAGGGGCTTTGCTTCGCAAACAGAATCATAGGATGTCAGAATGGACAAGAAATCTCATGATCATCTGTTTCCATATCTCAAGGAAGACACTGCCTCCTAGAGAAGGTAAGTTCTTTATTCCCTCTTGATCCCACAAGCATCAGAATGGGCACTTTAAGTCTCTTGGCTTCCTAGAATTTGGAAGTTGGAGGTGACCATAAAGGCATCCAGCTCAATACAAGTTTGAACTAGATTCATCTCCACAACCTCTCTGACAAATGGTCATCTGTATACAAAGTGAATACTTCCCCTGATGGGACACTTGCTATTTCACAGGGCAGCTTATTTTACTTTTGGAAATCTGAGGGAGGTTCTTCTTCACCTTTATCATCATCATTATATCCATCATCATTATATCCATCCTTATATCATCAGTCTTGTTAGCATCACACCCCCACTCCCTTTTATGAAGGAAACAATCCAAGAGAGGTCAGATAAATTGTCCAGTGTGGTCACATAACTAGTTCTTGACATAATTGGGACTCCAGATTCTGAGGGCTGATGGGATATTAAAACTCACAGAGATTTTATCTATTTCAACTTATACTTGAGCACTAATAATTGTCTCAAAAAAATTTCCTGTCTTTGTTTGAAAATTACCAGTGTGGTAGAATCCATGCTCAACCAACCAACCAACAGGTATTTATTATATTCCTACTGAATGCCAGTAATGAACAAATAACAGGGCGTTCTGGGGAAATAAGACAATAGAGGCTGGGATTGAGTAGAGTGAGCAGATTCTCTAAAAGCTGAAGGAAACCATGAACTCTGGGATGACTCCATTTATTAGGAGTTTTATCATCACTGTTTTAAGTTCAGAGTTTATCAGCACTTTGGTGATCCTTATGTTCCCAGACTCTTAACTTGTGTTGTATGGCCCTTTATTTATTCTGTGTATATGTGTAAATATGCATGTATGCATATATACATATATGTAATATAATATCTAGCATATATTATACATCTGTGTATTATTACATATAAAATATAACCTTTATTATAAATGTTTCCTCTTGCAACCCTATATATTTTATCTTATGCATTTAAACGTATGATTATAGGAAGTTAGAATTCAAGTAAGCCAGGAGTCAGGAAAACATTGCTTCAAATTCTGCATCAGACACTTTTCTTTTTGTGACCCTAGACAAATTACTTAATGGCCATTTGCCTCAGTTTTCTCACGATAAAATGGGGATAATAATAGCATCCACCTCCAAGGTTGTTGTGAGGATTAAATGTTTGCAAATCATCAGACCAGTGTCTAATCGATCATAGATGCTGAGTGAATGCTTGTGTCTTTCTTTATAGAAGGATCCAGAGATCTAGAGAAGTGATAAGTCTTCTCCAAAGTGATCTGGTGGTTAAGAACCAACAAGGATTTGAATTCAGATTATTTGAATCAAAACTCAGGATATTTTTTAAATTAATGAAGTTTTAGAGTTTTTTTTGGGGTAGAGGATCAGGAACCTAAGAGATCATCTAATTCAGTTTTTTTCCTACCCCTTAAGTATCCAGTCCAACTCAGTCAATTTCCTAAGGAAAGCACAGGGAAGGGGAAGGACTTGCCCCAATCATGCAGCCAGGGGATTCTCTCTCTTGGTTCTGTCAAGACACACACATCCAATAGAAAAAAATGGGTGCTTTTTCTGGGCCCTGATTCCTCAGCAGCCTAAGAAAGGTGTTATCTATTTGCTCCATTGCTTCCCCATCTTGTGATATTGCCCCCTCTTTGCAGTGGAACAGCCACAAGTTTCTTAGGTCTGGGCTTCTCCATTTGTGCTGACACCTTGTGGTGTCCTTGAGCACTGCAGGAGGCACTGTTTTCAGGACCAAAAACCTTATGTTTGTTTGGGTTAACATCACTCCTTTCCCTTTGAGGGAACTGACACCTAGAGAGGGGGTGGGACTTGCCTATGGGTCACCCAGAGAAGAGAGGGCAGAGCTGGAATCCCAATCCAGAACTGAGTGGAAGTAAAGTCACCCACACATGACTCGGAATCTAGATTGGCAATTTTTAATATCCAAATATTTAATCTCAATGGAAAAAATGATAGCTTAAGTTTAATCATTCTGTTTGCTTTGTCAAGGTCGTCTCCTGCTGTCTCATTTCTTCAGTGCCTTCCAAGTCTCACTGACTCTTAGATTATCAGTATCATGATTAGCATAATGATGATACATAGGAAAGAAATAGGGAGTCAAATTGTCTGAGCTTCTGAGCCTTTATTATCTGGGATATTTATTGCTCCATTCATGGCTCCAGTAGCCATTCTCTAATCAATGATATGTTCCCAATTTTTATCTACCACAAAAAGAGCTCAAAAATGTTTGGATCCATGGAGGCACTATTTCTTATTAATGTCCTGTTTGGGCAACAATGGAATCTCTAGGCATTAGAGATCTGAGTCACTTTATTTGCCTAAGTTTTGGGCCTAACTTCACTTCTGGGTCCGATTTCCTCATTTGTAAAATGAAGTAATAAGTTAGTTGAATTCTCAAGTTTCTTGTAGTTCTAAATTGATGCTCCTATACAGTGAACAATGATTGGGAAAGTACTTTATCTGCAATATCTTAAAAAAAAGTTTTATAGATATCTTTTGTTTCATCTCATCAGAATTTTGTTGAGTATCTTTTTCTCTCATCAATCCAGAGAACTGTCCTAAATAACAAGTAATATTTTATAGAGAAGAAGAAATGAAAAGAGGAAGAGGGAACAAATTTAGTAGAGCTGATTAATATCCAAAAAATCTAAAAATAATGAGATCATAATTCTTAAACACTTAGCACAGTGCCCGGCACACAGTAACTATATAAAAGGCAATTTAATATTATTATCATTGTTAATTTAGCATTTAATGTAGTCATGATATTATGACAAAACTTTTAGAGAGCAGGGGCCATGTTGTTTTTATTCTTTATCTTTCTAGTGGTGATCACAATGCTCTTAATATAATAAGCATAAAATGAATAATTGTTGAATGAATAAATTACCAAATAAATGAATGAATCTAATATATAAACATCTAGTAGTTTTAGGGATGATAAAGATGCTCTAATGACCAAAACCTCAATACAGAAATGATCAAAGGGTGTTACTGAAAAGTTCTCAAAAGGAAAATACAAACTATTAGTAGACTCATAAAAGAGAACTCCAAATAACTAATAGTTGTGAAATGCAAATTAAAGGAAGTCAAAGGTTTTTCTTCTCAACTAGCAATTTGTAAGAAAAAATGAAAAAGAAAAGAAATAATCAGTATAAAAGGCAGGAACACTCATTGCTGCTGAACTTGTGGATTGAATCAACAATTCCAGAAAATTATTTAAAACTTTGTAAGAAAATCATCCATCAATGAACATTTATTTATCGACCACATTAGTACAAGAAGCAGCAATGTAAAGTACTTCCCCTTGAGCCACCTTGGGGCTCTACTATTTCAAATTGCCACTTGATCTTCAGCCTCAGTTAAGAAGAAGTGCTAAACCTTCCTCTGACCATGCCCCTGGCAACTTTCCTCTTCTCCTGCACAATATATCCCTTCAGAAAAGGTGGCAAGGGGTCAGGCTGATCATCTTCCATCTTCCCCCAAGAAGCATCTCTTATCTTAGCCATCACAAAGCAGCTTCCACTTCCTGCTGCCATTCTGATCTCCTACAGAGATGCGGAGAATGTCCAATGCAAAGAGGAGCAGCCTTCTCTTTAACCTCAGCCCTTGCATCTTTTGCTGCACATGTCCCTTAAAGAAAGAGGAAAATCAGTGAGGAACAATTTTAAACTGCTCTGTAGGCTCTACTTTCAACATTTGCTATATCCTTTCTTGCCCAATCTCCAGTCTGTGGAGGGAAAAGAAATATCGAAACCTCCAAAGTGACCATATGGCCTTGTGGTTTCCATGTCATATTGCATTTGTGTTCAGCTCAAGTCCTACTTTACATCGGGGACAGCAATGCCATCCTCCATTGATTTATGAACGTTCTTCTAGTGGTCATGCTTTTCATGTCTCAATGATTCTGAATCCCTGTAGGTCATCATCTCCCTGTATTGTATCCCCGCTAAATAATTTCTTATTCCCATCATTTTCAACTTTCCCATTCTAACGTTCCAATCAAATGCCTCTTACTGCTTTCATTGTGCCCTCTGGAATGCCTGTTCCCTAGCTAACACATTTCCTTTTATCTTAAATTTTTTTTCTCCCATTTTTCCATTCAATAGTTATCACTAAAAAATGACTTCCCTTTGTTGATACAGCCTCCCTGGCCTCTCCTTCCATTACTGACTGCATCTTTATTCATTGATTTCAGCTCACTGGCTGAGGCAGAGGAGTTAGACTATCCCTTGCTCTCCCTTAACGCTTGTTCTTTTACCTCTTTCACTCAGTAAACTCTTTCCTTTGACATTCATTCTGTTCTCATGTACCAACCAGTTAAAATCCTGGTAGCTGTTGTCAATAGACCCCCTAAATCACTCCTCTCTCTTCAATGAATTTAGTACATGACCAACTTCCCCAAATCCTGCCCTCACACCAGCAGGTTTTACAAACATATTGACTCTCTTTCCAAAAGCCAGACACTCAGTTCCTAAAAACCTGTTTGCTTTTTATAAATTACTTCTCAACTCATGTTCAACTACACAAAAGTCGTCATGCCTTTTATTTTGAAATCACCCATAAATGTGTCAAATTACCACTTCTACTGAGCTCTTGATGCTGCAGGGCAATCCTACTATACCTCTTTTTGTACTCCAAGGGCTTGGCACAACACCCGACACATTGTAGGTGTCTAAAATTACAATGTTTCTTGACTGAGCTTACCATATAGCAGGGGATACCATGTGCATTTTTATAAACATGGACTTAATGAATTAAAATGGGTAAAAAATTAAATACAAGGTGGTTAGTAGGAAATCACTGTCGGTGTGTGTAGGGGGTTCAGAAAGGCTTCAGCAGAACTTGGTACTTGTGTTGTATCTTCAAAGAAAAGAAGGATTTTGTGTGTGTGTGTATGTGTATGTGTGTGTGTGTGTATGTGAAAGAGAGAGGGGGGTGGAGAGGAGAGAGAGACAGAGAAAGAGACAGAGACAGACAGACAGAGAGACAGAGAGAGAGGATGGCCTTTTAGGCAAAAGAAATGGCCTATATAAAAGTCTGGACATGTAGAGCCACATATGAGGACGAGCAAGAAACTCAGTTTGGCTGACCACTGAGTATTAGGAGAGGGAGGAATCAACAGTGAGGCTGGAAAGATTGATTGGGGCCAGATTGTGACTAACTCTCAAAATCAAATAAAGGAATCTCTTGTTGATTGACAGGCAATGAGAAGCTATTGATGGGACAGAGCAGTAATATGGTTGGATCTTTGGTCCCTTTGACAGCCAAGTGAGGGATGTTTGGAGTGTGGAGAGATTTGAGGGAAGATGAGCAATTAGGGGCCACTAAAGTTTTCATACCCTTTGACCCAGACAGCTCACTAGGCAGATCCACATGAAGTTAAACAGGAACAAAGGTCTTATCTATGCTAACATTCATGGCAGCACTTTTTTTTTTTTTTTTTTTTTTTTTGGCAGCAAGGATTTAGGAGCAATGTGGGTGTCCGGCCTTTGGGAAATATCTAAACCAATTGGTATAAGAATGGCATAAAACATTATTGAGCCGTGAGAAATGGAAACTCTGAGACATTTGGAGAAACAGAAGCAGGCACGTGTCAACTGAAGTGGAATAGAATAGAAATAACTGAAATATTTGCACTGACTAGAACAAGTTGATTTAGAAGCTGAGGTATCTTAACCAGTGACAATAATAAACACGAGAACAGCTGAATGAAACTGCAAGAGGTGTAATGATTATGACCAATCTTGTCCCAGATAAGAACATGTCATTCACCTTTTGTTTAAGAAATTAGGGACTATGGGTATGGGATGGAGTGCACCTTCTCAGATGCAATCACTATAACTCTATAACTGCTGGCTTTGTTTAAACAGCTTTTTTTTTGGTTTTGTTTTGTTTTTGTTTTTGGTTTGTTTTTTTCCTTTGCTACAAAGGAGTTAGGATGGAGGCAGTTGGGATGAGGGTGGGGAGAATTGGGATATGGTAGATGCGAAAACAAAGGGCATAAGTGAAATGGAATAAAAAAATATATTTTTAAGACAGTGATTACTAGAGCACTAGTTATCTCTAACTCTAATGGTTGTGTAGGGTCTTGCAATATGCAGAACATGGCTGGGCCTTTGCTTCCTCCTTTTACAAATGTCCTGCTCTTAGACTTCAGACCCCTTAGAGTTTCTGGGAAGGTCATGGGGCATGTTTCATTAGGAAAGCTCTGCTTTGTCATGGTCTTCTTCAGAATGATATCAGCATTGGACCAATGGCCAAGCAAGCTGCTATGGAAATAATTGGTGGCAGTTATAATGCAGAAAGGAGATGGGGGGGGGGGTGAGGGGAAACAGAGACACAAAGAGATACAGGTAAGATAAAGATACTGACAAAGACATAGAGAGATATAGAGACATATATGAAAACAAAGGAAGAGACATGAAGGGAAGGAAGAGAAGGCAAAGGAAGGGAAGGGAAGAGAAGAGAAAAATGAAGGGAAAGGGAGGATAAGGGATGGGAGGAAGGTCCAAGTCTATGCTCCTGGTGTTGATTTAGATACTTCTTAGCTGTGTGACCTTAGATAGACTTTCCCTCTCTGATCTTTACCTATAAAATGAGTGGTATAGTTTGATGCACTTGAAGTTCCCCTATAACTAGAAATTCTTAGGGATACTTGTTAACTAGGAACTATGGATCATGGGATTTTATTAGCTAAAAGAAATCTTAGAAATCTTTTAATCAAACTCCCTCATTATACCAATATAGGTATAATCCTCATACTGAATATCAAATTCAGGTCTAGATAGATGACAATGTTTGGCCCAGTATTCCATGTCTGGTAAGTGACAGAGCTCTCATTCAAACCCAGGTTCTCATACGTTAACACACCTGTGTCATCAGACTCCAAAGGAGAAAGCACTTATTGTGAGCTGAAGTGGTCAAGGATCACAAGCATATGGTAATAATAACTGAAGAGAGTACTTTACATATATCTTTTTCTTTATTTTCTCCTAAAAAGCCTATAAATTTAGAAATGCAAAATTTATCATCCAAATTTTACAAATGAGGCAACTGATATTCAGAGAAATGCAGTGATTTTTCTCAATGTCTCACAACTAGACAAAAGCAGAGCAAGATCTTGGATCAAAATCTATTAAAAATCAAGGGCTCCATTCACCATATCATGTTGTCCAAAGAGGAGCAACATTTGAGATGGCACTTGAATGACAAGTTGAATTTGAAAATAAAATATGAACTAGAAAGAGAAGCAGAACCATAATAATCAATGAATTTGTCCATCTCCATATATGGAATATGCTTTCAATAGAGTTGGACTGGGAGGAGAGAGTCCACAATAACTCTGACATCATTCATGGAAAGATTGCCGGGGGAGTAGGAAGAAGAGAATAAGTTCAAATGGAATAGAATCATGGAGGAGGAAACTAGTCGTCATCTGACAGATTCCTATGTTAGCCAGTATTGATAACCAGGTCCATTGTTGCTATGTTTCTGAAAAAAAAATAAATGTCTTAAAGTGTCCCCATATGTGTTGGCACTCTGGGATATAGCACCAATCACCCAACCCTAGTAATAGGCTCTGGAGAACATCCCAGACCCAGAGACCTATATTGGCTGAGCTCGTTTCACAAATTTCCTCTCAGAGATGACAGCTCATATAAATAATAGTCATTTCAGCTCCCCTCCATGCCCCACACAGCCTTATAGTTTGTAGTGAGAACAATGGAAGCTGTGAGGGCAGAATGGCGTTCTCCTCTGGCCATAAAAACCTAATTGTCACCATCGATATTTAGGATTGCTTCACGAACCCTCCACTTAGCCTTTGGGAAAATATTTTGAGGTGAGAAAGCTTCAGAAGGGAGGATGGCTGACTCGCTTCTGAGACAGAAAAGTCCCACAAATCTTCAGATATTCTCCAATACTTTGGACGAGCAACTACAACACAATAGCTGAACTCATTCGACTTTCCTGGTTGCGATCCAGAGCCTGCCAATGAAGAAGTTCAGAACTCCTGTAATTCAGCTGACTCCAGTGGAAACTTAGAGGCCCAAGCCAGGTTTGCATTATTATACCAATAACTCTCACTTCAAATATCATACTCCTGGCCAATTTTGCAAATGAGCCCAGGGAGTTACTGAGCACCAAGGGGGCCACACCCAAATATTGAGCTCTGATCCCTTCCTTAGATCAGTTGAGTTAGGGGTGGGGTGTGAGACTACTTCTAAATAGTTCCTGGTGTCCTGGAAAGAAGATCACTTGACTTCAAGAAACCAGTTTTTCAGTCTTCATCTTTGATACATTCTGCTGTGACTCCAAGCTATTGCACTCTTTGAATCTCTTTTTCTTCATCTATTAAATAAGAATGAAGTCCTTTCTAAGTGTTGTCCTTTCTGCCTCATCAGGTGGCTTTAATGAAAGCTCTCTTATTAGCTTTAACCAACACTAGAGAAGTTGAGTTATTTTTTCTCATACTCTACCTGGAGGTTTTTGTTGTTGGTGTTGTTGTTGTTGTTGTTGTTTTGTTTTGTTTTGTTTTTTGTTTTGTTTTTTTCTTCCAGCCCTCATGAGATCCCAGCTCACCTTTGTGGATTATTATTTATCAATGATTAATTATGGCTGACTAAAAAGCAGACTAAAAAGCAGAGATATAATAACCTTGCTGACAAAGGTCTGTACAATTAAAGTTGAGGTTTTTTCAATTATGTATAGCTGTGAGAATTGGACACTTTTGAACTGTGGTGTTGGAGAAGACTTTTGAGGGTCCCTCGGACGGCAGGAAGATCAAATCAGTCAATATTTCAATAAATTAATTCAGGCTACTCATTGGAAGGTCAAATACTGAAGCCTAAATACTTGGGCCACATAATGAGAAGATGGGACTCATTGGAAAAGACCTTGATGTTGGCAAAGATTGAAGATAGAAGATGGAAGAGGATGAGCTCGTGGGAGATAGAAGAGCCTGGTCCATGGATTCAATAAAAATCAAGCACGACTGAATGACTGAACAACAAAATAATTATTTGAATTTAACTTTACATTACTAAAGATTATTTGAACCCAGAATATCACTCAGGTTTCAGTAACTTCCTAGGAATTCTGGAGATGACTATGAAAAATTTTGTATTCCCTCAGGTCTACCCCAAACATTCCCAGACTCTTATTTGGGGTTCACCTGAATTGTTGTATGGGGTTCCTCTTCTGTTTTGGCTTTGCCTAAATTTTATCGAATGTTTATAAATTTATTAATAATCCATCTCAACCTATCTTGCTTTCAAGTTGACATTTTGGCAAAATTGTATATGTATAGTTTTAGGGTATAGATTCCCTTGTCTAAATCCTATATAATGTCAACTTCTCAGAGCTTGAATGAGGATGAGTCACCCTTTCTTTTAGGCTCTTAAAATTTTTCTTTCTAAAAAATTTAATTTTGATTTGGGGTTTTGTTCTCACAAATCACACCTTCATAGAACGATTTCTAAAGATCCCTATGTTTACTTCCTATGATACACTGATTTATACACTGATTCATTTCTTCCTAATGTGATAATCATAATGTATATAAGATCATGGGATGGAGAATCTCAAAATCACAAATCCCAAGATAGGACCAGACTTTTGGGTTATTCCATGTCTTCTCTAACATCCATCGAGAGTTCATTCAGCTTTTTTCTTAAGAGCTTCCCTAAAAAGGAGACTCTCACCTCTCAAGGTAGGCCAAACTGCTTTGTATTAATTGTTGGGAAGATTTTCCTGACATTAATTACCTAAGGTGAACTTTCTGCGGCTTCCACCCAGTACTCCCAGCTCCGTCCCTAGGATCAAAAGGAATATATCTAATTGCTCTTCCACATGTCAGCTCTCCACATATTTAAAGAGAGATATCATCCCTTTTCCCTACGTTTTCCTCTCCTAGTGTTAGTTCCTTCAAACTATGAATTGTTTTCTCCTCTAGACACTCTCCAGTTTTTCAATCTCCTTCCTTAACTTTGTGATACAGAACTGTGGTTCAGAGTAAGAAGCATTGGAGTCCACAAGTCACAGTCCAGCCCTGCCATGTCCTAGTGAATGGCTGAGCAAATCACTTTAGCTCTCTGGAATTCAGTCTCTTTGCCTATAAAATGATAAGGTTAAACCAAAGCATGCAGCATTCTTTCTAACCCTAAATCAATGATCCTTCTATTTGCTGTAGATGTGAACTGATTAGAGTCACCTTTTTTTTTAAAATGCATCCCATGATTACCCTTTGAGAGACAGATCTCATCATCTCATCCTCAGACATTTTCCTTCTTAGAGGAGGTGCTCTCTCCATATCTCCCCACCTTGTTTTTGTGAAACTTTTTTTTAACTATGCAAATAATTTAATTGATCACCATGAATAAATATTATTCTAAGTTTTTCTTCTAAATCATTTAACAAGATGGTTCACAGGAACATAAAAATAAAGTCTATCGCAAAGAAGGAATACTGCAAATTGGAATAACATTGCATCAGGGTCCTATTAGAGACTGAAAATGTTCATTTATAAAGAGTAAATATTCTATTCCATTAACTTACTTTGGCAGAACCAAAGAGCAGTTCCTTTTAAAATTTTTACATGTAATTCTTGGTCAACTTTGCAAAAGGTTTAAAATTAGGAACAAAAAATTACTAAGATCTTAAAAGCTAATGTATGTTTTGAGCTACGTGCTAGTTACAATCGCAGTGTTGCACAGAAATGCTCAGCACCAATGCCCATGATACTTTACTTACAGGAATGAAATTATTATATACAGACAAAAGAGGGGAAAAATCTGCTTTGTTTATGTATATTTCCAAAGAAGACAGTTATCAGTCGGAAGTGAAATACAAATGTCCAGGCATATGTGCCCATCAGGCAGGCGGTGACAAAGCTGTTTTCATTTAGAAACCTCTTGTCTTCATCACAAATGCTACAGGATTTTCTTTGTTAGTAAAATTGCCTATCCCATTATGCAAAAAAAAATTCATCTTGAATTTTGGAGTGCTTCTTTTTTGGTCAGTCCTAAAAGCAAAATAATGAGGGCTATGGACTGCAATAGCAAGGATTTCTGGGTGCTAATAAAAATAAATAAATTCACCCTTTAAATCAAAATTATTACAGAAAGTAGAAATTACAGTAGTTAAGGAAATAGAAAGATAAGCCAAGTTGTGTCTGAAACTTGTAAAAAACTGTTTCAGGGGGAAAGAACCTCAATCCTATATTTTCATTTTATAAATCAAGAACCAATGGTTACTGAAGTGATTTGTTAATGTCATACAATTGGTTAAAAATCAAAACACAATAAAAAAGCTGGGAGACTTCTGACTATGAACCTGATGCCCCTTTGCCGTCTTCTGTTTGACAAAGGACAGGACAGAGTCTCCTGAAATTGAATGTCTACACAGGGGCAGACACAGGCCCATAATCTCTTGACCAAAAGCCCAGAACCCTGTCCACAGCAGTGATTGGAAACTCTTTTCGATGCTTCCCAAGCATTGCCTGGCTTTTTATGTCAAGAAATGCCTCATTCGACTGGCATGTGAAGCTATTGGTTAATTTTATCTTGGTTAATTTTGTTGCCAGTTTTATCTGGAGCTCCCCAGACAAGCCCACCACAAAGGAAGTTGTGGTTTCACGCCTTTGTTCCCCAAGACCCCAGGTGCATTTGATCGGATTTCAAATAGAATGGTTAACCTCAGGGTCCCGTCTCTGGGATAGACACCCAAGACAAGTCAAGATGGACAATCGACATAAACCATTCCCCTCCCAGGAAGGAAAGGCCCCGGTCCCTTGGCTTCCACAGCTTCTGGTACTGAAGTGTTCTTCTCGTAGAGGATGTTGTGGTTAGAACAACACCACAGCAATCATCTGTGATTCAACAAATCTAAGTTTATCTTGGAATCGAGCGTTCAGCGTTCATGATGGGGGGAGGGGAGGGGATGGCGCCCAGATGCTGGAGGCTGTTTGAAATCATAGAATGTCAGAGCCCCAGGGATTTAGAACCAAGACTGTCAGAGGGAGGGAGAGAGGGAGGGACCTTAGAACAGGGGATGTCAGAGCTGAGAGGGACTAGAAAACATTAAACAGGGGAGGCTAGTGTCAGGCTTTATTTAGAAAAAGCAATAGCGAATGTCAGAGGTGGGAGGGAGGTAATCAATCAATCAATCAACAAGCATAACATTATCATCTACTGCTGACTGTAGTTAATTACTAGTAGGTGCTACAGATAGAAGGATATCAATGGAACTGTTCCATATATATATATATATTTCATATGTGTATAATATATTTTAAATATATATTCAATAAGAAGTAATTTCAAATATTCAATGATATGCTACATATATATTACTTTGTAAATATTTTGAAATATAAATTACAAAATACGTCCTGGAAGAAGGCCTCAAGAACCGCAGGGAATCAGCAAAATTAGACTTTAGACTTTAGACTAAGATTACTTAGAAATGGGACAAAGAGACGGGGCCGAGGCTCGCATGTGGCCTCCCGGGCCCACTTCTTTCAAGTCAAGAAGCATTTATTAAGCTCCTGCTGTGTTCTGGGCCTTGGGATCAGTGTTCAAGGTACAGAATGAAACAGGGTTTGCCTTCAAAGGGCTGATAGTCCCCCCTTTCAATCAATCAACCAACAAGCATAACATTATCATCTACTGCTGACTGTAGTTAATTACTAGTAGGTGCTTCAAGGCCCCCCTTAAAATAGGGGACCTTGGCCAACTGAATGTCCATCTGTTGGCCAGTTCAATAACTTCATTCCACAGATGAGCAAATTCAACTGACAGAATTAAGAGACTTACCTAAAATTGTCCAGCCAGTGAGAGTCTGAGGCAGGAGCTGACTATGGGTCGACTCTGGCTCCAATCCCAGCATTCTAGCCATTGGACCACCAACACGCCTCATTCTAAGACCTTCACTGAGGCCTTGTGGTGGCTGCCTTCAAAGAACCCAGTTGAGATGTGGGGGGAACTTGTGTATAGATAAATAGATGCCCTTGGGGCAGCTAGGTGGTGCAGTGGCTAGAGTACCAGCCCTGAAAACAGGACCTGAGTTCAAAACTGACCTTTGACACTTAACACTTCCTAGCTGTGTGACTTTGGGAAAGTCACTTAATCCCAACTGCCTCAGGGAAAAAAAAAAAAGATAAATAGGTGCCCAATTGATACTAATATCTGATACTAATAATTGATAAATAAATAAAAAAAATCAGAAGCAGGAGGGGGTGGTCAGGAAAGAATTCTCAAGAAAGGTGACATTCACACTTAGCCTTCAGGCCACAGGTTCTAAGAGGCAGGAGGAAAGAAGGAGAACATTCTAGGTATGGGGGCGGCTTATGTATAAGAGCTGCTGGCTACAGTGGATAGAGGGCTTAACCTCAGGTCAGAGAGACCTGAGACCTGAATTCAAAACCTGACTCAGATTCTATTATCAATCTAATTAAAGTTTACTTATAGCATCCTGGATGTCTACCTCAGTTTCCTCATACATGAAAAGGGGGTTGTAGGAGCATGTGCCTCTTAAGATTGTGTAGGACAAAAATTTTTATACACACATACACATAAATGTATACATTATATATACATATATATTTGCTAAGGCAATTGGGGTTAAGTGACTTGCCCAGGGTCACACAGCTTGGAAGTGTTAAGTGTCTGAGAACAGACTTGAACTCAGGTCCTCGACTTCAGGGCTGGTGCTCTATCCACTGCCCCACCTGGCTGCCCCTAAATTTTATATTTTTAAAGAGCCATATGATTACTGGGGCAATTAAGTGGCACAGGGAAGAAGGAACTGGGCTTAACTAAATCTTCCTGAATTCACATTCAGTTTCAGACACTTACTATCTGTGTGAGCCTGGGTAAGTCATTGAGCACCGTTTGCCTCGATTTGCTTATCTGTAAAATGAGCTGGAGAAGGAAAAGTTAAACCTCTCCAGAATCTCTGCCAAGGAAACCCCCAAGGAAGTCACAGAGAGTCATTGGTGATTGAGCAGGGACAGCAAACACAACCGCCAGCATTTATGAGATGGGAGACGGAAAGAGTGGGGAGCTCTCGGCCTTGCACAGGTCTTCCCCTCCCTCTGGACTATCAGCCCTTTGAAGGCAAACCCTGTTTCATTCCATACCTTGAACACTGATCCCAAGTCCCAGAACACAGCAGGAGCTTAATAAATGCTTCTTGACTTGAAAGAAGTGGGCCCCGGGAGGCCACATGCGAGCCTCGGCCCCGTCTCTTTAATGTCTTGCCAGGTTGAGCTGCTTCGAGGCAGGGTTGCTCATTGTCTTTTGAATAAATAATAAGTCACGCTCTAAAATATTCATTAAGCTGCTTCTTTTCATCCTTGGAATTCTAAGAAAAGCACCCATCCTCCAGCCCCTGACTTGCATTTCCTACCAGTGACATCACCAGGTTTTCTGGGAGGGCGAGCCCCTTTCTTCTGCTGTGGCTTCACTTGGCTTTATTTATTTATTTTTCTCTTCCTGGGAAGACATTTCCTGCCTGAGGCTCTGCTCCTCACCCTCCGTCCCTCAGTCTCCATGGGGAGACTCATGTTCGGGATCTCTGGCCCAGCACAAAGGAGGGGAGATACCGAGTAAGGGAAAGCAGGCCCCTGCTTACGTGCCGCTGTCGCTGGGCCGTCCCACAAAGGAAGGCTAGGGACATCGAGTCCTGCTACAGGGTGGCCTCATTCATGCAAGTGTGTTGTAAGCAGCATTGCGGGTGGTGGGGATGGAGAGGGGGGGCTGGGGCAAAGGTCGAACTTCTCCCCGCAAGCCTGGGCTCCAGGCCCAGCTCCAAGGCCAGCCAGCTGTGTGGAGGCAAGTCTCTGGACCACGGCCTGTAAAAGGGAGATAATCCTGCTCGCATGTTTCAGTCCAGTTCATCATCCTTTTATTTTATTTATTTATTTTTTTGGAACTTGCTTTGTCCCAGGCTGAGGCAGCGTGGCTTAATTACTATATGGCTGGGTTCTAGACTTACCGGCTGTGTGGTTCTGGGAAGGGCACTGGAGCAGCCCTCAGTGTTCTAGGAATCTAAGACTCTCAGTTAACAGCAGCCCGGCCTAATCACTCCATGGCTGGGTTCTAGGCTCACTTGGGGCCCAGACTGGCTGTGTGGTTCCGGGCAGGGCATTAGAACAACTCTCAGTGTTCTAGGAATCTAAGACTCTCAGCTGCAAATAAGGCATCTCTCCCCTTCCCCATTAGTTTCCCTCCCACTGCAAAGTCCAGGCTACACTCAAGCGCTAGAATCTGGACCCTGAAAAGGCCTCTGTGCTCAGGGAGCTTATCTTTCCCTTGAGCAGGAGCCCGGCCTTCTTCTCGCATTGTGCTAAGGGAAGAAAATGCCCTACATGTTGTACACGGCAATTGTGTCCTGCTGAAAAAACAAACAAACTAAGACCTTGGAGCGGGGGCCAGAGTTCACTTTCCACAGGGCACCCTCAATACTTGCGTGACTGTGCCTCAGTTTCCTGATTTGGGAAATGGCCAGATTGCTTCAAAGTTTCCTTCATGATCAATATGAGACCACTTTCCCCCTGTCTTTCAATGCTCAGTGTTTACCATGGTGTCCGTTGCACAGGAAGTACAAATTATCGCTTTTTGTTTGAATGGCCAATGGCATACGATTCTAGCTTGTCCACACCTGCCGCTTCTTCCCAATATTTCTCTGGATGAGTGACTTCACTTTCCCCGGGTCTCAAGTTCTATAAGAGAGATTTAAATTATCTGCCCTCTTGAGTCCTTTCTGGCATTAAATCTATTATCCCATTAACCCCTAAATAATACAATTATTAAAAGAATAATGACGCAGATTATCAATACAATTATTATGCAACGTAGTACAATGCAATACAATTATAGAATATTGTAAGGATTATAAGAATTTTATGCAAATAATAACTTGATTCTTTTTTTAATTTTATTTTTTATTATGCTTTTTATATACAAAACATATGCAAGGGTCATTTTTCAGCATTCACTCTTGCAAAACCTTCTGTTCCAACTTTCCCCTTCCTTCGCCGCACCCCTTCCCCAGATGGCAGGTTGACCAAAACATGATAAATATGTAATAACTTGATTTGAACATAACTCTTGTGAGCTGAGATTTTTGGGAATTCCCAGCTCAGCCCTCACTTTTGGGGGATGGCCCTGACTGTGGAAAGCCCCTCCCCGACTGCACCATCAATTCCGGTAGCACCCAGGGAGTACATTGCTCATTTAGTGGGTCCTTGGCAGAGAAAGGCGTTGGGCCCAGGTCTGACTGACCACGAGCCAGCTCTCTGCCCAACGCCATAAACTCCTACACTACGGGAGGTCTGAGCGTGCAAGCTTCCCCTATTAATGTGGGAGCAAAGAGGTTCAGAAAAATCACGTGTTCGTTGTTGCAAAGCTACAAGGGATAGAGGCAAAATCTGAATGGAGGTTTCTTCTGAACAGAAAAGTAGCTCATGCCCTTCACTACAGCCACATTGACTGAATGTGTTCAATTAAAGAATAAAAATAAAAACAAAAACCAAAGAAAACAACCAAAAAAGAAAATTCAACAAAACTCTACACCAGAGGTCCCAAGATATGGATTCAGAGTCTTGTTTTGACATGTCCTCGCTATTATTTTTAAATCATTTTCAATCCTGCCAGACCCTCTGTGACCCCATTTGGGCTTTTCTAGGCAAAGAAACTGGAGGGGTTGGTCATTTCCTTTTCCAGTTCATTTTACAGATGAAAAAACTGAGGCAAACAGGGCAAAATGACTTACCTAGGGTCATGCAGTTAGGAGGTGCCCAAGGCTGGATTTTAACTTAAGAAGATAAGTCTTTCTACAGGAATGGATGCTAAGTGAAGTGAGCAGAACCAAGAGAACATTGTACAAAGCAACAAGATTATATGATGATCAGTTTTGATGGACGTGGCTTTTTTTGATAGCAAAGTGATTCAGGCCAGTTCCAATGACTTTGTGATGAGAACCTCTCTGCACTCAGAGAGGACTGTGGGTTCTGAGTGTGGAGCACAACACACCATTTTCACTCTTTTTGTTGTTGTTTGCTTGCTTTTTGTTTTCTTTCTCATTTCTTTTTCCTTTTTGATCTGACTTTTGTGTAGCAGGATAACGGTGGAAATACATACAGAGGAATTACACATTTAACCAAATTTGATTATTTGCTGTTTAGGGGAGGGGGATGAGGGAGAAAAACATTTGGAACACAAGGTTTTGCAAGGGTGAATGGTGAAAACTCTCTTTGCACGATTTTGAAAATCAAAAGCTATTGTTAGAAAAATAAAGTAAAAAAAAATAAATGAAGATGAATTGTAGAGGACGCAGATATTGGGGAGCTCTGAGAAAAGCTCTTGAAGCAAAGATCCTGCAGGCGCTAACTCAGTGTGACTGATGAGATGGTGATTCTCTAGTTCACATATACTTCACACTTAGCATGGTGATGTCATGGTTCTCTAGTTCACACATGCTCAGTGCGCTGTAATGATGTATTCATACTGAGGTATTAAGGGCTGAGAGGACTGGAAATGAGAGACTCCATCCTTGACCATCCTCCTGGTGGCCCTCCTGCCTCCTGACTCCTCCACTAAGACCAAGGCTGGTCCCGAGATCTTCCAGAGAGCGAGTCGGGACATTACAATGAATCTTCCTGATTCCAGGCCTGGTGCTCTGTCTATTGTGCCCCCTCAATGCCTCTGTATCTGAAAATAGGGCCTCTGCCTCTAATGGGGCATCTTAACACTGGGATGCTTCTTATTACCTTCCACCTACACACACACACACACACACACACACACACACACACTCTCACACATACACCCTCACACACATTCAAACTCACACACACATACTCATACACACTCACACACATGCACTCACATACATACAAATACACATAAAACACATACACACTCATGCACACTCACACACACACAAACACATTCACACACATACACACATATAAAACACACATACACACACACTCACAAACATACATATACACATAAAACACACACATACACACACTCACACGCACATACATACTCACACACACACACAAACACATTCATACACACACATAAAACACACACTCAAACACTCACACACACTCACGCACATAAAACACACACATAAACACACACACACGCACGCGCTCACATACTCACACCTCAACATCAACATCAACAACAACCAAAAAGCAGAACAAAGACTCAGAAGGAAGTGTAAGTTTCCCCGAGGCAGGAGCTTTGCCTCTTTTTTTCTCACTGCACGCTCCTGCTTGCTCGCAGGGCCCTTTCCTGGGCAGTTCACCACAGATTTCTGTCAAATGGACGCAAGCAGAACGCCAGAAGTTATAAATAAAAATAAACACCAGTTTGCAAAAGGCCCGACAAATGTAAATTCTTCACAGTCCAAAAATGACAGCCCAACATTCCTTCCGTCCACTCCCTTGCATTGAGGAAAAACATCACGGGCCCGGCCAAGGACAAGATGAGAATCCAAGAGAGCTTCCAAGAGAACCAGCAGCGGCAACAACAACAGAGCCTCGTGGGCTTTTCTTGTCTCTCAGAAAGGCTCTTTCCACTGGCCAGCGGCCGGCAGCCCTTCCAGGCCGAGGTGAGGGCTGGGGCACGGGAGGCTGGCGGACTCTCCCTCCCAGGTGCCAGCACCTGGGAGCTGCCCCCAATGTAGGCAAGAGAACAAAGGCCTTCTGGGCCTCGGCCAGGCTGAGCTCCCAAGGGGGCTGGAGAGGAAAGCAGACCTGGGGAAGGGAGAGGAAATGGGGCCATCTGCCTTTGGAGGGAGAGGCAGAGAGGACTTCTCCCTCTCTCTTCTCTCAACTTTTCTTGTCTCCTTCTCTCAAGGAGACTCCCTAGGTGGCAGCTGGCCAGCCTCTGCTCCCTCTCCTGAAGGCTGTTCTCCGTGTCTGTCCTTTGCTCTGAAATTAGACATTTAAGTGTCCTTAAATAGAAAGCATGACGCCTCATTTGAAACCTCATAGTTCCATTTCCCCTCCTTGGAACCCAGCAAACCAGCCTTGCCCTCATGTCCTACAGGGGCATCTCCTCCAGGGCGGTGTAGGCTCTCCCAGGGAGGGGGGTTCTCTTGCTTATTTTTACTGCTGTCCTCAGTCCTGAGCACAGGGTCCAGCACATCCTGAGCACTTAATGCTTTGTCAGTCAGCATGCCGTCATATTGAAATTAATTTTGGCACCTGCTGAAAATGTTTGCTATAACTCTATCAGAACCCTGGGCTGAGTTATTATCTAATCAATATTTTATTTCATTAATTCACAATTCAAAAGATTTATCTACCTCTTTCTATGTCTATCTGTCTCCCTGTTTCTGTCTCTCTCTCTCTCTCTCTCTCTGGATCTCTCTTTGTTTCTCTGTGAATCTCTCTCCATCTCTGTCTCTTTGTCTCTCTCTGCTTCTCTGTCTCTGTCTCTTTATCTCTCTCTGTTTCTTATCTCTTTGTCTCTCTAATGTGTGTCTTTCTCTGTCTCTTTCTGCCTCTGTCTCTATCTCTCTGTCTCTTATCTCCCTTTGTCTCTATCTCTCTGTCTCTTATCTCTCTTTGTCTCTATCTCTCTGTCTCTTATCTCTCTGTGTCTCTCTTTTTCTGTCTCTCTCTCTTTGCCTTTCTCTCTCCCACATCCTCCACTCCCCCCCCCCCCCCACCACACACACACTCTTACTTTGTGATGGGCTCCAGTACAAACAAAAGGATTACCCAGGTACCTTGACTACTTGGGGCCTATGATGTCTGTTTCTATTTTTGCTGTTCTCGAGGCAAAGGGTCTGATTGAATGACTCATAATTCTTTTAAAATTAGTTTTATGGTTGAACAGCAGAGTTCCTGGATCCCCTGAGTGTCACTCATTTGATTTCCATTCCTCTTCTTTTGATTTCCTTTCTACTTTTAGCTCACCCTGAGAGAAAGCAGAGAAAGCGATATTAGAGAACGGTCAGACCTACCATGGCCAAATCTGAACTTCTTGAAAGCTTCATTTCAAAGTCTAAACTTCCTTTCCCACCTGCTATTCTCATATCACCCTCTGGGAGCCAGCCTCCGTCTGGGCCCCTTTCTCACTGAGCTCCAGACCTCAGGTGCATTGTGGTTTATCATAATCTAGTTTATCTTGAGACTGTTTTGGGATCAGTCGTAGACTTGAGACTGGGAACATGGACTGTCAGAGTTGGAAGATTACCTAGAAGAAAGCCCTGATTTTATAGATGAGGAAACTATACCCCTGAGAGGGCAGCTGAAAGGTTACATGGGTACAAAATGGCAACACTAAGCTCTAATTTCAGGCTAGTTCACTAGTTCTGCCTGGAGAAGAGCTAGAAGTTTAAATTTACCTCATGGTAATTTTGTCCTTAATAGAGGGTGGGACCATCCATGGGGACATTTGTCCTAGATCTGATTCCGCTCCCCCCCCCCCCCCCCCCCCCCCCCCCCAGAGAAGCAGTTGGAATGGTAGAGATGATTATGTGCTTAAAGATTAGGGAGACTGCGTCATCACAGTGATAGAGGAGAAGGAATCTGTGAAGAGGCTGAAATACGTGAAATACATTCTCGGTTTGGGGACAGAGATTTCAAAAGGTTTGGAGAAAGGACTTGCAAGGATCTATCATCCCCTGGGCATAAGAGTATACAGAGGAATTAACCCAGAAGGATAAGAAGCTTTCACTGATAAAAATGCAAAAGGAAGAAAAGGAACAATTGAAGCAAGGAGAAATAGGAGATAGCGGCTAAGGGGGCTTATCTGGACTCACTAGTACACACTTAAAAGCTTATCTGGACTCACTAGTACACACTTAAAAAGGCTTCTTTATTGCACTGCTGCCTCCACTACCACCAGCATCACCATTACTACTAATACTACCACCACTACTACTAGTAGCATTACTACCACCACCACCATCACTATTACTATTACTACTACTACTACCTACTATACCACTACCAACACCACTAATACTACTAATATTACTACTACTACTACCACTATTCCACTACTACCACCACTAATACTACTAATATTACTAGCATTACTACTGCTACTACCACTATACCACCACCACCATCACTATTACTACTACTACTACTACTACTACTACCTACTATACCACTACCAACACCACTAATACTACTAATATTACTACTGCTACTACCACTATTCCACTACTACCACCACTAATACTACTAATATTACTAGCATTACTACTGCTACTACCACTATACGACCACCACCATCACTATTACTACTACTACTACTGCCACTATACCACTACCAACACCACTAATACTACTAATATTACTACTGCTACTACCACTATACCAGCACCACCAATACTACTACTACTAGTATTAATACTGCTACCACCACCATCACTACTACTACTACTACCACCACTACGCCACCACCACTAACATCACGACTAATATTACTAGTATTGCTTCTACTACCACCACCATCACTATTACTAGTACTACTACCACTACACCATCATCACTACCACCACTAATACTACTAATATTACTAGTATTACTACTATTACTACCATCACACCACCACCATCACCACCACTATTACCACCTCAACAACAACAATAGAAACAACAAAAATACCTCCCACTGAATTTAGAGTAAAAACCCAGATTTAAATGAGTCATTTATTAACTTGGTGTTCTTGAGGAAGTGAGCCCCTTTAGCCTCCGTTTCTCTACTTTAAAAAAGAGAGGGTTCGGCTAGATTATTTCTAATGTCCCTTTCAGCCTTGAATCCTTGACTCTCTATTAAGATGAAAAGAGGGTGAAAGTGCTAAGAATAACATGGTTTTAAGATCATCTCCAAATATTAAATTAATGATAATGATTGGTAATAATCTATAAATATACATTAGATCTACATAGGACTCCCAAGTATGGGATCCAATTTCAAATAAGTTGACACACTATTGGGAGACTTGAATAAGAATGCATTATATTGGGAGAGAACAATGGCTTGCAAGTCAGAAGATCCAACTTCGATAATATCTGTGTGTATATTTCACTTTTGACACTCTCTGCTACTTTATCTTTTAATATCTTTAGATTTCAGGCTCCTTTTCCCTGTTCCAATGGAATATAAATCAGATTGCCTCTGATCACTTCCCTCCATAAGTCATATTAACATTGATATTTTCATTAGAAATGAGAACAAAGAATAAAAAGAAGTTGTAGCTAGATTTACAAAGACTATTGATCATAGTTGGAATGACAAATCAAGGGTTTGTTGGAGGGAGCTCTACTGTAAATCCCAATTCAAAAAGAAAGATTATTTTACAGGACACTTAGCTTCTCTCCTGCCAGAGCTCATGAAAAAAGTATTTCTAAGGAGATCACCACGGGCATAGTCTTATAGAGGAGAGGTGTCAGATTCAAATCAAAAGGGACAAGAATATCATCCATAAGGATCTCTTCTGGGCACACATTATTTTGGAAAAAACACGAATTAACATTATCTGTGTTATATTGTGGACAGCTAGGGGCCACCATAGTGGATAGAGCCCTGGCCCTGAAGTCAGAAAGATTCGCCTTCTTGAGTTTAAATCCAGTCTCAGATACTAACTCTGTGACCCTAGGTAAGTCATTTAACCCCATCTGCCTCAGTTTCTTCATGTATAAAATAAGCTGAAGAAGGAAATGAAAAACCACTTCAGTATCTCTGCCAAGAAAACCCCAAATGGGTCATGAGAATCAGATATTACTGAACAACAAATATATTATATTGTATTTTCATTTATTTAAAAAAATATTTCCCAATTCCTTTCTTATCTGTTTTGGGGCTACACTAGATGCATCTCTGACACTTCTAATGTAAAAGATAGGTAGGAAAAAAAAACTTTATGAATAACTTGGTAAGACCCTTCAAATTATGTGATCACATAGTCTGTTCATCAGGGAGAGCCCTTCCTGAAATGGCCCTCTTTCAACTTCTTATGGTAATGATCAAAATCAATATTGAATCAAAAGAAAGAATAACAGCGAATAGATATGGTGTGTGTCTACTGGATCTATTTAATTGAGTTAGTCCTGCTGCAAAATATGAAAGGATAAAAGAAGAGACTTCAGTACAGACTATCATCATTCTCTGGGGAAGTTTAACTGATGTAAATCAATTGCCACAAAAAGGTGAACAGAAGGTCTAAGAAAGAATTAGCCAGAAAACCCTTTATCTGCTTACCAAGTTGAGAATTGTACCACATATTATCATATGAATTCATTTTTCATTCCATACAGAGAAAGATGCTGAAATATATTACCCACTCCCCTAAGTGAGAAGCAATTATAAATATTGGCTGCAACTGATATGGGGTGAGGGGGAGAGGGGGGAGTTCTGTTTGCTTTTTCCACATCTGATGATGGAGAGAATACCTACCGCTATGGGAATCTTGGAAGATTCTGTGGAGGAGGTAGCAATTGTATTGGTTCTTGATGGAAGGGAAGAGTTCTGAAAGGGCGGCTTTGTACATTAAGATTGAAAAAAATAAATTGGGGCAGATTGAAGATGTGTTTAAATGTCAAAATGAGGAGTTAATATTTTATATCAGGGAATATATAATTATAATATTTTATATTAATATATCACATATAATATATATGTTATATAATATATAATGTATTAGTATATATTAATTATAATATTTTATATCAGGGATATCTAAGGACTGATGGATTGGGATGTGCCCAATGGAGGGCGTGGGTAAGTGGGGGCCTATCCGTATTTAAAGAGACATTATATAAGGAGAATTAGATTGATTCTGAACTATGCTTCCAGAGGTCCTCTTGCTGTTTCTCACATTTGAAACTCCATTTCTCCTCTCCATGTCTTTGCACTGGCTTATGCCTTCAATGCCTTCCATCCTTATCTCCAATTACTGGTTTCCTTGAAGATATAGCTGGTTCTCCCCTCCAAGGAGACAGTGTCCCCTCAATTACTTTGTGTTTATTTTGTCTGGATATGTGTTCAGTTTAAACAACCTATTCACATTAGAATGTAAGTAGCTTTAAAAAATATATTTATTTGTTTTTTTGTATGCTCTGACAGTAGTAAAATACATTGTATATAGTAGGCACTTAATAAATGCTTTGATTCCAAATAATTGGATTTTTGATATGATTCAAAGGACATTGAATTTTATATCAAAGATTTACACTCAAATCCTGAGATTTCTAATTATTACTCTTATAGTTTTGGGTCTCTTTCATGGATTCCTTTTTTTTTAAAAAAATTCTAAATTAGATGGTGGAGTTGGACAAGACGATTTCTGAAGTTCCTTCTAGGGCTTATGCCTTCCATCCTTATCTCCAGTTATTGGTTTTCTTGAAGATGTAACTGGTTCCCCCCCCAAGGAGACAGTGTCCCCTCAATTACTTTGTGTTTATTTTGTCTGGATATGTGTTCAGTTTGAAACAACATATATTCATATTAGAATGTAAGTAGCTTGATGACAAGAACTGCTTCCCTTTGAAAAAATATTTATTTGTTTTTGTATGCTCTGACAATAGTAAAATACATTGTACATAGTAGGCACTTAATAAATGCTTTGATTCCAAATAATTGGATTTTTGATATCATGCAAAGGACAATGACTTTTATATCAAAGATTTGCACTCAAATCCTGAGATTGCTAATTGTTACTCTTATAGTTTTGGGTCTCTCTTATGAATTCTTTTTTTAAAAAAAAATTCTAAATAAGGTGTTGGAGTTGGACAAGACGATTTCCTTCTAGCACCGAATCCTGTGATCATATGCAATTCTTGATCTATTAAATCCAGCCAACATTATGGAAAGAGGCCAATTCTGAAATCACTAGATTTCTAATCTTATGAATTAGGATACACAATGACAACACACTCCTTTCAGTTTTCTTTGGTTTCTAAAATCCAATCTAGCTGAGCAAAGCTCTTTTCTGTAATCAGAGAAGTGGTGACATTTTCTATTTTCTGTGAGCTTCTTTGAGCTCTTGCTGAAAACACAGCAGGGATAAATTACCAGTTTTGTGTCTGTATATTACTTGGCCACATCACCCAGGTAGAAAATAAACCCTGTATTTCTGAGTTCTGCCTCAATAAATTAAAATGAAAGCCTCTGTATTACAGAAAAAAATTGAAAAGAAGAAAAAAAAATGGAGGAAGAATACCCATGAATATCTGAATATTCAACAATGCCCTACACACAGTAGGACTCATCCATTTCAAATCCATTATCCTTATGAGATGTTATTGTCCATCCTTTGTTTTCTAAGAGGATGAATATCATCATTGGAGATATCTTGACTTGTATGTGAATTAAATTTAAGTAAGTCAGTGGAAGTCACATAGTCATCAGTCTCTGTCTCTATTCCTCCTTTTCTTCTTCCCTCCCTCCCCTCTCTTTTTCTCCCCTCTTTCTGGCTCTCTTCCCCTGAGTTATCAAAGTCCAGCGGCAAGACATAAAGCAAGATGAGAGAGGATGGCTAGGGTTTCGACGATTGACCTTACCATCTTAAATGTCCGACTAAGCTCTAAGCATTGCCCAGTGCCCACTTCAGCCGCCTTCATGGCCATTGGAACAATGAGGAGATACAGTAAGTAGAACGGGTCATATTTGGTAGGTAAAATAGGTTCAAGATGTCTCAAAATCTTGTTTTACTGGAGTGGAAAATTCAAGCAATCAGGACTCAGTGATTACATCGCTACATTATGCCAGGAACAGTGCTAAGGCCTAAGAATAGAAATACAAAATAAAGCATTCCTTGACTTCAAGGCAACTCTCTCCCTTAAATACTTCATATTCATTCTCCATAGATTTGTAAGTGCTCCTTTTATTTCCCCTTCCAAGGAAGAGAAGCATTTGAGAGCAATAATCTTTATATTTCTAGTGTTTTGTAAATTCATGGCCTATAGAAGGTACTTTATTCTTGATGATTAATTAAATTGTGTATACTAATTGGGGGGGGGCAGTGCATCCACTGGATTCAAATCCTGGCTCAGACACTTTGGAGCTGTGTGACCCTGAAGCAACTGAGTGAGATCTCAGACTCCTCATCTAGAAAATAATAATAATAACAAAAACACTACTATGACTATTTACAAGTTTGTGATGTTAATAGTGAAATAGAAGCATAAGTTTTCACTTCTAATATTATTTCATCATTATATTACTCCTCAAATGCTCCATTTAGGATACAACATTACTCTTAGTTGTTGAAGGCTACCCCAGGATATTGCAAGTTTTGGCCAATCCTCCTAAATTTGAAATTGGTGGTGGGAAATTCTGTGTCACATAAAGAGAGACAGTATGTAGCTCAGCTAGAGAGTAGAATTCCTTTGTTATGTATGTATGTATGTATGTGCATGGAACAATGGGATGGATAAGCATTTATTAACTGCCCACTGTATACCAAGCACCATCCTAAGTGCTCTACTAATATTCTCTCATTTTCTTGTAGTAATGTGTAATCTGCCAAGAAAGACAGACTGGGGATAGATTGTAAAAGGCTTTTCAGTGCCAAAGAGAGGATTTTTTTTAAAATCCCATAAGAAATAGGGCCAACAGCTCTCTCCTGCCTCCCTAAGTAAGGACCCACTTCTTATTCAATTTTTCAGGGCTCTTAAATCAAGATCTGAGTAGACTCATCTCAGATGTCATGTGATCCAAGGAGGGAGATATTTATTAAATGCCCACTGTATGCCAGGAACTATGGCAAAAACTTTATAGTATCTTATTTGATCCTCACAACTACCATGGGGAGGGGGGTAAGAGTTATTATTATTCCCATTTTACAGAACCTGAGGCAGGCAGAGATTACAACTTACTAGTCACACAGCCAATAAATGAGGTTACATTTGAACTCTGACCTAATGCTCTGTTCACTCCAGTGCTATCCAGCAGTAAGAAATGCTCCTGGATCACTTGGAGTATCCTATAGATAAGCAATAATATTATTAAAACAGCTGTATAATACCATACAGATTATAAAGCCTCTATTATACATGAAACAACTTAATTCTCATACTATTGTTCCCTATGTATAGATGCTAAGTAGTCAATATGGAATAGTGGAAAAAGTAGTGGACTCTCGGTACCTAATTTCATATCTTGGCTCTGTCCCTTACTGTCTGACTCTGGTGAAGATGCTTCATCACTTTGGGTCTCAGTTTCCTTAATTATAAATGATGGCTTTGGATCAGCTGACTTTTCAGGCTCCTTCCAATTTTCCCTACATAAACCTTTAGGGTCTTGCCCATGGGTCATAGGGCTAAAAAAAAAAATGAGCATCACACAATCTCACATTTGTTATTTTTTTGTTTGTTTGTTTGTTTGTTTTTTTCACTTTTAAAAATTATTTATTTATTTAATTATCTACTATGTGACAAGTATTTAAGTTCTGAAGATTTTTTAAAGGCAAAAATAGAACCTGCTCTCAAGATGTTCACATTTAAACAGAGGGAACATTTGTAAACAACTATATACATACAAGATATATAAAATATAAATGGACCATAATTTATGAAGGGAGTAATTGGGGGGTGATTGGGGAGTCTACTTTAGTAGTGAACTGTGCTATAGAAATGTGAATTATTTATTTTCAAATTAATAATGCTATGAATACAATTCTAGCCATTCTACATAATCCCCAGGATATCCTGAACAATACTACCAAGTACTCAGTCCAAAAAATTCAGGCTTATCAATTCAAGACTCTTAGATGATAATGACAATCTCACATTGGAAAAGAGCCTTTGAAAAAAGTCTACTCCACATGTGGACCAGAATTTTGTCTACACAAAACCCCACACAAGATTTTCCTGGAATCCAAATCTCGATAAAGAGGAACGTGATACTTCTCAAGATATAAGTTATTTTTTGGATCCTTGGATCAAAGCAGACTGATCTTTGTGTGGATTCCACCCATTACTGCTTTTTGTTGTCTTTAGGGGCCAAACAAAGCACATGGAATACTCTTTCCTCCATGTGACAGCCAGCTCTTATTAGGAGACCCGGTGTTCCTTCCATCATCCAAAAAGTCACTTCCATTGACACTCTTTGGAACAAAAGGTCTATTTGAAAGGGCAGGAATTTCTTCTTATGTTTAAAAGCAGATGAAATTAATCCAATAAATCTCAAATTCAAGGGTGACTAGAATAACTCCCCCAAACATCATTAAGTGCTTTGGAATCAAACCATTAGAATGAGAAGTACATCTTGGAGGTGAACTAGGAGAGAACTATTTTTATCTACGGAAATTATATGAAAGAAGAGACATGAAAGCCTGTTTTGTTGCTGTACCCTAAGGACAATGAAAATTTTACATCTGACTTTAAGCTAAAACCTCGTGTGTGTGTGTGTGTGTGTGTGTGTGTGTGTGTATTTGTCTGTTTCTTTTCTTTTCTACTACAATGTGAAGTCTATGATATGAGGGACTGTCTTTCCTTTCTATTTGTTTTCTGGGGGCTTAGCAAGGAGAAATCCATAAATAAAAGCCTTTTCATTCATTTATTCATTGAAAAGATCTAAATTATAGGATTTGGAGATCTTAAAGACCATCTAGTTCAAGGGTTCTTAAGCTACTGTCAATGATGTTAAAACTGATAATTATATTTCTATATAATTGATTTTCTTTGTTTTCCTGCTTTTTTACTTTTTATTTTATGTACTTGAAAACATTCTGAGAAAAATCTATAAAGTTCTCTAAGCTGCCAAAGGAGTCCATGATATGCAAATAAGGTTAAAAACTCCTGATATAGTCTAATGCCCTAATTTTATAAGGGAAGAAATGAGATCCAGGCAAGAGAAAGGGTTCTCCAAAGATCACACAACTGGCAAATTGCAGAGTTAAGATTGGAACTCAGGTGTCTTGACTAATAAACTAGGATTTTTTTTTCTTTTTCCTTTGCTATTCAGATTTAAGAGAGTTAAAGTATTCAGAGAACTCTCAGGACAGCTGGATTATAGCATATCAAAGGGAATGAAGCATATTAAACTAGGCAACCCTCAGGGAGTCGGCAGAAGAAGGGAAGCTTGCTAAATGTGAAATAACAGGCTGCAGTCTGAGGCAGAGAAGTACTGTGTTATGCATGTTGAAATATGACCTGTTTAAGAATCATACACATAGATATACACATGCACATATATTTTCCTTTCTCCCCTTTTTCTCCTTCCCTGCTACTCTCTTCTTCCTTTTCTTCCTTCCTTCCTCCCCTCTGTCCTTTGTCTCTTCTTCCCTCCTTCCTTCATTCCCTTCTTCTAATCTCCCTTCCTTCCATCCTCTTTCCCTCTTTTCCTTCCTTCCTTCCTTCCTTCCTTCCTTCCTTCCTTCCTTCCTTCCTTCCTTCCTTCCTTCCTTCCTTCCTTCCTTCCTTCCTCCTTCCCTCTCTCCTTTCCTCCCTCCCTTTCTCCTTCCCTCCCTCCCTTTCTCCTTCCCTCTCTCCCTTTCTTCCTTCTTAACGTTTTTTCTCACACAAACTTTTTGAAACTGAGTTAAACTCTTTGGGGGATTTGAACATTTCTGAGTGAATTCTTTCATCTGAGATATGTTTGTTTTGAGAGGCAGGGGAGTAAAGCAATATTGACAGAAGAAAAGATAAAGCACGATGGCTCTGGAGAAGGGAAAACTCAGGGAAGCTGTGAGAGCTGGCTTCTGAGGGAGCTCCCATGTACCACAAAGACCAGAATCCTCTGTTCAGTGCTGGAGCTAGAAGCTAGAGTAATGGGAAGACACAGCCAAGAGGCTAATTTCAGTTTGATGGAAGCGGTAGGAGACAGGACCTTCTTGAAAAGCAGAGTAGCACCAGAACAGAATCAAATATCCTCAGAGTTTGTTCTTCTTCTTTGAGATCGTTGAATGGAAGTCAGATGCAATGGATTGTTGTGTCATGATGTGGATTCCCTTGCAGTGGAAGTCAGACCATATCTCTGCCAGCTCTCAAATGCTTGAAATACCATTTCCCTACTATCTATCTATCTATATATATATATATATATATATATATATATATATATATATATATATTTTTTTTTTTTTTTTTTGCAAGGCAATTTGAGCTGTGACTTCCTTAGGGTCACTCAGATTGGAAGTGTTAAGGTATCTGAGTCTAGACTTGAACTCAGGTCCTTGAGACTCCAGGGCTGGTGTTCTATCCACTGCTCTGTCTAGTTACCCCCAAATCTACGATTTTCAAAGTATCCAATATGGCGGACAGACCTTTTCCCATTGAAGAAGGGTGGAATTGGAGGCTACAGGCAGCTCCTGTAATTCTGAGCCTCTTCAGGACAGATGACAGTGCATATCCTGGTGTGCAAAAGGCCAGGGTGGAGGCCCAAATGCAAACAGAGAGACTGTGGCTGGACCTACCGTACAAGGTCTCATGCTTTGATCTCATGTCGAAAGAGACCATTGAGGTTCCCTTGCCTGTTATGGACATAAATGGATTCCTAAAGGTGCAGCTCTGGTCATAAAACTCTCTTCTGAGATGCTGCCCCTTTGGACATATGCCCCTTTAAGCTGCTTCGTGAACAATGCTCGGCTGTCTGTCCCCTGAAAGAGAAATTCACCTTGTTATACTTGCTTCTAGCTGGGGCAGATGGTGTTCAGAAACACACTTAGAGTCAATGTCCTGAAAACCATTGTGGACAATTAGGGAGAAAGTCCCCCTTCTTTGAGGTTGTCAAGAAGAAACTGAATGACCATTTCTTTGATTACTTAGGATGGAGATTCCTGTAGGTCATAGGATCAACTAAACAAGAGAATAGATGTTTTTTAAATTTACAATCCCATGATTCAGAATTTGTGAGAAGTCTGGAGGCCTGCCACAGAATATTGTGCAGGTCTCTTCCTTCCATGTACCTGTGGGGTCCTGGGAGGTCCACAGTCAGGTTTCAGGGATCAACAAATGGGTCATTTTTCATTTTTGTATTTTCAGTACCTTTCCTGGAGCATGGAAACTAGGATCTGGAACCTAGTTCAGAACCCAGAGCCTGTAGTCCAGGGTTCAGAGAATGGAAACTGAATCCTGGAACCCTGAAACCTAAGTTGATTCAATTAAATTGAGTGTGACACAGCTAAGGGAAAATAGCATTTGGATTTGGAACAGATCCTGCTTCTGTCATTCATACTACCTGGAAAACTCAGCCATGACACTCTGAGCCTCAGTTTCCCCACTGGGATAATGACAAATCAGTACAAGATGATCTCTGATAATATAAGATTCTAAAGATGGATTTCTACATTGATCGGTGACAAGGAGTCTTTCCCTTCCTACTCTTGGCCTTCAGTGCATCTTAGTCTTTGGATAGCTGATTTTTACTCCTAGAGTTAGAAATAACTTTTAATTTGAACAAATCATCTCTCATTGTTTCTATTAGATTCATAAGATATTTCCAATAGATGCACATTATGTAAGGCACCAGAGAGGTGAAAAAGAGAAACTGAGGGTCCCTGCCCTTAATGAATCAATGATGGATTCAGGGAGCTAAGACTGTATATTCAAAAAGTATAGAGATGTTCGGGGAATACTCATGTAAAGTGAAAGATTGACACGGTCCAAGTAGGTGACCATGGCCTGGTCACTCCATCTGTCTGACCCTCAGCTGTCTCATCTGTTAAAATGGATAGCAACACTTGCAGGGCTCATGTCACAGGCTTGTTGGGAAAGACAAAAAGATCATGGAAATCTCTGTCAGGTTTTCACAATGCTGTTAGTCAGTCAATCCACAAACATTTATTGTATCTACGATGAGGAGGCTGTGTTGGAGATGATGATATAGATGATGATTAATTTCTCCTTCCATTTCTCCCCCATACTTTTGCACACATATGTGTCCATTCATGTAATCACACACATGGATAACATTCGTGAAAAAACACATATCCCTTTATGATGCATATTCACACAGAACCAACATATTCACTCTTATCTATACACATGCACACCCACCTACATATACCACTTAATCTTTTTGTATGTATCTCCTTTGGCAGTTTCTTTTGAATTTCCTTTGAACTCTTGCTTCCTGCTATTCAATCCTGGGTCTATTTAATCAGCTATCCATATTTTCTATCCCACATAAAGGGACTTACTGTGAAGGGCTCCCCATTGACCTGCCCATTCGAGCCTAGATGACAGGAGTTCTTCAGCCATTTGATTTTTCCTTTTTGGATTATAATCCAAAATTTACAATGATCCCTGATCTCCTTGAGAAAACACTATCGTGTATGAGGACTTTCGTTAATCTGAGCAATGTCACTTGGGGACGCTCACTCTCTCCAGGGTATTTTTTTGCCACCTCAGACTCTGAGCTAGACACAAGACTGGCAAACATCTTCACTGGGCACCACCCTCCTATTTAATGCCCCATCTGCTAGTCTGGGGCTATAGACTAAAGCTCTGAGGGACTTCCAAGGCCAACACGTTTGATGTTTTAATTGTACAACTGAGAGAAAAAAGTCCAGAGAGATGAAATGATTTCCCCATAGTCTCAGGATAATCAGTGCCAGGATCCAGCTTCTGTCAATGCTTTGTTCTCTGCACTGCTCTGTCCTTCTCAGCAGAAGGACTCAAGCTCAGAAGGACTCTTTCTCCAAGTGATCAATGATGTCTCGCTTGCCAGATCCAATGGCTTTTCCTTTGTTCTCATTCTCCTTGACTCTTGCAGCCTCTGCCACTTGATCTCTCTCTTTCTTGATTTTGGAGACACCATTTTCTCCTGGGTGACCACCAATTTCTCTGACATCTTACCTGTCTCTTTTGCTGGATCTGCATTTTTATTCACAGATGTGACTTATAAGGTTCCCCCAGGACTCTGACTTGGGCCCTCTGCTCTTCTCCTTCTATGTGACTTCTCTTGGTGAGCTCACCAGCAAGAGAGGATTCAATTATCATCTCTGTGCAGATGATGCTCAGATCTGCTTAGATACTTGTACCTTCTCTACTGACCTCCGTCCCCACATCTTCACCTCCTGCTGAAATCCATATTTGCATGTCCCAGAAACATCTTGAGCTCAACATGTCCAAAGTGGACTCATTTGCTTCCCTGCCTCCAAATCCTTTTTTCTTTCTAACTTCCTTGTAAGGAACACACCTTACCCTCCCATTCATCCTGGCTCACAATCCAGTTCTCATCCTTGACTCCTCTGTCCCCCCTCACACATCCTTATATCCAATACATTGAACAATCCTATGAATTTTATGCTCATAGTATCTCTTGAATCTACTCCCTTGGCAGTGCCGCCATTTTGGTGCAGGACCCTATCGCCTCTTGCCTAGATCATTGCAATTGTCAGCTGATGGTTCTTCCCACCAAAATTTCCTCACTCCAATCCACCCTTCCTTCTTCTGGAAGTGATCTTTCTAAAGAGAAGGCTGACCAGGTGACCCTCCTACTCAAAAAACACTGCTGACTCCCTATCAACTCCAGGATAAAAAAAAAATTCCCCAAAATCCTCTGTTTAGTTTTTAAAGTTTTTCCAGTCTGACCCTTTTTGTCTTCCCAGTCCCCTTCCAGTGATTCCCCTTCACCTATGCTCTAATCTTGTGACTCTGACCTCATTGCCATTCAAGACCATGGCATTCTATCCACTAACCCTCCATGTTCACTGGATGTCCCCCACAGCGAGAATTCTTTCCCTTCTTCTAGCTTCTTCCTCTTGGTCTCCTTGGTTTCTGGAAATCTTACCTAAAATCTCATCTTTTCCATTCCCCCCCAACGCAAAGCTCCTTCCATCTGAGATGACTTCCCATGGAAACTGACTTGTATGTATACATGTGTTTTCAGGTTCTCTCTATATCCTGTCTGCTCGTGGATGAGAATGGGATGTCTTTGAAGGAAGAGACTTTCTTTTCCTTCCCTAGTTTCCTCTGGGCTTACCCCAGGGACCTAGTGAGGACTTAAGAAAAGCAAGTTGACTGACTCAATAATGACTAAAAATAAAATCTCAGGGTTTCTGACTTCAGGAAAGTTGATTCATGATCCGGGAGCATGGTAGAGACTTGGAACAATAATAGGACAGTGAGAATAGAACCAGGCTGTTCAGAGCCCTTCAGTTGGTTTGAGAGTCTGGCTTGATGAATAGAGAACCAAACTTCAGACTTGTAAGGCCAAAGGCCTTGGTTCAAATTCCATCTCTGATCCATATTTGTTGTATGAACCTAAGTAAGTAACTTGTATTTTCAGTGTTCTAGGCAGCTCTCAAAATTAACTTGCAGAGAAGAAAGAACACAATGGTGTTCTTATAGAGAGGTCCACAGCCTCCTTTTTCTGTCTATGGCCTCTAGTGAATGTGGCCACAAACAATCCATGAGTTCTTCTTCCATGTCCTGAGATCCACACCAAGTTTAAACAAATGTTTCATGGTCTTTTATTCTCCCAATTGCCTGAGTCAGAGAGACACAGTTGGATAGCTGAGACTTGTTAGGGAGGCCAACATTTTTAGTCTTTGTTCAGAAATGGACCCAGTTTTCTGCATCTCTGACCTTCGGGTGAAAGACCTGGAATACCCAATTAGAAGATTTTTTTTAAGTTGCCCAGGGAACATATGATTCCTGTTAACAAGCTGTCTCTCTACCTTTATTCTCTGTTCTCTAGCTCTATTCCCCTCCCCTTTTATAAGTGTTTATAAAATAATGAGGATCATTTTCTCCTCCTCAGACTAGCCTGGATCTGTCCAGCCTTAGCAGTCTTCTTGTGCTGATGTGTTCACTTTATTCACTCTGCTTGCCCCCCAAAAATGAACCCCAAAGACTGGATGGTTGAGTGCCCTTTCCTCTGAATGATGTCTCCACTGGCATCTGGCACCACTTTCCCCCTTGTTATTGGTATTACCATAGCTCTGTTTGTCAGTGTTCATCATTTGAGACGATGAGTCATCAATCCCATTTCATCAATCCCATAATTCAGTTCTTTCCTCTTCCGTCTCCTTCCTAGTTTAAATCCCCTGGAGTGTCACAATAATAGAAAAGAAAATATTCCTTTAAAGACTTGAGGATTTGAGAGCTGGAAGAAATTTCAGAGATCATTAATTGCCAACCCAATGTCGCTGTGTGAAAGGGGTTCAGTGGAAAGAACCCTAAATGTTTTCGAAGTCAAAGGAGTTACCATTCACTGTGTAAACACGGCAAGTCACTTGTTCCTTGTGAGCCAAAGTTTCTACATCTTTAAAATGAGGGGATTATTTGGGGGACAGTGATGAAGAAAGGATGCTACTGATTTCCTGACATGGAAGTGATGGGACAATCTACAGAATGGAACTCATACCTCTGGATACTGAGTAGGAGAGCTTCTGTTATTTTTGTTGTTGTTTGTTTGTTTGTTTTTGATTAGGCAGCATACATCCCCTACCCCACAGTGATTGGCAATGGGATAGGGAATAATTGATAGATAATTGATAATTGAAAATAGATAATTGATAATGGATAAATATTTGAATTGATGGATAATTGAAAAAAATCATTTAAAAAAAGGTGATAGACTTGAAGACTTCAAACATCCCCAAATTTGTGATCTTATAACACTAGAGATAGAAACATTTACCTGTTTCACTGTAAACATAGACACACAAATGTGCTATGATAAACATTCAGATATGTGCACACACATCCACATACTCCTTCTTAAGTCTCTAGGGAGCAATTCAGACTGAAATGAATTGGATCAGGCTGAGATTGGCAAACTATTTCCACTGATTCTTACAGGTACGTCAGGAGGAAACTGAAATTATTTTAATTAGGGATAGTGGTCTTCTTGTGCCCTCTCTCTTCCTGCGGATTCATATCTATCCTTTTATCTCGATTTCCAATAAGTTTTCTTTTTCCCTTAATCCTTAAAACTGGTGTGATGGACAATTGCCCTAATAATCTATATGTTTTGTTACTCAGATATAGCAGAGAACAGCCATTTTTTTGGGGGGGTGGAAATAGGGAAGAGGAATGAGGCAATGCTGGAGGAAAAAAATAACTGCAAGATGGATTTTCCTGGTTGGGGATTAAGTTGGACAAATGAATTATTTCTTTTTTTTTCCCCACAGAAGGGAGAGAATACTTAGACCCAGCTGTTCCCAGGGAATGAGTTCACATTAATAATGTCTAGAGAAAACTGTAAAAAGCTGGAACTGCATGAAAGATGGTGTTTTGATCATTTTTTCTCCTTCCTCTTTTTTTTTTTTTTGTGACCCAGATTTTTTTTCCAATGAAAATGAAAACTTCCTGAGAGAAGGAGTCATGACTGTGCTTGGAGAGAAATCCATGCCTGAAGGGTAGATTGAGGCAGTGACTAGGAAAAAGAGACCCAGTCAATATGAAGGTAGAGACCAATGGTTGGGAGTCACTAGTGTTTCTCTTCTCAAAGCAATGCCCTCCCATGAGATTAGTAGATTATAGCCCTTCATTTTACACAGGAGGAGAGGGAGAGGAAGGGAAAAACTTATTTAAAATAACACAAGTAGAATGTCAAAGCCCCTCTCACTCCAGAGCTCATTTCTACTATAATAAACTGATGTCTTCTGATTTTGAGATTCTGTGAAAGGTCCATAGCTCTCAATGTGGCTGAACTCTGATTTTGGTCATGTCATGTGGCCTGCCTGGGATCATATTCTCACCTCTAAAATGAAGGGGGAAGCACTACAGTGGCGTATTTGGTCTCTTCAAGCATATAGTGTAATAGTCTCCTGCACCCAATGACTATTTGTTTGTGGTTACTTCAGATTTCCAGAGCTCCTTAAACCCTGAGCATATGAAACATAAACCAAAGGAAACAGATGGTTAACACAATCCCCCTTCTCCCTACTTTCCTTGCCAACTACTTGCTCTTTAATGTCAATCTATCCTACATATTGCATCCCTAGAGAAAAGGAAAAGAGTGGCCCTCTTTTAATGAGCCAAGTTGGAAGATATTAGAAATGATCTTCTGGTAATCCCCTTAAAAGTAAACCAGAAATAATACATGTTTAATACATGTATGTATGTGTATACACATATGTCTATATGTACACCCATATATTTTTATTTCTACTTGACTAGATTCAGATTATTTCATTTTTCTTGGTGTGCCATCCATGCTTAGTATTGCTCAGAGTAAGCATTGAATAAAACTCTTAAATTGCTTAGCAGAAAATGGCTTTTGTCGACAGCAGTTTGCCCTCAACCTTTAGAATGAATAATTTTCTAGTCAAAATTAGACTTCTTCCCTCCACCATCCTTAACTCCCCCTCACCTCCACATGACCATAGAATCCTAGATCTTGAGGTAGAAATGACCTCAGAAACAATTTATCCCAAGGGTCTTATTTTATAGATGATCACACCGAGACCCATGGAGGTTACATAAATTGTGCAAGGTCAGACAGGAAGTAAGCTTGAGAGGTGAGATTTGAACCATATTTTTTGACTGCGGGACCAGGTAAATTATTCCTAGTAGCCGATAATCATCCAGGGACCTGCTGCTGACAAAAAGCAGATATAGTCTTGTTGAGCACATGGGAAATGCTGGAGAAAGGACACTGATGGTGTTCCCAGGTGGGGAAGCATTTTCACTTCTCTGACTTGCTTGTAAATTTGTAATTGTAAGTTCTTGTAAATCCTTCTGGGAAAGTGCAGATTGAAATGCAAAGTATGTGTATAAAAGCAGAAGCTATAAAAGGCTATTTTATACCTTTTTATAGTATTCAATGAAAATTAAAATATTAAAGACATGAATATTTTAAAAGGCATAATATATTAACTGTACAAGGTAGGCATGTAGTGCTAGGACGCAGCCTGAGGCTTAGCATAGACATCCTTGAGGTCACATCCTTGCTATGGCAGCACCATTCTAAGGGACCTGAGCACATCTTTTATCTGCTCAGAGCTTGCGTCTTCATTTGTAAACTGAAGGTTTCAAGGAGGTGATTTCAAGGTTCTGTTGGATATTCCATGTACTTTGTCTAGGGGCGTTCTTTTTCCCCTCTCCAATTCTGTTTATCTATAATAGATGCATAAAATTTTTAAGTTTCCTTCCAGTTCTAACATGCTGTGCTCTGTGATCTAATATCCTTTCTAGTTCTGACATTCTAGGTTTTTGGTTCCAAGATCCCATTCTCTATGATTCTTAATATTTCCCATGAGGACGTGCAACATTTAAGTCTACAAAATAGATGAAATCGCAGAAAGATCAGGAAAGAAAGGCAAGATATAAAAAATACCATCAGCAGGGTAGAATAGGAGAAAATGCTTTGAATCTGAGATAAAGCTCTGACTTGAGCTGTATGACTTAGGGTCAGCAAAATAGATCCATTCATCTTATCACAGTAGATGGGCCAAGGATGCTCTTTGAATCAATGACTTTTTAATGAGGAGACTCGTTCAGTTTCTCTTATTTATCTATATTTGTCAGTAAATATTTCTTCAAATCAATGACTGTGTTCACAGGAGTCACTTGGTATCCTGACTAAAGAGAGCTAAAGAAGAAAATCCATGTAAGACTTACATGTTCAATATAAGTAAAGGCAGCCAGGTGAAACAGTGGCCAGAAAATGGTATTTGGGATCAGGAAGTCCTGCTTCAGACGTTTATTATTTGAACCTGAGCATGTCAGGTCTCTTCCTTCTCCTTCTTCTCCTCCTCCTTTTCCTTATCTTCTTCCTTCTCCTCTACTTCCTCCTCCTCCTTCTTTTTCTTAATTAATAGAGAGCTAAAGTTGAACAAAGGGTGGAAATGATTGGAAGTGAATCAGGAAGGCTTAAGAATAACTGGGAAGTGTGTGATGGGCTGAAACTTGGACTTCAGTAAGGTAAAAGCTTGATCAGTAGACTTTGGGCCCCAGGGACAGGTGCTCAAGTTCTGGTGAAAGATGAAGATTGGAGAGTGAGCAACATGGCCTGTGGATAGCCAGGAAGTAGTGAGGAACAAACATTTCTCTATTGTTTCTGCTTCTAGAGGAAATTGTTTGAACTCTGAGCATGATAATTGGTTGAAGATATAAGAATATGGAATTGGGATGTGTTTTCAATTTACTTAGGGCTACGCTGATAAGGAGAAAGTTGTTTTTTCTAAGTTGTAATTGAGGAAACAGGAGCAACACCTTAGTTGCTTTCAGGGAAGAATGTAAAGGGCATCAATTAGTATTAAACTTTTGTGGACATACAGGATAATACTCAGTGTTAGGTTCCCTGACTAATGCCAAGAGGAAGACCTTGAGTCACCCCTCAAAGTGAGGATCAAAGAGCTGTGAAGACATTTCCAACTTTTTCTCTTGGGCTTCTCTTTTGTAGGTTAATTCAGTCTCTTATAGAAGAAAGGAGATAAAGCTTCCAAGACTCAAAGGTTCTAACAAAGGGAAAAAGAATTCAATTATGAATATAATAATTTATAAATGTATATGTCCCTATATACTCCAGCTAACAATAGATGTTCATTGACGTTCCAAGGTGAGGAAGAATGACATTTGTAGTGATAAAAGACCAAGAGGCAAGGAGAGCCATTTTTCCATTATAAGAATCAGAGAAACCACAGCCTAGTCCCAAGAAGATCAATCCCAGAAGTCATGGTTGAATGGCACCTCTCCCCTTTCTGAGTCACAACTTCTTCTTCCTTGAAATAGGAATACTAAGAATCCCTCCCTTACCTACCTCATTGGGTTGTTGGGAGAATGGTATCAAATATTATAATTTATAAAGCACATGTGCTTTATTATGTGGCTACACAAGCATTGTGCTGAGCATTAAAGATACAGTGACAGGAGAAAGAAAGAAAGAAAGAAAGAAAGAAAGAAAGAAAGAAAGAAAGAAAGAAAGAAAGAAAGAAAGAAAGAAAGAAAGAAAGAAAGAAAGGAAAGAAAAGAAAGAAGGAAGGAAGGAAGGAAGGAAGGAAGAAAGAAAGAAAGAAAGAAAGAAAAAAAGAAAGAAAGAAAGAGAGAGAGAGAAAGGAAGGAAGGAAGGAGGGAGGGAGAGAGGAAAAGAGGGAAGAAGGTAGAGAGGAAAGAAGAGAGGGTGAGAGAAAGGGAGGGAGGGATTAATGGAGAGAGGAAGGAAGGGAGGGAGGAAGAGAGAGAGGGAGAAAGAAGGAAAGAGAGAAAGAAAGCCCCAGCCTTCAACGAGCTTACATTCTATTGGGAGGAGGCAGGAGATGGACACTGTTAAGTATTAAACAATTACTAGATAAGGGGGTGGGGTGTAGAAGCTGACAGTGGGTCAGAAAAGGTCTCCTGTGAATTTTTGAGCTGTGCTTTAACGAAGGAATGCTCAAAGGTAAAAGTGAGGAAGGGCTGCATTGGAGGCCTTGAGATCAGACGATTGGCCAAGTCAGACACGTGTGGTCTCTGTTGTGGTGCATGTAGGGAATCCTCGCACTGATGTATGTCGTAAATTGCTTGTAATTTGTCACCTTCGAGATAATCCTGGGGTCTTGAGAAGATGAGGGATTTTTTCAGGGATCATCGGCCGTGTGTGCCAGAGCCTGGAAGTGAATCCGCTCTCCCAAGGCTGGCCACTTATCCACTAGGGCACGGTGCCTGGCATGCACACACACTCACACACTCTCACACACAAACTCAAACACTCATACACACACACTCACACACACACTCATACTCACACACATGTGTACACATCCATACATGTACAGGCACATACATGTGCACACCAACACACAAGCACATACACTGCTCACGTTTCTATTGGCCTTTACAGAATGATACATATTCACGTTTGCTTGCATAGATGAATGAATGAAAACAGAATTTATTCAGCACTATTCCTTAGGCCAAGTGTAAGGGAAACAAATGAAAACAAAAACAAACAACCACAAACAAATGACATAAAACCTCCAAATAAACAATAAAACAACAAAGACTTTGCCTTCCAGGAGCTAAGGGAGAAAATGGCACATTAAGGGAAGGAGGGTTTGGGGGCGCTGCTCTGGCCTGAGATGTTTAAAGGAGGGGCAGCTGAGCTTTTGGGTACTGATCAACAGGCCCTTTGGAAGGATTGTGCTGAATTTATGGCTGCTCCAGAAGGTTTGATTCCGCCAGTCTAACCTAGATCTTTCTACCTCTTATCTCAATAAATGCTTATTTACTGGCTGACTAGTGGACCCTCTCCTCAGTCTGTTTCTATGTCTCTGAACTCTGGGGGTGCTGCTACCAAAGCAAGGTCCCATCTGGGCCTTTACTTCTTAGTCTGAGACTTGCTTACTTGTCCACTTGTCAGAGAAAACTGAATGTCAGCACCTGGAGGATCAGAGCTCACTTTTGTCTGTATATCCCAAGCATCGGCTCTGGCAGACAGGGGCAGGGGAGGGAATTAATGAATACGTCTTCAGTGGATGGATAAACAAGTAAAATGGATCCCCAAGTCGACAATGAATGGCATCCAAAAACTCCCCCAGAACAACAACCATTCCACTATGTTTAGTAGAAAAACTGATGGATTTGGAGGCCTAGACCAGGTGTGGATTTGTCACTTTAACCAGTGTGACCTTAGAGAGTCCTTTTATATAATGATAACCATACTTTTTATTAGTATGCAAATAAATATTATTTATTATTTTATTTATTGCTTTAAGATTTGAAGAATATTTTCTATAGTTTATCCCTTATGGTCTTCACAAAAAGAAGGTAAGGGAAGTGGTATTATTATCCATATTTTACAGATGAAGAAAAAGGATGAGATAGTTCAAGGCAACATAATTTATAGGTATCTGAGGCAGGATTCTCACTCAGATGTTGATTCATTAGCTGCTTAATCCACTTTATTTCTGTGGAATAAGTTAGATGAAAAGATTGGATTAGAAGATTTCCCAAGTTCCTTCCAAGCCACTAAATAACAGAGTAGATAAAGCATAGAGATTGGGGTCAGAAAGACTTAAATTCAAAATCAGCCTGGAACACTCACTTAGCCGGGTGATACTTGCTTCAGTTTCCCCATTTGTCAAACGAGCTAGAGAAGGAAATATCAAATCACTCTAGTGTCTTTGCCAAGAAAACCCCAAAGGGGGACACAAAGATTTGGACATGAGTGAAAATGAGTAAATAACAACAAAAAGAGTCCCTCCTAAATTTGTCAATAATCCTAATTACCAAACCCTAAAATCATTTCTTTTATGGGTATTCTATCAATATCAGTTCAGACTAAATCTTTGAGTCATCAGGTCACTCTATTTCACTTGATTTTTGGTTTGTTTTTGGTTACACGTGTACAATCGTGTTAGTCATTTGCTAGTCATGTTGTAAAGGGGAAAAAAAAGCATAACAAAAGTAGAAAAAAAAGGGGCAGCTAGGTGGCACAGTGAATAGAGCACCAGCCCTGAAGTCAGGAGGACCTGAGTTCAAATGTGACCTTAGACACTTAACACTTCCTGGCTGTGTGATTCTGGGCAAATCACTTAACTCCAATTGCCTCAGCAAAAAAAAAAAAAAAAAAAGAAAGAAAGAAAGAAAGAAAGAAAGAAAGAAAGAAAGAAAGAAAGAAAGAAAGAAACAACAAAAGAATGAAAAAAAAAAGTAGAAAAATAAGAAAGAAAACAAAAACAAAGACAAAGCGAAAATCATCTGGTTCAGTCTGACTTCATGGCTTTTTCTCTGGATGTGGATGGCATTTTCCCAATTTGGGATTGTCTCAGATGACTATATTGCTGAGAAGAGCCAAGTCTATCATAGCTGATCATCACGTAACATTTCTGTTATGTTAATGTTATACAATGTACTCCTGATTCATGGAAATTCATGTAAGTCTTTTCAGGTTTTTCTGAAGTCATCCTGCTCATTATTTCTTATAGCACAATAATATTCCATTATATTCATATACCATAATTTGTTCAGCCATTTCCAAATTGATGGGCATCTCCTCAATTTACAATTTCTTACCACCATACAAAGAGGTGCCATACATATGTTGGTACTTGTACCTGGTCTTTTAAAAAAGAACGATTAAGAGCAGTGGGTAGCGACTGCCAATTTCATGGAATTATATTTACTTAAGGGCCCATGTTACCAGTTTGATTCCAACTTCCTATTTCTGCCAAGGGCACCACTATTATTTGGCATCTAGCCTTGCCAACTTGGGCTTGCACTCACTGCACACGTTTATTTGTTGTTAAGTCATTTCAATCACATCTGGCTCTTTATGACCCCATTTGGGGTTTTCTTGGCAAAGATACTTGTATAGTTTGCCATTTCCTTCTCCAGCACATTTTACAGATGAAGAAACTGAGGCAAAGAGAATTAAAAGACTTGCTCAGGGTCACATAGAGAGTAAGTTCCTGAGAATGGATTGATGAATCTTCTTGACTCTAGACCTGGCAATCTACCACCTAACTGCCCCTCCATATGTCTAATACCTTCCTAAATTTTTAAATTTCTTTATTCATAACATCTCTCAGATTTTTGTTTTCTCTCTCCTCAAACAGGTGCCACTTTTTCCACTTCTCTCCTAGGCTATTGCAATACCTCCTGATTATTTTCCTACCTAAAGTTTTCCCCTCTTCATTTCATCCTCCACTCAGATGCCAAAGTGGTTTTTCTAAATGAAGGTTCTCGTCACATCCTTCTCCTACCCAGCTTAATTTCAGCAGTTCCTTATTACCTGCAATATAAAATTTAAACTTCTCCTCTATTGACATTTAAAGATCTTAATCCATCCCCTTCCTACCTTTATTACCTTATTTGACATTATTCTTTCAAATTCTAGGATCCAGCCATAATGACCCATCTTGAAGCTGTTAGGGTTCCATGATCCATTCTTCAACTATTACCCAGAACCGAAGGTTTCACCTACGACTTTGGACTTCCAGTGTAATTTTCATTATAAGCTGGGGCTGAGAGCCAATCGCACGCTACTTTTTGTCCATCTTCAACCCATATTTACAGCCCCAGTCCAGTCCTCCCTCCTCTCATTTTGATTCTTATATCATTTCCTTAATGAGAAAGATAACATTTTCTTTAGCCTGATTTCATAAAGGAGGAAAATGAAGTTGAGGACAAGGGGGAGAGAAACTGATCAGACATGATGGTTCAGCTAGCAAATGAAAGAATCGGGTTGGTCTGGGATTGTAAGTATTCAGAATCCAAAACTGTTGTACCAAACCATACTCTACCTCATAGCAAAAGATGACAAATAGTTCCTTACACGGGCAAGATGCCAATGGGGAAGGAGCCAAGAGGCAGAATTTGGAGAGAGAAAGCAGGATTTAAAAGTTCATGCCCTTGAATCCCCCTTTTTCCCTTAAAAAAAAGGAAAATCAAGAAATAGGTAGATGGTTGTATAGATAGATAAATAGATGAATGAATGGATCATTGGATAGGTAAATAAAAGAAAGATAAATGGATAAGAGGGATTGATAGATAGACAGATATATGGATAGACAGGTGAATGGATGGATGAATAGATGTTTGGAAGGGTACGTAGATAGCAGACAGGTAGACAGATATGGAACTAGTGCTTACTTTGTACCAGACACTGAGCTTTGTACTGGGAATACAAATACAGGAAAAAGACAGTCCCTTCTTTCCATATATTATTGGAAATGAAGGCAACAGACAAAGGGGATCAGGAAAAGGCAGACAGATTTCTGAGGAGGCAAACCGCTTGGAAAGTGAATGCACTGGGATTTAGGCAACATAGGATCATAAATATAGATCTGAAAGAAAATTCAGTAGTCGTACATTACTAACGAAGGTGTGGAAGTAACTAATGCTCCATCTCTCTCCTGCCCTCCCACCTCTGCCTTTTACTAGCTGTGTTGCCCCTGACAAATGACTCGACTGTCCATCTGAAAAAGGTACAGTACTTCTTGAATAAACTGCTTGATAGACTATTGATAAAGGAAGTGCTTTGTGTAACTTAATAAGAAAGGAAGGAGGAAGGAACAGCCTCATAGTGGTTAAATGACTTGCCAGAGATCATACATCTAAAATATGTCTGATGCAGCATTTGAATCCAGGTAGGTCATCATAACTGAGACCTCTGCTCTTCCCACAACACCACGCTTTTTCTCTATTCTACTCCCATGTACTTTGGGGATCATTAAACACACAAAGTGTCCTATCACCCTTTCTAGCTGAACGTCATCAAGCCCAAAGAGAAGAATGGAATATTAATAATAATAGAAGTAGGATCGGTAGCCATAATTAGAACTGGGTGAGGTCATATGACAATGATAGCCACAATAACCACCACAATTTCTTGTTTGGTTACAATAGCTGCTGTTAGCATCTAATTAAAAATAATCAATAAAATTGGCCTTCTGGAAGCCACAATAGTTTGCATTATCCAAAGAATATTTAGTAGAATTTTGTCTTAAACCTTGTCCCCTAACTCTACATTTTCTTTCTCCATCTCCATTTCATCATCTCCTAGGGGGTTAATTATCTCTTTGAAGTTGACTCTCAAATCTATAAATCTAGCCCTAATCTCTCTGCTATCCTAAATCAGCAATGGTTGTGGAACATCTTGTATGAATATCTATGTGTAAACATCCACCATCTTAAACTGATTTTTGGAATTTTTTTTTAAACGAAAGTGTCAAAATTTATATATTTTTAAAAATTTTCTTTTTAAATCCAGGTCAATATTTTAGCATGTGACTTTTAAAATTTATTCCTATTCTTATTATTTGTATCTCAACTGTGTATCCCAGGTGTTAACTATTCCTTCCTGCTTTATGTCAGCAGCAAGTTTGATTGACAAATAGTCTATACCTTTTGTCAATTTATTGATAAAAAAATAAATGTTCAACAGCATGAGTGGAGGTCCAGTTCCCTGGGACATTTCTCTGTAGATTTCCTTCTGAATTAATCTTAGACCCTTCTGTCTTGGGGCTGCCATTCTGATTGGTTATTGTCCCTTGGAGTTCACCATGTGAGGGGAGTACTTTGTTTCTCTATTCCCGCTCTGAGAATCTCCTCAGCTTTTCCAATAACCTCACTTAGCATGTGGATGTATTATTCTTGTTGCCTTCCATCTCTCTTTTGCAATCACGGTCAAATCAATTCTGCCATTGTTCCTAGATAGGGTATGTCAATCAATGGGTTTTCTTGTGGGATTACTTACTATTTTTGTGACTTTCTAAAATAACGGGCCCCTCCTTGGCAACCACTCCCTGTATGTTAGTTCTTCCATTGGATTGTAAGCTCTCGGAAGACCGGAATTATCTTCTTTCTGGATTTGTATCCCTATTGTTCAGCCTAGCTTGACAGATAGTGAGATGTGGGAGTGTAGGAGATGTAGGAGCAATCGGAAGAGCCTCCCTTGGAGCTGTGACCTTAGGACTTTCTTGTGGTGGATTTCTGGGTAAACTAACTTGACTAAGCCTCCTCATTTGCAAAGGGAGACTAGATAATCTCCAAAGTTTAGCCTTCCATCTCAGGATGTTCTGAAGAATACCAGAGGAGTAGTCATAAATGTCTCCTCCTCTCTTGCTAAGGTGGTGACATTAATGAGAATAAGCGCTAGAATCACGTTTTCTAATAGAAGGTTTAAAAAAAAGTACTTTATGGAAAGTCAAGTGGTGGAAAATTCACCTTGCTGCAAATTAGACCGAGATCCTTGAATAAACTGGAAACCTTCTTTTCCAGTAGCTCCGGCAACAATGGTCTTGTGTTCCTGGAGAGGGGCTTTCCTAGACAAAAGGAGGCTCTCAGGAGAGAGGGATGAGAGAGGGCAGGTAGAGGCAGACATACACACGCTCTCGGCAGGGAACCCCAACCATGGGCCCAGCACAGCACGGATTCTGAAAGAAACCTTCCAGAATCAAGAAATCCCAGCATCCTGTGGGGAACGATGGGGAGACACAATGGAGGACAAGTCCAGTAGCTAGAGACCTTCTCCTCTCCCCTGCCCAGCCATGTAGGGAAGGGTCCATCAGTCAGAAAACCTTATAAAGTATCTACTGTATGGGGGGCACTGGGAACTCCATTGTTTCTGGTGCCTCTGCAAGGAACGGTTTTCAGCTTGCCATTTCACAGCCTCGAAGGCATTTCTTATGCTACCCAGTGCTCAGAGGCCCACACTGCCCGGGAACTAGTCACCCTAAACCTGGATCCTTTAAGGAGGTTCAAGGTTCCAGTCTCAAGCCTTCACTGATTATGTTCCCTCAGATTTAGGGTTCACTTTTTCCCCAGTAACTTTTAAACACTCATCCCATCTCAGTTTCTAGGGAGAGTAGAGGGACTGGGTTCACACTGTACTGAGTTACCCAGTCACCCCAGGTCCTGAGCACAAAGTCCCCCCGGGGCTGGAACACGCCGCCTCCTCACCGGTTCTTCCCGCTGGCCTGGTGGCAGCATCTGCCTTAGAAGTCTGGCTCTGGCATCCCTCAGAACGGATTCCCCACTTGGGGACTCCAGTCCTTGTGCCCTCGAGGAAAGCAAAGGGTCGTGATCCAGAGTAAAACCCCAGGCCAACTCTTTGGGCCTGTGTGTGCATGGGTATGTGTTTGTATGTGTGCGAATGTGTGCGTGCATTTATGCTGTGCAGGTGAGCCTGTGTATATGTGGGGGGCACAAAGAGGGAGCCTTTCTTTCCACACTCAGCCCAGTCCTAGGGACCGTGCTTAAGATTCCCTGAAAGACCTTCGCTCCCCGGAAGAGAAAAGGAGCCTTCCCTGCCCGTTACTTTAGTTTTATGAATTATCCTGCACCTCTCCCCTGCAGAACCTGGAGAGCTACATTGGGGACATTTAAATTTCCCCCAGTTCAAAATGAAAATAATAAATCACTAACAATGATAGATTAGCAAAGCACTTTACAAATCTTGCCTCGTATTATCTTCCCAGAACCCCAGGAAGGAAATGCTGTTATTATTCCCATTTTTTACAAAAGGGGAAATCGAGGCAGACATTAAGTGACTTGCCCCCAGAGGCCTTGATGTATAGTGAATGACTGTTTGAGCTTGGCGTTGGTGGGGGAAGTTCAGTTGGGCCTGCTGTCCCGAAGGAGGGTAAGGGAAGGGGAGGGGAGGGCCGCCATTATGCTCCACAGGACTCCACGGAGGCAGAGAGACAGAGACAGAGAAAAAGTAAGATGGAGACAGAGATAGGGACAGATGAGACAGAGGAAGACAGAGACAAAGAGAGAGAGAAAGACAGAGGCAGAGACAGAGAGAAAGAGACAAAGACAGAGACAGAGTAAGACAGAGACAGAGATAGAAACAGATGAGAGGGAGGGAGACAGAGACAGAGAGATCTAGATGGAGAGAGTCTGAGACAGAGAGAGACAGAGACAGAGAGATAGAGACAAAGACAGAGAGACAGAGAGAATAAGATAGAGACAGAGATAGAGACAGATAAGACAGAGAAAGACAAAGAGATAGAGATGGAGACAGACAGAGACAAAGACAGACATAGAGATTGAGACAGAGGTAGAGACAGAGCTACAGATGAGACAGAGAGAGAGAGAGACAGAGAGAAAGAGAAAGAGACCCTTTGTCACTGGGTAAAAAGTTGAGACTGACAATGAAGGCTAATGATGAGAGGATTCAGCTTGGTCATGTTCAGGAAGCCTCCCAGGTGCTGCTTTTGGTCTCAGGAAGACATGGCTCTGAACCTACTTTGACTCTTTCACTGTATAATCTGGAGCAAGTCATTGGACTCTCTGCTCAGTTTTCCTATCTCTAAAATGGGCACATTACTGACTCCATTACTGACCTCTCAGTGTCCTTGTGAAGAAGGAAGGACTTTTTAGAACAGATAATAAAGTGCTCCCCACACACCCCAGATAACGTTCCCTGACGTGCCTCTTCACTCACTCATCTCCCGAAGGCCTGAGCCCCTCCCCAACCTTTGCTTCTCTGAAATGGCTTTGGCAACTCCAAGGATCCCACTAATGACGGGAAGCTGCCGTGGGCATGTGGCCGAGGCGCTGGCCATGGCAGAAGCCTGGAGACGTTCAGTGGTCACTCATCTGCTTTCCTCCCAAAGCTCCAGGAATTCATTCAAAATAGAAGCCCACGCCTGCTCTGAGGGTTTTCAGAACCTTCTTCCAAAGCTTCCCTCCATCCCCGGAGGCTTGGGCCTTGTTTGATTTTCCTTTTCTTTTAAGAGAAACTTGAGATCCTGTTTCTCACTGAGAAAGTGGCAGGGGGAGGGGGAAGAGAGAGAGAGACAGAGAGACAGAGAGACATAGAAACAGAGACAGAGAGACAGAGACAGGGAGAGACAGAGAGAGATAAGAGAGGGAGGGAAGAAAAGAGAAGGGAAGAGAGGAGAAGAGACAGAGACACAGAGTCACAGAGACAGAGAGAAAGACAGACACAGAGAGACAGAAACAGAGAGACAGAGACAGAGATTGAGAAATAGAGACAAAAAGAAAGACATAGAGAAAGACAGAGACACAGAGAACACAAAGAGAAACACAGACATAAAGAGACAGAGACAGAGAGGTAGAGATCCAGACACAGAGAGAGACAGAGAAAGAGAGAGACTGAAAAAGACAGAGACAGAGAGATAACGACACAGAGAGACACAGAGACAGAGAGACAGAGAAAGACACAGAAAAAGAGACAGAGACAGAAACAGATATAGAAAGACAGAGACAAAAAGAGACAGTGACAGAGAGATAGAAACAAGAGTCAGAGAGACAGAGATAGAGATGCAGAGAGCCAGAGAGAGCCAGAGCCAGAGCCTGTGTGCTTGGGCTGGGTGGGCGGATGGGACCCACTCCTCTTGAAGTCCATTTTCCCTCCAGCCCCACTGTGCTCTGGCAGACTGGGTGACTCATCTTTCCTAGAAATTCAACAATGAGCTCATCCTGGCTGCTTCCTTCCTCCCCAGGCCTGTGGGTTTGGTCTCTTCAGAGAACTTTTTTTTTTTTTTTTTTTTTCTGAAAATCTCCTTGTGTCTCCAGCCACCAGAGTTTAATTATATAAAATTATATAATCGTCACGGTGCAAGTAAGAAAATGAGTCTGCGAGGCTCAGATTCCCTTCCTGCAGCATCGGAGTAGATGATTCCCCCCTTCTCCCCCCCAAGGCTGCAGAAGGAAGTGCCTTTCCAGGGAGGGGCAGGAGAAGGGTCTGGGCCCCGGCCTCCTGACCCCTGGCTCGAGACTCGGGTCAGTGGTTGGATCTGGACTCACCGGGTCTCCACGTAGCGAGGGCCTAGATGTGCAGGACTGGCCAAAGCTCTCCCCCCCTGCCTGTAATTTGGCTCTTTTTACATGAGGTGACCAGACTGGCCATTTGGGCCCAATTATCCGGATGATTCAAGAAAGAGCACTGACTGATTCCTCAAGGCCCTGGGCCCTCAGAGCCAGCCCCCGGGCTTCAAGGAAGCAAGAGTCGCCTCTGTCCTCAAGAGACAAAACGTGGGTGATCCAAAACTGAGTCTCCTTTCTGTGGAATAAGGGTTTGTTTTAAGAACATGCAGTTGGGATGTGTGTGTGTGTGTGTGTGTGTGTGTGAATGTGACTGTGTGTGAGTGTGACTGTGTATGTGTGTGAGTGTGTGTGTGTGTGTGTGAATGTGAGTGTGTGTGTGAATGAGGGGTGTGTGTGAGTGTGAGTGTGTGTGAATGAGGGGTGTGTGTGAGTGTGTGTGTGTGAGTGTGACTGTGTGTGTATGTGAATGAGGGGTGTGTATACACACATACTACACACATATAATTTGGGCATATACTTATATAAATGTGTCAGTCATACACATTCACACCTTCATATTTAGGGTCTTGCAAAGGTATTCTCACAATGACCCTATAAAAGTTATTCATTTATTTATGTTTTTATTTATTTGCTTTACAGCTGAGCAAACTGAACCTTCTAAAGGTTCATTGACTTGCCTATTTCACATTATTGGGGCAGTTGGGTGGTAGGGTAGGTCTCTCTGTCTCTTCTGTTTCTCTCCTTGTCTCATCTGTCTCTTTCTCTATCTTTGTCTCTCTCAGTCTGTCTCTCTGTGTCTCTTTCTCTTTTTGTTTCTGTCTCTGTCTCTGTCTCTCTATGTATCTCTCTGTCTCTCTCATCTGTCTCATATCCAGGCTTGGAGTCAGGAGGACTCCTCATCCTGAGCTCAAATCCATTCTCAGATACTTAGCTGTGTGACCCTGGTGAAGTCACTTAACCCTGTCTGTGTTATTTTCCTCTTCAATCAATTGAGCCGGGGAAAGAAATGGCCAACCGTTCCAATATTTTTGCTTAGAAAAGCCCAGAGGGGACCATAGGGAGTTGGACCTGACTGAAATGACTGAACCATAGAATATAACACATGGCAGAGCAGAGTCTTGAACTCTCTCCTTTGCACTCTGAACCTTGAACTCTTCTCACTATTTCAGGCTCCTAGTTTGATGGTACAAACATCTCCACAGAAATTGAATGGGAACCCTCGATTTCAATGACAACATTAGGGCATGTCTGAAAGTCAGTGCACAATTCAATTTAAAACCCGATTTCTTTGTTGACTGTTTTATTGATTTTGAACACGGTACAGAACAATATTTATTATTCCCATGACTATTTTCCTTGTATATTAAAAAGTCTACAAGAGCACAAAGTTCTTCAGTTTCCTATGCAGTTATAACATGTGAGAATTCTAGAGTGACAGCTGCTATTAAAAAAAAAGTCCTATTTAATAAAAATACACACACACACGTGCACACACACACGTGCACACACACACACGTGCACACACACACGTGCACACACATACTATTGCATTGCTTTGGAACAAGTCTGATGTTCCAGACAGCCTATCGCTTCTGCAGGAATAGACACAAAATTTCATGGTGTTCTGTAGAGATTCCATCTGCCAACACATCCAGACCTTGCATCGAACTTTATTATCTGGGATTATTAGTAGAGATTTTGAGCAAACCTCAAAAAATCTCCACTTTCTGCATTTTGATCGCTCCAAGTTACCTTAAATTGGCTCCTGTTGTCCCCTCGTTTTATAATGATCTGAAATGTGTTTTTTTTTAATTTTTCATTTTACAAATCTTTCCAGATTGATTCCTTCTACTTCCTGACAGATTTCATGTAACAAACATAACTAAATAAAACTAATAATCCATTATCTCAAAGTCCATGTGATAGTTCACATCTACCATCTCTAAAAAAAAAACAAAAAACAAAAAACAAAACAAAAAAAAACGGAACAAAAATCTATTTTTTCTCCCTCCTATCTTCCAACCCACTGGGGACAAAAGAAACACAAATTATAGCATACATGCAGTCAAGATTATGTCATATATGATATACCCGCAGATGTATTTGTATTTGACTTTTTAATTTGATTTCTTCTGATAGGCTGAATATAAGAAGGTCAAAGGCATCATCATTTAGTCCCATTTTGTATGTGATTTCAAATGGCTTTACCCATTCTGAGGGCCAGCAATAATTCCCCAATGTACTTGTTTCTCCCTGTTCCACCATTTCTAAGTCAGTAGAAAGACCCAGTCAGAAGATGTGAGTTTGAACACTTGCATCAATACGTCACAGAGTCCCTCTCCTCCTGCTTATTTCAATTCTGCAAGAAAGACATCCATAGGTAGCATCTTCTTCTCCCTTCCTCCTCCTCTGGCTTCTGATTTCATCATTCAGCTGGACGTGTCCCCTCCCAAGTTGCCATTTGCCAAATCCAGTCCCTGTTCCTCAGGCCCCATCTGTTCTTACTGTTCTGAAGCTCTGGACACAGCTGATCATCATTTCTCCCCTCTTGGATTTTGATGCCCTCCACTGACTAGTGCCCTGAAACAATGGTGCCCAGAAATGAACAGACTCCTGGAGAGGAGGAGGCTGGCTAGAGCAGGGCTGGCAATCTCTCCCTCTTCCTGGGAACTCTGCCCTCCCAAGGAAAACTGAGATTGCATTAGGGTTTCTTTGCTTGTTTCCCCTTTTACAGATGGACTCGTACTGCCCTCGGGGTTCACTAACCTCATGAAATATTTTTCAGACAACTGCTCTCTCCCCCTCTCTGTCTCTATCTCTGTCTCTGTCTCTGTCTGTCTCTGTTTCTCTCTCTGTCTCTGTCTCTGTTTCTGTGTGTGTCTCTCCCTGTCTCTCTTTCTTTCTCTCTGTCTGTCTGTCTCTCAAAGTATTAGAATTTAGGGGCAGCTAAGTGGCTCAGTGCAGAGCATGCTGGTCTTGGAGTCGCGAGACTCATCTTCCTGAAGCTAATCTGGCCTCAGACACTTATTAGTTGTGTGACCTATTTGTCTCGGTGTCCTTGTCTGTAAAATGGACACGAGAAACAAATGGCAAACCACTCCTGGATCTTAACCAAGAAATCCCCAGATGGGCTAAGGGAGATCCAGACATGATTAGACAACAAGATTAGGAGGTTTACATTTTTCCCTACTGAATTTCATTCAGAACAATGTTCTCACCTGAGAAGATCCCATTGGCTCCTAACTCTGTTAAAACCTCATTGAAGTCCCCTCCCAGCTTTTTTTTTTTTTTTGATATCGTGATCATGCTAAGTATGCCTTTATCCAAGTCACTGACGAAAATATCCTCTATCTCCCTGATCCTCCACAACAAATCTCCTGACCCTGAATCATTAATAATTACTCTGGGAGTCCAGCTAGCCAATTGGTTTCCATAGAAACATGGTGTGGATTCTAGGCCAGACAACAAAGAAGTGAGTTTTAGCTGGTCTCCTCTTAGCCAGACTATCACGCTAACCTCCTAATCATTTTAGCTGCCTCCCAGTATAATCCATATAATCCATCCTCCCCCTAGCTACTACCTAAGAGTGTGTTTTTTGTGGTGGTTGTTTTTCATACAGACCTTCTTCTATTCAATAAACTGGTGTTTATTAGCACTAAAACCAGAGGAAACAAACACAAATAATATCTCTGTCTAGCACTGAAATCAATTTTCTATTTGAGCTCCTTTGCTTTTCTTTCCAGTTGGGTTAAACACTCATTACTCCCCATCACACCTTCTCGCTACCCATTAGCTATACTGACTTCCTCCCTGGTCCTGAAAGCTGGCATTTCGTCTCTTTTCCTTTGGGCCGACTGTCCCCCTTACCTAGAACATGCTCCATCCTCACTCTTACCTCTTACGATCCTGGTTTTTAAAATGGAGCTCTGCCAAAATCAGGACAACCTGAGCTCCAATCTGGCCTCAGATACTTAATATGTGATCCTGGGCAAGTCACTTAACCTCAATTGCCTCAGCAAAAATAGATAATTAGATAAACAAATTAACAAATAAATAAGCAAATGAGCAAATAAAAAATAAATAGATGAATAAATAAATGAATGGATATAATAATAATACATATAATCTACACAAATAATCCATACATATAATCTATATACATGTGTGTTGTGTTCCTTTAAAGCTTCTGAAGGAAAGGGCTGCTTCTTTTTTGTCATGAAATGCCAGAAATGCCCGGATTGGAAAGAGTGATTGATAAATGCTTGTTGAGTGAGTGATTGGTTGCTAGGTGGACAAAGAGACACTGCTTTTTATTAGAATAGGACAGAAGGCCAATAGAAAGCAAACTAATCCCAGTTTCAAACCTTATTATTATTATTTTCACTATGGCCTAACCCTGCTAAGCTTTAGTTACTGAACCATAAAACCAGCACCATGCTATTGGTCCTTCCTGTCTTTCAAGGGGTTTCTACAGGAAAGTGATCTGCGCCCTATTGGATTTGTCATTGCTTTGTTCGCCAATGGGCAGATCTTCGAGGTCTCAAGATTTCGAATGGAAAGGTCATTTTGGCCAAATCAGTCCAAGTGGAAAGTGATCTGGATAACCCAAGACATGCCCAGTGGATGTTGTCTGCGTAAATAGACCCAGATTTGGGTCCAGTCTCTCCCACTGGCTCCTTCTAAAAATTTGATTTACTTTTTCAAGCTTTATCTTTATAAAGTGGTATAATAATCCCAACATTAACTTTTCTTACAAGGGCTAAAAGATGGGGTGACTTTGGAACACTTTGAAATCCAACATAACCCTGAAATCTAAACTATCGGTTGAAAATCCAAGGCTCCAACAAACAGACTTGAATGAGGGGCAGGCTCTCGAGACATGGGGATAATTTTTTCCGATGATTTCCCTCTCCCCACCCCCTCTTTACAATGGACTTCCCAGAATTTCTGCCCACCCAGGACTCCTATGGTATATGATCGGATTTCACGTACCTCCGTTCAATATCGCCTGCCCCACCTCCCCAGCCAGCTTGTTTCACACAATCTTCTGTTTCCCCTCTTAAATTACTGGTTTTTTGCACCCCATATAAGTGCCAGACACAGCTCCCTTTTCTTACAAATACCTCATTCGGTTTCTAATTTTGAATCCCTGCCCTCTTTCCCAAGCCCCTATGGCTCTCTCCCTACCAGCATCAGCTAGGACCACGGAAACCGCTCGCAAAGATGGTGGCCACCCAGAAGAATGGGGAAACACTGCCCCGGGTATTGCCTCTCACAATAAACTCTTTCTTTAGGCTCCACTGCTTTTCTGAATGGTAATTAATGGGCTCGGGCTCCATGACTCGCTTAACTTTATAACTTTCCAAAGTGCTTTCAGACACATTTATAGAGGCAGCTTCCAACTTGGCTTCCAGGCTCCCTCCCATGTATAACTCCCTTCCTGGGGCCATTAGACACATCACTTCTCAGGCTGTGGGGGGAAAGGGAGTCATGCAATTTACCAAATTTTCCTAACTCCATACTGGAACCTTTAAGACAATAAACCATAATAAAAATTCACTTGAGGACACTTAACCTACACATTGGGATATGTGTACTCAGTGTCAAAAAGGAGGAGATTCCCCCAACTCTCTTTGCTAACTCAAACCCATTCACCCGATTCTCTGATTCTTTAAGTCTTTAGCCAGTCTTGGAAAAAGCTCTCCTTGTTATAGAAACATTCTCCTGGTATCCTTGATCTCCTCCCTTGCTGTCTTACACAGTGGATTATCTCCCTAATAATCTTCTTTTTTGCTAATGTTCAGTCTTTCCTTCTCTGTTGATTCCTTTCATCCCAAATTTAGCCAAGTCCATCACTGCCCATTCTAAAATTAAAACCAAGAAGAACACAGACACACACACACACACACACACACACACACGCACACACACACACCCCTTCACCAGTTCATATAATATTCTCAAGCTATCATCCTCTTCTCTTCTTTTAGACCAATCGCTTTGAAAATCTGGTTATACTCACAGCCTCCACTTCCTCTCCTTTCATTTATTTTTGTAGCATCTTCTGACCTCATCACTAAAATGAAACCGTTCTCTCCAAAGGCATGGAGGACCTGCCCACCTGGCCACCCTGTCCTCAGACCTTGCCCTTCGGGACCTTGCTGGCTACTGGTAACATTCTTCTCTCCTCTCTCAGTTTTCATGACCCTGCTCTCTCCTTGTTTTCCTTCTTCCTCTCTGGCTCCTGCTCAATATGTATTTCTGGATTTTTAGCAGTTGTATGCCCTCTAACTGGGGGCATCCCCTAAGTCTTCTTCTCTTTTTCTTTTTATATTCTTGGTTATTTTTTTTCTCTCACTTCTTCCTTCCTTCTCTCCCTTCTTCCTTTTCTTTCTCTCTCTCTTTTTCTGTTTCTCTCCACAAACACACATACATACACACACACATGTGCATTCATGCACATATACATATATATGTATATCTATATTTATATAGAAATTTCTTTCTCTGTTTCTCTCTCCCCCATATAACACATGTTTTGTGCATAGTACACATGTATACATACACATATGTGTGCATGTCTACCCTATATACATGTGTATATACAATATATATAATATATATGTGCACAAACATACATATTATATATACATATATATATTCATATCTATATATCTGTCCTTCTCAATGTCCATGACTGGATGAGATCACCTATAGCCTGCCGCCCCAGTGTGTGGGGGTTTATTCCAGTGTACAGCCTGCCCTTTCCCCACCTCATCTTCTCTCTGTACACTTTCTCATATGGAAATTTTATCTGTTCTCATGATTTTAATTGTCTTTCTATGGAAACCTCCCCACTAGAGCCCAGACTTTTCCTGAATTATAGTCCTCCAATGCCAATGCCTTTTGGAAATCTGGAGCTGGACCTCCGGGAGATATCATATATTTGACTTGTCCAAATTTCACTCCTTCTCATCCCCTCTAATTTCTCCCCTCTTCTAAATTTTCTATCAAAGACAAAACCAGGTTCCCTTGTTTGAAACCTAGAAACCCTTCTTGCTAATTCCCTCTCCTTCATCCTGCTTTTCCGCATTTCTGCCAAACCTTGTCATACACATTTTCACAATATTTCTCACATCTCCTTTCTCCGCTTCCACGGCCACCGCTATGGCGCAGGCTCTCACACTTACGCCATAGGTCTCAGATCTCACCCTTCTGCGATCTATCCTTAAACATAGCTGCCAAATGATTTTTCTCAAGCCCAGCTTGGCCCATGTTATTCCCCTAATCGATAATTTCCAATGCTTTCTCTTGCCCCCAGGAATCAAAATAAACTCTTCTGACATTTAAAAGACCTTTGCAATCTGGTACTAACCTTCCTTCTCAGCCGTAGCCCACATTATTCTCTTTAAATAACCTATAGATCGGTCAGACTCACACTCTTGATATTCTTCATTCATACTATTCCATTTTCCATCTTGGTATCTTTCCGCTAGTTATCTTCCACATCCCATTCAAAGAAGGAGGAGGAGGAGGAGAGGGGGAGGAGGTGGTGGAGATACTCCACTATCACTCAGCCCTCTCTCTAGTCCTGAGATCAGTTTATTCAGAGGTCTATTTTGTAATTAGTAACTTGGAGATGAGCCGTCAAAGTCTCCAACGAGATGCAGTTCCAATCCATTCTGGTGACCCCGAAGAGAAGCAATAACAGAGGGGTGTCAGGGCAACCAAGGCTCCATGTGGACCGGAGAAGAACTGAGGGTGCACATGTGTCCTGGATGTGTAGAGAGAGCCACACAGATCAGATGAAGTTATTTTTCTCTCTTACAAATTATAGGACCAGCTCTCAGGCAATTGTAGGAGGTTGGAATAGTAATATCCAGATTCCACCACCTTTACTTTCCTGGAAATTTGTAGTTCAGCTAAAGAGTAAAGGGAATACTTGGATTCACACATGATATGTGGAAGCAGAAAAGAGCCTGAGGTGAGGGAGGGAGGTGGCAGGAAAGGTCATTCTGTAGATAATTGTGCATAAGAAGGGTGTGACTGCTGGGCTGCTGCCATTACTGCTACAAATAGAGATAAAGTAGGGAGTGTCGGGGGAACTTTCTATCTCTTTGTCTACCTGTTTCTCTTTCTGTATCTGCCTCTCTCTAACTCTGCCTCTGTCTGCCTTTTTCCCCTTCTTCTCTGTCTGCCTCTTTCCCCTTCTTTCTTTTTCTCCCTCTACATTCTCTATCTGTATTTCTGTCCATCCTTTTGTCTACCTTTATCTATTTACATATCTAATTATCAAAGGACAGTATGTCATAGTGAACAGGGAGACTGTATGGACATTGGGAAGCCGTGGGTAAAATTGGTACTTTGGACCCATATTAAACTGGCTAATCCTGGAAAAGTACCTTAACCTATTAGTGCCCCAGGACAACCCTCTCAGATTATCCATTGCTCATCGATATTAGTTAAGGGTGCTCTCCCATAAAGATTGCCCCCCTACTGTTGAAAGCAGTGCTCCGAGCCTCCATCATAATGCCCTTGGTTGGTAATTTGGGTTTGGCGATGGCTTTTGTATACATTGCCTAATTATGGAAGTGAGCGTGAAGAGCCAGTGTAAAAGCTATTGGTTTTATCCATCAGAAAACCAACCATTCAACCCAAGAAGACCAGACAGATTTGCAAATGTTATATATAAAGAGTATTGAAACTCAGCTTCTCTGGATTGACTGGAAGCATTCCAGCTGGAGGCAGCAGGTCACAATGTAAAGAGCACGGAACACAGAATCAGGATAACGTAAACTCCATCAGGGCCTGTCCTTATTTTGGCTGTGCCTCGGGCCCATAGCAATAACGCCTCAGATATAGTAGGTATTTAATAAATTATTTGGGGATTTGAATTCAGTTGAGTTCCAGTCTCTGATTTGCCATTGACTTTGTAACTGGACAAATCATCTTTCTTTGTTCCTCAATTTCTTAATCTGTCAAATGGGCATATCATACCGGCATCAGTCTAACTCAAAGGCTATTCTAAGTCAAATGATGATGGGTAAGCCCGAAAGTGGAAGAGAAATGTGGATTATTTCCATTAATGCTGAACTGTTCTAGGAAGAAAAAATGCTGAAAAAAGTCAACTTGAAATTCTAATGCCTTGTGTTGAAATTATTTTTGCCAAGCAAAAATGTTGCACAATCCTCCAATCTGAAAATAGTAACAGCCTTTAGGCTGAGCTGAGACTGTGTACGTGTCCCCATGTGCAATGAACACACTCCTTGTGTTCAGACACACAAAGAAGAAAATTAAATTCAGCAAGTGAAATTATCTTTATCAAACATTTAAATTTTGTTTTTAAAATCACTCAAGATTGTTATTCAATCCTGGAAGCTTCTTAGACTCTTTTGAAGGAACACAGGATGCACAGATTTTGAGGCAGAAGGGGATGCTGGAGGCCATTTTGCAGATGATAAAAATGAGACCCAGAAATAGGCAATGACTCCCTTAGGATCACACAGTTCTGAGGCGGCTGAGGCAGGAGCCCATCCCATTGTCAGAGAACACACTCACACTCACCCACGTGCACATGCACCTCGACATACACACATACACATAACCATGTACACACTCCTACACATGTACACACATTTACCAAGGAATACTCATGTACACACACACACACACACCTTCCACACATGTAACATGCACACAGCTGCACACACACTCATGCACATGCGTGTGCACATGCACAACCCTCCACATACTGGTGTGTACCATACTCAACCATATACACATGCATGTGCACACACAAAAGAACACACAGAACTCACATACACACATGAGAGTGTACACATATGTAATGCATATATGGGCAAGCACATATTCCTAAACATGTGCATGCAGAAATACACACCCCTATACACATATGCACACACACACACACACACACACACACTAGCTTGTACTTAGGCAAGGTCAGAGAGCTGGAGGGGTTCCTGGAGATCATCTAGTTTAACCACTCCCCTCATTTAAAAAGCCCGGTGAGGGAGAGGCTTATCTTGGGAGGGAACAACAGAACCCACCTTCTCTGACTTCCAAATCTGCTCTCTCCATATTGTGGTTCCATTATCTCTGGCACCTTGAGCTCTTCCATTGCATCTCAATCTTCTCCACTTTGAATATTCCTTCACATATACATGTAGTTTCTCCCACTGCCCTCCTGATTAGTTTCAGCCCACCATGGCTAGCCCAACCCAGATTAATGATGCTGCCATGCTGCTATTTTCCTTCACTCCTTCCAGGTGAATCCCATTTCC